>NC_081766.1:3853212-4565942 GCF_963082965.1 Carassius carassius
ATCAAATTAATCAAAATAAAAATGAGAAATGTTGTCTTAGCAAGTAGCTGAAATTTCAAGCAACAATGTTTTTTTTTAAAATTATTATTATTATTGTTATAGCTTCATTTACCTTACTTATGACGTAGTCTTTAATCTTTAAGAGTTGTTTACTGATTCATTTAGTGTCTCTGAACAAATGTCCTTAAGGATGCATTGTTTCACCCAGTGAATCAGATTCACAGCATTTAGCCCAAAAGATTGTTACAGCACCATTCATGGGGCAGATTTGTTCAAAGCACATTTGTCCATGACCAAAGTGAGCCTATAATATTGCTTATATTTATTCAATAAAAGTTGTCTACAAATTCACAGACTCTACAAGTAATGCTTAAATGCCATAAACATTTTGTCCTCAATAAAACAACTAAGTAGATGCTTTGTGAACAAGCTGTGGGGCAGTTACAGCAACTTCATTCAAGAACATTTGATCAATTTATTTATATGATATGTTTGTTGGCTCTTGTCCTCAGGATGGAGAGGACCTGATGGATGAGAGTGTTCTGAAATTCTACACACAGCAGTGGGAGGATTACAGGTTCTCCAGTAAAGTGCTCAACGGGATCTGTGCGTACCTCAACCGCCACTGGGTGCGCAGGGAGTGTGACGAGGGCCGGAAAGGGATCTATGAAATCTACTCTGTAAGCATTTCTTGCTTTTCTTCTGCATTACAGCACAGTTTCAATTCATAAACAATTGTACATGTTTTATTGTGTGTGTTTTTCCAGCTTGCTCTGGTGACGTGGAGGGAATGTTTGTTTCGGCCTCTGAATAAGCAGGTGAGATTGGAAACAGGAAATGCATCATAGACCCCATTTACACTGCATGGTTCAAGTGACCCAATTCCGATGTTTTCCTCTCATGTGGCACAGATCGGATATGACCGGTGAACGTGTAAGCAGGAAAAAACCGCATGGATTCTGATGTTCTCAGATCGGATTCAGGCCTCATTCATATGTGGTAATAAATCGGATATGAATCAGATACGTGCATTTGCGTGTGCCATGTAAGCAGACAAATCGGATATTCCCCAGTAAATGCGAGTCATATGTCATTAAAAAAGTGACGTCAACTCAGGTGGACACCACCAACTGAGATCACATGACTTATTATAAGCGCGAAATTCACCCAGGCTGCAACAAGGGCTCCTCTTTTTTCTCCGTCGTACGAGACCAATGTTTTGCTGATTGTTTTGTTGACTTTTCAAAATATTGTGGAAAGCAAAACACTAACACTGTATAATTTTTGTATTTCGTGTTGTTTTACTTCCTTTTCCGGGTCAGAACGTCTACGTTTGGTAGTTTCAGCAGTGTATAGTGTAAATGCAAAAATCGGATACGGGACACTTTTAAAAGATGATGTAAGCAGGTCGTCAAAAAAATCGGATATAGTCAGAAAATCGGATTTGGGCATCAAGACCTGCAGTGTAAATGCAGCCATATTGGGCAAGGTGAGAAAAACTCTAATAAATGTCTGTTTTGGTACCGGTGTTCTTAGGTCACAAATGCAGTATTGAAGCTGATTGAGAAGGAGAGGAACGGAGAGACCATCAACACTAGACTCATCAGTGGAGTGGTGCAGTCCTATGGTGCGGCACCGTTCACGTCAGGATGGATTTTTTTACTGTTTCTTTGTTTTTGCGTCTGTGATACGTGATGTTTAGAAGCTGTGCAGTTGCTCAGAAATCTTTCTCTCCATCTCTCGTAGTTGAGTTGGGTCTCAATGAGGACGATGCCTTCGCTAAAGGTCCCACTCTGTCCGTCTACAAGGAATACTTTGAGACTCAGTTCCTGGCTGACACCGAACGGTTTTACACGAGGGAAAGCACAGAGTTCCTGCAACAGAATCCTGTCACTGAGTACATGAAGAAGGTGAGGCCGAAATAGCTGGACATGCTTTAATAAAATAAATCAAGGCATGTGCACATTTTCAAGAAGGACTGGTTGATTTCTCAAATATATTTACTGTTCTTTTGCTGTGTTATATTTAGTGTTACATTGTGAATATTGCAGGGATCTTACAGCACTGTTATTTGGCCAGTAATGTTTTTTTAAAGATTATGCAAGTCTTTTGACTTCTGAGCATGAAAGCTTTATGGGATTTTCATTTTAATGGTGGATTGATTGTTAATTCCTTGATTATGATTATTTTAACAGAGTCCGAATGCAGGTTATATAGATAGGTTATATGTAATTAAGAAAACGAAGTAATTAATGCTTTTATTCTTCAGGGATGCATTAAATGAATCAAAAGTGACAGTAGACATTTATAATGTTATAAAATAATTTTCAACTGCTTTTCTTTTGAACTCTCTATTCATCCACCAAGAATCCTGAAAAAATATATCATGGTTTTGACAAAAAAATATGGAGCAGCTCAATTCCTTTCAACATTGTTAATATGAAGAAATCATTTTTTGACTAGCAAATCAGCATATTAGAATGATTTCTGAAGGATCATGTGACACTGAAGATGCTGAAAATTCAGCTGCGCATCACGGAAATAAATTACAAATTTTAATATATTAAAATAGAAAACACTTATTTTAATTTGAAATAATATTTCAAATATTACAGTTTTTACTGTATGTTTGATCAAATAAATACAGCCTTGGCCAGCATAAGAGACGTTCATCTAAAAACAAATCTTGTTCAATCCAAACTTTTGAATGGTGGTGTATGTCAAACATCATGAAAAGTCTGCAACTTTTATTTTAGGATTTAGGATTTAGTTTTGCGAAGTTGTGTGTGTTTTGCAGGCCGAGGCTCGTTTGCTGGAGGAGCAGAGGAGAGTGCAGGTTTACCTTCATGAGAGCACACAGGATGAGCTGGCCAGGAAGTGTGAGCAGGTTCTCATCGAGAAGCACCTGGAGATCTTCCACACAGAGTTCCAGAACCTTCTGGACTCCGACAAGAATGAAGGTGTGAACGACAGTGAAAACTCAATGTCTGTTCACCTGTACTTCAGATTGAGATTCTCAACTATAATTTATTCTTTCTCTCTGTGTAGATCTCGGTCGCATGTACAATCTTGTGTCACGGATCACAGATGGATTGGGAGAACTAAAGAAACTTCTGGAAACGCACATTTATAATCAAGGCTTGGCAGCCATCGAGAAATGTGGGGAGTCTGCTCTCAATGTGAGTCTGAAGATCATCACGCTTTACATCTGATCTTTCTGACAGCACATGTTTAACCGCTATGAATTCTTTGATTTGTTGTAGGACCCCAAAATCTATGTCCAGACCATTCTGGACGTGCACAAGAAGTACAATGCCCTGGTGATGTCAGCGTTCAACAATGATGCTGGTTTTGTGGCTGCTCTTGACAAGGTAGGACCATCTTTTCAGCTCTGTTTGGTCAAGATTGAATTAGTTGTAGTAATTGTACCTGTTTAACTCGATTTAACCTGTCAAGTTCTTTTATGTCTGTGGATTGGTATCCTGATGCCTGTCGTCCCACAAAGGTTATTGTCACATAAAACATAAATAAAATTTTTTTTTTAATTGAAATAAACATTAACTGAAATGTATTTATTTCAGATAGTTGCCATATATAAAAAATGGAAAACAAAAACACTAAAGATGACAAAAACACAGTAGAATCACTTAAATTTTAACTAAACAGAAAATATAAAAACTGAATCAAAATATTTATCAAAACTAATAGTATCTCTGTGATGTTAAAATAACAGTAGTTTAGGCCAGAAATAACTAAAACTAAAATTTATGAATAAAAACAGTGTAGATCTCATTTTAATAAGACAAAAACAACAAAATGACTTAAACTGTAACTAAAATTTAAGCGAAAACTGAATATCTAATCTAATTCAAAAACTATAATGATATATTTTTCTGATATGCAGAAGATTATCTTAGCACTACTTTAATTTTCTAATTAAATATAATTTAATATAATCTAGTATTTTTCATGTAGATATTGTATGAACTAGTGCACATATATATATACATATATATATATATATATATATATATAATTTTTTTATTTATTTATTTTTTATAGATATTGAAAGTATTCAGACGTGTTTTCTGTGTTCAGGCTTGTGGGCGCTTCATCAATAATAATGCTGTTACTAAGATGGTTCAGTCCTCCAGCAAATCTCCTGAACTGCTGGCCAGATACTGCGACTCTCTGCTCAAGAAGAGGTGTGTGTGGTTAGACACACTGTAAATGTGTTATTAAATCCCAGTGCTGATTCTAATCAAACCTTTGTCTGATACTTCAGCTCTAAAAACCCAGAGGAGGCGGAGCTTGAAGACACTCTGAATCAAGTGGTGTGTTTTTACAAAATCTAATTGCAAGATTTAACATAATGCCTCTGTTTTGTTTTTGTATTGATCTTTTGTTCTCTTTTTGTAGATGGTGGTGTTCAAGTACATTGAGGACAAGGACGTGTTCCAGAAGTTCTACGCGAAGATGCTGGCCAAGCGTCTGGTCCATCAGAACAGCGCCAGTGACGATGCCGAGGCCAGCATGATCTCCAAACTAAAGGTGCAACAGTTCTAGATGTGATGTTTACTGAAGTCCATGTGCTGCATTTACTGATTTATTCTTTTTGTATAAAATTTGTATGGAAAAACAAGTCTTTATTATTTATAAAGTGTTCCTTAATGTTCCTCCATTAGCAGTGCAAAATGTCATGGGTTCGATGGGAACATACATACTGAAAAAAAAATTATAGCCTGAATGCACTGTAAGTTGATTTGGATAAAAGCGTCTGTTAAATGCACAAATGTATTTAAACTAGATTTCTTTATTGTAATGTCATAGTTTCTCTTATCAAATCACTATTTTACATTTTTATTAATGCATTTGGCAGGTGCTTTCAGTGTTATTTTAATGTTATTTATACAGTATTATATTGTTTGAGCACTAATCAAAGACATTTCAGGAAAAAAAAAACATATTTTTAAATTTAATTTTTCTATACCACCCAAACCTTGTGGTGTCCTTGTGCTTGTTCATTGCAAATGCCATCATCATTGTTTGTGTCTAACACTGTTTGGTTTGTCATTTTTAGCAAGCGTGCGGCTTTGAATACACATCGAAACTCCAGCGCATGTTCCAGGACATTGGAGTCAGCAAAGACCTCAACGAACAGTTCAAGAAGCACCTCACGAACTCTGAGCCTTTAGACCGTAAGAATGGGCTTCTCTCTTCTCTGCTGCGGTGAGAAATACTGTCATTTGTGCTTGAAGTCTTATAGAAATATTGTGTTGTTTCCTAGTGGACTTCAGCATCCAGGTGTTGAGCTCGGGTTCATGGCCTTTCCAGCAGTCCTGCACTTTTGCTCTGCCGTCTGAGGTAATATTACAAAATGCCTTATGTAAGTTTCTTGTTCTTTTCAAGGTTTGTAAATCTGTCATCTGTCTCTTCCGACACAGTTGGAGAGGAGCTACCAAAGGTTCACAGCCTTCTATGCCAGCAGACACAGCGGCCGAAAGCTCACCTGGCTTTACCATCTGTCCAAAGGAGAACTGGTCACCAACTGCTTCAAAAACCGCTACACCTTACAGGTATGACCAGATACGTGTGACTTGAATTCTTCAAACAATAACATTTCAAAGAAATCTCTTCTGCTCACCAAGGCTGCATTTATTTGATTCAAAATACAGTAAAAACAAATATTAAGCTGTTTTCTTCTTAAATGTTTTAAAATGTAATTTACTCCTGTGATACGAAACTGAATTTCCAGCTTACTCCAGTCTTCAGTGTCACATGATCCTTCAGAAATCATTCTAATATGCTGGTTTGCAGCTCAGGAAACATTCATTATTATTATTATCAATGTTGATATGCTGCGTCATATTTTTGTGGAAACCATGGTGCATTTTTTTCAGGATTCCTTGATGAATAGAATATTCAAATAATAGTATATTATAAGAATAGTATTTATTTAAATGGCTATTTTTCATAATGTTATAAATGTCTTTACTGTCACTTTTGATCAATTGAATGCATCCTTGCTGAATAAAAGTATTACCGTATTTTTCGGACTATAAGTCGCACCTAAGTATAAGTCGCATCAGTCCAAAAATACGTCATGACGAGGAAAAAAACATATATAAGTCGCACTGGACTATAAGTCGCATTTATTGAGAACCAAGAGAAAACATTACCGTCTACAGCCGCGAGAGGGCGCTCTATGTTTTCAGTGTAGACTACAGGCCCTCTTGCGGCTGTAGACGGTAATGTTTTCTCTTGGTTCATTTCACTTGGTTCATGTCAAATAATTTTGATAAATAAGTCACACCTGACTATAAGTCGCAGGACCAGCCAAACTATGAAAAAAAGTGCGACTTATAGTCCGGAAAATACGTTTCCTTCTGACTTTTGAACGGTACAGTAAATTAGCTAAATATGCACTAACAGAGTTATGAATTGCATTCATATAATCCAATTATCAGGATAACTTAGGGCATTAATATAGTATGTGAATATTCATCAGACTGTTTGTGTGTGTCCATACAGGCGTCTACGTTTCAGATGGCCATTCTGCTGCAGTATAACACAGAAGACGTTTATACAGTCCAGCAGCTGACAGACAGCACACAGATCAAAATAGTAAGAAACAAAAGAATACTATAAAAGATCCAGATGGCAGCCAAATGTGGATTTTGCACATTAACTGAGCTTTTTTTTATTTATTTTTTAATGTATTTTAGGATATATTGGTGCAAGTTTTGCAAATATTATTGAAATCCAAGCTGCTGGTAAGCAATTGTTTTATCTTTTATTTAAAAAAAAAAATCCTGCAAAGTCGAAATCAAAATTGAGTGCATTTTCTCATATTTTTTTATTTACATATAATTACTTGACTCTGAAACGACTTTCCCTTTCCGCTGATGTCATCAAGGCCATAAATAGAGTTAACCAATAGCCAAATAGCTATTTAGGTGTTATTCGTGTAATTCCTCCTTAATCCACTCACACTCTATTTTGCTGTGGAACGTCCACTATTCATATACAGTTAATTTTCTTTAGTTTTTACAATGGAAAAACATCCCTACACTTGTTTCTCCTCAATTTACAGACATAAAATGGGTTGTGAGTGCCATTTCATTTTGCTTCAGTTGTGTGTTTGCAGTTGTTTTCAGTTGTAATCTATGCAGGTTTTAGAGGACGAGAACGCGAACGTGGATGAAGTGGAATTCAAACCCGACACCCTCATAAAACTCTTCCTGGGCTATAAAAAGTAGGTCATCTGAGTGCATCTCATCTTGCAGACAGTTATGATTCTATATTTAATGTTTCACATTTTGTGCTTTAGAATGCAGCAGAGTAAATGAACTTGTCAGTATTGATGGCTGCACTGTTTTCTCCCCAGTAAAAAACTAAGAGTGAATATTAACGTGCCAATGAAGACGGAGCAGAAACAGGAACAGGAAACGACCCATAAAAACATTGAAGAGGACAGGAAACTCCTGATTCAGGTTTCATGTCCAACGCTCTTATGCTTACCAAGCCTGCATTTATTTGATCAAAAACAGTAATCTTATTGCAATTTAACAACTGTTTTCAGTGTATATTTTATGAGTTGGAGTGTGTTCGAAAAGGATACTAAGTTTTGATGTGTGCAGGCGGCCATAGTGAGAATCATGAAGATGAGGAAGGTTCTGAAGCATCAGCAGCTTCTGGCCGAGGTTCTGAATCAGCTCTCATCCCGGTTCAAACCCAGAGTCCCCGTCATCAAGGTCATTTCTTCCTGTTCTACAAATCTAGTCTGGATACCAGGAGTTTTTACAGGGTTTCTGTAGGTCTTAAAAAGGGTCTTCATTCACCCTTTCTTCAAATATAGGCCTTTGAAAAGGTTTTAAAGTTTATAAAAGTTCCATGCGCAAAAAATTTAAAATTTAAAAAATCTTCCTCAGTATTTTTTCCCCAAAACATTTGAAATGAAATAGGGTATGAAAGCGTTTCTCTTTAAAATAGGTTGTTTTAATCAGTCATTTTGAACAATTTCTCAGAAAACAAGACTTGTTATTGCTTTTCAAGTAGTATATATTGATTTAAGAATAATTTTACTGGAAAACAAGACAAAAATACTGAAGAATATCACTTTTCTGCAGGTACTGGAAAAGTTATGATGGGAAAGTTGTATTTTTAAACATTGACGTTTTCTTTACATGGTCTTAAATGTATCATCATAAAACCTGCAGAAACCCTGTTTTATCAGCAAAGAAGCACAGTATAGTGCTCATGTACTTGGGTTTGTGTTGTGTTTTACAGAAGTGCATTGACATCCTTATAGAGAAGGAATATCTGGAGCGGGTGGATGGAGAAAAGGACACCTACAGCTACTTGGCCTAAACATTTCTCCACTCCATGTCTTTACTGTCTCTCTCTCGCTCTCACCTTTTTTTTGTTTTTTTTTTAGTTGTCTCTTTGGTAATAAATATCATTCCTCTTGATGTTCGGCCTGTGTTGAGTTTAAAAAGCAAAAGGACTAATAGGAGAGGAGAGTGTGTGCGTCAGTGAATGTCTTTGTGCAAGAGATGGACTTTACTGCTTCCCTGGATATGGACAGACTGCATTGGAAATGTACATACAAACAGATACCTCCAGCTTTAATCTTATCAAAATAAATACATTGCTGGTTGTAAAAACCCAATCAGAAATAAATCCTACATTTTAAGCATGTTATTACCTATCAGCATTTAAATGAATAAAGAAGCATTGAAATCTTAGCAATGCGGACCTTCAGAAATGATTTAAGAGAAGAATGGAAATAATGTAGGAAAAAAGGTGCAATTTTAGCTGCACGTCCCAAGAACGAGCAAGTTGGACAGGTTTGTAGACATGTTGTCTGCATTGTTACCTGTGACCAGAAAACCATTTGTATAGTGTGGTTCACTTTTTTAATGTGTGTTAAATAAAATAATTAAAAGTTTCTGTATGTATTTCTGATGCTGTGGAGTCACTATGTGAAGCAAAGAGCCATAAGACAATGTTATGATTATTCAAACACAGTTATGCATGTTCAGAATATCACTATCAGGCATTTTCCACAAGCAGTGTACAAAATACAGCCTGAAACTTCAAATGTTCATTATGTCGTCGATCTCCATCCTCATGAGGTCAAAACAAACTTAAACTCATCAATATAATATTCATATCACAATAATTTTATAAATTTTTTTGTGCAATTAGCAAAATATATAATTATGTACAGAGTAATAAAATTATAAAATTTGAAAAGTTGCAGAGTAAACGGTAAAGATGTAAACTCAGGAGCAGCTATCTAGTTAATGCTTAGTTAAAAATATTTGGTTTTTGTTAGGCTGAGTGGTTGAATCAAATTATGTTTTTAATTGGTTAATTAAAATAGTTTTTTTTTACTACAGTTAATATAATTTCAATAAAGTAGATTGACAAAATTTTAAATGCTACATTAAACATAGCGTATACAGGTCCTTCTCAAAAAATTAGCATATTGTGATAAAGTTCATTATTTTCCATAATGTAGTGATAAAAATTAAACTTTCATATATTTTAGATTCATTGCACACCAACTGAAATATTTCAGGTATTTTATTGTTTTAATACTGATGATTTTGGCATACAGCTCATGAAAACCCAAAATGCCTGTCTCAAAAAATTAGCATATTCCATCCGACCAATAAAAGAAAAGTGTTTTAAATACAAAAAAAAGTCAACCTTCAAATAATTATGTTTAGTTATGCACTCAATACTTGGTTGGGAATCCTTTTGCAGAAATGACTGCTTCAATGCGGCGTGGCATGGAGGCAATCAGCCTGTGGCACTGCTGAGGTGTTATGGAGACCCAGGATGCTTCGATAGCGGCCTTAAGCTCATCCAGAGTGTTGGGTCTTGCGTCTCTCAACTTTCTCTTCACAATATCCCACAGATTCTCTATGGGGTTCAGGTCAGGAGAGTTGGCAGGCCAATTGAGCACAGTAATACCATTGTCAGTAAACCATTTACCAGTGGTTTTGGCACTGTGAGCAGGTGCCAGGTCGTGCTGAAAGACGAAATCTTGATCTCCATAAAGCTTTTCAGCAGATGGAAGCATGAAGTGCTCCAAAATCTCCTGATAGCTAGCTGCATTGACCCTGCCCTTGAGCTTCAGGTATTTCGGCATTTCCTTCTCCCCAGTCTTCCTCCAGACTCTGGCACCTTGATTTCCGAATGACATGCAAAATTTGTCCAAAAGTCCAGTGCTGCTTCTCTGTAGCCCAGGTCAGGCGCTTCTGCCGCTGTTTCTGGTTCAAAAGTGGCTTGACCTGGGGAATGCGGCACCTGTAGCCCATTTCCTGCACACGCCTGTGCACGGTGGCTCTGGATGTTTCTACTCCAGACTCAGTCCACTGCTTCCGCAGGTCCCCCAAGATCTGGAATCGGTCCTTCTCCACAATCTTCCTCAGGGTCCGGTCACCTCTTCTCGTTGTGCAGTGTTTTTTGCCACACTTTTTCCTTCCCACAGACTTCCCACTGAGGTGCCTTGATACAGCACTCTGGGAACAGCCTATTCGTTCAGAGATTTCTTTCGGTGTCTTACCCTCTTGCTTGAGGGTGTCAATGATGGCCTTCTGGTCAGCAGTCTTACCCATGATTGCGGTTTTGAGTAATGAACCAGGCTGGGAGTTTTTAAAAGCCTCAGGAATCTTTTGCAGGTGTTTAGAGTTAATTAGTTGATTCAGATGATTAGGTTAATAGCTCGTTTAGAGAACCTTTTCATGATATGCTAATTTTTTTAGATAGGAATTTTGGGTTTTCATGAGCTGTGTGCCAAAATCATCAGTATTAAAACAATAAAAGACCTGAAATATTTCAGTTGGTGTGCAATGAATCTCAAATATATGAAAGTTTAATTTGTATCATTACATTATGGAAAATAATGAACTTTATCACAATATGCTAATTTTTTGAGAAGGACCTGTAGTTATGTTAATATTGTAGAAAGGCCCTACATTTTCGCTAACATATCTATAAAGGAAAACATTGGATTTAGATTGGATTTATTTATTACAGAAAGTGCTAATCTCTATTATTTGTTTTTCTTTTTTTTAGTATTTTTGTACCAATTGAGTAGGTTGTTAATTGGAGATTCGCTCCGACCGAGTCATTGAAACTAAATTAAAAGTTTCATTTTAGTTTGTTTAAAAAACATAATTGTATACTCATTAAATTATACACAATTTTTTTACTATAGATATTTTCTTTAGGCGACCCGTCTTGTTTTGTTCAAACATTCTGATAGAGTTTTCTGATAGATTTCAAGTTTATTGCTGTGTTTTTATTGTGGGTTTGTGTGTTTGTGTGTGTTTGTGTATGTGTTTTATCCCTCTACACTCTGTTAGTTTGGAGGGAAGGATCTTCATCAGGAGGATCGGATCAGACAGCTGAGAGCGTGAAGTACCAGATAACCGTGAAGGAATGGGAGAAAGTGTTTGAGATGAGCCAAGACAAGAATCTCTATCACAGCCTCTGCACAAGTCTTTTCCCCACCATTCCAGTCATTTCTCACTGATCAGTGTTGTTCATTGTTTACAGGTTATTCTATTCAGCTTATTTTGCAACACGAAATTAAGCTATTTTCTGTGAATGTGCAAGATTCTGATTAATAAGCCGCTTTTTTCTACTAGGTTACAGACTACGCCATCGCCCGGCGGATTGTAGATCTTCATGCCAGGAATGTTGAGTCAGTAGAAAGAGTTTACAGTACTGCTGAAATCCAGAGATGCATACTGTTCACCCGGCAGTTTCAGCCAAAGGCAAGATACTGTACATTATTCAAACTGCTATTCACTTAAATCTTGTCCTTTGCTGTAGATCGCAATCTTTTTTTTGTCATTTTTGGACATTCAGAATCAAGTCATACAGGTTTGGAATGATCTGAAAATGATGATTAATTATAATGAATAAGATGATAATTCACCACATAACCCTGTATCTGTAGACCCCCTCAGAGACTCAGGAGTTCGTGATGGACCAGTTCAAGTATCTGTGACAGCAGGATTGAGGTGGAGCCACCAAATCGGCCTTGCGGATCACTATGAGGCAGCTGGAGAGCATGCTGCGACTCGCTGCTTAGATGAGGTGTGTATCCATCGTGTAATGGATGATGTTCCCAAAAATGGTTTCAACATGCACCCATGTCCATCAAACATGGCTTATGCAGAGTTGGAAATGTATCCTTGTCTTCTTCCTTTGGAAAGGTTCAACCCAAACATGTGAAAGAGGAATTTAGACTCCTGAATAAGTCAATTATTCATGTTGACTCTGCTGACATCAACCTGTTGGTGATGCACATGCAAAAGATGGAACATGAGTCCTGATTTTTCCATTACAATAGCATATCTCAGATATTTCCCTCTCTCCCTGCCATTAAATCTTATTTTTATAAATGTTTCATATTTTTTTGCATTATAAAAAAAATAAGAATTATTATTATTATTATTATTGTATTCCCAGTGTGGTAAAAGTTGTTAGTTGTGCCACCATCAGTCATTGATTATTAAACAGTTTTTTTTTTGTCTCATTGTTTTAATAATAATAATCTATTTATTTATTTTTATTTGTTTTATTATTTTTATTATTATTGTTGTTGTTTTAATTGTTAACTTATAATTATAATAATAAAAAAAAAGAAATAAAAGGTTCATTTAAATTTACTTTGAATATATTTAAAATGTGAAAGACAGTCTTTAGTTTCTTTTGCAATTTAAACCATGCTTTACTTTGCAATTCTTAAAGTGTCTGACCAACCACCTGGTTGGCAATTTTCAAACTAATTTTAGACTAGGCAGCCAATTAGAGCTGACTAAAACAGGACCGAAGAAGATCAGTGAGGATGGAGATGAGCCTCTCATGGAGGAGGATCTGTTTCTGGTGGTGAATCCCAATTATATACCGGAAGACTGAAGAACTGGCTTTAACAACCTTGATCATTTTTAACTACTAATGCTTCTGTCATCTTAAATCATGACTCATGTAATATCCAACATAGGAAATCAGAAAAAAATAAAATAGATTTATATTTTGCATTTGTGTCATTTGTTTATTGAACACTGGATGGCAGTGTATCCCAGTATCTTAAATATTGAAGCTCCCTTATCGGTTCTGCTTTATGCACTGGAGAAAAAAAGATACATTTTTATTAGTACATGAACGTTATCTTGCATATATATATATATATATATATATATATATATATATATATATATATATATATATATATATATATATATATATATATATATACACACACACACACACACAGAGAAAAAGTAACACGTAATTGTTTAAATGGATTTATAGATGTTATTAACAAGTTTGCAATTAACAAATGTACACTTTTCAGATTCTATGTATAAATGAGTCCCTTATGATTGACAATGTATAGTTATGAATGTTTTAATTATGAATGTTTTTATTAAATAATTCAAATAATATTAAAATAATCGTCTGAACGCAGTATCCTTAAAACGAGTTATATATAAATGATACACACACAGAAGGTTCGAAAGGATTTTTGTGTGCGTGTGTGTGTGTAAAATTGTGAAAATATAATTTGTAAAAAAATAAATTAAAAAGTAACAAAACTTATTATAAAGTGTTGTTTTTAAATATTTTGCTCATGTTATATTTTGTTATTTTAAAACAATCCCTCTATATTGAACCACCCTCTTTTACACTTTTATTGTAATCCAGTATTATAGATTTAATAAGATACCGTTGTAATAGATGAAAGTGTTCGTCCATTCTCGTTGTTTTACAGATTCGCTGCCCCAGTTTAGCAGAAAGTTCTATTTTTCGCGTCGTTTACGCTGTGCGTGTGTCGTGCGTGCGCGGGCTGAGATTCGGCACCAAAAACGCGCGCCGCCAGAGCGACTATAAAACAGGTCGCGCGCGATGTCGCTGTCATATCAAGAGTTTATTTCATCTTATTGACACTCAGGATGATACGATTTCTTTTCACATAATTATTTTAAGTTGCTTCAATCGTCATCTTCGGCTGAATGTGGGTTTTGGTGAGTGTCATTTCTTATATGAGATCAGTATTTGAAAGCTACAGAAATATATTTTTTCTGAGGTAAGTTAACGTTAACGTTAATGTGTAGCCTACAGTAGTCAACATTTCAAGTGGATCAAAAATCTTTCATCAAAGTTGTCCTAAAACCAAAACAATACCTGTTCTTGTCTTAGTACAACTTTGATAAACTTTTTTTTATCCATTTCAAATGTTGATTACTATAAAATGTTGTTTATATATCAGCCTATCGCGTGTCTGTTTGTTGTTACACTTTCACTCCTCGTTGTTTTGTTTCCCTCTGTTTTTTTAACACGTTTAGAACGGTTTGCTAGGAACCAAAGGGCTCTTTTTCAGCGCGTCTTTGTTTTGAGGTCTTCAGAGAAATGATTCCTCCTGGAGACTGTCTGTACGCCGGAAGGAAAAGGAGAAAACCTGTGCAGAAACAGCTGAGTATTTATCAGTTTAGTGGCGTGACTGTTTTATTGACAAAACCATCAATAAATATGTACTTACTTTTTTTTTTGATAAACCTATTAATTCATGTTATTCGTGTGTATTTTTCATTTTTTTATTGCCATGACTATGTTACTGACAGTGTTAATACAAACAACAAAGAGTAAAGTCACCTAATAGTAATATATATATATATATATATATATATATATTGTTTGTATATTGTTTGTAGTAGTAGTAATGATAATAATAATTATAATGTAATTTATCATGTTTTTGTTCCATTCAGTCAGGTTTTATGATGTAGATTATATTAATAAAAAATTATATAAAAATTCAATAAATGAAATCATAGTTTGTATCTTCAGGAAACCAGAGAAAGCAGGTCAGAAATCGAATCCGTCGAAGCGTCATCGCGACCGTCTGAATGCAGAACTGGACCGGTTAGCGAGTCTGCTGCCCTTCAGTGCAGATGTCATCTCAAAACTGGACAAGCTCTCAGTGCTGAGGCTCAGCATCAGCTTCCTGCGGGTGAAGAGCTTCTTTCAAGGTAACGAATGTTTCCTGCATGGCAAATTTCCTAGCTAAGACTGTAAATTATAATACATTGGCTCCCGAAAGTTAATGTTGGTTAACTGACTCAAACAACCTCATCTTTGTGTTCCACTCAAGCATATCCTAAAAATGGATTTGTCTCTTGTACATTTTTACTTCATTTTCAGGCTGTTGCATAGTGTCTTTTTTATGTTTTGTGTTTTCGTTTTGGAATAATATTATTAGTAGTATTTTATGTCACCTTTGAATTTTTCTATGGAGTATATATCGCTGTAATTGGCAAAAGTTTAGGGAAAACATTTGCCTCATGAATTTTTCCTTCAACTTGTTCCTTTATTTAGATTCTTAGCTCATATTCTCAGTATGCATGTTAAATTATTTAAAATAATAATAATAATAAAAATAAATTGTGTAGTTTGTTTGAAAACTGACCAAATATGCAATTCTTCTGCCATGTAGAATATATATATCTTTATCTGAGGAGAGTCCATTTAAGTACAGGTCCATCTGTGGCTTGATGTAATGTAGAGATTGGCCTCTTGCACTCCCATGCTGATTGTTGTGACTGTGTCCAAACGGATCAGTGTTAAACTGTTGTGTGGAGAACTGTCTGGGGTCTGTGCTGGCAGGTGGGCATCTCTCAAATGTAACTGAACTCATAACAAAGTAATGGAGAGAAATGAAAACAACCTTTAGCAACTAAAAAGTAAGGAAAGATGTGTGCCCAGTATCATAAGAATAATATAGTATTGGAAAAACTTTTTATGAGATTGTAGATTGCCATGCTGTTCATAATTTAAAATTGTTTATTTATTTATTGCTTCCAGGTGTCTTTGCACAGGTTTGTACATTTGAGATTTCAAGTGGATTTTACACAAACCACTTTAGATGGTGAAATTCATAACTGTCATGGATTCAGTGATTTATAATGCAAGATTGTCATGGTTCTGGGTTTGCATCAACCTTGATCTTTCAGTTCGTATAAGATTGATGCATGTAATATGTTCAAACTTCAGCATTTTAATGTATTCATCTTCTCAAGGCCATTTGCGTTTTTGGTCTGATCTCATTTTCTATCACCTTTCAAGCTGTAAATTATAGACAAGGCCATGACAGTGTAGAAGTATGTCAGAAATTCTTGTCAGGTTTGAAGTTAATACGTGAATTTGAATGTCATCACAATGCAAAGCAACTAATTCTAATTTCTCTCCTCTCAGCCCGTGCATGTCTTGTGAGTTACTGTGCAGAATGGTTGGCATGACTGAGGCCGTGTTTAATCCATACATACAGTGTTTTCATTCTCCACTGCAGGTCTTAAAACACATCAGGAAAACATATGAAAGCCTTTGTTGGCCCAACACCATTTTTATATGCTTGTTCCATACAATTAGGATCAAATCATGTTTGTCAAATGGCCAGGTGAATTACAAAACATTTCCAGCCTCTTTGGGTGTGGAGGGTATAAACTGACCTCTCAAACTTTTCTTTATTTCCTTTCAGGATAAATAAATCATGTATTGCTCATTTAAGTGCTTGTCAATGCAAACATCACTTTTGTTACTGCTCATATTTAGGATTAGTGATTTAAACAAACCACTAACCTTCGGTATTAAACTTCAGTGTTGAACCCGTCCTGCACAGTTTGTGCAACAGATGTTTTAATTCTCAAAGAGAAGTCTCAAAGAGTGACACCTGAAGGGAAGTGTGTAATGATAGCAAAGCTCCACCTTGTGCATTGCTTCTGTTTGCCAACAGCATTGCTTCTAGTTCCTGCCTAATGATAATGAGAACAATGATCATCATGATGAGCTTGATAGTTCATTCGATTGGTTTAATCAAGCCTCTTAATGTATTGCTTAAAATGAATATATTTTTTATTTAATTTCAGCTGTAGATTTGTAGATTTGTTTTTCTCCATTTTTTTTTTTTTTGCAAGATGCATGCTACACTCTCTCAAAAAAGTTACAAAAGCTGTACTTATATGTGACCCTGGTCACAAAACCAGTCTTAAGTGTCAATTTGTTCAAAATTGAGACTTATACATCGTCTGAAAGCTGAATAAATCTGCTTTCCATTGCTGTATGCTTTATTAGGACCGGACAATATTTGGCCGAGACACAACTATTCTGAATCTGAACAAAATCTAAATACTGAGAAAATCACCTTGTTGTTGTCTTTGCAATGCATATTACAAATCAAAAATTATGTTTTGATATATTTACGGTAGGAATTTTACAAAATATCTTCATGGAGCATGATCTTTACTTAATATCCTAATGATTTTTTGGCATACAAGAAAAGTCTATAATTTTGACCCATACAATGTTTTTTTGGCTATTGCTAAAAATAAACCCCAGTGACTTAGGTTTTGTGGTCCAGGGTCACATATGTACTTATATGCAGTATGCACCCTTTAGGGTTAAATAATGTACAGAGGTATATCTTTTCAAAAGGGTACTGCCCCAGTGACAGCTTTTGTACCTTTATTTCTGAGAGTGTAATTGTCATGACTAAGACAGTGTTTAATGAAGCAGCATTTCATTTGAGTCTAAAACTTCAACTTAAACACCATTTTAAGCACTGTTGATTCCTTTAGGAAATACTAATGCACTTTGAGTGTTAGTTGCAATGTCTGAATAACAACTTAAACTGCACATCAGGGAGTAATTGAGATCCAAAGAGAGAGAGTTGAGTGAGTGTGTGTGGGATGTTGAAGAGAAGGCAGTTGCGTGTAATGAATGCTCCTCTGGCTCCTAAGGAGCGTTTGCGTGACTGCAGCCTGGCTAAATCCCCATCCTGAGAAAAGAACTAAGAGGGGGAAGATGCAGATCAGCTTTGGTGCTTCTGTTTAGACCATTCACAATCCACTTTTAGTGGCCACATGTGGACATTTGATAACCACTTGATTGAATGTTTTTACATTTTCAGTTTTTCCTGTAATAGAACAGGCAAGTTCCAAAATCAGTTTTAAGGAATAAGCAATTTCTGTGTTTTATTCTTTTTATTTGAAGGGTTTTAAGTTTTGTACTTCTCATTTAAATTTCTCACCACCTTAGTGGTTTCAAATTATATATGTTCAATCCCAAAGGATTTTTTCATGAGAGCTTTCGAATTGTTTAATTTAAATATCAACTTTTTCTCAGATGTTTCTTTTGCTTTTTCTCAAAAAATGGACATATATATACACTAGTTAAAAAATTGGGGGTCAAGACATCTTTTTTTATTTTAAATAATTTATCTTATGCTCACCAAGGTTGCATTTATTAAATAAATTGTTAAATTTGTTAAATTACAATATTATTACAGTTTAAAATAACTGTTTTTCATTTATAAATATATTTTGAAATGTGATTTATTCCTGTGATGAAAAGCTGAACTTTCAGCATCATTACTCCAGTCTTCAGTGTCACATTATCCTTCAGAAATCATTCTGATATGTTGATTTGCTGCTCAAGAAACATTTATTATTATTATCAATGTTGGAAACTGTTTTGCTGCTTAAAACTGCTTCATAGTTTTGTGGAAACATTGATCTTTTTTTTAGGATTCTCTGGTGAATAGAATATTCAAAACAAATGTTTATTTGAGATAAATATTTTGTAACACTATAAACTACTATAGTCTAACCTTTGGGAAATTTAATGCATCTTTGAATATCAATTTCTTAAAGGGATCATATGGTGAGATTGACATTTTTCCTTTCTCTTTGGAGTGTTTCAAGCTCTTGGTGCATAAAGAAGATTTGTAAAGTTGCAAAGACTACAGTCTCAAATCCAAAGAAATATTCTTTATAAAAGTTAAGAGTCAACCACTCATCCCTCAAACGTCTCATTCTAAAATGCCCCCACATGTCTACATGAAGATGTCGGAAGATGTGCATAATGCCGCCCAATCATAGAAAGAAGGCATAACTTTTAACTTTTCTTGTCCATGTCGCGAAGACGCTGTGTTTCATTGTGAAAGTGAAGCTACTTTGTTTTGCCTTCCAAAAGCGGACACAACTAGAAATCAGTGGTGAAGCTGTATTTACAAACCAAATATTCAAATGTGTGCAGAGCATTTTACGGAGGACGAGGACTGTTTCCTCTGAGAGTAGCCTACAATGCTGGTGTCTGTTTCTAAAAAGTAGGGCAGTTACAACTTTGCAAGGACAGTTTGTTGATCCTGACTCACAGTCTGTATATATATTTAAAGAATTTGCCACTGATGATTCTAACGCCTTTTTTTAAAGCTTTGTAGAGTAGCTAGTTGTTTCTCCGATCACAAATGCAGACATGGTTTAATGTTTATTCGGTGCGATACGCAGTATAAGTCATTATAATCAGTAATTATGTCCCCACTGGATGCAACAAATGCCTCGTTTATAATAGCTTATATTGTTTTTGTCTTGTCGCGCCAGAACACAGGGCCAATCAGCGTACGCCTCACTTTTCACAACAATGAGCTTTGTAAAAAATCAACACATCTCAGAAAGGAGAGGCATGAATCAGATAATTAATTCTTTGAAGAATTTGAGACATGTTAGAGTTCATTTTAAGATTTCTGACTTTAGTATCTGGGCACAGTTAAAACATTTTTGTGACATTGAGAAAAATCTTGAAAATAGGTGTTATTTATAAAGTAGGAATCCAATAATATTGAGGAATTTGTCATCAGTTGAAGACAGGGCTGACAGCAGCAGGTGTGACTGATCTTCATGAGGGAATGATTCTGGCTCTGGTGCTCTTCCACACTGAGTGTCCAGTATCATGTAAAAATTTCCCCCCAGTGAACTCAGTTCAGGCGCTTGGCAGACGCCAGATCCTCCTTGGCAAATTCTTGTTGCGTGCAAATCAGGAAAATTCCATCTCGCATCTCTGTCCTGGAAACATTCCTCTGTTTGTTTTCATCCTGCAAGAATGTGTGCCAGAAGCTGATAAATGATCCAAGCGTCCAGCATCATGCATGTGCGTGAGTCTCCAAACATCTGTTTTAGCATGGGACAGAGGATTTCACCCTTTATGTTGTGCATGCACTGTGTAAAAAAAAAAAAAAAAAAAAAAAGGATTATTGGAGTATGTTTTACACTGAAATACTATTTTAGTCTTTCTACTTCAAAATTAATTCTGAAATTTTCTTGCAGTTTCTGATTAAAATGTTTCTAAATCCAACTCTTTTTCAGTTTATGTGCATATGATGCAAATGCGGTTTAATTCCCTTAAATGCTAGTATTATGTATTCTGTCACCCTGACCCTTCAAACAGCTCCTTGTTAGCACCAATATACAAAGTGCAGCATAAAAAAACTGCATCTAAAGAGCTGAGATATTTATTGTCAACATCAAAACCTCCAGTAAGAATATTTGTGGGCTCCGTGTTTATTGGCAACCGGAAGGCGGTTCCGTTACACACAATGTCGTGCAAACAACTAGTAAAAATGACCCAGATACATCATAAAGGAGTGTTCTGTTGCGTGACAACTTTAATAATATCCGCCTGACATGGTGAGACCTTGTCCAAATTATTTTCTCCTTACAACACATTCAGTCCCCTCTTTCCTTTAAACTGTTTTTCATGCCTGTTATGCAGCTTGGAGACCAACTATTAGTCATTAAACAAATTACATTTCTAAATTCTTTGTGCTTTGTGTTATTCATTTTATATGCCATTCAGCGATTGCAAAGCATTCCTGGGAAAAGGTTTCAAATCAATATGAAATGCTCAGTTAAACAGAATTTATAATAACAGTCATGTAAAAGAAGACTAATACAGCAAACAGAGCCGTGTGCCAGCAGACTGATGCATGATCTCATGTAAAAACGTGTTTCCAAACTCAGGTTCTCTCACACCACAGCCTTAGTTCACAAAACGCATGTTGACCCCGCTTTGACAAAGTTAAGCTGAGTTAAGTTGGAAAGCTATTGCCATTAGTGGTGGTGATGTGAAATAATCTACCAATGGGACACATGGCTTTGCAGTGGTCTGTTATGTTTGTGTCACGTGACCAATTGCCCAGGAAACCCAGGTTGGATGATATTCATTGATGGATAGAAGAATTCTTCAATTGGATGGATGGATTTTGTTAAGAATCTTGAAAATATCATGGTTTCCAAGATTGGCTTTACATCAAAGGAATAAATTACTTTTTAAAATATATTCAAATACAAAACCATTTTAAATTGTAATATTTCACATTATTACTGTTTTTACTGTATTTTGGTCAAATAAACAGCCTTGGGAAGCATAAAAGACAAAAGAAAAATGTTTCTTAGTCTGAGCAGTTTTCATTTGTGTTTAAAGGAAGCTCTGGCCCTTTAAGAGCCTGTAGTAAAGCTGGGTTTGCGTGACTGTAGCTCACCAAAGCCTGACCTCAGAGGGACGCCAGTGAAAATGATCTAATGATCTGTCCATCAGAGTGCAGGAGACCAGCAATGTAAAAATGAGTCTACTAAGCCTTCCTCCTCCTCTCTTGTATCTCCTATTCTTCCTTCAAGACACACACACACACACACACACTCATAATGGGTTTAGTAATTGTATGCAACCGAATGCATCCGAGTGTTACATTACTTACACAGCAACGATGTATTGCATATGTTTGGGGGGCTATATTAATCTTTCCGTGTGAATTCTCTTCTTTTAATGTTTTCTTTTATATATTTTTGCATACAGGAGAAGAAATAAAGCATCGAAACACAAAGCACACAGGATGTTTTTAAAGTTTCCAAGAGCAGGTGTGGAAATGCCTTTCATTAAATGACTTTTTAAACACACTCTTCTCGAGTTCATTTTTTATTAGTTGTGAATCTGATAGGATCTGATGTCGCAGTCACATTAGGTTCTGTTTCTTTAAGCATGAAAAGGATTTTTCCAAGAAAGTTTTATGCAAGAAATAAACACTTTTTTTTTTTGTAAAACAACGTGCTATAATATGCTGGATTTTGTTATTTTTAATGTTTTCCTGAGTGGATTTTGCATTTGTCATTACTGATTTGTGTGAAAACTTGATTTGGAATTGATTTTGGGGCATTTCTAAACTGAATGTTATTGTTTACTGATCAGTTTGACTTGAGAATAAGTAAATAATCTACTTCAGACATGATCCCCAAAGCAATAACTTTTTATCCAAACAGATCAATATTGTGTTAAATTGTGTACAGCTTAATTAATATTTATAAGCTAATCCATTTTTGTCACTCCTTGTCAGATTTGTTCAATAAAAGTCAATGGCGTCTAATGTTGTGGGTAATGTCAGTAATGAGGGTAAGTACATAATGACTAAATAATTTTTTTTAAGGAGAATTATGCCATTTAGTGTTTTGTGCTTGTACTTGATGAGATTTTTGTGTTAAAGACATTGAGTGAGGTACAAAATACTGGAGAAAAGAGAGTGAGTCCGTTGAGTCACTGCATACAAACGCACATCTGCTCATAAATCTAACCTGAATTGTTAAGAGTAGATCTGTTTTTTATTTCCATCCCCTCATCAAAACAACTCTTGAAAAAAGTGGCTCATCCACCTGCAGATTTTCAGCAGACATTAAATGAATGAATGGAAAACGATTCTTTCAAGAGATAGATGATGAATTCCCTCATGTTTTTAAGAACAGGATCGAGTTTAATGTGTCTGAATGATAAAATATATGGGTTTGATTGATAGTCAGACATATTTGGAGTGACAGTTTAGCAACTCTGAACGGTACACATGTCATCAGCTGAAAGTCTTTATCGTTTGTTGTGTTTTAATTTATTTTTTAATTTATTTTTTTATCATGTTTTCTACAGTGGTCAGAGAAACCTCTCTTGAGAGCTACAGCTTAAAATGATGAAAGAGTGAATGTGCTTATGTCAATTTAAAATGGCTGCTTATAAGAAAACAAATCTGGTTTAAATCCAGATTATATGCATGATATATTTGGGTTGTATAAATCTCGTTGAATAAATCTGTTCAGTCTGTTTTTGGTTATCTTCTTCACTTTGATATTTGGCATTGAAGTTCCCACAAAATTAACTAAAGAAGACAAAAAATTTGAATTATTTCATGAGATTTTCATATTGCTAATTTTTGACTAGCATGGCTAATGAAGAGCACTTTTTTTATGTTGCTTTCAGTCGATCGTGTAATTGGATAAATGCATCTCAAATGGATTGACTATTGTGATATTCCTGTTTTTTTTTATTTGTGAGACCTAAATGAGACAGAGGGGTTTCCTTATTAAATATCCTTGTTTAAAAAAAATGTGTTGAGTAGGAAAAAGGCACGGCAATGAATTTTGACTTGATATCAGATGCAAAAATCCTGGTAATTTCATAGGATTGTATTTGCCTGTGACACTCTTATCATGTACAAATCAATTTTATATCCATGTGTCTCTGTCTCCATATCTTTCACTGTCTCATGTGTATTTGTTCCTCACAGTGGTCCAAGAGAAAGAAAATCGCAGCAGTGATGCCTCGACCTCGGAGCAGAAGAAAGAGATCCTGCCACGTGTCATAGAGAGTGATCTTCTCCTAAAGGTGACTGCTTTGCTGTCAGCTTATGACTGGAGTATATTCACTACCGTTTAGAAAAGTGTATAGAGTTCATTGGTTAATTGAAAAGCTCTTTGGTCCAAAACAAAAACTCTTTATTTTTGCACATACAATTTTAGTGACATGACTATTGACACATATTTTCATATCTTGTAGTCTCTCCCTGGATTTGCACTGATCGTGAGCTCGGATGGTGTTATTTTCTATGCATCATGCACTATCGCTGACTACCTGGGATTTCATCAGGTAACCCTCAAATGAGATTCTATAATCTACAAATAAACCATGTATGAATAATGAAATGTTTATGATCTAGAACATCCTGTAACTTATTCTAATGCTCACATTTATTGAGTTTATTTTTTATATATATATTTATACTGGTATTTCAAGGCTCTGCAGTAGCATGTGTATTTTAGCTGTCATACGTGACAATCCAAACAAGTAGTATACAAATCAACTATGTGACACATTTTAGCTTTATAAACTGTTCTCAAATAAAATTCCTGTCTCAGCAGAGAAATCTGTACAACAATCATTTGTGGTTGAATAAGAAATACCCACACCATCTGTGTTTGACTGGAAAACACAGAAGCATGTCGTGTTCAAGTCCTCTTCCACCATAATGTGTAAAAATAGCTACATCTTTTCACTCCTCGGTCACACTAGACTTTGAACGTGTGAATTAATATGTGATTGTACGGTCTCTTTTGCGATGGTGTCGAAAGCGTCTCATTATATTGTACTATCTGTCTCTATCTCTCTCTATGTATGTTTCTAATGTGGTTTGATGTAAAACTGAATTAGACTATGTAAACTTCAGAGCAGTTGTTTACTGTACCCCATACAACCGTGTGCAGAGGTCAGCACGAAACACTTATGGGAGAGCTGAAGCAATTCTGAGTTTTGTGTTGGTGTGTGTGATCTTTTCTGGCAGACGGACGTGATGCATCAGAAGGTCTTTGATTATATCCATGTGGAGGAGCGACAGGAGTTTCACAGGCAGCTCCACTGGGCGATGAACCCTGGCCAGCAAGACACTGGTGTGCGGATAATTACCACTAACCCTATTTAGCATACTCCGTGTGATCTCAGAAGTCTGGGAATAAATTGGACAAGTTGTATGGAATAGTTTTATGATACTTTTTTGCTGCTTTTATATATGTTTTGAAGCCTATAAGCTCCAGCCATTTATCTGTCATTAGACACTCGTGTCATCAGTTTCTGAACTTCGTCTTGTGTTTGTGTCTTGGTCTAGTTGATGAGGCTGCTGTAATGGGTCATCTGTATAGTGCTGAAGAGCCTGACGGTGTTCCTCCGAAATTGTCTCCGTTTCTCACACGGTGTTTCATCGCTCGAGTCCGCTGCCTGCTGGACAGCACATCCGGCTTCTTGGTCAGTCATGAAATCACTCAAAATGTTGAACTTTGGTGGTTTTATGATCTCTTTCAAACTCTGATCTGATGTATATAATTAAGGATGGGAAGCTTTAATTAGGAGGCTCAGGCATTCCCAAATGTACGTTTCCACTCAGTATGTCAACTGAGTTTGTCTCGTTTTCATTTGCTCTGGTCTCCTGTAGAACATGCAGTTTCAGGGCAGCCTGAAGTTCCTGCAGGGTCAGAAGACGAAGACCGACTCTGGAGTTCTGTTAGCGCCTCAGTTTGCTCTGTTCTGTGTGGCTGTTCCTCTAGTCTTGCCCTCCATCATGGAACTCAAGATGAAGAGTATGATGATGAAGAGCAAACACAATAGGTCTGGCAGCAGGTACACATTCTGCCTGTCTATACATAATATATGCATTTTTACATTGAATTATGAAATTGAAATGTACAAAAATAATATTGTTTATATACACACACACACACACACACGTTTGTTTTTGTGAAAAGTGGGGACATCCCATAGACGTAATGGTTTTTGTACTGTAGAAACTGTATATTCTATCGCCATTTACCAACCCTACCCTTAAACCTAACCCTCACAGGAAACTTTGTGCATTTTTACTTTCTCAAAAAAAAAAAAACTCATTCTGTATGATTTATAAGCGTTTTGTAAAATGGGGAATGTCCTCATAAGTCACCCTCTCCTTGTAATACCTGTGTCATACCCATGACATTATACAGAGTTGTGTCCTGATATGTCACAAAAACAAGACCACACACACACACACACACATATATATTTTAGTAAAATAGGCAGTTAGATTTTTTGCAATATCCTATGTCAATTATAAATAATTATATGCCATTTAAATGCAGGAAAAAAATATCTTAAGACAACATATAAGATCAGTATAAAACCTCATAATTCATTTGAATTAAAGCTGGATATTAAACACAAAAACTTGTAATTATTTAATTTCGATGAGAGTTTTTGAGAACAAACATTAATGAATTTTGCACTGTACGTTTTTGGGGTTTAGGGTCAGTACAATTAATAAAAAAACTTTTATTCAGCAAACACATATTAAATCAAACTTTCTATTCTTCAAATAATTGAAAAAAAAAACATAGATGGTTTCAGCATATTAGAATGATTTCTGAAGTATCATGTGACAATGAAAATTCAGCTTTACCATCACAGGAATAAATGAGAAGTTGAAATAGTATTTCACAATATTTTACTCTTTCTTTTCTGTATTTTTGATCAAATAAATTGAGCCTTAGTGAGCATAAGACGTCTTGTAAAGACATTAAAAAATCTTACTGAAAAAATATGGTACTATGTTTTTTGTAAAAGACACAAAGATTTACACTAGACAAGTGTAGTGTAATTTATGTGTCGAAATGGTATTTTAATCAGTTTAACTTGTACCATCTTCAGTGATAAGCGGCAACAGGTTTCCCATGGCTCATTTGACAATGAAGACATACAGTGTCTTACCTGGACAAGCACACCTGGGCATGATGGTTCGTGTTCAGCCATGGCCAACAGGAAGTACAGAGGAGAGGGCTCCAAAACCCAAGATGAACCTCTCAATTTTGGTGTTTCTACTCTGGGCGTCTCTAGATTACAGGCTGGGGATCCTTCCTGGGACGCCCACTGTCCTGTTGCCTTACGCTTGGGGCCTAGTGAAAACTACCTTCCTGGAAGCTCCTATAAACACAGCCATTCTGGGAAATTACGAATTGGATGTGGCACAGAATTGCAGAAGCTTGAGAGTTGCGTTCAGAGGACGGCTGAGAGAAGGTACATGCAGTATGAATGTTTTAACATGATTCCTGAAGTGGCTATTAAGACTGAATATTCAAACTCTGAGAATGGGAGTAACGCATATGGGACGCTTTGGCGCCCTGAATATGCACAGGTAAAAACCGAGGCTGAATATCATGACTATTTTACTTCATATCAAACAGGCAAAGCTGTCATCAGTCCTCCCATCACCGGACACCACAAATGTGTCCTGAACAAAGACATGAATCTCTCTGACGCTCCTGTCAGCAGTCAGGACGGATATGTGTTTTCAAAAGATCATAAAAGCTGCAAGCAGCATGATATCCAGCTGACTTGTGAGTTCAGGAGTCATGACATTCTGCACTCGATCAAACAAGAACCTGACGACTCTCCATCTTGGTGTGGTGATGTTAGTCAAGGGAATGTGCAACAACAACATACGTGTATAACTTCAAACTGCACTATGAACACTGTTCTACACAAATCAAACCCGTATGTTTACATGCAGTAAACTCTGTGATCACGTTAACCTTGCTTTTTAATTACCATGCTTGCAAGGTATATTAATATTCTTCTTCCTTTTTTTGTTCTCCATAAAATTCTGGAAATAGTTCAGCCCGAACTGAGTAACATACAAATGTACAAATTCTAAACATAAACTTACCTAAAATGTATTGTGTTTGCTGCCTTGCAAGCGCTGGTATTTCCCTCAGGACTTAAACAAAAGATTAGTTTGAATTTATTTTAGACAGTTTCAAACTCAAATACTCAGGTTCATAGATGTTTTGGATAGGTTTTGTATTTTGTCACTTTTAGGTACAGATTTTGGATTTATTGAGATCCAATGTTATGTTAATTTTGAAAATATGTATTTGTGTATAGCATTTTAGATTTTTCAAAGTGCTTAAACATGCATTTGCTTCATAAATAAATACATTTGTCTTGATTTCAACTGGTCTCTGTTTTATATGAAACTACAGTTAAAATTATATGAATCTTTTTATTTATTTATTTTTTTACTTTATTTATATTTATTGTGGGAAGTAGTCTTTATGAAGGAATTGTGTAAAGAATCCTGTTTGTAGATATATGCAGTTGGTTTTGCTGTTATAGCCCCTGCTGTCATATTTGATATTTCATTACACAATTTTATGCTGAATTAGCCACTAAATAGATAGACATGATTTATCTCTTCCAGAGGAAATTCACATTTATTTTATTATGTATAATAATTGTATAATGTATTAATATTTATAATATATATTTATTGTAGTGTCTCCACAGTTTAAAGCAGTTTCAGCACTGTGTATCTTTATGAGTTATGTGTTAATCTTTTATTAACTTATAAATTATTTAAACACTGAACAAAATTATAAATGCAGCACTTTTGTTTTTGCCCCTCTTTGTCATGAGCTGAACTCAAAGACCTAAGACTTTTAGTTTGATTAATTTTGAGTATAAATACTGGGTACCTCTTGGGCTAGTTTAGAGCATGCAACCACAATTATGGGAAAGACTAATGACTTTACAGTTGTCCATTAGATGATCATCAACAGCCTCCACAAGGAGGTTAAGCTACAGAAGGTCATTGCTGAAAGGGCTGGCTGTTTACAGTGTGCTGTATCGAAATATATTCATAAAAAGTTGAATGGAAGGGAAAAGTGTGGTAGGAAAAGGTGCACAAGCAACAGGGATGACCACAGCCTTGGAAAGATTGTCAGGAAAAGCCGATTCAAGAACTTGGGAGAGCTTCACAAGGATTGGACTGAAGCCAGAGTCAAGAGTCACCAAACTCAGACGTCTTCAGGAAAAGGGCTTCAGCTGTCACATTACTAGAACCAAGCCACTCCTGAACCAGAAAAAAAACATCGGAAGCATTTCACCTGGGGTAAGGAGAAAAAGAATTGGACTGTTGTCATGTGGTCCACAGTCCTCTTTTCAGATGAAAGTAAATTTAGCATTTCATTTGGAAATCTAGGTCTGGAGTCTTGAAAAAGACTTGAGAGGCACAGAATCCAAGCTGCTTGAAGTCCATTGTGAAGTTTCTGAAATCAGAGATGATTTGAGTGCCGTGACGTCTGCTGATGTTGGTCTATTATGTTTTACCAAGTCCAAAGTAAATGTAGCCATCTACCAGGAGATATTGGAGCACTTTATGCTTCCATCTGTTGACAAGCTTTATGGAGATGCTGATTTCATTTTGCTGATTTTTCATTTTTGCACCTGCCCACACTGCCAAAACCACTTTCAAGTGATTTGATGACCATGATATAACTGAGCTTGATTGGCCAGTCTACTCAACTGACCTGAACCTCACAGAGAATACATGGGGCATTGTGAAGAGGAGATCAAAGTAGCATCTGAAGGCTGAAGGCCGCTATCAAAGCAATCTGGGCTTCAATAACACCTCAGCAGTGCCTCAGGCTGATCACCTCCATGACACGTGCACTGAAGCAGTAATTCATACAAAAGGAGCCCCAACCAATTATTGAGTGCATGATTAAATCTGCTTTGGAGATCTTGCAAATTTCTGTTTTGTAAATCTTTCTGTGATTGATCTTTGAGGAAATATAATTTTTTGAGATACTGAATTTTTTCTGTACTGTAATTTAAGCTGTATTTTAAGATGTAAATCATAACCATAAGACAATAGACAATAACAACCATAAAAAAAAGAAAATAATTTTGGGGGGTGTCACTTTATACAATAGCATACCTGTTTACAATATTATAAGTTCGAATAGCTTTTTTACTTATACAATTACATAGAATCTTACAATACAGCTTGAAATCATTTAGAAAATGAGAAAAGTTTGGTTTGGAGCCTGACCACTTCATTTTATGAATATGAAACTTCCCCATTAAAATTAACAATTGTATGAGATATGCTTCATCTTTGCCAACTCTATGATCACTGAAGTATATTATTACATCACATCCACTCAACTGCAAAGAAATGTCCAATATTTCCTAAAAACTCCATATCAATCCAAAATATTTTTGTATGTATACAATGAAAAAATAAATGAAAAATAGTTTCCTTTTCACCTTTACAAAAATCACAAGAGTAATCAATTTCGAATTTAAAACGTTCCAGCACATGTTTAACAGGATATATTCTATGCATTATTTTAAAAGAAACCTCTTTTACTTTATTATTAATATAAAATTTGTCTACTGTTCGCCAAGCTTTACGCCAATTAACATCTCCAAATAGAGAAGACCAGAAAAAGCGAGCTGGAGGATAAACGATGTTATTAAGTATATTCCTAATATAATTATTTGAGACTCTATTTTGTATAATATTTGTATTGCCAATAAATATTTTACTCTTGATCTCTTCAAAATTCAAATCTTTCTCATGTGATGCATTTCTAAGAAGAAACAAAACTTTTTGAGGGATTGCTTTTTTAGATGCACCTGTATATGTAAAAGGTTGGTTTTCTGCGTAAAGCCTGCGCACGGTTGATGCTCTCGGCGCAGGCGCTGCCGTCATCTGACTTGATTGTTGGGCGACTCCAGGAAAACAAAGCTGTTATGACAGTAAATGAACAGGATAAACACTCGTTGAAATAAAATATCAACTCACAGCTCGTAAAGCAAACAACACGTCCGGGTGAGTACCTTCACATGACCTCAAGATTTAAACGATATATAGATGAAAAAGCGCAGTCCTCTGAATGCTAATGTAGTTAGCCAGGTAGCATCTGTCAGTGCTTGGCCTTTCAGCACGATATATTACAATCATTACAATCACAATAAAACATAACCGTTTTATTTGATCTATTTTCTAAACTATACCTATCTCAAACAGGTGTCTAACTATCTTTATCTGTTTGTGTTAGCTTGGTTACTGCATGCTTAACCTGCTGCAAACATACACAAAAAAGCAGAAACTAATAAACACAAAAAGTAGAGAATATAAAAATAAATACTAATTCAAAATATTAATACAAATTATAGTCTCTGTGATACTAAAATAAAACAGCAGTCCAATTAACCCTTGCTCTTTTGTGTCATTTTAGTGCCTTTACTGCTATTGATAACATTTACTGCTATTTCAGTCATTTTGAATAAATTTAACCCTTGTTGCTCGGGTCAGGTCTTTCATATTTTTGGTCCTGCAGTACTTTTCAGCACTTTAAACCCTTGCTGTTTTTTTTCCTTTCAGTACCTTAAACCTGCTGTTTGGGATTGGTTACTATGGAGGAGACGAACAGAGAAGCGGTTGCCACGGCAGTGCAGAGGGTAGCTGGGATGCTGCAGCGCTCTGACCAGCTGGACAAAGTGGAGCAGTACAGACGGAGAGAGGCGCGAAAGAAAGCATCTGTAGAAGCAAGATTAAAGGTGATGTTATTGCATTTACCTATCTGTTGATCTGGGGAACACTTTTACCAGTTAATTTAAACCAGGCCATGTTATCACTTTTCAGGCTGCTATTCAGTCTCAGTTGGATGGGGTACAAACAGGCCTCAAGCAGCTCCATAAAGCTCTGTGTGATGTGAAAGAAATCCAGAGCTCTCTGGCAGACGTCAGTAAAGACTGGAGGCAGAGCATCAACACCATAGAGAGTCTGAAGGACGTGAAAGATGCAGTGGTTCAGCACAGTCAGCTGGCTTCAGCAGTCGAGAACCTCAAGAACATTTTCTCAGGTGAGGCCAGATACTTCTGGAGGTGAAAGAACTCTGTTGGTCAATTAATATAGTTTCTCGATGTATACAATCGGATTTGTTTTTCAGTTAATTACAGATTCACAGGTTGTTTTTTAGTCATTTAAAGTAAACTGAAAGAAAGAAAGAAAGAAAGGAAAAAAAGAGCATTCCCCAATCAATTGGTCAATTACCATAGTTTCTCAATATATAGAATAGGATTTTTTTTATTATTATTAATTACAGATTCACCACAAGTTTTTTTAGTCATTTTAAATATTTATTTACTAATAAAAATAGTAATAATCATATTGTTATTACTTTTTACAATTACAGTTTTTCAGTTGATGCACCTTTACATGATGTGTTTCTCAACGACAATATATATATATTTTTTTAATTCTAATTGATGCTAGGTGCTATATTGATATCATTTGTCTTTAACACATTTTGCTCCCTCCTCTACAGTACCTGAGATCGTACGAGAGACCCATGATTTGATCGAGCAGGGCGAGCTGCTTCAAGCTCACCGCAAGCTAATGGACCTGGAGTGTTCCCGTGATGACCTCATGTACGAGCAGTACCGCATGGACAGCAAGAACATCCAAGACATGAGCCTCATTCGTGGCTACTTCGGCCAGGTGCAGGGCCTGTCAGAGGAACTCTCCAAACAACTCTGGATGGTCCTCCAACGTGCCATGGTCACCGTCCGTCGTGACCCCACAATGCTGGTGTCTGTGGTCCGAATCATTGAGCGTGAAGAGAAGATCGACCGCAAGATGCTGGACCGTAAGAAGCAGACTGGGTTCATCCCACCCGGGAGGCCCAAATGCTGGAAAAATCGAATGAATGAAGTCCTAGAAGGCACCGTGAGTGGTCGCATCGAGAGCACACAGTCGGAAACACGCGAGTCTGACAAAATGTGGCTGGTGAGGTTGCTGGAGATCACTAGGAAGTACGTTCTGGACGACCTGACTGTGGTGAAGAACCTGATGGTGCAGTGCTTCCCTCCACACTACAACACCTTCCAGGTGTTCTTCGACCTCTATCATAAATCAGTTTCGGCACGCGTGCAGGAGCTCGCAGCTGAAGATCTGGAAGCCAATGAGATCGTGTCTCTTCTCACATGGGTCCTCAACACGTATAAAAGGTAAGATACAAGTGGACTGTGTTTGTCTTAAAGTACTTGAGTGCTCTGAAATCACAGCAATATTCGATAATGAAAACTGTTTGTTTTTTCAGGTAATTGCACATTTACATGTTGTTTTAGTCATTTTTACTACTTATGTATTTATTTGTTAAGTTAGTTAATTAGCAATTAGCTATGGACAGCAATAATTGATTAAAATGACATTTTTCATTTAAAATGTTTATGCTGATTGTCCCAAACTGTATTTTTGGCCATCTGTTTATACTACTACTACTACTACTACAAAATATTATATAAAATATTGCATTCATTATTATTATCATTATTATTTTTCTAAAATAGTATATTTTATTCTGTTGATATTACATTCACAGGTTATATTTTATATAGGATTATTAGTGTTTCAAACTGAGCTTATTTAAATCTCTCCAGGGTGACGTTATCTAGCTGGCTAGAAAGCTCATGGTAATTTTATCATATAGCATCATTTACAAGTAAAAAATGTGATTATGAATTTATTTTCATGCTGATATTTTAAATGAAAATCCTAGTCAATTTTAGTGTAAAAAAAAAAAACATTTGCTGAATGGGATAACTCCCATTAGCGCTGTTGCCTTTACTCCCCTAACTCCCCATTGCATTCTTCAGTGACCGATCAGTCTGTCAAAGCACAGCAGGGAGCAGTTAGCTCAATATTTAAGGCCAAGCCGAGAGCAGCAGCACAGATTTGTGTGTTTAATCTGACTGATGGTCTCACAACAGACCATCACATCGCGTGCGCTCACAGGATTGAGCAGGAAGATTAATGTTCTTCTTGTAGTAGATCTAAACAGTGCAGGAGAGAGCCAAGAGCAGCCTGCAGATCTGCAGCTCTGTCTTACATGCTGAAGGACTGAACTAGGACCTGCTGGGATGTGTTATGAACTATTCATTTCTCTCTCTCTCTCTCTCTCTCTCTCTCTCTCTTTTTTTAAAAATTTTTTTAGCGTCCATCAATATTATTATTATTATTATTATTATTTGTATACTATTATAATATTTATTAATATTTGCAATAAGTTTCATATTTGCAGTTTTCATTTTAGTTTTTTTATTTCAGTTCGTTGCAAAGGCAACATTTTAAATTTTATTCTAAAGTTTTTGAAGTGTCATCCAATATTTGTATTTTATTTCAGCTTTAGTACAATTTTTTATTTTTTATTTTTATTAATAATAATACTTTAAATCTTAATAGTTTAACTATATTAACTGTTTATATTAGTGAATAGTTTAAAAGTTGCAAAAATATAAATTGCATCCATATGAATCTTATCTTCATATTTTCAATCGTCTTCAGGACGAATTGAAATATTTCAGGACGAATTGAAAAATTTCAATTTTAATTTCATATCGTCATATTTTCAAAAACAGAAGAACAAATAAGAAATAGACAGTTAAATATTTTCCCTGCACATTTTCACCTAGTTTCAGTACCAGAATCTTTAAAGAAAATATATTTTTCCCTATTTTCATTCTCTAATATTGTACTAAATATTGTGTGCAAGTTTGAGCAATTTTGTGAATGTTAATGTCACCACTTGTAATCATTATATATTATCTATGCTCTTGATATCAGCATCAGCCGTTATAAATAAAGCCCCTTCAGGTTGAAATAAACACTTGATTCTGTCAAACTAATAATTCATAATAAATCCATAGTAAAAACACTGAGTTCAAGGCATTTCTCTGACACTGATGAGGAGCAGTTGATGTGCATTTATGTGAGTGATGTCTGGTTCTGTCTCTGGCAGTGTGGATATGATGGGTCATTCTGATCTGCAGCCCGAGTGTGACGTCAAGCAGCTGGAGCCGCTCTTGCCCCAACACGTGGTGGATGATTTGCTGGGCAAATACCTCAAAACCTTTACTGTGAGTCCCTCGAGGATGCAGCACTGGATTAAAAACAAAACCTTTATATCTTGCATATTATGCAGCCTTTTGGAATGCTGTGCATGAGCAAGCATCGTCAGTTCAGCAGCTCTTTGTTGTTTTCCAATTGTCTCCAGTCAAATATCACAGGCTGGCTGCGCAAAGCTCTGGAAACAGATAAGAAAGACTGGCAGAAGGAGACGGAGCCTGAAGCCGACCAGGACGGCTACTACCAAACCACCTTACCTGCTATTGTCTTCCAGGTACATCAACCTCTAATGCTCTAATGCACGCACCTCCATGAGATCTTCCTTTATTTCAAATGTTCCTCTTCCTCGTCAGATGTTTGAGCAGAATCTGCAGGTGGCCGCGCAGATCAACGAGACCTTTAAAGAGCAGGTGCTGAGAGTCTGTCTGAAGCAGATGAACTCGTTCCTAGTAAGGTACTGGGATCTTTATTTTTTCCACTTATCATTAAAAATGTGCTGTTATTATTCGTAAAGATGCACATGTTCACCCTTCGTACGTCTGTGTGCAGGTACAGAGAAGAGGCGATCAGCTATAAGGAGGAACATCTGAAAAATCGTCAGCTCCCACAATGTTATGTTCACTACATGATCGCCATCATCAACAACTGTCAGACATTCAAGTGAGTGTGTTTAAATCAATAATTTAAACATTAAGTAACTCAAGTGATACATTACAGTGTAATTCAGGGTCTCTGGGAAGAATTCAGTTTGACTGAAGATTAAAGTTCTGTTATGATTTACTGGTTGCAAACCAAACTGATGTTTTAAGGAACTTCAATATGTTTGTTTTCAGAGAGTCTATAAATAGTCTGAAAAGGAAGTACTCTCAGTCGACTGAACCCACTCAGAACGACGCCACCATAGACAAGCTCCTGAACGAGGTGGCCAGAGACGGCTGCCAGTTCCTGCTAGACGAAGTCTTCCTGGATTTGGAGGTAAATGAGCTCAGGTTGTGTACTGACAGTTGTTGAAGTTTAGTGACCGGGATAAATGTGTCGGATTTTGACTGTTTCTTTGTCTCTTGACAGCATCATCTGAACGAGCTGCTGACCCGGAAGTGGTTGATGGGGTCTCATGCTGTAGACACCATCTGTGTGACCGTGGAAGACTACTTTAATGACTTTGCCAAAATTAAAAAGCCTAACAATCAGGTTTGAACTCGAAAACATTTCAGAATAAGTGTCATCTTACAGTAGCTGAGTCTTATTTGTTATAAAGCTGAATTATGATAAGACCAGAGGGCTGTGCTATACAGTCGGCACTAATTTATACTGTTTCGATGTTTTTCTGATGTTTGTGTTAAACAGGAAATGACGAGCGAGGCTCATCGGCGGGTGGTGGTGGAGTATCTGAAGGCCATCATGCAGAAGCGCATCTCGTTTAAAAATGCCGATGAGAGGAAGGACGGAGCTGACCGCATGATAAAAGAGGCCGATCAGTTCAAATTCCTCTTCAGGAAACTTTCTGCTGTGAGTCTCACAACACCAAACGCTCTGCGCTGAGATGGAACGATGTCCAGAACGTGCTGCTATAACCCAAGAGACTAATCAGTGTTCTAGTGTTTTTTTACTGTTTATCCATTCGAAGAGCTCTTTGTGAAGTGTGTTTGTATGTGCTCAGGGAGAGGACACAGACCGGCTGTGTGACGCCATCGCTGCCATCGCTGAGGTCTTCAAACTGACCGATCCTGCGCTGCTCTACCTGGAGGTGTCCACCCTGGTGTCCAAGTATCCTGACATCAGGTCAGACTTCATTACATTGAAATCATTCTTAAAAATGTTTTTTCTTTTTTTTTCAGAAACAAGGGAAAAAAAATACAAATATATTTTGATGAAAGATAATAAAGCCTGTTTTGAGGGCCATTAGGTTTTTTGTGATTTTATTTCTGTAACAATTTCTAATTCTCATTATAAAATAAATCTAATGTATATTAGTTGTAGCAGTATATGTTGTCCTGTGTTAGAGTAATGAGAATAATTATTTAGAATAATAGGAATAACAAATAAATAATTAAAAATGAATAAAAAATACACATTATAGTGAGAAATTGATTTGGGGGGGGGGGTGACTTAAATTGTCATGAAAATGTCACAATGTTACAAAAAAAAAAAAGAATCAAAACCTTAATGCCTGTTTTCATTAAGAAAAAATAGTTTCCCGTTTATATTTTTCGTGATGAAATGTTTGTAAAGTTCTGCTGCCAGGGTAGAGCTCAACTAATTTGTCTTTTATCGTTATCAGTGATTTATCATATTTGGACACTGAAAAGCACCTTTCTCTCTCTTCCTCTATCATTAGAGAGGAGCACATTGTGGCCCTGTTAGCTGTCCGAGGAGATGCCAGTCGAGAAATGAGACAGATGATCATAGAGACTCTGAACCAGAACAAACCATCCACTTCCTCTGCGTCTCAGCCCGTCTTCAGAGACATCACCGTGCCATCCATCACCATGACCGCCATGACCTCTATGACTGTACCCAAACTGCTGAAATAATCTGACCTTTGACCCCTAGAGCCTTTACTAAACCCCCTAACAGGCCACAGAACAGAGTATTGACTAATGCACTTTTGGAAATACATTGGCTGCCATCTCTGTGGATGACGATGTGCAGTTGAATGGCAGCAGCTTGTGTTGAGACTGGAGATGATTAATGATGACTTGATGTACAGAAACATTTTCAGGATATTTTATTCTAGCCTGCCCTTTGTAAAACGGTTGATGAATTAATGCAATAGTTCACCCCAAAACCACTGAACTATCCCTTTAACATATCGTGAGGTTGCATTCAGCTGCTTTTGTGTCATTCATTCTCCTAAGTAATATACAGTCACGGTTTCATTTCTATTCCACTACAGTGCTACACATTTATAAACGTCCTGCTGGCTGCTATCTCGAACTATAATGAACCACTAAATTCCATCATGTCAGTTTTCATTTCAGTAAAATCTGGTTTAACATGAAGTGATTTAAATGATTTATGATGCTGGATTAAACTACGGGTCATCTCTGTTTTTGCACAGGCAACTTGCCTGGCGATTTAATTAGTAATCTCTCTCATCTCACTGGCTGGAGATGAACTCATATGAGATGAGGGGAGGAGCTCTGAGAGAGAAAAGACCTCCACCATAGGATGCCATGCAATTAATGATATTTTCATGCAGTTTTCTTGATAATACAATGCAATGTTTTGAATGGCTGTGTTTAGCTTGTAGTGCTAGTATATTGCTTACGGTTTTATTTTAAGATTGATGTGAAAATTTATGCAGTGAACTTTCAAACAGCTGCTCTGCTGTCATGTGACCTCAGTATGTTTAATTTGGACAGTTACATCCAGAGTTATCTTAAATTACAAACTTTTTTTATATTTTAAAGGGATAGTTCACCCAAAAATGAAAATTGTTCCAAACCTATATAAGATGATTTTTTTCTGTTTAACACAAAAGATGATACTTTGAAGAATGTTGTGTTTGGGAACCAAACAGTTTGTTGTATTTTTCGTTCTTTCTCCATACTATGGAAGTCAATAGTTACAGTCAAATCAAAGACAACACCACGGAATGGGTTTTTATATTTATTGCTAATATCTTGACAGAAATGATCAATTTGGCCAAAAAAGCAAATTTGATCAGATTAATTTGACCTCTCAGTACAGATTAATCAACATTTACATATGAAATACAGTAAACGTAAACTCAGAGGCAGAAATCAAACCTCGTTCATACAGTACAGCTTCATAAATCTATAAAAAGTGTAATGAATACAGTCGACAGGTTTCAACCTTGAGTAGTTAACTCCCTTTAGAGTCTATTTACAGATTAGTAACGATTTACCAAACCGAATGAAAGCACATTTAAAAACCTGCAACACACTGTTGTGGAAAGCAACTTGTCTAGTCCACTGCATGTTACGAACCATAAATGTGCTAAAACACCTGGACAAGCTTGAAAGGCCTTGAGCCCTTCATCAAAATCTCCTGAAAATATCAAAATAAAATGTATTTTCTAAATACAAACATGCCAAATCTCCTTATATTTATTTATATATATATATATAAAAAAAGTCTGCTTTGGCAAAATCGCAATAAGATTTCAGAAATACAACTTTGAAATTTTAAATATGTACTTTAACACAGAGTTAAGACTTTTGAAATTATTTTCAATATACTTCCAGCTGCTTGCATGGCAATAGGCACAAACGTTCCCCCTCTGGTTCTTTGACAATTCTTAAGAAAATATTTAACATCAGATATGCTGCTCAATGTGGTCCTATGTTAACGAAACTCTTGGTTACAGAGTACCTTGAGTCAAAAATTACATTTTGCATTTCCTCCAACAGTGCTTTAGGCGTAGGATGAGCATGTCTGAAGGATTTCGTCTGACTCGACACTTAAAGCACAGAGTCTGCTTTATGAACACGCTTTGTTTTTGCTCTCTAGTGGTCAGAGCGTGTAAATGAGAGGCAGGACTGCAGATCTGGCTCTTTCAGTGCATTTTAAACACCTGACTCACATTTTTCGGAGAACAACAGTTGTAGTGCATCACGTTCAGAATGAGAACAGACCAAACCAGTGGTGTATAATGCTGCTAGAGCATCATTATAAACCGCTATCAGCAAGAGAACAAAAAATGGAATACTTTGGAAATTTTTGTTATTAAAGATATGTTTAAGTACTTTTCTTGTCATTTTCTCCTGTAGCATGTATAAAAGCCTATAAAGATTCACCCGTGTCAGAAAACAAATACTGCACTAAAGGACTCAAGTTTAATTTTCTCATTAACTTCGCCAGACGCTGCGAATGAGAACATCAGCTCATATAAAATCCTTCTGACAACAATAAACTATTCTGAACCTAAAACAAAAATCATCTTGCAATCCATCCTATTTAAACTAGAACATTAAGGTAATTTGATTCCTAAGAGAACCCATTTTAAGCAACTCATCTTGCAGTCAGTGTCATTTGCATTGGCTCTTTTTTTTTTTTTTTGCTCTCTGGATAAGGATGCTCTCACAAACAACAGAACAGAACTCTATCTCAAGGGTCTCTGGAATCACTGGCTGCCCGGGCTTTGGTCCCCTGTTTGCGGTCAATCGGTTTTATCTAGTGCTTCTGAAGAGTTTGGGGCAACGTACTTCAGCCGGAAACCACCTGAAACATACAGACAGGTAAAGGAAACTTACAGAAAGATCTATATGAGTGCTAAAAGCATTATGGAGCTAAAGAATAAAGCTAGAAACAAGTATGTCTCACAAATACTTCAAGCTACGCACGTTCAAAATACTCTGTTGCCCCCTTGAGGTTTTTTTTTTTAACTGCCACAGCAGAACAAGAAGACTTAAGTTACAAAAATATATTTTTCCCCACCAAAAAACAAACAAACAAAAAAAAACTATAAATTAATAAAAATAAAATCTCCTGCACTCATTCATTACGTTCAACTGCATTTACGACTGACGCAAAAATCTATGAGTTTGGTGTCAACCCGCGCGCGCATAAGCAAACAAACGTGCGCGGGAGATTCAAATGCATTAGGAACATAATTTGAGTTACAACGGTTTGTTTTTTCTTCCGAAATAACCAAATACCTTCTATATAATGTTATGGTATTTTTATGCGATTTATTAAAAGGTTCACCCCCCGTTAATCACCATTCTCTGTTCCTTCAATCTTGTTTAACGGATGAAAAAGCCAAGTGTGTTTAAAAGCGACATAAGGTGAGTAACGGTAATGTTAAATGGCCAGATATGTAGTGTTATGATATAGTTATATTTTATAGATAAATAGGCTACTGTAGTTTTTTAACTAACGTTACTCCTTTCATCATGCTCCTGCAAAGCAATCTTTTTGGTATATAACGTTACAAAAGAAAATAATGTAGCCCTATTTACAAAAATTAAATTTTTTTATTATTATTTACAAGCTAATAAAAAGGAATATTTCACATTTTTTTCAATACTGCTACTACTTTGTACATGTATACAGAGAGAGAGAGAGATGGACAGATAGTATATACATTTCTTTCTTAGTATGTATCAGCTAAATAACTAAATGTCTTTAAAATAAACATTCTAAAATATACAATGAGATAAATGGGAATGTGTAACTAAATATTGGTGTGTGTGTGTGTGTGTGTATACATATATTGTTTTTGTCCCCTCTTTTGTAAGTACCAGCTAAATTACCAAATGCAATTTATTATTCCGATTCAAAAAAATTTAAATACCCAATCAGGGCATGTGCAAAAAATTTTCACATCTGAAATAAATCACATCTGTGTTTGCATACTTGTAGAGCGTTTCTGGCATCTTCATACCTGTCAGCCCGGCGTCGATGGACGGTTGCTTGCAGTCTTGAGCGTAATGTCCGCTCTTGCCGCAGTTATAGCAGGACACATTGTTGGTCTTCTTCATGTTGGTTCCGCTAGACATCATTCCAACCTGTGGAAAGACAGGTGGGTAAAAGCGACGGAAGGGGGGCATCTGAGGCAGGCTGTATCCCGCCTGTGACGCCAGCATGTGATCCGAGTGAGCGTGCAGGAACGCCGCAGGAGGACCAGTGTGGGCGTAGAAGGGCAGAGGCGTCCCGTTATTCTGGTGACCCTGGGCAGGGAAACTGTTGCATAGAGACGGAGGGAGATGGAAGAATTGGGGTGGTGGCCCGAACATCTGATGGGCAGGTTGGGGCGGCAGGAAGTAGCTGGGTGTCTGGTGGGCGCTGTTGCCCCCGCAGGTTCCACGGCAGCCGCAGGAGTTGCAGCCCCCCTGCTGCTGCTGCTGCATCCCACTGGCCTGTGGCGTAACTGGCAGGCTGGAGCTGTTGATGTAGGTCAAGGAATCGCTCTGAGCGGTGCTGTGTGTGACCACGGGGGCCGGTTGGGGCGTGTGTGGGGTGTGTGTGGGTACAGTTGTGGGGCAAGGTCCCGGTACTTGGCTCCTGCAGGAACTTGAGTTGGAAAGCGTAACAGAGGCCTTTGCGTTTGTCTTGACGGGATTGTTGGCTGTGGTGCTGTTGGCGGGCTGCAGAGGACACTGGCTGGGTGAGAGGACACTAAACGCTCCCAGCGGTGGCTGCTGCTGTGGGTGAGTGCTGGCCGATGATGCTCCCGGGTCTTGGGCCAGTGGGATGGTGATGGTTATCTTACCCTGCCCGGCGTCCCTCTGGGTGCTGGTGTTGTACTGAAGGGTGTAAGGGAGGCATGCGGTCAGTGCCAGCTCCACCACTGAAGTCGGCTGCTGAACATTCTTGGGCTCTGCAACTAATGGATTCACCATGGCAACTGCTTTCCCGCCAACGCCTTTGACAAGGTGAGTCTTTTCAGCTGGCTCCTGGGCTGAGTTATCACACTGACTCTCTGTTTCTGAAGAGACAAACATTAAACATCATGTAGATTTCATCTCATAAATCATAAAGGTATTAAACTACTGTGGAAGTGGACCCACAAAAGTGATTGCCATCAAAGCTCAGTAAGCTTCTGTACTATACCAAACATAATTTTTGACATTTTCATATAACGTAATATATATATTTACAATATTTGTAATATATATATATATTTATATATTTTACAATATTTACACACATACTCCAAAACTGAAATGTAAAAAAAAAAAAAAAAAAAAAAAACGAAAATGACAAAATCACTAAAACTTAAAACTAAAATTACAATTTAAACTGGAAATATAAAAGCTAATTCAAAAAATGCATAAAAATGTATAAATACTATTATATATAAACACTAAAATAACACTGGTGCAGTTCTTGAGTCACTTTGAATAGCTTTAAAACTCTGCTGTTAGCCCTTCAAATTGTTTATTTTTATTGATAATTAAAAAATAAAGAGATTAAACTATTAAATACGACCTAATATGACTTTTCTTCTTGCATTTAAATGCAATATTCTGTGTAGGCATATAAGTACAGTGTGACTGAGTTTGTCATTCTGCTAAACATCCTCTTGTGTCTTTCACAGAAAATAGTTTTATGGGTTTGGAACAACATGAGGGTGAGTAAATTGGATTTTTTAAATTTTCCTATTAACTTTCACATTCTGTATAACACACCTTGGTCCTCCAGGCTCTTCTGGTGAACAGGGCTGGATGGCACGGAGTTCGAGCTCTCCGATGATGTGTCCCCATACCGGTCCCTTCCTGTGTCTGGAAACCAAAGAACAGAAGAAAACATGGCTATAGTTTACTGTAAGAGAGTCATAAATGCATGGACGTTTTATTTGGAGATGCACAGATATAAAAAATGATTGCTTTGTTGTTTTTTAGCCATGGGACAAAGACCTTTGCAAGCTCCCTGGTTGATTATTAGTGCTGCAGAAGGTTTCTGGATTCCATTAGAAGTCTTGACACCTATGACTCGCCTGCCTCTCTCCCTGAAAACATAGAACAGCAGTACAGCAGCTGTGAACCATGAGCCCTACCCAATGCATCAGTGAGTATATGCATGCATCATTGCATTTTAAAATATTGTCTCAGTTCGTACACAAAAACCAGGTCAACATTTCATGCTGCACTCATTTAGAGGCAAACTTAACATAGTAGCAGGTGTTTGTATACCTTTTTCCAGCTGATTTTGCTTTGCTCTTCTGTCCAGCCATGAAAGTTCTTCTGTCATTTGTGCAGCTCTGCAGGGAGACAGAATGCGAATTTGTCTAACATGCCTCAAAACAATGACTAACTGTACTGGAATTTTTTTTTATAGTATGGAAAATAGTTCACACAATAAAGTGGTACACTACAGTGTTGTCAAATTGGATCATTAGGTTGCATGTTTAATTCATTGTGTTGCACCCTGTCTTCCTTTTAAAAATAAAAATGATTAATACATACTTTTAATCCAATTCTGTATAAAAACCTGAGAACTTTTGACAGTACAATCCAACAGTGAAACAAGAATTTGATGGGGAATTACTTCCTGGTTCATTCATTACTAACTCATAGTAAAGGATGTTCAAGCAATTGTGGTATACAGTATTTATTTCTTTACAGAGAGTGTGCATTAAAAATTGCACACTGTGCACAGTTTTCATACTGCAGAAGCACTATCCGTCGTATGCCGTTACAAGAATACCAAAGAGCAAGAAACAATTTCACAGCCTCACCTGTTCCAATTCAGTTTCTTTCTTCCAAACTCTCTCTCCATTCTGCTCACAGTTTCCTCTTCTCTGGCATTCAGAGCGCTGACTACTACAGGGAGAAGACAGATTATGTGACAGGAGACAGCAGTAAACATGGTTTACTCTACTGATCCTTAAAGGACAGAGCTGATATTCATCACAAACAGCAGCCTCAAATATTTGGACAATTAAAGCACACTTAACGAATACCATTGCATTAAATAATGGAATATCAAACCAAGTTACATTTATTTAATGTAATATTACATAAGTACACTTTACAAGTAAAACACACAAGCACACAATTTTTTGAAAAGTATTTGAAAGAAGTCTCTTATGCTCATCAAGGCTGCATTTATTTAATAAAAAAAAAAGTAATATTATGAAAAAAGTATTACAAATATAAAATAACTGTTTAGTATTTGTATTTATTTTAAAATATCATTTATTCCAAAGCTGAATTTTCAGCATTAATACTCCAGTCTCCTTTAGGAATCATTTTAATATCCTTATTTGATGCTCAAGAATCATTTCTTATTATCAACGTTTAACTTTTCTTAGCTTAATATTTTTCTGTGATGCTTTTTTTCAGGATTCTTTGATAGGGTGGCCATATGCGCCGTTCCTACAGGACACATCCCCGCCAGGATTTTAATATTGCCTAAAATATCCAGGTTTAGGTTATTTGCACTGTGCAGGTCGATTGCTGGGTGTCATTCATGAGAGCTATGGAGAGCAGAGCAGACGGCTCCTTATGCTTTCGAATCGCTCTCGCACCACGATGCTTCAACTCAAACGAACAAACACATGCGCATGTTTGCATCACTTTGATCGTTCCCTGTAGATCTCACCTTCTCACGTGCAGCCCCATGATTGGTTGATTATGTACAATATCTGCATGTTATTGGTCAAACTGCTTTGGATGTTTTAGGCAATATTAAAATCCTGGCCAGGACATGTCCCATATGAACGCACTGTTCATATGGCCTCCCTATTCTTTGATGAATAGAAAGTTGAAAAGAACAGCATTTATTTCAAATACAACCCTTTTGTAACATTATAAATGTCTTTACTGTCACTTTTGATCATTTGAATGCATTCTTGCTGAATAGAAATATGATATTTGTTCAGTGAAGGTCTACCTCAGACCAGCAGCTCTGATGCTGTACGCCTCCACATCTGTAAAAGAAGAAAAGGCACAGATGAGACTGTAGTATCAGTACTGCATTAGCACTTGTATGCATGCTGGCACATGTTTCTAGAGCAGATCTGACAGGTCTGTATCTCGCTCACCCTCCTCCAGGCTGGACGTCTCTGAGCAGTCCTCAGAGAAACCGCGTTCAGCCTGATGGATTCTGGCTCCGGGCACACTGGTACCTGCAGAGACGAGCAGATGGACAAGTATCACACAGAGGAATCTTACTTGGTCTATTAATTTGCTGATATTTTAACTGATAATGGTTTTCTGATTGGCCAGTCTGAAGGACGCTCACAGTGGCTGCATGGCAGTACAGACGCATCAGACAGGAAGAACCTGGTAATGTCACATCTCTGAAGGACATCCTGTGATAAAGACAGGAACTTCTCCCTGCAAAGGAACAAGAGATAGAGCGAGAGAAAGTTAAAGGTATTGAAACACAGTCACTGATGTTTTATTTTTTAAATCTGTGACCACATCTATGTTCTGAATAGGTTTAGGTTAACAGTTGTAATCTTCTCCATCTCCAACTCATGCAAAGTAATAAAACATATGTACTTGTATGTAGTATTGTTTTAAAATATGCTAGTTATGGTCATGGCTCAATGTTATTTTTGGCATAGCAAAGAGCCTTTCAGATTCAGATTTAGGAATTGTACTGAAACGTATGTTTCCAGCACACCTGCATTTATTCCATGACACAGTTGAAAGCAAAGACTATAATGTGATTATAATGGCAGCGAATACAGCATTAAATTGAACAAATACACATGCAAGCCAAACACATCAGTGCATTCTGGAAAATACAGAACCTAAGTGACTTAAAGCTGAGAAAAAGGAATACAAATGATATCCTTACTTTTGCAACACAATTATGCAAGATTACTTTTACATTTAATATTTCTCAACACTAGTTATGAGTGAGATGAGATGTACCTGAGGTTTCTCTCCAGTTCTCTGGATTCACATTGATCTCCAAGACGGAGTAATCTGACGATGCCCTTCTCAAAGCCATCAGGGCTCTGCTCGTTAGGAAGCTAGAGAGACAGAGGGATTGTTTTACCTCACTTTGAAAGTTAAATTCAATACAGCATATTTTCTGGTGATAAAAATGCCTCTAAGGCATACTAAACTGAAAGAAAGAGTGAAAAGGCAGTTTAGAATGGCACACTAGCATACTAAATTTGCAGAAATATGAATAGTATGAGAATTATCTGTATGGACAGAATACTCCGATGATCCAGTGGCTATATTAGAAAAAATGTGCAGGGCACGACCAAACCACACTGTGGAAAACTGAATCCCAAAATGCAATGCACCTAACTTGGCCTTCCATTTCCAGTGTAATGAATGTTTGTAATGAAAGAAAATGCTTTCTTGGTTCATTAATGTCATTTTCAAACTAAATTTTAAACAAAAAAATAAATAAAAAACTATTTCCAAAATAATAACAGGGGCGGCCCTCACTAAAATAAACATGCTAAGATCATGTGACAGTCTGCCATACTGAAACATTTCTTTGCATAATACATACTGTTTTCCACACTATTTTCAGAGATATAGTATTGCATAATGCTTTAACTAAAACTTAACTTTTATAAAGGTTTTAAAATGTTAATCGAAATAAAGCAAAAAAATTAAAAACTCTTTTTATTCTAATATTTATGTATTCATGTTGCCTTGGCTAATAACAGAAATGCAATGAGCTTAAGTACTAAAATTACTAAACCCTAAATACAAATAACAACAAATTTATGTGCGAAGCACGTAATAAAATAAAACTAAAGTTGAAATGAATACTGAAAATTAACATAAAAGCCTATTTTAAATATTTATAAATACTGTAATAGTATAAAAATGACATTAAAATAAAAGATAAGTATATACAGTTTAGTATTCAGAATCCTAGTATTACATTACCAACACAGCCATAGAGAGGGAAAATAGAAACAGATGGATAATGTCCCTCACTGGTCTGACTAGGTTGCATCTTGCCCAAGTGGTGGGCACACCCATGTGACAAGTGAACATACACAAATAACACACCAGAGACCTTCATCTCTCTGCTCACCTTTAATAGAAAATCCTCCAACTCATGATGACTTTTGGTGACAGCAGTAGATGAAGAGTCTGACCATTTCACCTGCAAAAGAAGAGAAAATCAATGAGAACAGACCAGTAATGCACTCATCGATCTGAGCATAATGGATCTTTTACTTGGATTCCCCAGAGCTCATCAGATTTCACTCAGACATGAATAATTTTGCTTGTCCTTTTGCCACAGATGCCTTAACATGGATTTCTTCACATATCCTCATTCAAATATTCCAATAGTTTGGGTTCCAGAAATGACATTACAGCAAGAGAAGAACATTTGAGGTCTCAGACTATTAGCTCATTTTCGAAGATTACGACGTGTTGGGTAAATAAAATAATCCAATGGAATCTCCCATTGAAATCTAGGCATACCTGAAATATTTAAACCAGCACAAATAAAGACAATGACATCAGAATGGGGCAAACGCCCAGAATCAGGTTTTCGCCAAACTGGTTCATTGAACTATTTTTTATGCTTAAGCATTTCAAACACTAGAGTTCACTTGGTTTAAATGAATTCACCACAACTTTAACGCAAATATTTAGCAAAACAAAAAAAGTGCTAAACTGAACAGAATACATGCATAACTATCAGTGATGCGCGGGTTGATCCAAAATGAGCAGGTGCCTGTGGTCACCCGCGGTTGCCCGCGGTTACGAGTCATCCAAAAATATTTGTAATTATATTCGGGTCGCGGTCGGTCGAGTCGTTTGAAACAAAAATGGCAATTTAAACCTTTGAAATTTATATAGTACTAGACACATTTTTGAAATACATAGGCCTATACTTTATTGGCTGAATAACTGGCACGAAGATGACGCACGAGCTCAGTCTGCAGGTATGGAGGCGGCAAAGAAGACTGCATGGGGAGCAACAGCGCTGTTTTTGGTAAAACATGATTTTGACGACTTCAATAAGTTTTGTTTTATAGAAAACTCTTTTTAAAAGATTTTCGTTTTGTATAAATTGCATCTTAATTTTGATCAATGTTTTATCAATCAGTTGCCCGTATTTAATAAATAAGAAACAAATATATAATAAGGCGCCGGCACAATCACTTGCATTGCATGTGAACTGGAGGGTGCCGAAACGCAGCGTGTGCCTCACAGATTTGAGAAATATAGGATATATATTACAGAAAGCTTGAAATGTCTACTTTTAAACAAAAATATTCAAACCAAAATAAATGGTCTACTCTCTGATTATGTAATCCATATGAAATGTGCATTTCTCTCTGGTGTTCATGGTGAGTCCGCATCGTCAACTTCATCTTTGCAGCGAGACCCCACTGAATAAGCGAGCTGATCGGGATATTCAGAAATGCGCTCTCCGCTCACGAGCTCTGATCAGAACAAACCCGAGCCATATGTCTGCTGACCTTGCAGAAACATAGAAATAGACATAGTCAGACTAGACTATTTTAGTACAAATAATGAGCTTATTGACGATTTTTATAATTCTTGACAAAATTAGAATATATTACGTTTGTGTTTTTTTTTTTGTTTGCCTACGTTCCTATGGCCCAATGACGCTACGATGAGCATTTACTGTTTTTAAAAAATGTGGGTCAGGAAGCGTGTCAGGTACAGTATTTTATTTTTATTTTTTTGCGGTCCGAGTTGCGGGCGGGTTAGTTGAAAATGTTGATCGGGTGCGGGTTATTAATACATTGACCCGCGCATCACTGATAACTATCATATTTTTATAACCAGTACAGACTAAAGTCTATTGTTCTCTTTAATTCAACAAGAACACATTAAATTGATCAAAAGTGACAGATGTTTATAAAAAATACATTTAGATAAAACCTTTATAAAGTTTAAAAAGATTTATATTGATTTTGTATAGATTTTATATTGAAATGTGTTCAAAGAACCCTGAGAAAAAGGAGTGTTTGTTGAGCAGCAAATCAGCACATTAGAATGATTTCACTTTCACTTTGAATTCACAATCTTGGTGTCATGTTTTACAAGAAAAGATAATTGTCTTTTGTGCTTACATCTTGACACCTTTCACGGTCTAAGACTAAAATGAATGCTTGAAAGATGGATTCATTATTATTATTATTATAGCACAATAACAATAAACAGTACATTAACAAACTAATTTATATAATGTTTATTAACAAAAACGAATAAGACAAGGCATGGGATACAACACATACTGAATAAAAACTGTAGTCGGTTTTTGGTAGAATTACACAATACAGAACCAAATAAAATTACAGCCTTTGAGAACGTTGATGCCTGTAATTGCTTGAATTAATCCATCTCAGACAACAAAAAAAGTGTTCAAGTGTTTATCTGTAACTCCACACAATTGCTCTTTCAACACTCCGGGTAGCCCATTAAATATTTCAGCCTTAACAAGGGCTGGCAAGCAGTTACGTCTGCTTCTCTAGTGAATACTGATGTCTTAATCGTAAGGTTTGGCGAGACACAGGTGGTCAGGGTTCAGTGTTAAGCCTGGGAAAGGGTGGAGAATCTGACTTTCAGTGACACCTGGGGATTTCTGAATGGGATGCAACTCACATTAAGATGGCTAACAAGACTTCAAGATGGACAGAGAAAAGAGAGTGGCTCAAGTTTGGCCGGGAACACAATGCTTTCATTTTCCTTCCATTCTTTCAATCTTGTTTTGATGAGGATGGATTGGACTCGGCAGAATAGTGCCATGTACAATAATCAGGTACAATAATGCGTGAATTGCGGCATCTAATGATTTTATATGCAAGCTGAGAACATTTTATGTTTAATAATGTGAAGCAGCATCCATTCATGTAGCTTATGAAGATAAAAAAAAAGCATCATTGATGTTGATTGTGGATTTAAACTCTTATAATATCAGAATGAAAGACTCATATCCTCACGGTTATCCCCAATAGGTCTCCTTCCCACTTCAGCAGCCAAACAACCTTTAGGTCATGAAAACTGACCAACAGCACAACAGACAGGCTGTAATAGAGATTTTATTTGTTTTTTTAAATATTAAAAAAAATTGACACTGAACTTTTATACTGTATTAAAACAGTTGGATATTGCTGAACCAACAGTCAGGTAAAGTTTTATAAATGTACTTGTCAAAGCCAATTTTCACTCGCACCTGCTCCATTACATTAATGTAGACATCTCAGCATGACAAGATGCTGGATTTAATTGCCATCCTGATTTCAGAGCATCTGCGCTTCCAGCATCCTAGCAGTCATAATGTGAGAAGTCACATTTTCCTTAATCTTTTTAGAAAAAAGGAATTCAATATACAATCAGACATTGATTCTATTTATAATTAGGCTGTTGGTGGTCATATTATGCACAATTTAATCAGTTACAAATATATATATAATCTTGCTCTATCTTTGAAATGACTTTCCTTCTACAAACCCTTATGGTTATACAAATACAGTTACACTTGGATATACGTCACAATACTGAAGTTAAGTGGGTTGTGAATAAAATTGTGTTGACTAAACCTATTTATTCTAACTACAAATGACAACTGCAGTACATCCTAAACAAAACATGCTACTTGCAAAACATTATGAGAATCATCTTGCTTTCCTCAGTTTCATATTTGGCTTGGTATACTATAATGCATTTTAAAAGATATTTATCTTGCCATGACCTAGCTTTTGTGATAAAACTATTGCAGGGTAATTTTCACCCCTGAAAATGACAAAATACTTTAGGCAAAGGAAAAGAAAAGCATTTCTCTCAGTCAGGCCTCTCTCTCTCTCTCACTGTCTGTTTTGGCACTAGTCCATACTCGCTGTGGGCCGAGCCAAAGCCTCTTTGGTGAGGCTGTCAGCTCTGTAGCAACAACCGGATGTTTACAGCTCAGGCGTTGCATGTTTCCTCACTTGTTCCAGAGAGACAGTAATCTCATGTACACAGCCGAGAGCATAGCTCAGCCTTCAGGACAAGTCAGGAACCACAGAGGCTGAGTGCGCACTCATTTTTAGCACCATGAATAATGCAAAGCGTGCATGCAAATCTGAAACAACAGCTTCTACTAAGCCATTAACTGTGAATTTGCTCACACCATACCTACACGACATTAATGTATTTTAACCAGCCACATTCGCACAAATAAAACAAATGGTTTTAAAGTCAAACTCTACTGCGCACTTCAGAGTGGAACACAATACTCAATGAGAAAAAAATAAAATAAAATGCAGTGTAGGGCTTGATTTTATCCATGGGGAATCTTGATTTGATGTTGAATGTAATCTCTTCCGTTGTAATCAAAGCCCACTTCAAATAGCTGTATAATACAGCTATATAATAAAATATTTTTATGAATTATTAAATCCATCATATTTTGTAATATGTGGGGAAAATGTATTAAATATTGCTAAATATGACTTTAATTGGTAGCTGCAATAAGCAAATTAGCCTTTAATTCAAAAGTATTCAAATGTAGTCATTCAAATTCTGTGGAAATCTGTAAACAAAGATTCTGTTCAGACCTACCATCTGGCAAGCTAGCAATAGTGACCAGTTCTGATTTTGACATAGTTGTGTAGAGTACCTCAACATTTCTTATCTTGCTTTCTTAGGAGACTCTTTCTTACCCACATGACATATAACTGGCTACATTTCATTCTAAATCCTTTTCCACAATCCTGGAGCTCTCTGATTTTCTTTTAGATGAAATGTCAGTGTTGAAACTCGGCTGTCTCTGAGGGGTTTTTGAACTTACCTCAAAACTGTACTGCCTGCCGTCTCCTCCCATAGAAACCTCCTTCAGAATGATCTTCTCAATGTGCACCACTGCAACATCAAGGGATATTATCATTACAGTGCTGCAAAGCTAGCTTTTTTCCTATGTTCTGAAAGGGTTTTCTACATGGGAAGGCGAGTTACCTTCCCTCTGTGACGTGCCGCTGAGGTGTGGATTGGCATTGCTGCAAAGAGTCCAGTCTACGTCATTCTCCTGGTGTGGATAGAGGAACCCTGGCCTGGAAAACTGGCTCTGTAATTGCGAAAGAAAAAGAAGTTAAAAAGGTGAGTAAACGCTTCAATTTTCATCATCCGAGTCTCAGATAAGGATAATAATGAATGTAAATTAATAGTAAGCTAAAAATATATATGGGTTTATATGACTTTTTAAATGGCCAATACCAGTCTAACAGACAGCAGGATGGCCAACTGCCACTGCAAGACTTTTCATTAGTGTTTTTTGAAAAACAGAACATAGTCTGAGAGGGAACAACTGATCTAGAAACTGGACATTCACCTAGGGGAAGGGTTTCCAAATGTGAGGAGTAAATCAGAGCACTGCATCTGAGCCATGACACTAACAATCAAACCAAATCAAAGCCATTCACATTCAGTCATTCAAATTATGGCAATTAATTTGACTGAAAAAACGGATCCCCTGTTTCCACTTGTTTTAAAGCAATGGAGCACAATGCTTCAGCATACATGACTACAACTCATCACCATCATTTAAACCATTAATATCACTCTCAACTTGACATTAGCACCAAACAACAGACATTCATAAACGGACAGAGAATGACATTTTGGAGACCTGGTTTGGTCTAATGAAACAAAAAGGCCTCATTTACAAATCACAAAGCCCACAATAAAGTCATTCACATGGAGATCCAAAGAGATCTGGGAGGATAGCATTGGACACACATAACATGACCTACAAGACACAGATGAATGTAGAAAACCAAACGTGCCATCATGTGGTTGTACTGGATTAAAGAGTTTGGATATTTGACATGGCATCTTCCTATTTAGAGCTTTGCTGGCACCTATAACTTACATTGGATATCCAGACATGCATTTACAAAAATGCAATGGCACTTTTTTTGTAAGGTCTGTGTTCCTAAAATCTATTTTTTAATGGTGATGAATATATTCAACCACAGTATTTTCCCTGTCATGGGATGGCTTAAAAAACTGACCATATTGACAGCTGTCAATCATCTGACATGAGCACATAAATCCTGCATATGTTCAATACACCAAAATAAATAACTTATATAAAAATCTAAAATTAATCCTATTGGACTTTTCGGAACCAATCCTAGAAGAAATTTCCAGTTTAACTAATCCAAACAGGATATTTTAAGAAGTCAGTTCCAAACAATTACTAACAAGATAAGAACATCCACCTCTCGGACATACGATGGAATGAAGAAAATCTTACAGGAACTAATGCTGCCAATGCCATGGGATTCTTTTAACTGTCCAATAGTATGCCATTATTTCATCACATGACATTTAATGAACTTAAGCAATATCCAATGAGACTCTTTAAAAAAAAAAAAATGTATGGATTTCAATTTATCCAGTAGGATCTTATGTGTTTCTTATTCCAATTGGGATCCTTTAGGACTGATTCAAAAAGTATGATAGAAATCCCAACAGGGATCCAGCACACATTCCTTTTTTGACTAGAGGTTATTCACGTTCATTTATCAGTTCATGTCAGTTTAAGTGGTGGTGCATTTGAACACTGATCACAATTTGAACATCATGGTATTTTGATATATACCATAGTATTTGCATTACATGTTCAAATACTATTGTACTTTTTATTAGTGACTTTGAATCTCTACGTGGTTTCTACTCTCGCTGAATGTTTGCCATGGTATTTATATGATACTCCAGGAATTTCAAAGAATACCATGTAATAAATATCCAAACACAAAAGTTAATACCATGGTGATTTTGGTCATTTTTTTAGTAACTTAAGCCCTCACATTAAAAATACTTCCATGTTTTGGACACACACCATAGTAAAACCATAATAGTCCCTAGAGTACAATGTAAATACCATGGTACATGATTTTTTTTGGGGGGAGGGGGGTAATTTTTATTAGTTGACTTTAGCCAATACATGAAAAGCTACTATAGTACTACTATGTTTTTGGACATGTAATATAGTAAACTGGAGTGCCATGTAAAAACCATGCTTTTATCATCTTCCTTACAAAATTATCCATGGTTTTACCACAAATAAAACCACAAAAACATGGTTACTATAGTTAAACCATGGTAACCACAAATTAACAATGGTTTTGCTTCACTAACCATAGTTTAACCATGGTATTTGTAGTAAAACTGGTTATACAAATAGTAATCAATCTGCCAAAAAAACAACATGGCCTCTTCACTTTTACTATAGTAAAAACCGTGGTATTTCTGCCATATTTGTTAGTGTAATGCCAGTGATTTTGATATAAATATAACACACCCATCTTTGGAGTCGATCCAACTGCGCTCGCAGCTCTTCCCGCTGATAGAAACTGAACGCCGGGTGTAACGATCCCATCGTGAAGAGCAGCCGCAGTTGATCCACGGTCTCCGGCTCCGGTAGAGCGCCGCACATCCCGGCGTCCATTCTACTCAACGTCCTGAAGAGAATCCCGGCGCATTCGCTGCTCTTGGATCCGAGCAAAGACAAATAAACGAGCAGTTTGGACAGCACAACTGGGTCGCTTACGTTCACCAGCCCCTCCAGATCAGCGGGGCAGTTGGCCCGGATCTCATAATCCCGCAGGACGGTGAAATCTCTCCGGGCCAAATCCTCCAGACAGGCGCCGAGGAAGCGTAGCTCCAGCGGCTGACACATATGCAGCAGCCCGCAAAGCAGCTCCACGCGAACGGACGGGTTCAGCTGTAAGCCGAACCACTCGAACACCGTCTCCTTGTCGAGCTGAGCCGCTCCGGTGCCGCTCTCCCGATCGGATCCGTTAACGGAATTTAAGTCGCATCGCCGATTTTCGCCTCCCGCCGCTCGCAGCTTCATCTTCATCATTATCAGCTCTCAAACACGAACATCAGAGATGGAAGTCCATGGATGGTACCTTCTGACCAGTATTTCGGCATCAAAACACGATGAAATACCCGATTTAAGGCGAAATTTCGTTTAAAATTCGCCCGTCTGTACTCTGACGGTGTGGCTGTGGTCAGTTTGCCAGATTACTCGCCTGCCGTGCCTCCAGAATATCCTGTCAATCATCCGTGACTCCGCCCACTTGTCATAAGAGTCGCAGGGTCCTAAAACTCACCAACTCAAATTTTTATTTTATGTGTTAATTCAAATGACAAAATATATCGAATATATAAATAATAAAAAATACGATTCGTGCCATAACAAATTCAATATGGCAAATACGAAATATATTAAATGGTTTAACTGTGTTATAATCATATAGGTCTACTCGAGTGGCCTTGTGCTTTTTTATAAAACGACTGTTCTAGAAATATGATAAAAGACACCAGTGTTCATTTAATTACATTTATGTAACCACGATAAAATAATTCTTACGACAAATTGTATAGTTCCCTAATAAGAGACAATGCACGCTCATTAATTAATGAGTTGGATACTTGATACTAGCAATGCTTTTTTTTTTTAAACATAAAAAGCTCATTATGTAACAAATGATTACAGATAACATCCTAACAAGTTGCTAAATAAGTACTTTACCTAAATGGTGTGAGTTAGTGTTTGATGAATCTGACAAACATTTGTTGTCCTTTAAAAAAATACAGTAGCTTTAATGACGTTGTACGTGCGCTTGTTTTACTTGAAAATCGAAAACCCCGAAGAATAAATAAAATCGAAAACCCGTCTGAGTGTATATTATTTCAAGTGTATTTAAACACTTTCAAATTTACTTGAGTAGGAAATAGGGAAACATTATTTATTTAAAATGGAGAATTAATTGCAATACCATCATGAAGCACTAGAGGTTCCAGAGCCCCGGATTTAAGAATGCAAAAATAGAAAACTCTTGTTATACTCAGTGTAAAGACCATTGTATCCACCAGAGGGTGGCATTGTACATCCGTAGCAAGATGTGCATATTTCAACACTTTCTCTGCAAACATCATAACCAACCTTCCCAATACCACAATTTCCTTTCATATATTAGGACAAGCAGAAACATTCCCCATTCTTGAGATGCATGCTGCCTTTATTCCCTTTGCTTTTCCACCTCAAATCCTCCACACAACAAATGCATTGTATTTCAGCGTCAGTACATCACATAAAAATATCTGCACACTATTAAACTAAACTCACATGATTCAGTTCACTTGTTTATGTCTCCTCTGGTACCTGGAGTGGCCAACCTTTGATCCAAAATAGCTGTGCTAATATATAAATGTGTTTGAACAGCAGATATGTTTACAAGTCTGTGGGGTATAAATACATCCACAGGGAAGTTTAGCAAAACAGGTTTTTCCTTCCTCAGGTACTAATGTGGTTGAATGTGTTACTTTCTTTCTAAACATCTTTTTATTCATAAACAGGCCAATGGAGAATGACGGTGGTCCCTGAGGAGTTATTTCACACTATTATGATTCAAAGGAAGGCACCAACATCTGTGTTTAAGAATCTGGATTAAACGGATGGAAACAAACTATGTGCTACTGGAGGAATAAAGGCATAGTCTTCACTGTAACACAGAAGACATTGCACAGACATGATATTAATATAATGTCAACGGACTCTTGTAAATAACTCAATGCATGACGGCAGAGAAAATAAAGACGTTTTGGACTGTGCTATTTGTGGAATAGGCCTTGGGATTGGAGGCTCGGAGCCATTTGGCTTGACTTTCTTTGAAGATGGTTTTGTGGAGGGTTAAACCCGTACTCCTCCCTCTCTCTGATGCCTGTCGCTCTTTCATTCTGCCCAGGAACTGCTGTACGTCACTGTGGGTGCAGATATAAAATAGTCTTTGGCTGGATCTTGCCACTGTGCACTGTTTCTGCAGCACTGTACTGTAATTCATGTCAGCGATGAGAGCATTTTTAGCTGCTGTCTTGTAACCTGTTGGTGGCAAGTCTCTGTTTAAACTCGTGGATATCCAGGATTCACATTGCTGGTGAGAGAATGGCCTATTATGCTTTTTTGTTAATTCTTTATAGGAATATTGGATGTTGTCTCAGTTTAACCTTTCTAAGGGCAATGGTATTATAAAATATACCATGGAAAATCATACAGTACAGTAAATAAACGTTTTGGATGCATTTGTTAAAATAACTTACTTATTAAACAGTGCCATGGTATGTATTAAAATTACCATGGTGTTATCATATATATAGGTGTGTGTGTGTAGATGTATAGATAGATATAGATATTGTATACAAAATTTCATTTTTTTCCCCCAGGCATTTTCTAGCTGCTGCTTGGTTTATTGTTGCCATACCATGTGGACATGGATGTTTTCTTCACTGATTGTTTGTGTTTTGTTCCTGCACACCAGTGGATTCCAGCAAGAGGACACTCAAGCTGGTTTGGAATCTTTTTCTTAGTCGTATACTGTATAATACATTAGTCAAATGGTTTAAATTATGGAACAGTATTAAGCTGCATTAAAGCAACACTCTTGAGGCATTACTGTAGCTCAAACAGTAGAGCATGGCATTAGCAATGTCAAGGTCATGGATTCAATTATCAGGAAATGCATGAACAGATAAAATGTTCACTTCACTTTGGTTATTAATACACCTGCCAAGTGCATAAATGTAAATTAATATACTTGAGAAAATGACTTCTGTAATACTTCTTAGGTCATTCTTGTGATGACACTGTAGGGTGAATTCAGGTAAATCGAGCAATTGGTTGAGATGCCGGTCAAAAATTGGACAAATGTACCTGACTTCACTCTACATTTGTTCAAGAACTGTAACCATACTTGGTCTGCATGTGGACCCTGTGGGCAAATGTTTTCTTGGGTTTGCAGGTTGTAGCACATCTCCCAATGACCTTGCGTTCATCATTGATGGCTCCTCAAGCTTGGGGATCCCTAATTTTGAAACTGCCAAGCGTTGGCTCATCAACATCACCAGTGGCTTTGATGTGAGCACCAGGCACACTCAGGTGGCAGTCATCCAATACAGCGACACCCCTCGACTGGAGATTCCTCTGGGAAAGCATCAGAACAGCCAAGAACTCATCGGGGCCATCACCTCCATGTCATTCCTGGGGGGCAGCACACGGACCGGCCGTGCCATCAAGTTTGCCACAGACCACGTCTTTGGTATGACTAACCGCACATCCCAGACTCCCAGAAACCGCATCGCCGTGGTTCTCACTGATGGGCGCTCGCAGGATGATGTTGAGGATGCTGCCATGGAGGCCAGAGCACAGAATATTGTTCTGTTTGCAGTTGGTGTGGGAAATGAGATAACTAACTCTGAATTGGTGTCTGTGGCCAACAAGCCATCTTCTACTTACGTGCTGCACGTGGAGGACTATAAATCCATTGCAAGCATATGGGACCTGATGGAGCAGAAACTGTGTGAAGGTGAGTCGTCCTAGACTTTGGAGCATATTTTTCTCTGTAACCAGTGACATTAAGACATTACATGGATCTAAACCTTAGGGCCCAATGCATGTGTTTAATCCTGAAGATAAACTGTTTGCCATGACTCAGCTAAGAATATCATGTGTCAAGATGCTAACAGACCTTTGGAAATTCAGTCTTTGGACTAGTGTCTTTTTAATGCTACATAGTTAAGCACTGGCATCTATTTTCAGTTGTTTAATTGAGTGTATGTTAATTTGTTTTATTTTTTATTGTGTTATTTTTTAATTGGGGAAACTTTTTAGTTACAGATGTCTCAGATGTTTCTCCTCCCTCAATTTTCAGTTAATGTGGATAGCAGCTCAGATTTGGTCTTGAAAGAATTTGATGAGTCACTTTTGATTGCAGTCAGACTCTGGTGTTTTGGCAAATAGGAACACCGTTTTGAGACTTTGCTGCTCTTCTGGAAAAACTGAGAATCTGGAAAACTTAATGTTCATTTGCTTTCTATTTTATCTCATTACTGTCTAGGAGAAACAATTTAAAGAGATCTCATTAAACCAGATCTAAAAAAAGGCATTTTCTTATTCGGTTACTATTGTGTGGTTATATAAACAAACTTTGATTCAAAGCATCATAGTTGAAGTGCAAAGTACAAACAGAACTAACAAATGTTGCTACAAGTGTAATTGCATCACATAGTAATTGCTGTTAATAATGTTCATCGTCTGGTTGACTACGTCTTGTATACATTTTTCTGAAAAATCCTTTCATATGCACACAAACTGACAATCACCACTTATAAGCTACAACTAAATATTGTAGAAATGTAATTTTCTGTGAAGTTGCTTTGTAATGATTTGTATTGTAAAAAGCGCTATACAAATAAACTTGAATTGAATTGAATTGAAGTGCAACTACAGTGTTAAAGATTCTCTCATTCACAGAATCAGTGTGTCCAACGCGGATCCCTGGGACAGTGAACGATCAGAAGGGATTTGATCTAATGAGCCTGATGAAGATTGAGCAGGTGGCTCAGAAGGTTCAGGGATCTTTGTTATCAGAGAGAGCATTTCAGCTCAGTGATCGGATGTACATCACCCACAACACCAGGTGATCTTTGTGTGAGTGTTTTGTGTGCTGTTTTGTTTGTGTTCTTGTACACGTCGAACAGTTTGAATTTTGTCACTGTGATGTAAATGAGATGTTGAGTGACCTGTTATGGTTGGAAAATTCATGCTACTTTTGATGTTCTCCACAGAGAGATCTTTCCAGAAGGCCTTCCACCAGCTTTTGTGTTTGTGGCCACTTTGCGCTTGAAGAGCCCAGCTCACTGGATGAAGTTCGACCTGTTAAGGGTGTTGTCTCAGGACGGGGTTAAGCAGCTCGCTGTGACTTTGAATGGAGCAGACAAATCGGTCACTTTCACCTGCCCCAGCACTCTAAAGAAAGAGCACACAGTCATATTTAATGCCCAAGGCATCAAGGTCTCTGAAATGTTTATATCACTCTTAAATCTAATTAATGAAAACATTGGTTGCATCTGAATTCACGTGGTATCTGTGCTTAAAAATTATCCAAAATTAATTTCCAAGAAATTTTCCAATCAACATCAAAGTAGATACTTTTAGTATGTAATCTGGGATGCAGTTATTATTAAAACACCTATACAGTAAGAATATAAATGTGTTTATGTCTTTTAATGATATGATTTATGTCTCTATAGAGGCTCTTTGACACAGATTGGCACCAGCTGAAGTTCCTGGTGAGGTACAAACGCATCACCTGTTTCATAGACGGCGCATATGTGGAGGAGCAGCTCCTAGATCCAGTGGTTCCCATCTACATTAACGGAAAGACTCAGGTCGCCAAGAAAATCAATACTGAGACTACAGTCCCTGTAAGTGACTCCAACACTATTTTTGACAGCCGCCTGATCACAAGCTTATATTTGCCAAACTAAGAGAAACTTTGAAGACTGATAGTTTGCAATCACAATATTGTTCGACAAACAGTCAAATCAAAAGATTACTGTTGTGTCTTGTGCTTCTTTATCAGATAGTGCTACAGAAGTTACGGATCTACTGTGACCCCCAGCAAAGTGAGAGAGAGACAGCATGTGAAATCTACTCTGTGGTAAGACTGGTTTGTTGTTGATCTTGCTAGTCCTAGTTGGTGTCAGCCAGCATGGTGTTTCTATTTGATATATTTTTTTCAAGAAGGTTTAAAAAAAATAATAAGTTGTTCGAGGACCAACAAAGATGGTGATCCAGGAACACATTTGTGTAAATAATGTTAAGTGTTCTCTGGCTCCAGTGATTTCCTTGCCACTTTAATGTATTTTTCTCTGTTTGTTTCAGGATAATGACAGTGTAAGTTATCTGCTTTTTAAAATGTTTAAAATTTAATTGGTGATTGATTTAGTTTATGTTTTACGTGCAATGTGTTGTATTCCCAGTGTCCTTTGGATCGCTCTCCTGCTGTAGAAGGTTGCGACTGTCCTAGTGGTAAACCTGGTCTGCCCGGTCTACCTGGGCCTATGGTGAGACATTTTTTAAACTATGCATATTAATATATTGATAGGCAAATATGCTGAGGTGTTTTGGCTTGTTCGGGACATCTGATTAAAACACATTTATCTCCTTATTGTTTGAATGCAGGGCTTCAGAGGGGAGAAAGGCAGAGAAGGACCTCCAGGCCCTGATGGTAAACCTGTAAGTACAGCAGAATTATTTGTGCCATTCATCATGAGGCTTGGACGTGTGTAATCACCACGATCTGTTTGTCCACCAGGGGAAACCAGGAGAAAAGGGAGCAGCTGGAGAGCCTGGTCGAGATGGAGAGAAAGTGAGTGAAATGTCAAGAACATTCTCTGATAACCTCAAAGCTTTACGTTAATCTTTTATTCTTCCATTTATAGGGTGAAGCAGGGGAACCAGGACAAAAAGGGGAGCGAGGGCTGGAAGGATCCAAAGTATGTCGATTCTGAGATTTTCATTGTCATTAATATTAAATGGCTTGTATAATTTTTTTCTCCAATCTTTTAACAGGGTGAAATGGGACCACCAGGGCCTTCAGGACCAACAGTGAGTCTCAAACTTTCTGATCATTTAATCTCAATTTTTCTGTTGCTGTGTTTAAAGGTTATATCCATAAAGTTTCTCTTTAGTAAGCAAAAACTACAATGACTAAAATGATTCCCTTAAAATCTCCTCTAGGGCACTGGCTTTTCCAAATTGGAATTAGATGACTTGGGAATTCAAGGAAGCAAGGTTAAAAAAAACAATATATCCTATCATTTCTATTGAAAATGACAGGAAATTACCAATTACCAAACGCTGCAAACTATTGTGACCTTACAGGGAATCCCAGGAGAACCAGGGGAAATGGGACCACCCGGAAAACCTGGACTGAATGTAAGAAATCTATTTTAGCATCTACTTGTGAATGTTTATACTGTGCATTAGTGATCATTAACAGTTTTATTCCACTTAACAGTATTCTGTTTTAAATTCAAGTCTTTACAAAGTCATCTTTGTTCTTTTTCCTCTGCAGGGTGAACCTGGGACACCTGGTCTACCTGGACTTGCTGGTCCCAAGGTAAGACAGATTTCAGACTGACGGATCTGTGATTACAGTATTCAATTACCACTACTTCTGAAATCATAATCAGTCACAACCATGGACGTTTTTCTCGTCTCTGTGATAATGGAGGCATATTAAAAGCAGCAGGAAAAAGTAGCAGCCTCCAATACTGCAAAAAGTTTTTTTTTTTCTCTTTCTAGTACAAATATCTATATTTGTTGATCAATATACATTTACTTGAGTAGCAAGATAAAAGTAAGTTTATGCTTAAAATGAGAGTAAAACATTAACCCCCTTTATTTTGACGAATTTATCAGAAAACAAGACTTTCTATCTTACTTCACTTGCATTTCCATCTCCCATTATTCGCATTAACCCTTTTTCGCACAAGTCAAAAACCACCTCAAGTGAGCGTAATTTTTTTTTTTTTTTGTGAATTAAGGCATTTTTATTCCAAATTTAGCGTTTCGATCCGTCGTTTTCGTTTTCTGTCAATTGTTCATGAGAATGAATTCACTTCTTTTGTCGTTACAATGCTGTACCACATTAAAAAAGAAAATAATGCATCATTTTGTGGTGTATATTTTCAAGGAAACCCCACCCAAAAATGTTTTGTTCCGTAACCCATGAATCTAAGTGATTTTGATGACTTCTGTCTTGTTTTTAAAGTTGTTTTCCTGTTCGAGCACACAACATAGACAGGCAACCCTAGACAGTTTCAACTTCACACCCAGAGTCTCTAAGTATTTAAATCAGCACAGGGGGAAACCATCAGATGTGTTAGGGACACGTTCAGACATCCTCTCACACGAGAAAGTCCTGGATTATTTTAAGAACAAGGGCATATTTGTGGCCTTGTCGTCGAACCTTTTTATCCGTCTCACTGACATTTTTCTTAGATTTTTTCCAGCAGCAGACTGTCGTCTTGCCCAAAGGTCTATATATAGCGACTTAAACACCCAGATTATGATTGGTCAATGACACAGTACACATCACGAGCTGCTCTCTGCTCTAGATGAATATAAGTTCACATTCCAGCCAAATTACTGTGTGCTGCTTACATTTTACATCAGCTAAGCTTGAAAACTGTGGTATAATTATAAATAATAGATGAATGTTGCTTTATGAAGTTTGTGTATCATGGCAAAGCTCATTTTCAACAGGGTGTTGACACTACATAAAAATGAAGCCACTGTAAATATTAAAAACACATATAATGAGTCTACCCAGATGAGATTTTCAGTGCTCAGATGTTGCTCTTATATAGCTCAAGAGACTTCCTGAACTTATCATCAGCTTTGTCTCTGACATTTCTCTTTGAGTATCTTGCGAGATATAGGTAGAATAAATAGAGATAAAAACAGAGCTCATACTGAGAGCTATGATGTCTGATTTGCAGTTTTAGACAAATATGTATATTATTATGATTTTTTCCCCCATAGTGTAGTTTGAGCAAATGAATGGAGTTTTAAAGACATAAATTAGAAGTCTGTCACTCAGATCTATTTTCAGGCTGCATCTGTGTGCTGCCCGTTCTCTGAAAATTAGTGCCCTGCCATTTACTGCCCTAATAAATCAAGCCTGTTTATTAGTAAGGGTTTTGAACTGACTCTTGGCGGCACTCAATTTGTTCAGGTTTGGATGTGGCTTTGTTTGAAAGATGCAACATTTAGATTTTGTTCCGCAAAGCTATAAAATAACCTTTTAAGACATTTGGTACACGTTTGGTAATGTTCACTGAAATTACATAACTTATAAAAAATTATTTATAGAATGTATTTTCACTTTAACATCATGTTTTAATGCTCACTCTTACTCAAATGAATGATACTTTGGTCTTTTTGATCAATTATTGTAATACTGAAATGATACAAATCTCTTGACACATCTGTAAGCACTAGAGCCATGCAGTTTAGTGTTTAAACCCAGAAAACAGCTTTCGTGTTTCTTCTAGGTTTTAATTTACCTGTTTGATGCATCACACAGCTGTAGTAGCTACTTTTTTAAAGCATGCAGTGGTTTTAGATTCATGTTTGAAACTTTGTGTAAGCTTTGTAAACTGCTGTTTGGCATCATTATTGTTGCTCTATTCTGTATTTTATTTACACTTATACTTACACTTGTTAACTTATACATTCATAAAGGGCCATAGCATATGCAAGAGACTTAAGTGAAAATTTAACTGGATAGGATCGCTGTTATCAAGTTTGCTAGTTTTTGTTATTAAGTCCTGGCTTTCCCACTGGATCTGAGACAGAATTGCTCGCTGTAGCGGTAACACCCAAATCTCTTTACCAAATCTTGGTTTCATGTGGTGTGCCAGAAGAGGGCTCCCTCGTAAGGGTGGGTGTCCCGCAGCACAAGTGGTGCCGCCAACCCTGAAAACAGCCTTTAATCATGACATGCAAACATACTGTACATGCATATGGACTGTTCAAACACACAGAACCCATGAACAACTCATGACTATTTTGATTATGAGTTGATTTATTTGAACCGAAATGGGTCATACTTAAGTTTCACCTGCATCAAACGTTCAGTGCACGCACAAAAACTGCCACCAAAAGTTAACAAGAGATAAAAGTCATGTGAAATCTCATAAGTTCCCTTTAATTAGCTTTCTCCTGGATATAATTGCAGAGCGACGGTATAAGGTAGAATTATTGTTTGTCTTGTTTCAAGAGCATGCTTTGTGTGAGGTCTTTCCAAATATCAGCGCTTTAGTGTAAAGTCTATATGTGCATGTATTTGAGTGCGCGAACAAGAGAAATACAGTAAGAAAACGCCACAGTTATTTGACCAAACATTTTAAAATGCACTAGTTATGTGTCTTACAGACTAGCCAATGCAGTTTACATTAACACCAAGAACATTTCATGAAATATTAGCATACTGCACAGTAAATACTTACTAGTGCTTGTTTAAAAAATATATTGCCATATAATATGCATTGATGAATGTTTCGAACTGTTGTATGCTACTTTAACGCATGACCTCACTACATTTTATGTTAAGAAAGAAATAGTATAATCTCAAAAAAAAAACTATATAATATATAATTATTATTATTATTAATTTAATCCACTAAATTTGCCTAATTTGGTGTTCCTGGTCTGTTCTTTATCTCTTTTCTGGAAGTGATTAGTCATGGGCCTCAGAGGACCTCAGCTTTTGAGTGAAATTGTTTTTGGATAATTTTGGTAATATTTACTCAAACACTGAGATGCATAAGCTATGATCAATCAGTTCCAAAAAGAAATACAAAACCTGTGCTAGTTAAAATAAAACAAGCTGACAAAAAGATTGAATCCAATAATTGACAATAATATAGCATAACAACGAATTTATAAGCATTTTAAAATATTTTGTTATTTGCATGGGTACTGGAAGCATACAAAAAATCTAGGAAAATGTGCATATACTTTGAACAGTATGTTGCATGTGTACATAAATAGGATTAGCCTGCTACCCTACAAAGCCAAAACTAATAATGAAAACTAATAATAATAAAATGTCTTGCATGTTTTTCCCCCTTTATTTAAATATTAGTGTTCACACATTTTCCCTTCTAAATCTGTAAATCATAGTCAGAGATGATTTTAGATTTATTTTTGACAATATGTGTAGTTACAGTGTTTGCCTTTGTATGGCAGTGTGGTACAGCAGTGTGTTTTTCTGATCATATCCCATGCTTCATGCAAAATGTGGGATGTTGCATATTTTCTGACAGGTGTGTTTTACAATACACAAATTCCATGCACATGTGACCAGAAACATGCTATTTTTGAATTCACACGATGGCCAGCCACAGCCCAGCATCTCTGTAAAGAAGGACATCTCTTTACCAAAATTCCCACATGTGTACAGCTTGTAATTAAGTACTTCAGAAGGTGCAACAAAAAAATCTTTAGATAAGCTCTCTTTACAGCTGGGTGTAACATGTTTATATTTTAATGACAGACTGTCTCAAATTTCATACTTTACAATTAAGTTGTGTGCATATTTAACTTTTTAGTGCTTAATTTTTTCTTTATGTAATTAGTATGTAAAAAATAAAATAAAATGTAACCCAAATTGAAACGGCAAAACTCGAATTATTTCTGCAATAAGTGGAATGCACCGTGATTATTTAAGACAAAGTGATAGTGTTTACATACAGCTTATTTCCCCTATTTCTAAAAATATGTGTGATATGTGTGAACCATATCCTCAGAAATCCGTAAATGTGTGTTTGTTGCAATTTTCTTCTTTTGAGGTGCAATATGTGATTCTGACCACTTTTGTTTTTTTATTTAGGGAGAGAAAGGAGATATTGGTGTGGCAGGATCAGATGGACAACCTGGACTCCCTGTGAGTTATTACTGTATATCTTCTTATGTGTCCTTATTGTTTTTTTGTGTATGTGTTCCTTATTCTTTTTTCTACCTCTTTTTATTTTTTTGTTCATTAAGTTGAGGTGAAAACACGTTAGATGCATTTAAAAAAGTGGTCATTCATTTTGATTGATTAGGTTTTTAGAAATATTTCAACTGCTTTTCAATGAAGTTTTAACAGTTGAACTCCATTCTGGCATCTTTGGTTTGAAGTCATTTCCATGTCATTTTCATGACTTATTTCATCTCTAGTTTACAGGTCGGCTCACTTTCGACATTCTTGACCGCTCTTTCTGGTCTTCACCAGGTTGAAACTTTTGAATTGGCACATTAGCACAATAATAATGTTATTTTATGATGTTGACACATCAAATCATATTTATAAGATGATACTGAAAGTTTCATAGTGAAAGGGCGCTATATGTAAAGTTTATTGCATGATGTTTCTGTTGGGAGGGGCCCAGTCACATGGTTTGCTGGAGACCCCACAGATTTGTGGTATGCTGCTAACTCTAGATTTGGAAATGGAGAGACCACAATGTTTACTAATTCCAGAATGCAGATGATACATGTATATAGTCATCATTAGCTCTGTTTATGCTCTGCATGTTGTTTAAAGTCGTCCTGCTTTATCTCCAGTCACACACATGTGAACCGCAGCTCTGACTACGAGGAAGGGAAATGCTTCTTTAACGCAACAGACAAGGCTGTAGTCAGACTTATTTCAAACTGCCTCAGAAACTGAGACGGACTCATCTGGAGTCTAAGTCGCCAAGCTAAAAGAAACATATTGTTTAACATTAGGTTTATTACTAATTAATTGAATAAGATTTATTATTATTAATTAATTATAATTATTTTTCTTAATTGTAATGTTCTTTCTCTTTTTTACTGGCTGGTTTAAATTTGGAAGGCCAGGCCTGCTGACCCAAGTAGCTTTTTATGAATTATTTAAAATATTCTTTATATGATCTCCAGAATTGATTAGCTTGAAATAATTAATGAAACTGCTTTTGTTATGCCTGCACGGCGAGTTCTTTAAACTAAAAGATACAATAGATGATCAAATGTCTTTGTTCTCATTTTAACTTCTAGCTTGCAGGAAGAGCATGAAATAAACTGCTGATGACGTGCAAAGCTTCATGGTTGTGGATAAAAGGGTGTCACTTCTAAAGAATGAGATTATGGTTTCTTTTATAAGCAGCTGCTTTGTAAGATGACCATCACTTGTCACACAACTCATTTGCACTTTGCTCATCTCTTTGATCGGTCATGGGGAGTTTTCAGCATGGGGAGTGTTGGTAGATGGTTTTAACCCAAAGCTAATTTAAAGTGACTTCAGATTGTTAATGTTTTCATTTCCAGTTTTCATTTCCATTTCAGCTAATGACTTGAAGTGATGTGGTTTAGGCCTGAATGTAAATATTTAGATATCCTTGTATATCCTTCATATATATATATATATATATATATATATATATATATATATATATATATATATATATATATTCATCTAGTAAGTACTCCCTTTTTGGGTAACGTTTTGGCAAGCGCACGATTCTACTCATTTCCAAGCCCAGATGCTGAGAGCAGCCCTATGGAAACTTTCGAGACATCTGTCTAGTGTCTCGTGATTAATATAACAGTTAATACAACCCTCCCTCTTTTTGAGGTTATGGTAAAAATTTGAATGTTCTAATTTCTCATTCTTTCCTGCAAAACCGTTTTATTTGGTCATTCATGCACACAGAGCAGGTGGAGACAGCGTTATTTCTAGTAATCGATTTCTTAATGTCAATAAATGCTCTTTTTATCTCTGCAATCTCTTTAATGTCTGTTGCCACATTCACTGTGTGGAAACTTTGCAGAGGAACATTTGTTTGATTGAACACTTTTACACTCATTCATTTCACAAGTTGTTTGGGCTGTGCTTCCTGTTTATTGACAATCAAACTGGCTCATTTGAAAGAAAAATGTATGATATTCCGGAAATCTGGTGCAGGAAAAGGGATGTGTTGCCTGTGGATGGTTGTAGGTGTTGTACTTTATGCCTCTCTTTTATCTTTCATCATAAACTCTCATGTAAACCACTCTAATGAAAGATTATGTGCCTGCCAGCACATTGAATGGGTTAAAGTCTGGCTTGGCATTGCTACAGAAAGGCAGTACTCAGTAAGTTTACAGGGAATAGTGGCAGTTAAAGGTGCTGCCAGCATGTTAAGCCTGTGTTTTAGAGGAGATCCTTTGTAATTGTATATGTCAGTCACTGTATCAAATTTGTACAGAGAGAAAATGCCTCATGGGATGTCAAATTGTACCCCCTAAACAGCTTATGTTACATGAAGGCTTTTATGTGTTTTCATTTTTTTTTTTTTTAGGGTATACAGGGGCTTCCTGGAGAGATAGGCCCTGCTGGACCTCAAGTAAGAACCCAGATTAATCATAAAATATAACAAATTATTAAATATGATAAAATATAATGTTTCTTAAGCAGCAAATAAGCTTATTAGATCACGTGACACTGAAGAGTAATGATGCAGAAAATGCAGCTTTGCATCACAGGAATAAATTACTTTTGAACATGTTAAATAGAAAACAATTATATTAATTTGTAGTAATATTTCACAATATTACAGTTTTTACTGTATTTGTGATCAAATCAATGCAGCCTGGGTAAGCAAAAGCCACTTCTTTCCAAAAAATTTTTTTTTAATCTTACCCACCCCAAACTTTGGTCAGTAGTCATTTGGAGAGAATTGATTTTGTCACAGCTTTTGTGCTACTGTATAACAAAATCACTTCGACAGGGTGATCGAGGCATGCCGGGACCAGCAGGTTTTACTGGACCAACAGGACAGCAGGTATCAGCAGGAATTATGTGTTAATTTTTTTTTTATTTTAATTATGTTTGAAATTGCAATTTTACAAGCTGTAGCTGTTTAAGTTCTTTATCAAGACCTCTAATTTGGGTCTCTAAGATGTCCAGCATGATTTGTACATAAATGAAATCATACAGCTACTGTGTTTTTGATATAACAGACTTAAGATTATATTAAAAATGCTAAAGTGCATTTAAAATAATTTTTTAAAATCCCAATTTACTTTAAAGGAGAGACTCAAATTTATAAAAAGTGTTGCCCAAACTCACATCATTGGTTAATGTTACCAGGCCTATGTGAGAGCAGAATGGTTTGATTTGTACCACAGTGTTTAAACTTTCTGATAAATTTACCTACGGATGACTTTCATATTGCTGACTTTGCATATTAAACTGTCATAGGCTAAGAAAAAAAAAATACATGAAATGTTGATGGTTATTATTGGAAAAGATATGGCAAATAAAACATATTAGGCTTGGATTACTGATGTTGTTTTACTAGAGTTGTCTTTAATTCTAGGGACCCTCGGGACCAATTGGCCCATCTGGCATAAAAGGTCCTCCAGGTCCAAAAGTGAGTCATCCCAGCTAAATATTGAATTTTTTTTTTTTGTATAAGTTCTTAAGTGATAAAAAAAAACCTGAAATGTAAGGCGGTGTAAATTAATTTATTTTTTCAAATAAAGTATTTATTCAGCATGAACACATTATATTAATCAAAAGGGACAATATATTTTTTTTATTTCTCAAAATCACTGTACATGTGTCATATTGCTATATAGGATTTTACTGACATGGAGTGCAACCCTTTTTGGTTGACAGGGGAATTCAGGCTCTCGTGGACAGGGAGGGCTCCCTGGACCACCTGGTGCTAAAGTGAGTGAGGCAAGGGAGGGGAATTCCACACATAAAGGTCTGAAAATATGATATTATATCTTAAAGTGACATACCTGCTGCTTCCTCAGCTGGCTTCAGGAAATAGCTTTAAATAGCAGATGCTATACTGAGCCTTCATCAAGTTCCGTAATGTTCAGAAACCTTTAATTCACTTTACATAATTCCACTGGTTGGGAGCCAACAGTTATCAAGTCGAATGCTTAAGACAAAATACGTAGGTCTACAAAAGCCGAAGCTGAGAGACTATCTCTAGAGAGCGTGAAATGGCTGCAATTTTTATTTGATTGCATTCATTTCATCACCTCCCACATGAAGCAGAAAAGTTATGTTTTAAAGTGATGGTCCATATTGCACACTAGTCCATATCTTCTGATGCCATACAATAGTTATATGACAAAAACAGACTGAAGTTTGTTTTTATTCAGTGAGAAGTGTCTATCAGTGCTGTTGAGTGTGCTGTGTCTTTCTTTATTCAACAAACTTATTAAATGATACATGTCAGTAAGTATAGTGATGTTGAACAATTGAAATAATTTTATTCGTGTATATGTGTGTGTGTGCATGCATCCTCAGGGTTCAGATGGAGAGCACGGCATTCAAGGTCCCTCTGGCATTAGAGGTCTACCAGGGTTTAAAGGTCATAAGGTACATCCATCTTCAAAACTGACAAACCTGAATTAACTTCTGCCTTACTTTAATAAAAGGCTGCATTACAAATAGACATTATCTGTCAGTCTGACTGAAAGTCATGTTCTATCTTTCATCAATGCCATTTAAAGCGTGATGAAATGGAAGTAGCAACATATAATTTCTTCCATTTTGTGAGGTACATCTGAGTGTAACACCTTGTTGAAAAAGAAAGAAATGTTGGGCGGGGACTTGGTTCTGTGCATCAGTTGTTTAGATTTTAGATGTGGACGTTGCATTTGCAGAAAATAATTGGAAAATGTCTGCATACTGTGTCACCAGACATCTGTGGTTTTCACTGAAAGATTCAGTTATGATAAACACGTACATCGATGAATCGTTCACAATGAGATCTACTCTATAACATTCATTTACAAAATAGATGGGGGGAACTTTTTATTTCATGCTGACATAAGTGTGACAATGTCTCACTAAAAGTTGCAGTTTCCCCTCTTTCTACCCTTATAATGTGAATAATACACTCGATTTTATGATCAAGATCACATGGACCATTCCAGAATTGTCCTTCCAAATTCTCACTTTTTTCTTCTCTTCTCCTCACTTTGAATCCACTTTGAATCCTGTTTCTTAAGTAGGGAAACACAATAGGCTGAGTACTTAATTTTATAAACAAAGAATGATGAAAAGTGTGGAACTATTTTTGGTAAATGCACTTTTGCTCTTCAATGTATTATTAAAAATATTCCTTGTTTCAGTATTGTTAAATGCCAGTGCTCCTACGCTTGTATTTGCAGGGTGACTCAGGATCACCTGGACCAAAGGGGAGTCAGGTACCGTGACTGCTCAGTGATGAGTGAAAACTTTGACATATAATTTCTAACATCTGTTCAAATGGAACATGCTATGAGAGTGAAAAAGAAAAAAGGAAGTAAAAAAAAAGGTGTCAAGCGGCTATGCAAAAACAATTTTTTTTCTAACAGGAATTCGACCTACAAAAGATGCACACACAAACATTTTTATTGAGCAGCCAGTGTCAAAAAGTAGTAAACTAACTACCACGCATACCAGTTGGTCCAGACCGATTTTAGTCAATGCTGGTCTAGATAAACACAATCATGCAAAACAAAAGAAACTGGTTGACCTTTTTTTTGCATCTCTCTTGCCAGGGTGAGAAAGGAAACCAGGGAGAACCTGGAGTTGCTGGAAAACATGTATGTAAAGTCTTTATTGTTCATCAGTGGTGTTGCTACTTCTGGTTATGGATTTTAATAAAAACCTACACATTAAACTTTGAAACCAATGCTTGTGTAATGGAAATAAAGACATCCCACAGAATTACTGTGAAGTTTTATCTAGAAACCTGAATATCATACTGAATAACTTTTTTTGAAATAAATGAATACATCTATTAGGCAAGCATGCACTAAATTGATCAGTAGTGACAGTAACACATATTTGGGTAACACTTTATTTTAGTGGCCAATTCTCACCATTACCTAGTTGCTTATTAGCATATCTATTATTAACATGCAGGTTGTTTATTAGTACTTATAAAACACTTATTCTGCATGATCATATTCTACATTCCTAATCCTACCCCAAACCCTACCTTACTAACTATTAATAAGCAGCAAATTGGGAGTTTATTGAGGCAAAATCATAGTTAATGGTTTGTTAATAGTGAGAATTGGACCATAAAATAGAGTATGACCAACATTTGTTACAATATATTTATATTTCAAATTAATGCTGTTTTTTTGATGAACTTTCTGATCATCAAAGAATCTTGAACACAATTTATCACTTGTTTTCACAAAAACTGTTTTCTACATTGATATTAATGTTTCTTGAGCATCAAATCTCATAAAATGTCAGGTTATTCAAATCCAAATCAATTGCACAGGACCTGATGTACTTCTGTCGTTCTCAACAGGCTGAACCGGCCGTGAAAGGGAACAAAGGAGAGGTACAAATCTGCCGTTCAGTGTCTCACAACCATTTCCTGATGAGTCAGAATCTAGAGGTCTTTTGGTTTCTTAGCAAGTGACTAAAGCTATGTTGTTTCGAGCCAAACATATGCAGTGTCTCTCAGCATTCTCGGATCTTGTTTGCCACTCCATCACAAATAAAAACACTTTTTCTTACATTACTCAATTAATTAAATATGCACAAATGAACTGTTCTCCTCACTCCTGTTCAGCCAGGTGTAGAAGGGGAGCCTGGGAGCAGAGGGGCTGATGGGAAAAAGGGAGATATGGGTCAATCCGGCCCACCTGGATCTAAAGGCTTTCCGGGTTTAGATGGGTTACCAGGGCAACCAGGACTTCCAGGTCACCCAGGGAATCCAGTGAGTGTGATGCTTTTGAGCATTTATGAGCCATGCTTGATAGTGATGTTTTGTTCAAATATGACACACTGTGTTGCAGGGCAAAGCACCTTCAGAAGAGCAGCTGATGAAGATCTGTGCTTCTGTGCTGCAGAGTAAGTGTTTATGCATTTTACTGGTAAGAGTCTTATGTCTTGTTTCAGTGGCAAATGCACTGACTGAGGTTGAGGCGAATGAGAAAACGAAAATAAAATATGCTTATGCAAGCATCACTTTTGATATTTGCTCATATTTTTGGTTAGAATTTGATCAAACCCCTTACCATCATTAAATTTAGTCATAGAACTCATCCTTCTTATATTTACCTAGAAACGATTACCCTAGCAACTATATAAACCAATAAAAACAGATAGACCTCCTTAGCAACATACCCACAACACCCTATTATGATACAGTATCTGTGACCTTTAAATGGAGCATCACTCGCTGGTTCTTCAGAAAATGTAAACATCTAGTACTTGATATATGTTCCTGTCTTAATATGCATTTTACATGTCAGTTGATTTTATTTTGGTAGAACAGACAAAGATACTCAAGAGGAATAGCATTTAACTCTATGATGTGTGGATCTGTGCCTCACTGTCAAATAGCTAGAAACATCTGGAGCCGTAGGAGATTTCAGAGCAACTTTCAGTTCTCTGTAAAAAAGAGGAAAATATAAATATGGTTGTGAAATCCATCTGTTGAGCCAGCATAAGGCTATTTTTCATATTGCCGTTACTGTTGCAGATATTACACCATCTTTTCTACACTCCTTAAACATCTATGAAATCACACTTAATTACACTTGTTGCTTGCACATACAGTAATAAGAGATCATGGTTATTCAGATGGTCATTATCGCAAAGTAAATCACATCAGGATGATCGCAATGCCATTATGAAGCATTTGTAAATTATCTTGCCATTTGACTAATAAATAAATATATATATATATATATATATATATATATATATATATATATATATATATTTTTATGTGAGAATAAGAGATGTAAAACTAGCACAGATACTGGTTGCCAGGAATTATGGTCAGATATTCAGTTTATTGTTATGCAAAAATGTGTGTATAAGAATCTAGTATTCCAGAAAGCCGTGAAAACATATAGTAGCATTATATCTAACAAATGCATGTACAGGTGTGTATGATGTAGTGTCATCATTTATATAAGAAAAAAGTGCTGAGGACCTTAATATAATATCAAAATATTTGATCTCTCTAAATTAGTGGTGCCAAACCACTAGGGGGCCTAAAAATAAGCTTTAAAGTGGTCATATGATGCGATTCCAATTTTTCCGTTCTCTTTGGAGTGTTACAAGCTCTTGGTGCATGAAGAAGAGCTGTAAAGTTGCAAAGACTAAAGTCTCAAATCCAAAGAGATCTTCTTTATCAAAGTTAAGACTCTGCCACGCCCCCTAAAACACCTCATTTAAACACACCCCCACATCTCTACGTCACTATGTGGAAATATTTGTGTAATGCTGCCCAAATGTTCATGGAAAGAAAGAAGGCGTAGTTTCAGTAACCACAGTTAGTGTTGAAGCAGTCATGTCAGGGAGATGCTGTGTGGATCTAGGTGAAAGCAAAAGTACTTTATTTGGCCTTCTGAGAGTAGATGCATTTAGGAAACAGAACAGCAACACATTTTATGGACGAGCGTTTGGTGAACCTAGGAGCTATAATAGCATCTCAGTGAAATAACAAAGATAACAGCCAGTGTTATTTTAAATGACTAGAATGTCTAGAAATGTCATGTATATTTATTGCCAAAAAAGTGTAAACCCTGAAGTATATTAAATTATTAAAACTTCTATTTTAATGATTTACTGTACATTTTATTAAAAACATTTTATATTACATTATACCTTTTTGTTGAATTTTTCTATTAAATTTTCATTTTAATATTTACATTTATGCATTTAGCAGACACTTTTATCCAAAGCAACATACAGTGCATTCAGGCTATGCAGTGTTTTTTTTAACATATGTGTGTTCCTTGGGAATTGAAGCCAAAACTTTTTGCACTGCTAATGCAATGCTCATGAATATAATATAGTACCACTCTTAGTTTAGTACCAGATTCCAGTCAAACAGTTTGAAAATCACTGCACTAAATGTTCCTTCAACAGGCCAGCTGCCACAGCTCCTGCAGGTGATGGGTCAAAGCAGCTGCCAACATTGTGAAACCAAACAAGGACCGCCAGGTGATCCAGGTCCCCCAGGCTCAACGGGCCCATCTGGACCCCCAGGGTATCCCGGCAGAGCGGGGTCTCCAGGATTACCGGGATGTCCAGGGAGGAGGGGACCTGAAGGGGTAAAAGGTGAAGATTGTGTGAAAATGTTTTGAAGTTCATTTCATCTTTTGATTTTAAAGTCACTGAAGGGAGAATGGTGCTTGAATGTTTTCCTTACAGGTGAAATTGGCCCAATGGGTATGAAAGGAGCTAAAGGACAGGGTGAAATTGGGTTGCCAGGTCCACCCGGCCCAGCAGGTATAAAAACAAATATCATTTTCATGCATGATAGTAATTTTGTTGTCTTTTTCAAGCATGTTCAGAGGTAATTCTTTCTTCCACAGGTTTGCAGGGCCCACGTGGGAATGACGGGGAAGGATATCAGGGGCCCTCTGGTCCACCAGGGAAAACTGGCACTCCAGGCACCCCAGGCAAACGTGGGCCCCAGGGACCCATGGGAGTTTGTGACCTGTCCTCTTGTTATCAAGCCTATGGCTTTCGGAACGATCCTTTCAGGAAAGGACCTAACTTTTAGCATTGGGACAGTGGGATCATACTGATTCTATAACGTCTTTTCTTTCTCAAATGGACATTTCTGGTGCTCAGCATTGACCTCAAGAACTCATAACCTCTAAATAACGATGATCTTGACTTTAAATATGTGATGTGTTTTCCTGCTTGAGAATCTTGTGTTGAATGTGTTAAAATCTCTCATGAATCCATGTTTTTGACTGATTTTGTTGCATGCTCTGGCTGCTTTTTGCAAACAGAAAGGGGCTGTTGAGCTGTGGTCAGTAGAACTAATGCATTATGTTCCAAGTTTTCTTAACTATTTGAGCAGGAAACAGACTAAAAAATCAATCATTATTTGGTGCTCTCAAACATTGTGCATGTTCACACACTGTAAAAACATCATTGATTCTTTGTGTCCTGTCACTAATTTAATTTACACCCATTGGGTGTATTGTTCCTTTAAAGAAAATTGCTATACTGCACTGCCCTGGGCAAGCTACCTCTGTACAGGATGTGTGATAAGGCTATAGGAACATTTTTACTACTACAGCATTTTTTGATTATTATTTAATTATACTTTTAATTGTTTGAGAATTTGTCTTGTAGTTTTTAGTAGCAATCTTAATAGTGTAGATGTGGCATGTCTATTTTTGACTGGATACGTTTCTGCAAAGATTTAACATCTGTTTATGTTCTTTTTCATTAACGCACATAGGATTTTAGCCTTGTCAAGGTTTTTTTTTTTTTTTTTTTAAGAATCATTTATTTGTGCAGCTGACATTTGAAACTCTTAACAGTTGTAATCATTTCTTAATAATTTTACATCAAGTTGTTCTCAAAAAAGTAACCCCCCCCCCCCCCCCCCCCAAAAAAAAAACATTGGCCAAAATACAATGAAGTCGTCGTGGTTTCACGTCGAGCTGACGAGGTGATTTAATTGCTCTTCACAGTTCCTTGTTTCAGGATGTATGCTGAGTTTTTCTTGGTAAGCCACAACGTGGTTGCATCAGTTCTGCCAGGGCTGCTCAGAGTTTCATAAGCTCCTCTATCAAAGGCATTGGTGAGTGAAGCCAATATCTGATGCTCAGAATGAACCTCAGTCCAAATGTATATTAAGTGTGTTGTGTGTTTATTTTTTGTTTGATTTTATTGCAGCAGAAAACGGACTTCAGCAAACAGACACACCAATGGGTGATTATAATGAAGACTGGTACAGTTTTTTTAAGGATGCCAATGACACAGAAAATGGAGATAATGTCGTATCTGATGAGGTTTATTTATGCAAGAAGAGTGATGTGATCCAGTTCGGAGCAGCATATCTTCCAACCTTCTACTACATTATCTTCTTGCTGAGCTTGGTTGGAAATGGACTGGTGCTGTGCATCATCTACAAATATGAGAAGCTCAGCACGGTTACCAACATATTCTTGCTCAACCTCGTCATTTCGGACCTCATCTTTGCCTCCAGCCTCCCTTTCTGGGCAGTCTACCACAAATCTGAATGGATCTTTGGCAGAGGCCTTTGCAAATTGGTGGGAAGTTGTTATTCCATCGGCTTCAACAGCTCCATCCTTTTCCTCACTCTCATGACCTTTGACCGGTACCTTGCAGTCGTCCACGCCATCACATCAGCCCGGAAAAGGAGGTCGTTGTATGCGTTTGTGTGGTCCACCGTCGTCTGGGTGCTCAGTATATTGGCTAGTATAAAGGATATAGTTTTTCATGATGTGATGAAAATTGAAAACAGTTTGCTGTGTGAAATGACTGGTTACAACCAGAGTTTCCTCACAAAATGGGAGCTGACTGGTTATTATCAGCAGTTTTTCTTTTTCTTCTTGGTGCCTCTGGTTATCGTCCTGTACTGCTACATCCACATAACCATCAAGATCATGTCCACTCGCATGGCGGAGAAGTGCAGGGCAGTCAAACTCATCTTTGTCATCATCTTCACCTTCTTCATCTGCTGGACGCCTTACAACGTGGTCATCCTGTTGAAAGCCATCAAGACATCCTTTGGAAATCCGAACGATTGCTCAAACGTCCTCGACTATGCGATGTATATAACACGAAACTTTGCCTACCTGTACTGCTGCATCAGCCCTGTCTTCTACACTTTTTTGGGAAAGAAGTTTCAAAGCCATTTTCTGAAGCTTTTGTCCAAGCATATACCGTGTCTGAAAATCAATGCTGCCTTTCTGTCAACGACAAGCAAAACCACATCAATCAGGAGCCCGAACACTGACTACTGAGCATTTACGTGACTGTGGTTTGTATGCATGAAAAGTGATTTGACGAGAAATTTGTTGTTAGGAGGACACAATATTACTGACATAAAAGAAAGAAAAAAACTGAGCATAATTGAGCATATGTTCAATAATTTTCTAATTCAGTGCATGTAATGAATAGTGTATGTCTAAAGAGGTCCATCAATTTCATCTCTCTCTCTCTCTCTCTCTCTCTCTCTCTCTCTCTCTCTCTCTCTCTCTCTCTCTCTCTCTATATATATATATATATATATATATATATATATATATATTTGAATGCATATTAATCAATAGTTTATGTCTAATGTGTTCCATCAGTTTTACCAAGTTGAGCAAGCGCATTGATGATGTGTTATATTTTACTGTCCATTTGATGTATATATGTAAATATTAATTACACATATCCCTTTGACTATATCAAAACCAGAAAAAAAGAGTAAAGTAAAAATAAAAAAAATAAAAAAAAATTGCTTCTGTGATGAAATTTTGTGATTGCAACATACGTATATGTATTGTGTAACCCTACTAATCTATGGGTTCCTTTTCAACATAACTATTAAATCTCTCATTACCTGTGTAATATTCTGTTTTGTGTCAAATATATTGTTGTAAAGACTTCTAGAAGTAGGTCGATTTTTGTTTTATTTTTAGAGTTATTAATTTCTGATGTATTCTGATAAAAAAAAAAAAAAATAGCGACAGGAAGCTTTCTGATATCATCTTTTCTCTCCTTTTGATGCCCTGTTGTTTGCACAGTATGAATCTCACACATTTGAAACTTTAAATGTCTCTGAAATGAGTAAACTTCCTGTCTTGTCAACACCTGAATACATCCTGTTCATCAGACCATTATGAGTCATTAGATCTTTATTTTGAGCATTAACTCATTCTCTGCATTGTGTTCTTTTGGTTCTGTAAAATATCACATTTTTACGAGTGACAATAAATCATTCTAATAATTTGTTTGGTTTTGGTTGTTTTCTTTTAAGATACAAGCATTTTTATTATTCTTATTATTCTTATTATTATTATTATTATATGTTTTGCTCTCTTTCCATTGCATCATACTAAGTAACCATCTTTAAGTGCTTTGTAGTTGACACTTTTCTTCACTATAGGCCTACTGTTGGTATTTCTATGCCTGTTATCAGTTAGCAGATTGTATGAGCTTTACTATTTGCAATCCTATCAACAGTCAATACTTGGCTAATTTGCTCATGGTTAATACAATATTTAAAACATAATTTTGACTGCTTTAAATTAACCATGCAATGAATAAATGACGACAGGCCATTGAATTCTTAGAAAATAATGCACACCCGAGGTGGTAATGCAGGTGATATATTTCAAGGCATTCGTCTGATTTTTGTATTTAAAACCTCATTTTAGTAACAGAGGCTGAAGCCGTTGATAGCAGACTAATGCAGCTAATAACATTGTGTGTGTGAGAGAGACAGAGAAAGTGTGTGTGTGTGGCTGCATCTCTTAAAAGTGATCGGCAGCAGAGCAGTGTCTTTACTAATAGTGAAACTAGAGAAGAGAAGGAAATCTTTAGAAACACCTTTGGAGAGATCGAATAGCCTATGTGCTTTCCATGCATAATAAAACGTAATTTTGTGGCAAGAACATGGAAATTATCTGCTGTTTTTATCCTATTTATTTCTATATTTATTCATTTATTTGATCAGTGTCATTGTTGGTTGTTGGTGTGTTTGTCTTTTTTAGGCTGTAAGGACCTTTGAAATAACTTAAATCATTTGGTGAAGGGATATAGACATGTAATGCAGTCAAGACCTGCTGGAAGTATGTTCGCCGTGCGTTTCCTTGAAAATAATTGCACATCTTAGATCGTTTGTCAACCAATAAGATTCAAGCATTCAATGGTCCCGTAATCCAGTAAGTTACTGTCTGTGAAACTTGGGGAAACGTACATGCATCAGATCTCGCCAAATAAGAATGTTGCAGAATTCTGCAAAATAGTTTCAAAGAAAAATTGCAAATAGCCTGTTACAGGGCCATTTGATTCTGATTTTTCTTTTTTCGGAACTGATTCCGATTCCTGGGACTAGAATTGATAGAATTCATTCTGAGAATCGAATCTTCACTGTTGTTGAAAAAAATAACTAAATAAATCTGGTAACTCCCATTACTTTCCTGCAGAGACCTATACTTGTCTGAGGCTGTGACTAGGCTTAGATAAAGGGGTTTGAGTTACTAATAATTTAATCTGGTAAAAAAAAAAAAAAAGAAAAAAAAAATGATTTTTTATTTGTGGAATTTCATAGAATAGTGCAGAAGTGCGAGATTTGGGATGCAACTACCTTCATACTCCCAAATACTCCTGTCATCCCATCAGTTTCATTATAGTCTAAAATCAGGAACTTATGCCTCCTTTATCAGCTAAAAATACACATGCATATTTGTGTTTATTTATAAACTTTAAATCAATTTATAATCTCGTTCTAAATTCATATTATAATTTCTTCTAAATTCATAGGGTGAATTGCCCTAAAGTGGCACACTGCCTAATATGGGACACCTAAGGTCTGTTCGTAGATTCATAAATACATGAATGCCAGTGAAACTATGGGTTAGACAAAGCTGTGGAATCATGTCAATCACATGACCTCTCGGATGTCCAGTCATATTTGAGGGCAGAGCAATCATCTGACAGGAAGCACATCGTGTGAAGACCACCCAAAAATTATTGACAGTTTGGACAAACTTGATATCAAAGGAGTATTAATTAATTTTAAACAAGACATTTGTGTTACTTGCTGGTCTAATTTGCTTATAAAATGTCCATCAAAAATAGTATAACTTTGTATGCATAAACTCTATATATATATATATATATATATATATATATATATATTTTTTTTTTTTTTTTATCAAATGTCCTAGTGTCCCACTTTAGGAAATGTGGTTTTGAAAAGTGGCACAGTTTGATTAGCCTAATGTGGGACATTACTTTAGTCAGTCAGAAATGTGTGGTAGGGCATGCGGGACAATCATGGTTATTATGTATATTTTATATATTATGCAATATTAAAATGCTGCTACTGCAGATGTTTAAGGTCATGGAATATTTTCTTGTGGTATGCTTTGAAGACTCTTTGTGGTTCCTGTGTGTGCGTGTGTGTGTGTGTGTGTGTGTACCTGGTATCCTGTGCTATGAGGACCAGATGTCCCCACAGGTATGGTAATACCAGTACATTTTGACCTTGGTCTGGACAGTTTTTGGTCCCCATATGAAACAGGCTTGAAGAATGAAGTGTTCTATAAAATCGCAAATGTTTTTAAAATAGCAGAAAGTTTTGTGTGAGGGGTATGTTCAGGCAAGGCTGCCAACTCTCACGCATTCAGCGTGAGACTCACGCAATTGACCCAATTCTCACGCTCTCACGCCACAACCCCATATTCTCACGCTGACTCGTGCAGCAGTGAGGAAAAAAATTGTGCCGCATGATCTTGCAAAGCAAGAGACCAGACAGACAGTTTAGTTAGTTTTTTTGTGAAAATTGTGAGGGAAATACAGAATTTATTCCCATAAACTGTGTAGTCAGCCGTTCTCCCTCCCATCTGAACCGTGTGAATTTTTAACGCAGGCAGGTCAGTGAGTTACAGTGCGCTTCTTGTCTCCGTCCAGTTTAGTAACTAATAGACCTATGCTGTTATATACTGTAGTTTATATAGAATTAAGTTTAGGTATTGCAAGATTTTATATTTTGCCTTCAAAAAGACCTAACCTACGCCTGTTGTTAAGGAAAAGAGAACAGTCAAGAAATTCTGACTGTGCATTTAACTCTTTTCTATCTAAATAATAATATAGACCTTTAATAATAGTTGCTTAATATCTTCATAATAAATTCATCAATGCATCAAATTGTATTATTTGTCTGATGATGTTCAGTTATCCATGTTTCAACCACCAAAAGCTTTTTACTCAGGCGATTTGCACTAAGAACACTAATATGTCTATAATTAATCTGATGAATGTGTTATCTGTATTTTCTCTTTTGATTTGATTAGAACACATCCTGTTTTTTTTAATGTACTGAGTGCGACTAGTTTGACTAACCATCGCAATATTTCAAAAAATTCTGAAATGCAAAAAGAAATCCCACTTTAGAGCAATTGACCCTAACTTTTTTGGATTTTACGAGTTGTTAACTGCATAAAAAATCATTTTCTGTCATGAAAACACAGTTTCCCAGAAACACTTGTTTATTAACAGCGTCAAGCCTAACAATCCATTCAACCAATCATATCCAGTCACCAGAGGGCCGACCAATCAGCAGCCAGTCGCCATCCAGACATCCAGTCAAATTCCAGATAATGCACGTACGTGCGCGGGTGGGTTGAATGACGTAGCCCCGGTCATAACTGGAGGAAAAGAAAACACAGAAAACAATCTCACGGAGCGTTTAGATCATAGACATCATGATGTCTATGGTTTCCATTGGTTACTGCTTCCTGGTACTCAGGAAAGATGATGTAGCATCTCCTGAGGTCGCTTAGCAAACAGGGCAAATGTGAAGAAAGGGCGGCTGTTTTCGGGTAAATATGGGACGGATAATGGCCACATGAATGACAAGGTGATGATTCACCGGCAGGTGATACTGACACACACTGTGTGTGTGTGTGTGTGTGTGTGTGTAATGTACCGCTAGTGTGATTTGCGATGATTTGCCAGGTGTGATTTGCGATGTCAGAGGATGACAGTACGGTAACAGTCACCAGGCTTCAGCAGTGTAGCGCGCTGTCAAATACTGCTGTTTTAAATGCTGCTTTGTTTCATTTTGCCTAGTGTTATTCAGATGATGTTCAGCATCAGTTGCGGCCTCGCGCGTCTTTGTGTGGTGTGTATTTGGCCCAGATGATTATCCTTATCCTCATCCTCATTCTCATTCCTGAACCCTAAACTCGATACAGCAACACTACACCTAAAGCTATAAACAATATGTATTCTTTACACGTGTATGTTGTGTGATGTGTGTGTGTGTGTGTGTGTGTGTGTGTGTGTACATATTCATACTCACACACGTGTATATTTATGTATATATTTGGGTCTATATATATGGGTCTTCCGAATAGATGGCAAATTAACTATAGCAACAACTTGTCCTTAATTAGCTTCATTTAGTAACAGGGACACTAAAATCTGGAATTAAAATGGGTAAAAAAAATTATTTTCAAATTATTATTAGACCTTTTGAGAATTATTAATCAGAGAATTAACAACTTTTTTATAATAAAAATTAAAAGTCAAACTTTCTGAGGTTCATTAAATAAATCACAAACGACCCAAACAGCATCTTAAAACTGACAATATACGCATAATTACACCTCGTACTAAAATGTCTACACCTAAGCTCCATCCTAAGTGGATGCAAATTAAGGTGAGACGAGCTCAGACAGTCATAGATTGATAATAATTTTAAATTATGTATATGTTCATGGCTGTATGCTAATATAGTCACTTTAAAATCTGATGAAAATATTTACATTAGAAAATAAGCAATTTTCTGTCTTCAAATAACAAATGAAACTCAGCAGAACCTTGTTGCCATATGAAATTTAATTTAAACAAGCGAATAACATACAAACGGATGATAAGCTGCTTGTCTGTGTTTAGTTGGGGACATTTGTTCATTACTCAGGAGTCAGGGGTCGTTAAGAGCAGGAATCATTCAGGCGAGGAGCAGAGATGAGGCAGATTAGTATTGATTCACCTGAGACCAGTCTATTGATTTGCTATAAAATCAGCATCAATAGACAGAAAAGCTTCAGAAGAAAAAAAAGGCCTTGTTCCTTTCCAGGCAGAAGTGCTTTCTGTTGAACGAGCTTCACATGATGACATGGACATTATTAAGTGACTTCATAAGTTTTTATTGCTTGACAAATCTCTAAATGAAACATGCCGGATAATCACTGGCTATATAAAAGCTACACCCACACCCTACCTACATGCCTTGGCCGGAATATCACCTCCAGATATAAGAAGAACCGCTATCAGCAATGAGGAACGGACCACTGCAGAGACAGATGACCGGCATCTGCTCTTCTACCACCAAAAGCCAATAAAGCATCTTCGGTCCAGTAAAAGCTTTATGGATACCACACAAGCCATATGCACATCCAAGAAAGCCTTTATTGAAACTCTTTGGGTTGATAGATGGAACGCCTTTTGTGTGGGGGCAAGCTCTTGGGAAGCCAGAGGAATCATCCCCGTTGAGTGTCTAGCCAGCGGTAACAATCAACCATGGCCTACAAATGCTGCATGCTTGGGGTCTTTCACCAACCAGCAAGTGCGAGTGGGGTAGCGAGCAAAACATGCAACACCTCATGCAGTGCAGCTTAGCACTGCAATGCTCAGATCATGACCTAGCAGAGCCCAGCTACCACACCATCCGTTGTATTACACACTGGAAAGATGTAATATAAGAAGAGGAAGATACGTTTTTATTTTACTGTAAATGTGTTCCCAGAGCACGCCTGCTCATATCTGATTTTACGATTATGTAATTTTATAATACAATATTCCATTAGTATGTCTTATAGATTAAAAATAAGGGAACACTTTATTAAAAATGTATTTAACATTTGTTAAATACATTAGTTAACATGAACTAACTATAAAAAATGCTTTATTTCTTTTCCTTTTCTTTTTTTTTCATGTATTTAAAAGATTAATCAAATCTAAAATCAAGTTTTTAGGCATGCATGCAGATTTGAATAACTGCATTTACATTTATGCATTTAACAAACACTTTATATATACAGTATACAATGCAGTCAGTGCAAGTAACATCCTGTTCTAATTTGCAAAACTGCATTTACATTTACAGTATACATATAGCAGATTCTTTTGTACAGTAGAGAACAAAAGCAATTTGTCAAAAAACGAGCAATATTCATATACAAGCAATGCCAGGTCTCTCATGGTAATCAAACTGCGAGGTTCAAAAATACTAACATGGCAGTTATAAATGCAAGATGTTTGCATGTTTACTGCCGTGGTGTTCTGTGCCATGCTAGACTATGTTCTACGTCATAGAGGAGATTACATACTTCAGATCTTCTTTCCAACAAACTTGTGGCTTGATCTCTGTATTTTGGAGTAAAATATCCTGCTCCCATAGGCCTTCGTGCTCCGTTATGTAAGTGCATTAAAATTCTCGGGTTTCATTTTGGCCGGTGAGCCTGATGCTGCTCGAGCTAATGCATCTCATCCTGTGCGAGACACAGACACACACAGTGGTATTTAATGATTATAATTAATTTAGCTGTGTCAGTGTGATTGCAAGGTGCATTGTAAGAGCTTCCTTTCATCTTGTAAACACAAATGAGCCCAGTGGAAGATTCATTTTGTTTCCGCGTGTCACAATGATTCAGTTAGCGTTGGAATTTGCATTCCGACTATTTTCTGTCAACAGAATGGAGTAAAGCATTGACATCATTTCAAAAATTGTTATTTGCCCTCTCATTAATCTTAAATCTCATTTAAAGTGCCAATATTGAAGTACAATAGAAAAAAATTAACTTTAAGGCTGTTTTCACTCAAAATTTGAAAGCAATGGCACATAACTCACTAGATTTAATATGATTTTTTTTTTTTTGTACAAAAACTGAAATAGTAATTGATTTTAAAACTTCAATAATCTGTTTTATTTGCAACTTCATTTTTTACATTTCCTTAGGGACAATTTATGGTCACTTTAGGCTTTTAGGCTTTTTTTCATGGCACTGGAGTTTTAAAATTGACATTAGTGTTCAAAAGTTTGGGGGTCGCTAGATAAAGTCTTTTATGTTCACCAAGGCGGCATTTATTTGATCAAAAATACAGTGAAATCTTGTAAAATATTATTACATTCTAAAATAAATGATTTCAAGTATAATTCATTACTGTGATGCAAAGCTGAATTTTCAGCATCATTGCTCCAGTCTTCAACATCACATGATCCTTCAGAAATCATACTAATATGCTGATTTGATGCTTAAGAAGTATTTCTTATTAACTATAGAATCTGATAATTTTTTTGATGACTAAGTTAAAAAGAACAGCATTTATTTAAAACTATTAACATCTTTTGTAACATTATAAATTACTTTTCTATCACTTTTGATCAATGTTATGAGTTGTAATGTATTTGCTTCTTTAAAAATAACTTGCTGACCACAAACTTTTGAATAGTAGTTATGCCGTACTGTCAATTTTGCTATTCAAATCTTCCATAACAGCAGACAGATGTTTATTTTGCCCCCCAGGGATTTTATTTGTCAGTAAAGAGTAAATAGAGGTCAAGAAACCATATTGATAACACAGGAACAGAAAGAGGAAATGCCAGATTTGAGTTTGTGGCACCTGGACAAGCTCAGTGTATTGGAACACATAGGTTATATTTTACTGAAATGTATTGCTTTGGTGCAGCCTGAAGTCTCGTTTTTCACTCATTCAGTTTCCTGGTCTGAACTTCAGCCTCTTTTCAGCATTATCTGTCCTACAGGTTTGCCATATTGCCCAGTTGAACCGAGGAAGCAGAAGCTGCTGATGATTGTGTGTAATATTGGATTTGCTGCATGTCCTTCGTGTGGGTTTCGTCTTGTCTACAGTACATCTTTTTTGGTTTTACAAGGGCTTCAAGTCCATGTTGTGTGAGTTTTGTTTCACTGGAGGCTTCATGCAAACTGGGATAGTGAGGAGGAGGTAGTGATGCTATGATTCAGATTGATTCGGCAACTTCACACCAGGGTTGTAAGATTAATAACTGATTTGGTTGCTTATCCTATTGTGCAACAAACATTGCAGGTCATTGTGTAACATTAAAAGATGCCATCTGCACTTTTGCTCTTGTTGATTTTGTTCTTGATATTTTTGTTTTAGTGGCATATTTTTTTGTGGAAAGTCATTAAAAGACCCAAGAAACCTGACACAGCACATATTATGTTACATTTATATAGTTATTGAATTACTCGGGTATACAGTATAAACTCACCACACGTAATTTTTTTTTGCCAAAGATAGATTTTATTTTAAACTTTATATCTTTTGTCATTTTTCATCCATTTTCCATGGAAGCTGGCATGATTTTAAATCACAATTCAGATATTTTAACTATTTTAAATTCTAACACCTATGTCCTACGTCATCCGCTGGAACACCACTCTCTCATGAACGTGTGTACAACAGTTAGTGGAAGCTAGAGATTACAGTTTTAAATATGGGTATTTTTCTTATACAAATGCATCACTTCGCTTTATAATAGCAGTCGACCGATATAGCTTCAAGGCCGATATATCAGCCGATATTTGGCATTTTTCAAATATGGGCATCGGTCGATAAGTTTTCTGTTTGGCCGATGTGTTTGAGATTGCCCGCCAGACTTTTATTTTGACGGCGCTGAGAGCGGCAGCACCTGAGCGCACACAGTAATCACACTTTCTCTCTTGTTCGTCGTCGTTGTTAACAGTTCTGTCTAATGCATATAATGCATAAAAGTCTGTCTAATAATCAGAGAGAATGGTTAAACAAAGGAATTAATGTATACAGAAAGTATTATAACAACTTTTATATTAGGCCTATTTGTAATAGAAAGGCAAACATTGTAATATTTTCTTGTTTGCCGTCAGCATTAAGAAAATATGCATTCATATAATTTAAACAAATCTTTGTATGACTAATGAACATATAATTTCACTAACCTTGCAAACTTAGTCGAATCCAGCCGTGAGATATTGTGAAGTGTGCACGTGTATCCAGCATGGTCACGTGTTCTCTGCGTGATGGTCAGGCCGTCTGACTTGAATGCTTTAAACTTTAAACTTGTTATTTCAAATTATGCTGCACTTTATGCATTTGCACACTGTCATATTCATGTCATTTTCACTGTGTGCTGTATGTGAAATGAGGGTTACCCTGGTTTAAAATTTCTTAAATATTAATAATAATAATAATAAAAAAATTATATTGGCTTTATATTGTCTATCGCCCCCCCTACTTTCCAAGATATCAGCATCGTTATTGGCTGTCAAAAAACACATTACTTCTTCACAATCTCTGCCATTATCTTCACTGCCATTATAAAGCTTGGAAGAGGATATTTTTCTATAATATTGAAAGTCATATACACCACGCGTCAGAGGTGGAAAGTAACGAATTACATTTACTCGCGTTACTGTAATTGAGTAGCTTTTTTGTGTACTTCTACTTTTTTAAGTATTTTTTTTAATCTGTAATTTTACTTTTACTTAAGTATATTTTGTTTGAAGTATTGTACTTCGCTACATTTTAAAACACATTAATTACTGAGTAAAAAAAAAAATCGCTCCCTGGAAGGTATGGCAAACTGGCGCAAAAATCACAAGAAAGATGCAGACGGACAAAACAGGCGTTAGTGGTGCAGACACCGCTGAAAACGAAACCCCGTCATATTCTGAAGTTTAACTCGAAGGAAATGAAGTGAACCCCTGGCCATATGTATGCTCTATTATGCTGTGTATGCTGTGCTTGCCTAGGGAGACCAAACTAGCAGTTTATAAAATCTCGACAAGACATCAACCCCACGTAAGCATATAGAGGTGAGCTAAATAATTGCGTCATTGCATTGGTGGTTAAAATGATGCTTTGACATTTTAGCAAGAGGTTTTGCACAAATTAGCCAAAAAGACTGGTGCGGAGTGTGCGATATATATTGTCTGCGATAATATCATAATTGTTGTTTTAATGATGTACGCGCGCATTTAGAGTGTTCTTTCACTGTGTGATTCAGTCTGTTGAAATGCATTTAGAATGAAATCAATCAAAATCATTTAGAATCAAAATCACACAAAGAATGCTGTCTTTTCCTCTAAAAATCATAATCACACACACACACACACACACACACACACACACACACACACATATATATATATATATATATATATATATATATATATATATATATATATATATATATATATATATATATATATATATATATATATAGATCAGTGGGGATTTCTTTAAGACTGCAAGGGAAGCTCAGCTTCCCCTCTAATGTAAAAAAAACCCAACGGTCAAATATGTACTATTGTGTATTATGTATTGTGTTAATCAGCTACATGTCGGCTGACTCGATTTTCTTCTCATACATTCCCGTAGCGTCACAGTGCATTTCCCTGTTGAAGCCGAGCGTCCATTGACTTCGATGGGGCTGCTTTGAACAGTTTTTTTCAGTGCTCCGAAGCTAGACGGTCATTGGATAAATGCTGCGATTATGTCCCGCCCACGGACGCTCAGCGTCTCTGGAGGTGAATGAGGACTGGGCTTCCGCGTGATGATTGGAGGATCTGTCGATCTCCTTTTGACTGACAGCGGTCTGCACCATAAGAAGTCGGCAAGGCTGTTTCACGCTCAGTCCCATGATCGCGGATTTCTCAAGTGTATTCGAAAGACAAACTGCGGCAATATTTCTTGATATTTGTAAAATGCAGAACCACCACAAAATTAAATTGGTAACTAAGACAGATTGAAAATGTGCGCGCGCACACACACACACACTATGGCCATCTAGTGGTTAAAGTGATTTATTACAATTTTTAAACTGAATTTCCCCAAAAATGGGCAAAAATCTTACATTAAACCTTATAAAATTATCCATGGTATCCCCATGTATGAAAGTTAGAAATCTGGGTCTTTTATGAAGTGAATTTTACCTGAAATGCTTTTTTCTTTTTTTGTAAAAAAAAAAAGCCTATTTAAATAAATATTTATTTATTTATAGAAATGTAAAAGATTTAAATCCTCCAAAAACTGTACAAAGTTTAGTAAAAACATAAATGAACAGAGTAAAATTATATTTGTAAAAAATTTAAATATTTTACTATTACAAAATGAAATGTTATTGTCTGGGGTCAAAAAGACCCCGAGTGTCACTACAAATGAAGACCATCAGAGGGTTATAATGTAGGCCGAAAATGAGCTTCCCCTCTTTGAAAGACCAGCAGCCGCCACTGATATATATATATATATATACAAATTTTTTTTTTTTTTTTTTTTTTTACAACAGGACAGTAAACTAAGAGACTTGCGTTTTAGACACCATATTGCCATTGTTTTTGCTCTATTTCTACAACAGAAAATAATTCCAAACACAGCCACCAAAGCAAAATTTTGCATCTCTGAGCAACATGACAGTGTTTCGTTTCTGAATGAATCAACTGTTTAAATGATTCGGTTCAATCGCAATGACTCACTTATTAACAGTGACTTGCTGACACATACTGGCCATTTTAATTTCACATTTAAAGTATCTTTTGATTTTTTTTTTTTTTATAATTAAGTTTTTATAATTTCAAATGAGTATTCAACATTTTATGTCTGGCATATCAAAACATTATTCATGCATTTGTAACTGCAGGTTAAATGCATACTTGTCCTGCACTAAACAGTTTAATACATCTAAATGCCACTTCCAATGAATCTTCTGCATTTCCTCTGCATTAAAAGATGAGTTTGTTGACACTGATTTGCCTGGTAACAGCCCAAATGTTTTATTATTCTAAATAACTGATTCCTTTAATTAAAAACAACTAGTTTGAGATTAATAGACCTATCCCAGGGGTGTCAGACTCAGTTCCTGGAGGGCCGTAGCCCTGCAGAGTTTAGTTCTAACCCTGCTCCAGCACATATATCATGTAGTTTTCAAATAAACCTAAATGATTAGATTAGCTGGATCAGGTGTGTTTAATTAGGGTTATATCTAAACTGTGCAGGACTGTGGCCCTCCAGGAACTGAGTTTGACACCCTTGGTCTGTCCCATTTTTGACTCCCTCCCACTGTTAAAATGTAACTAAGTAATTTTTACTCTGAGTAAATTTTAAATGAGCTACTTTTTACTTTTACTTGAGTGGATTTTTTAGACTGGTACTTTTACTTGTACTTAAGTAAAATTTCATTAATGTAATGGTACTTTTACTTGAGTAGAATATTTTTGTACTCTTTCCACCTCTGCCACGCGTGGCTTGACTGCACTGAAAACCACAAGACCCAGTTTGATTTCTACATAGATTTGGCATCCCACAGAGACGCGTATGCCTTGGCCTGTGGTTAACTCTGCATATGCATCTGCGAGCATCTCACCACGTCTGCTTTTTGCTGCTCGACTGCCTCTTTCTCTTTCAGAGTAGTGACATGCAGTCTTTAGAAAATACATGTTAGTGTGAGCAGAGACCAATAGAGGAAGTCAATGACAACTATTGTCTGTAAATCATTTTTTAATTATTATTTGACTTCTATTTCAAATGAATGTTGTTCTTTTGAACTTTCAATTGATCAAATAATAAAAATTAAAAAAAAGACAAATGTTTCTTGACCTGCTCCTGTTTCTTGAGACTCCTTGCAAAAAAACAAGAACAAGAGCAGTCTTCTCTGATTAGCCAGCTGATCCAGTGCATTGTTGTTGGCTAGATCATCCCTAGAACTCGTTGGAAATGTAATGGCCCTTTCCATAATCACCAGCTTCATCTTTCAAAATAAATGTAAAGACCACCAGTTCAAGCTTGAAAGGGGAACAGAGTCGTGTGACAGACACAGCGCTGAAGCTCATATGTGTTTGCAGAACACAAGCCACAGACAGTTAAGACCTCTTACTCCACTATGTGACACATGCGCACACACACACACACACACACACACACACACAGATGCAACGCGCAGATACTATTGGCAAAACTCCGCATTTGAACATTCAATAGCAAATACTTAAACGAATAACAAAACATATTTACAGTAGCTGATTCAGAAGCGCCAGATTGTCGTAGAAATCAGAATAACCTCCTCTCCTAGGTTCACCAAACGTTCGTCAATAAAACGAACGTTTGCTTTTCTGTTGTAAGTAATCTTAAAGATTCCTAAATGCATCTACTTTCAAAATGCCAAATAAAGTGCTTTTGCTTTCACTTAGATCCACACAGCATCTCCCTGACATGACTGCTTCAACAGTAACTGCGGTTACTGAAACCACATTCTTTCTTTGAGAACACATTTGGTCGACTTTACACAAATATTTCCACATAGTGACATAGATATATTGGGGTGTGTTTAAAGGGTCATGAAACCCCCCATTTCTGCACTGGTTAGTTCTCACCACAGTTTTAAAAAATGCTAAAAAAAGTGGGCGTGGTGTGCAGCGGACCGGGGGAGGGGGAAGAAAGAGGGGAGACAGACAGCACACACAGCTTTGCGTTCAGACCTGTTTTTATACAGTCTATGGTTCAGACAGTTTCATTTCGCTACCATCGAGTTAAAAAACACAAATAAATGCACAGCCATTTGCACCCTGCATCAAAAACATATTACATTTACATTCAGTCATTTAGCAGACGCTTTTATTCAAAGCGACTCAAAAATGAGACATATATATTATTCTGTGGCGTTTATATAAGCCTTTTGACAGGTTGTGTCACAGAGCTATAAAAACGGTTACACTCACCAAGTGAATGAATCGCGTTTGTGCCGAACTCTTATTACAAAGAAAAAACACTCTTCTGCCATTCCATGAATGTTTTTCTGTTAATGTGTGCGATGTCATTTCACAGTCTGATGCGTCTTTCATAGCAAATCAACAACACATGTTGTTGTGAATAATTAAGCGAAGCATCTTCTCATAGGATAAGAACATGCAATCTCATGAATATTTGAATAGACACCGACGCTCATCAATGTACTATAGTCCATTGCCACGTCACAAATCGTGACGTCAACACAATGTAGATTTTAAATCCGGAAGATGAAAATAGAGCAAAAAAGCTAAAATTAAAACAGTTAAAATTAGCGGATGCTAACATTGTCTTCTATGATGTACAACACAAACACCTCTGCTATAATCTTAGAATAAGTAGTCTGGGGTTTCATGACCCTTTAAATGAGTCTTAACTTTGATAAAGAAGATCTCTTTGGATTTGAGACTTTAGTCTTTGCAACTTTACAAAATTCTTCATGCAGCAAGAGCTTGTTACACTCCAAAGAGAAAGGAAAAATTGAAATCACATCATATGACGCCTTTAATTAGTGACAGCTTAGATCTTAGGGCCATCTAGTTTTGTTATTAGTGTTGTCCAGTGCCATTTTCATGTTATGGGTTATGAAATTTAACAACTTACATTATATTCGGTATATTAAAATTAATTAGTCACTATTTAAAATTTCTTTTTTTAGTAAGTTCTGGAGTAATAAAATGATTTGTTTCAGTTTAGCTTCCGATTATATCGTTTTATTTTATTTTTAGTTCAGTTAACAAAAGTGTTTTCATTGAATTTAGATTCATTTCATTTTTTTTGTTTGATTAATGATAATGACACTCATGCAACCTAAATTAATTCTACACATTGCTATTTTCTTGTGTTCAAATCATTCTTATTCAGCATGCATCCAATTTTTACATCTTAAAATAGAAAACTAGAAGTTCAATACACAGTTGAAGTAGATGTCACTTCTTGCATTATAAAACAACCCCCTCAGTCTCCTGTAGATAACATTTAGCATCTCAGGTATTGCTTTCTCTCCTCAAACTTGTCCTGACCTGCCTCACTCCCAGCAATTTTGTCTTTTTCTGATCTGACCATGAAAAGTCTGCATTTACCGCTGCATCTGAACCCCCCAGGACATGATTGTTCTTTTGATGTCTTGCATGGTTGGATTTGCACACCATATGCTTTAAAAAACATTTGCTCATAGTAATAGGAGGATTCATCATGTTTTACTCTTCCCTTTTGTTTTTTCCCCTCAGAACTTGTATCAGAACAGGTTTCTGGGGCTTGCAGCTATGGCCTCTCCATCTCGTGCATCTCAGGACAGGCGGCGATGTAAGGACCCGATTCGGCACAGTTTCAACCCTGAGCAGTTTCCCAATGTGGACTTCCAGAATGGTGTACCTGAGGAGCTGGCGGTGTTCGTGCTGCGCTCCACCAGTGACACCGACCTCGTGACCTCTCACTGCCGCTCCACCCTCACCGTCAGCACCTCCAGCTACACCATCGGCCAGACGCAGGACATCACCCTCAGCTGGGACATCAAGAAGGAAGTGGATGCGGGCGACTGGATTGGCATGTACCTCATTGGTGAGCATTCTTCAGAATAGTGTATTTGGTTTCTTGCTTTTTTTAGAGCACAAGTACGTAGATGATTTTCTACTGTGCATTTGATTAGTAGCAAAAATGGTAACACTTAGAATAGGTAACACCTATTAGTTGCTTATTGGCATGCATATTACTAGATTATTAGCCATGTATTAGTGCTAATTAAGAACATATTAATGCCTTATTCTACTTGACCTTATTTTACATCCCTAATCTTACTCAATACCTAAACCTAACAACTACCTTAATAACTATTAATAAGCAGCAAATTAAACATTTTTTGAGAGAAATGTCGTAGTTAATAGTTAACAAATGTTACCTATTCTAAAGTGTTACCACAAAAATGATAGAATTTAAAACATCACAAGATTTTAAGCTAGTTTCTGCCTCATTAAAGTTAAAAAGGTCATTGCAATTTCATATCTTAGAATTGCCACATTATTTCTCATAATCGCGACTCTGTTTCTCAGAATTTGTGTCTTAAAATTGCAACATTATTACACATAATGTGTCTTTATTTGCATATTATAGCAGCTCTGATGTTGCAATTACCTAATAATAAACTTCCACTTTACAGACTGAACTTGATGTTTCTGATTTCTAAAGGAGCATGTGATGCTAAAGGCTGGCGTAATGATGCTGAAAATTAAGCTTTGCATCACAAGAATAAATTACATTTGACAATATATTACAATATAAAATGCGATTTTAAATAGTAATAATATTTCACAATATCTTCACAATGTATTTTGATGAAATAATGGCATAAGATGAGCATAAGATACTTTTTTCAAAAACATTTTAAAAATCATAATTTTGACTGGCAGTGTAAACTGTTTATAAAGAATGAAATTCAGTTTAAAAAAAAACGAATTTTCATTAAACATAAAAATCATGATATTTGCATGAGATGTAATATCATTGTATTTCAGATTGACGGAGAAAATAAACTGTCTAAAGCAGCTCCAAAAAAAAAGTAGCAGGCTGTCCACATCAACTGAAGGCAACACGCTTCTACTGTAGACAGCTCTGTGGATTACACTAGTAGCAGTATACTGTAGATGGATCATGTGTGTCTGGTGTTCTAAAGGTTCTCCGATGCTTTTTTATGGGATTTAAATCCTGCCATGATTCAAAACTGAAAATAAAGGTCTGAAAAGTTGAAACTAAGTTTTCGAAAACTCAAAATCTTACAAAAAAAAGTTTTGCAAGATCGAAAAATAAGATTTGCAAGCTTGCAAAATGTAAAAAAAATAAAAATATCTCTGCAAACATTATGTTGTTTTTGAGATTTCCTTCTTCAGAATTGCAACATTTTTTTACGATGTTGCGCAAAGAATTTTTCAGAGTTTCAAATTTGTCAGTGTTCTCCCACTGTATTAGATTGTTTTCCAGGTTTTAAACCTTGTAAATGGTGATCTGAAAACTGGTGTGCGAATGTGTGAAAAAAAGTTTTGAAACTCTGAAAACAGAGCTTTCCAGGCTTGCAAAGTGGTAAAAAAAAATTAAATCTCTTCAAACATAATTTTGTTTTTGAGTTTTCCTTCTTCAGAAGTACAACACTCTTTTTAATGGTGTTGTGCAATCATTTTTTCAGAGTTTCGAATTTGTCACTGTTCTCCCAGTGTATAGTTTGTTTTCAAGATTTGAAACCTTGTAAATAGTGATCTGAAAACTGGTGTGCGAATAGGTGAAAAAAAGTTTTAAAAACTCTGAAAACTGAGGTTCGAAAGGGCGAAACTTATTACATTATATTACATTTGCACTCCTATTGCAGACAATTCTTTCAGAGCTGAGTTTACAACACCCACTTTACGGAGATACGCCCACTCAGTTGCGAGCTTGCGACTCACGTGATTTGTGGCAGCGTCACCGAGCGCCAACCTCCTGCTCTCTCTCGTGAGGCCAATAAGGAAGTGACTAAAACTGCAATTCATCGACTGGCCGCTTGAGGCTGGCTGCAAAAGGGAGTCAGTCCCATAGACTCCCCATGTTAAAAAGCCCAACTTTACAGCAGGAAAAAACATGTTTACAGCCTGGTTCAAAAAATGATTTTGGTCTAAATAGCTAATTTTGCCCTTCATGACAACTGTGAGGGGGGTGAATTTTTTTATAACTCATCCGTTTAAATTATATTAAGACTTAAAGTTCTGCATAATTAAGGGCGTAGCCACTTGAGTGACAGGTGGATTGCCGCTGCTGACACTGCCGTCGTGCTAGGTGGGTGTGGCTACAGCAACTAGCTCCCGCCTTTTTGCCCATGTTTGATTGTCCGGGAGAGTCGCGCGGTGACGCGCTGCCAAGATGGCGACAGCCCGCTCTACACACTTTAGGCTTCAAAAACTCTCTTCAGGGGTCTACGGGTGACGTCACGGACACTACGTCCATGTTTTTATACAGTCTATGGTTGTCACGCAGCTCAGCTCTGAAACTCTAAAACTCAGACTGAGCGAAAATTAAGCTTCGCAACCTCGCAACTAAAAAAATAAAAGTCTGGAGGGAGGGCCTTCTGCTCTTGGCCAATGCTTTGCTGTCTGCTGACTTACAGTCCAATCACAAGTCGTATTTACTGGAAAGGGGGATTGACCGACTGCTCCGCCAGTGACAAAAGCGCACAGGATAGATTTCTGGCCACAAGGCGGTCCCGCCTAGGATGGCGCACGGTCCGGTTCTAAAATAAGGTTTCCGACTTGTCGCTGGAATTCAACATACAATTGCCAGTAGCCACTGAGTTTACCACTAATAGTCCGGCGGTGCATCAGTATACACACTCACCTCACTTTCCTCAGCTGGCGACTCACTTTCCTCAGCGAACGACTCACTTTCCTCACGCAGTGGACCACTGACTCTCTCTTCATGTAGAGACCGAATATTACAATTAAAGTGACTTCTATAGTGCATCCAAAAGAATATTTAGATATTATATTTAAATATTCAGAAAGGTGTACAGTGTATTTTTTTACTTTCATTACTAAAATCTTTTGTAAAAATAATAAAAAATAACCCTGAATTATAATCTAAACATCTGTATTGTCATATATTATATAAGTAGTATATATATATATATATATATATATATATATAACATAAATAAGAAGGCTAATAAATATATAATGTTTAAAACATATGATAAACTATTTGTTCTCCACCACATCACTAAAATTGATACTGTGTGTGTGTGTGTGTGTGTGTGTGTGTGTGTGTGTGTGTGTGTGAGTGAAAGAGAGTGCTTTCTGCATTGAGGATATTCTGTAGTCTCAGACCTTCGTTTGGGTAAATCTTTACTGGATTGTCTGTACTCAATCCTTATCCATCTTCAAGAATCAGCTTAAAACACATCTCTTCCGAATTTATTTGACCCTCTAACTTTAAGACTCACTATTCTTAAAAAAAAAAAGAATAATATTAAGTTTTCTTTTATTATACAATTAACAAAGGCAAAAAAGACCTCTAATAGCATGCTCTATTCTTTTTCTATTCTATCTGTTTTCTTTTTTCTTTATTATATTATTTAAAAGCCTTTGTTACGTGTAAGCTAACTGAGACTTCTTATAGCACTTGTATATCATTGCTCTTTTGTTGTTTTTTATTGCTTCCATTGTTGATATTATTATTATCGTGACTTGTCACCACCTACTGGAGGTTTTAGTTTCATATTTCACAGGGTACAAGCTCCGGAGCTCCGGAGGATAGATTAACCACTGCCAGATCTGGCTGGAGAGGACGCTGGTGTCGTGTGTTCGCCGCTTCTCAGCCTGCTGGACTGCTGTGACTGTTCTGTGTGTCTGCTCTGCTGGTGGCAGATATTGAGCTTTGTTTGGATGTTGGAAGGGTGTGGACCCTTGGACGGTTCACAGTGTAGTAGCTGGCTGGGGCTTTCTCGCCCAGTGAGCTGCATTGGTCCGTGGCTAGGCTAACCGGCTGCTGCTACCAGATGCTGTCCTTAAACCAGGTCTTCTGTAGTCCGCGTGGGCTCCCCTCACCTCCAACGCGTGCCACGCTTGTCCCCTGGGTTGCTGCGGGCACTGCCGCTTGTCCTGGTGTGCATAGTCATCATTCATCCACGTTTGCCGGATCCATGGATTACTGCTAACTGTAGCATTACAGCGCCTCTTCCATCCACCATGCTCCGGTACCTGCCGAACCAACTCTTGGAACTTAACACTTGCTTCGCCCCATCAAACATCTTTGCTCTCAAGCAATTGGGCATTCTTCGCCGACCCCGCTACGTCCATAGAGGGTCACGGCGGCGTTTTGTTTACCGCCAGAGCATCCCCGAGGGCTCAATTCCAAGCCTGTGGACTGCTGGCGGCGCGTGCCAACGACGTCATCGGATGCGTCATCAGAGCTCTCATGGTTCAGGTCTAAAAAAAAAATGATAACCGGCCACACTCAGGCCCCCTGCTGGAGGAACCACTCACTGCACGCCCGGGGAAACGCGGAGTGGACCATACTGTGCTGCGCTCTCTGGTAAAGTGGACTCCATCTTCAGTGATTAAAATGGAACTGTTAAACTGCCAATCACTTACCAATAAGTCATCCTTTATCCACAACTATATTTTTGATCAGAAGATTGATTTTGTGTGCCTCACTGAGACCTGGCACAAATCAGAAGTGTATTCTGCACTTAATGAAGCATGTCCTTCTGGCTATACATATCTGGAAAAAGCCAGGGGTACTGGACGTGGAGGGGTTTGGCGGCTATTCATCGCTCTGATTTGCACCTTTCCTCTGTGACATTGCCAAAGTTATTATCATTTGAAAGCTTGGCTTTTACATGCGAAAAACCCATCACACTTACAACCATCATCATATACCGGCCACCTAAACCACCCCCACGTTTCATTTCAGTATTAACTGAGCTACTCATGTCAGTGTGCACCACATCAAACAATGTGGCAATTCTTGGAGACTTTAATATCCATGTTAATTCTCCCACTAGTCATTATACTACAGAATTATTACAACTTCTTGATACAATCAATCTCAGACAACTCGTGACAGTCCCTACCCATACAAAAGGGCACATACTGGACCTCATTATAACAAATTTTCCTGTTAACAATGGTCATGTACATGATTTAGGCATATCTGATCATAATACCATATCATTAGACTTTTCATTCCTGACCTCACTCAATAAGCGTAAACATAAAAATCTGCTTTCGCAAAACAAAAGAAATTAACCCTGAACACCTGTCTTACGACCTACAAAATCTGGCCATATCCGCCCATCACTCTTCTCCTGATGCACTTGTTGATCAGTACAATACCGGACTGCAAGAGATACTTGATGCCCATGCGCTCCTCAAGACACGAACTGTAAACTTTACACGCTCTGCCCCATGGTACACTGGTGTGCTTCGTAGACAGAAGGCGGCTGGGAGGGTCCTTGAGAGGCGCTATGTTGCCTCAGGGCTGACTGTCCATAAAACTGCTTATAGAGAGCACCAAAGATCATATTCCAAATTACTCAGTCAGGCACGATCACAATACTATTCCAACATCATTAACAATAACCCAGGAAATTCAAAACAGCTCTTTAAAACAATAAATCATCTTCTCAGTCCACCAACCCTGAGGCAAAATAACAGTACAGATGATCAGTGCAATAAATTCCTTGATTCTTTCACCACAAAAATAACTACCATCCGTTCTAACCTAACACCCAGCAATGTCATTCCATCCATCCCCTCAACCTCAGCACCAACATTCTCTCATTTCATTCTCCCCACACACAGACAGGTTGAGACTCTCATACACAGTATGAGACCCTTAACGTGCTCACTGGACCCCTTTCCCACTGCTCTGATCAAATCAAATATGACTTTCCTAAGCCCTCTCATCACCACCATTATAAACTCTTCCCTGCAATCTGGCCATTTTCCAATCTCTCTGAAAACTGCACTTATCAACCCTCGGCTTAAGAAACCCTCCCTCGATCCTGATGTTTTATCAAATTACCGGCCTATTTCTAACCTCCCATTTCTCTCCAAAGTCATTGAAAAAGTAATTGCCACCCAAATCCACAATCACCTTCACTCACACAGTCTCTATGAAGAATTCCAGTCTGGTTTCCGCTCCGCCCATAGTACAGAGACAGCCCTGGTCAGGGTCACAAACGATCTGCTTGTGGCCGCTGACCAGGGCTCTCCATCCCTTCTCCTGCTCTTGGACCTCTCAGCCACCTTCGACACTGTTGACCACGCCATCCTCCTCCACCGTCTGCAACACTTCATTGGCATTTCACACATAGCATTTCAGTGGTTTCAGTCCTACCTGACTGATAGAGTTGAGTATGTGGCCCTGGGGGGAGCCAGGTCGAGGCCCCACACAGTCACATGTGGAGTGCCTCAGGGTTCGGTCCTCGGCCCCACCCTTTTCTCCATTTATATGCTTCCCCTGGGCCACATCATAAGCAAGCATGGAGTTGCCTTCCACTGCTATGCTGATGATACTCAGCTCTATGTCAGGTTGGACCCCACATCCCCTACATCATCACTCCCCACTCTAACTGCTTGCCTGGAGGAGACAAAGTCATGGATGACTGACAACTTCCTTCAACTAAACAGCTCCAAAACTGAAGGTCTCCTCATTGGGACCCCACACCAACTCCGATCCTCCACCCTGACCATTTACTCATTTGCTGGCCATGACATTTCTCTCACATCCTCTATAACAAACCTGGGGGTTCGGTTTGACCCCCACCTATCATTTAACACCCACATCCAACATATCTGTAAGACTGCATTCTTTCATCTCCAGAATATCTCCAAACTCCGCCCCTCCCTCTCCTTTTCTGATTCAGAGAAGCTGGTTCATGCCTTTGTCTCCTCCAGGCTCGACTACTGCAATGCACTCCTCATCGGGATCCCTGGCAGGAGCCTGCAGAGACTGCAGAGACTGCAGTACATTCAGAACTGTGCTGCCAGGGTTCTGATGAGGGTGCGTAAATCTGAGCACATCACACCCAGGATTGAGGATTGAGGTTCAGGATTGAGTACAAGATATGTCTCCTGACCTATCAGTGTGTCTACGGTAGCGCACCAGTGTACCTCCAAGACCTCATCAATAGGCAAAACCCAACCCGACATCTCCGTTCCTCTGATAGCCACCAACTCCAGGTCCCCAAGTCTAAACTCCGCACTATGGGAGATAGGGCCTTCCAGGTGGCTGCACCTCGACTGTGGAATACCCTCCCCAACCACCTAAGGACGCCACAATCTATTGAGGTTTTTAAAAATAATTTAAAGACTCACTTATTTTGTATTGCATTTTCTTAATATAATTCTGTTTTAATGCTGTTTTTGACTGTTTTTATGTTCAGTTATTTTATCTGTGCACCTGTAGCACTTTGAGATGTGTTCTTCATGTGTAAAGTGCAATATAAATAAAATGTATTATTATTATTATTATTATTATTATTATTATTCCATTGACATTTTGAGTCACCGACGTTGCAAAAACCCAACAAAAACATGTCCTAAGAGTCCAAAAGCATTCACTGCGCAATGAAGCCTGTTAGAATTAATAAATACAGTTAGAATGTCCTTATAGTTTAAGCCATGAAAAAAAATGTTTTACGTTTTTATATTCATTGAACATTAAGCAATTCTTGAGTATCAGCACATGTGCGCGAGCACAAATGTGCTATTAATTTTGTAGCTACAACAGTGCATAGTAAGGGGCCGGTCACATATCGCGTCTTTTGCGCGCTCAAGCTTGTTATTTCCAATGTAGGCATGCGGTACTCGCGCTCATAATGGAAGCGACGGTACGACGCGCTCGTTTTTTCCAGGCGCGTCCGCACCGCATCGAGTTAAAAACAGCTCACCTTTTCAGAATGCCGCAAGCGCACCGCAGGTCATGTGACAAGAACCAACCAATCAGCTTCATCCTTTCCCGTAACAACGTTGAAAGCTCAGCCAAGATGAAGGAATTTTGAAATAAATTTAGTAGCAGAGCTACTGCAAGCGATTTTTAGTGCTGCAAATTCATTTATCCTTTGCTGAAATTTCCACGTCTTCATGGAGAGAGCAGGTCATGGTTGCTTAGCAACAGCAGACGCCTTAGGAGCGCAACTGCCCGAGCGCTTTGGAAAGAAGGAGAAAGCGGCGCGTTTTCCACGCGTTTTTAGGTGCAACATGTGAACGGCCCTTAATATGGTGTTTTGTTCCTTGAATTCATCAGATTTTCAACGATTTAAGTGAGCCAGTGATTCAACAGTCCATTCAAATGGACTCTCTTGTTTCCTTTCTAATAGAATCAGCCATTTTGAATGAAAAGTTTGATTTGAACGATTCAATAAATACTTAAACCATGGATTTGCTGTCACCTACTGGCGGTTTTATTGTCGTCATTATTTATCCATGACAGGCCTAAACCAGACAAGGTTGCCAGCAATAGCCTACTACCAGCACACACACACAAAAAAAACACATTTAGCTAAATATTTACCAAAATTCATCAATTTCAGGCCACAGAAGGAAAAAAGCTTATAAATAACAGTTCATTTAATAAGGCAATTTTTTCAATAAAACCTTTTTTAAAATTATGATTTTGTAATTTGTAATCATTATGTGGAATTAGCTACAGGACCAACCCCCCGCCCCCCGAAAAAGAAACTGAGTTGAGGAAAGTGAGTCGTTCGCTGCGTGAGGTGAGTGTGTATACTGATGCACCGCCGGACTATCAGTGGTAAACTCAGTGGATACCGGCAATTGTATGGTGAATTCCAGCGACAAGTCGGTAACCTTTTTTAAATTTTAGGATCGTTTATTTTGCCTATCCTGTGCGCTTTTGTCATTGGCGGAGCAGTCGGTCAATCCCACCTTTCCAGTAAATACGACCTGTGATTGGACTGTACGTCAGCAGACAGCAAAGCATTGGCCAAGAGCAGAAGGCCTTCCCTCCAGGCTTTTTTATTTTAGTTGCGAAGCTTCATTTTCGCTCAGTCTGAGTTTTAGAGTTTCGGAGCAGAGCTGCGTGACAACGCTGCCACAAATCACGTGAGTCGCAAGCTCGCAACTGTGTGGGCGTATCTCCGCAAAGTGGGTGTTGTAAACTCAGCTCTGAAAAAATTGTCTGCAAATGTAATGCAATGTAATAAGTTTCGCCCTTTCGAACCTCAGTTTTCAGAGTTTTTAAAACTTTTTTTCACCTATTCGCACACCAGTTTTCAGATCACTATTTACAAGGTTTCAAATCTTGAAAACAAACTATACACTGGGAGAACAGTGACAAATTCGAAACTCTGAAAAAATGATTGCACAACACCATTAAAAAGAGTGTTGCACTTATGAAGAAGGAAAACTCAAAAACAAAATTATGTTTGAAGAGATTTAATTTTTTTTTACTGCTTTGCAAGCCTGCAAAGCTCTGTTTTCAGAGTTTCAAAACTTTTTTTCACACATTCGCACACCAGTTTTCAGATCACCATTTACAAGGTTTAAAACCTGGAAAACAATCTAATACAGTGGGAGAACACTGACAAATTTGAAACTCTGAAAAATTCTTTCCGCAACATCGTAAAAAAATGTTGCAGTTCTGAAGAAGGAAATCTCAAAAACAACAATGTTTGCAAAGATATTTTTATTTTTTTACATTTTGCAAGCTTGCAAATCTTATTTTTCGATCTTGCAAAACTTTTTTTTGTAAGATTTTGAGTTTTCGAACACTTAGTTTCAACTTTTCAGACCTTTATTTTCAGTTTTGAATCATGGCAGGATTTAAATCCCATACTTTTTGGCTTTAATTTGAGCCTTAAAGAGTATGTGCCTTTTACAGTTACAAAAAGCTTTTTATTTTAAAACTATCATGAATGAATAATCAAAGATGTGATTCTCTGTATGCCATAAAAAATAAGATAAGAGGCTTTTCTCTTCTCGTTCTCTTAGATGAGGTTCTGTCAGAGAACTTTCTGGACTACAAAAACCGAGGTGTGAACGGCTCCCACAAAGGTCAGATCACCTGGAAGATCGAGGCCAGCTCCTATTTTGTAGAACGTATGTGCACTTTTTGCAAACCATACTTATTAAATGATGCAGTATTATAGATGCTCTTTTCCCACACACAGGATGCCATTAGTGCTTTGTTCTTGGCTGCATGCATTTTATGGCTGCTATGGGAACATGCAAAAACACGAAAGCAAACCACTTCCATGCTAACAATTTTAGATGGTGTTTCAGATAAGAAGTGTGAAGGGAAATTCAGGTGTGACATTCTACTAGCACGCAAAACATTTCTCATGATAAGAAGCCTGTGTGCTTGTATTAATATAAAGCTGTTTGGAGGTTATATAAGGCTTTGCTGTCTTTGCTTGACAGTCCAGAAAGCATTTCAGGCCATATGGCTCATATGCTGCTGCTTTTTTTTCATGTATTGTTGGCACTTTTACTTTTACGGATACTAGAGAGAAAACGGCATCCCAATGGCCGTGGGCCAGTAGACAGAGGCCACCTCTTTGATATTATGGTGACTACATACAGACTCAAACTTGCATCGCCTACTAGAGCAGCATGGCTAAATCTCTTTCTTTTACTGTGTTCTGTACTATCCCAGTATCACAGTGCAATAGTGCATGTTAAATATTTTTTCTTCCTAGATTTCTGTTATGGGTTGCTAGCTGCGGTGTTAATAAAGATCTGTTTTTAGACAGAAATAAAGCAGGGCTCTGTGAAATCCATTTGATTTCGGTTTTAATATTTCTAGATTAAATTTGAAGTCTGTAGTCAAGACCTTATTTAAATAGCAGTCTTTTTCCAGTTCAATAATCAAAGACACCAGTTTTATTAATTTTACAGCTTTAATCCAAAACTTCAATGACATTCCGCATTATACAGTAAATTTATAAATGCATTTTCAACATTATTGAAATCAAATGGCCCCCCAGAAATATTATTTATTTAAGGATGTTCATGGCGATTTCTAACTAGGTCAGATAGAATATTTCCAGATTGATTAGTATTTTTGTATTATTATTGATCTACTTCATTCTAATTACCCAGATGTCATATGAGGAATTTTTTTTGTACGTCCTGTAAATGTAATTTAATTTAAAATTAATATTACACATGATTTTTAATATTATAAATGCCATTATTTCTCAAATAGCAAGCACGATTTCTTCTATCAAAACACTTTTGTTCTTGGGTTAATGTTTCCTATTCCTGTTAAAGAGGAAGTTGGGGTGGGATGTAGGCAGGGTCCCTTTTTAAAAAAATGATACAATGACCACATTCAACTATTTTTACCATGAGCAAAACCAGTCCCGACCATTTTTTCCAGACACTTCCTTCTCAAGCATCTGATGGTTGGGGGCCTGAAATAAAGTACAAGAGAAACTCAATGTTTGCTATTTCTAACAGCAGTTGTAATTTATAGGGTTGAAATGTTAACTTGTCAGTATTTTATTAGTCCCACCATGTAAATATAGATGATTTATGCATATCTGAAAGAAAGATTTGAATATTTAAAATCTGCATAAAGTTTCTTGCTGTGATCTTTTTCTGTGCTTGGCTCTTCTTCAGCGGAGTCTAAGATCTGTTTTAAATATTATCATGGAGTGAGTGGAGCTCTGTGGGCCACAACGCCTTGTGTGACCGTGAAAAACCCCTCCGCACCGGTGAGCGAAAGAAAGAAGCATTGTCTATGTTTTTTTGTTTTGTGTCATGATTTAAATGTCCAGATATCATGCATTTAGATGAGCAGTGGTGAGGAACACACAGATTAATCATGTAGAAAGTGTACATTACTGCTGCTTCATGTTGCAAATGTGTAGAGAATGCTGCTGTTTTATCTTTCGTCATGTTTCATCAAGAGTTTCTCAAGAGCAGAACAGTCTGTGCCTTCCGTTTCTCAGAGGATTAATCATTTCATGGCTTAATACAGGCCTACCTCCAGAGCCATAGAGTCAGCCAAACTCTCTTTTTGTTTCTTAAAAGTAAAATGCGCCAATTCCAAGACACAGGCCTTTAAGGTGAACTTAAAGTGTTAGTGTACCTAAAAAAGAAAATTCTGTCATCATTTACTCATCCTCATGTCATTCCAAATCCATTAGACTTCAAACACAAATTAAAATATTTTTAATAACACTTGAGAGGTTTCTGCCACATTGAAAGTTCAGGTAACCAAAACTTAGTTGCCCCAAATGGTAATAAAAATGTTGAATCCCATTTCACTTGAAAGTCTTGTGAAGAGATATAATCTCTTTATATAATGAGCAGATTTAATTGACACTTTTGTTCACATATAAACACACATACATATAGTGCACACAAAATCATCACACACTGGAACAAACTTCATTGTTTAGATGTAAATAAAAGCCTAAATTAAATCTGTTCATCATTTACAGTAATCATGTTTCTTCATAAGACTAAACCACGTGTCATATGGTTTCATTTTACAATGACTTTATGACATTTTTGCATCTTCAAAGTTGTGGTTACTTAGACTTTCAATGGAGAGACAGAAATCTCTAAGGTTTCATAAAAAATATCTTCAAAGTTTAACCAAAGTCTTTCGGGTTTGGAACAACATGGGGGTGAGTAAATGATGACATCATTTTCCTTTGTGGGTGAAATTGTAAGATTTTATTTCCACTTGTGAAAGGAAAAAAAATGTACTAACTCTATAGCAAATTAGTTTTCACCATGTATATTCATTTTTAATTTTCATTAAACATTTTATATTTTTGATCATTCACTTTCTAAACACTCTACTTAATCATCCTTGATATCTTCATATCTTGTTCTGTCCAACCCAGTGTCAGAAATACAAAATTACAATTTATTGTTTTGGTGGGAACTGAGAGATTGCCTCATTTATGATGTTTTGATGCATACAACAACAACATGCAATAAAAAAACGTAAGGGAAAAACTATTCTGTTGTAGTTTTTGATCAGATATTGCTACTGATACTATGTGAACGTGTGTAACAGAACCAATGAAATCAAACACATTTGTGACCCTGGACCACAAAAAAAAGTTTTTCTTTTTATGCCAAAGATGGATATTAAGTTAAGATCATGTTCCATGAAGATATTTTGTAAATTTCCTACCGGAAATATATCAAAACTTAATTTTTGATTAGTAATATGCATTGCTAAGAAATTCAACTAGACAACTTTAAAGGTGATTTTCTCAATATTTCGATTTTTTTGCACCCTCAGATTCCAGATTTTCAAATAGTTGTATCTCGGCCAAATATTGTCCTATCATAACAAACCATACATCAATGGAAATATTATTTATTCAGCTTTTAGATTATGATTTAAAAAAAATTGACACTTAAGACTGGTTTTGTGGTCCAGGGTCACATTTACACTGATCTTTCTGCTATCAGGTGTTTAAGCCGGTGGCCACAGATGACGTACCTCAGAGTCAAGGCAGCAGAAGACTCATCAGCTTCTCTCTCTCAGGTGTGAGTTGTATAAAAATGGGCATGACCAGTCAATCATTAAGCTGTATCAATATTTAAAGGGCTTCCATATTGAGTGTCTCCAGAGGATTTCATTATTGATCCACTGCTTTCAGGCTGCTGTGCTGTAAACAAATATTGGAACATATTTACCTCAATTACTTATTTCTTCCCTTACAAAAAAACAACTTCGCCAAGGGGCTTTTTTGATACCAGTCTTCTTCTTTGCAATTTAGAGATTTTAGGATGCTAATTTGGCCTCCAACATATAATAGTAAAATGAAATATGTTCTATTCTATTATATAATATTATATATTATTCTGTTCTCTTCATTTCCCATATTTTTCTATTTTATTTCATTCAGCTCTCTCTAAATGTTTTTTTTTTTTTTTTTGCTACATGCAATTGTGTTCTTTCTGTTCTGTTTTTTGTTATATTTTGGAATGTTCGTTTCAGTTTTGTTATATTATGTTTTGTTTTATTCTGTTCTGCTTTTGTTAATTTTTTAATTCTGTTTTATTTATAACGTTTATTTTGTTCTTTTCTGTTTTGTTTATTTTGTTCTGTTCTGTTTTGGACTGTTCAGTTTATTTTGTTTTATTCTGTTTTATTTATTTTTATTATTTTCTGTTTTGTTTTATTCTGTTTTATTTTGCTCTGTTTATTTTGTTCTGTACTGCTTTGTTCAATACTGTTTTTTTAAAAAAAAAGTTCTGTTCTGTTTTCTTTTATATACTGTTTTATATATATATATATATATATATATATATATATATATATATATATATATATATATATATATATATATATATATATATATATATATTCTGTTACATTCTGTTATATTTTATTCTGCTAAATCCCCTACTTTACATCCTGGTCTTTGTCTCTCTGTGCTGTTTCTTCTAATTCAGTTATGTTCTGTTATAATTAATTTCCTTTTTTTTATGTTTTGTTCAGATTTCCAAGCCACCGGTCTGAAGAAAGGCATGTTCTTCAACCCCGACCCCTACCTGAAGATTGCTATCCACCCTGGCAAGCACAGCATCTTCCCTGCCCTTCCTCACCACGGCCAGGAGAAGAGATCAGGCATCTGCAATATCATTAATCCCATTTGGCAGAGGGAGGTATGGGAAACACACAACCACACACACACTAGATTAAACATGCTCATATAAAAATCCTCATAAAAGAATATCTGGTCCCAGTCTTATTTATTCACAGACATTTAACCCAACGCTGCTCTTCTGTGCTTTGCAGAGTCCACATGGAGTTTGTCTTGTAAATCCTTTATTGTGCAAATAAACTTGATGCGTCACTGCAGATTCACAAACAGCTCACTGTTCTGTTGACTGATGGATAGAATTTAATATGAATCTCACTCAATTTTTTTCATGAAAGTAGTATTAATTTCGTCACCTATTTTTAATTTAGTCTTAGTCTTAGTCTTGTGCCAAATGTCCTTGTTAGTTTTAGTCATTCACATATCTTTTTTTGTTAGTCAAGTTTTAGTCAACTAAAAGTCTCGTCATTTTAGTCTAGTTTTAGTCAAAAGAAAACTCAAGGTATCTTAGTCAAGTTTTAGTCGACTAAAAGTCTTTTAATTTTAGTCTAGTTTTAGTCAAAAAATGTAATTTAAAAATCTTTTTAACACATTACAAAATAACACATTATTACTGAGATTATTACTGATAAACATTTCAGTAAAAAAAGTGTTTCACATATCTCAAACATTGGTTAAATATCATAATTACCTGACAAAATACACTTGTTGAATGCAAATGTTAAACGTGTCTGGTTTTCAAGATTCAAGATTTGTATTCGTCACATACAAAATTATATATAGCATATATAACCAGCAGTGAAATGTAAGTCAGGTCCGCTCCATGGACAGTGCAATTATTAAAGAAAACAACACAGATGAAAATATACATAAATATAGCTATGTAAGAATGAAATAAAAGTAAAAATATAAGAATAAAATATAAAAAAGATGTATATTGTAGAATTAAATATAGAACGCAAAATAATGTGCATGAAAGTAAACTGTAGTCTTAAATATTAAGATATACAGGGATGTACAATGTGCATATGTGCATTTTACTGTAGTCTTAAATATTAAGATACACAGGAATGTACAAGAAGCAAATGTGCAAACGTCGCTCGTCACTCGTGTTCGCTTCGGGTGTTGTGTGTTCAGCAGTTTCGTGTTGCAGCAACAGGAGTATGAGACCTGTAACTTGAGCAACAGCACGAAGCCGCGAACTCGTTCTAAATATTTTAAAGGCGTAACAGCAGATGAAAAAGCAAAGACGATTGTAGACGAAAATGAAGAGAGATTTTATCTTAGTTTTTATTTTATACAAAACATTTTCGTCTCCTCTTTTTTCGTCAACAATAATGCATGTTAATTTAGTCTTATTCAGCGTTTTTGAACAGTGGTGCAGTCTTGTCATCGTCTCGTCTTAGTAATGAAAAAAAAGGTCGTTGACAAAGATATTTTGTCTCGTCTCGTCTGACGAAATTAACACTACATTAAAGCGCATGTCTTGCAGGGCTCCAAACAAAAAAAATAGAGTAAGGAGCCATTGGCTCCTGTAAGAAAAAAACTTAGGCACCAAATAATTTTTTTAGGTGCCACAGAATAAATGTTTTATTTAATTCATTAGTTTATTATTATTATTATTATTATTTTTTTTACTTTTTAACATTTCAATCATACTTTCATGTGTCATCTTTTGTTGACTTTGTTGGCATTTTAATCCATTTTGTAGATGACCTGGGAACTAAGGTTCACTTAAAGTGGGAACTAAATGTCTTTTCTAACTTGAAATATACAGTCACAAAGAAATGTTCATTATCTGTACCAATATCATGGTCCATAAAATGTATGGATAATGCATCACTTGGCAACTGAGTGTTTTTTTGGGCTCATCCTCAATGCATCCTGTAAATGTTGTCATACACTCTTAAAGGGGTAGACTCACCCTCATGTCGTTCCAAGCCCGTAAGACCTCCGTTCATCTTCGGAACACAGATTAAGATATTTTAGATTTAGTCCGAGAGCTTTCTGTCCCTCCATTGAAACTGTGTGTATGGTATACTGTCCATGTCCAGAAAGGTAAGAAAAACATAATCAAAGTAGTCCATGTGACACAACACTGCAGTGACGCTGCTGACGTGTTATCTTTGTTATTGTGCACACCAGAAAACACGTCAGCTGCATCGTACGTCAACTGTCACAGCAGTCACAATAGACCTGGAAGAGAAGACAATGCTGAATAAAGTTGTAATTTTTGTTATGTATTATGTAAAATGTATTTTCAATGCTTTAACAAATTCTAACTGATCCACTGTATCACACGGACTACTTTGATTATGTCTGCGGTTCTGTTAGATCCGATGGATAAGGATGGAAGGAAAATGAAGATGTGAGCTAGAACGCTTCTAGGACACCTTAAGTTTGTGCCAGGCCTTCGGCCTCGACTTTTCATTCATCACCATCCTCTGACTTAGAATAGTTCTTTCTCATTACCTAACTTCATGAACGAGTCATTATCTGGCTCGGCTCGGTGTTCATCTCTCTCTTCACAGCAGTTCAGTCAGTGTACTGTTTGAGTAAATGAATTACTCCGGGATATTGGTTTGTTTGAACTCAGAGGGAGTGTCAGCCACGTTAAAAAAGTTAACAGCTTAAGTTGTTTGCGGATTAATGCGTATTGGAGACACGAACCATTTTAAACAATTCAGTTTGATTTGGTGAACTGGTTCAAAAAGATCCGGTTACATCGAATGATTCGTTCGCGAACCGGATATCACAAACTGCTTTGTTTTGAACTCTCTCTCACAACAGACACGGAAGAGAAGACAATGCTGAATAAAGTCGTAGTTTTTGCTATTTTTGGACCAAATTTTTTTTTCTATGCTTCAAAATATTCTAACTGACCCTCTGATGTCACATGGACTACTTTGATGATGTTTTTCTTACCTTTCTGGACATGGACAGTATACCGTACACACAGTTTCAATGGAGGGACTGAGAGCTCTCGGACTAAATCTAAAATATCTTAAACTGTGTTCCGAGATAAATGGAGTTGTTACTGGTTTGGAACAACATGAGGGTAAGTTATTAATGACATAATTTTGATTTTTGGGTGAACTATCCCTTTAAGTGTCATATGCACCTTTTACAAAGGTGTGTTTAAACTTAGAAACTGATGTTTCCTTCAGGCTGTAGATCTGCTGAATATCAAATTGATATAAATAAAAGTTTTTATTTCTCTATTCTTAACTGCTTAAGCTTTAACTATGCCCACTGTATGCGTGTGTGTGTGTGTGTGTGTGTGTGTGTGTGTGTGTGTGTGTGTGTTTGTATGTGTATGTTAGACTAGTTTAAGTGTTTATGTAGTTAATAAAGTCTTCCTTGTATCACACTTGAGGTTGTTCATTGTTTGCTCATAACTGGAGTCCCTAATCATGCAGATTTGTTCTACATGCTCTGAGTAATATTGTACAGTAAGAAAGTTATTTTCTTTAACCAGGAAATTAACGTTCTTAGAATTGACAGGAAATCATTCTAATATGATGATTTGCTGCTCAAGAAACATTTCTGATTATTATCAATGTTGAAAAAAGTTGTGCTGCTTAATGTTTTTGTGGAAACCACAACCACAAATTTTTTTTTCAGGATACTTTAATGTATAGAAAGTTCAAAAGAACAGCACTTAACTGAAATAAAAATCTCTTTTAACATTATAAATGTCTTTTAATGTCACTTTTAATCATTTTACAACATCCTTGCTGAATTAAAGCATTCATTTATTTCAGAAAAACCTTACTGACCTCAGATTTCTGAACATTAGTAGTATACGCAGTTAGTATGAATTATTTGGTGTTTTCTCAAAAGTACTTGATCTTTAAATTAACTGCAGTCGTTAAATAGATTAGAATTTTGTTAAATGGCAGTTACCCTGAGCAGTGTCTTTTACACCAGCAACATCCAACACTGATGAAGCGCGACACTGCATGTGTAATGTGTATTTGCTTGATACCAACATGATTTGTATTTATTTATTTCACTTTAGGTTACAAGTTTTGTTTTTAATAATTGCTATCTCTCCCTCCATGTCTTTGTATTTCCTGCTCGTAGCGCTTTAATTTTGTGTCTCTGCCCACGGATGTATTGGAGATCGAGGTGAAGGACAAGTTTGCCAAAAGCCGACCCATCATAAAGCGTTTCTTGGGCAAGCTGTCCATGCCGGTGCAAAGATTACTGGAGAAACATGCTATCGGGTATGTGCTTAAATAAACAAACCAACCGTAGACAAAAATAGGCTGTTTTGTTTCATATTGAAATATGTGTTGTTTTGCTAATGAGTGAACTGCTAATTTTGAGGTGTTTGTTCATGTTTTTTGTCATAGTGATCGAGTGGTCAGCTACACTCTGGGTCGGTGGCTTCTAACAGAGCAAGTCAGTGGACAGCTGCAGTTCAGGTTTGAGATTACATCCTCCATCCACCCAGGTAAATCCAGCTCTTTAATCAACCTTTTATTGAATATAATATTTCATTAACATGTTCATTTCTGGTCTACAGCCTGTTACATTAAACAAAGAACTCTTGACAATAATAACTCTTGACTGATATTGAAAGTTCAGCTGTTAATAATACTAATTTTTGTGTTGTTGCGTTTATCATATCAATTATCTTAATTGATCTAATCATATATGATTAGATGATTGATATTAAAATCGGCATTCAATTAGTTTCTTCAAAACCGTACATACTATAGTTTGTGAGGTAACTTGATTAATGTCTCAAATGGCTTGTTAAGGAGAGATGTACTGTTTGTGACCTCACACATATATTCTATCTCATCCAATCCTGTCCTATTTCTTTGTCCTTATAAAAATACCATTCAAAAGTTTGGGGTTGTAATAGTTTAAGATGTTTTAGAAGTCTCTAATGCTACCAAAGACTGCATTTATTTGATAAAAAATACAGTAAAAACTGTAATATTGAGAAATATTATTAAACTTAAAAAATGTAATATATTTTAAAATGTAATTTATTTCTCTGATCAAAGCTGAATTTTCCGCATCATTACTCCAGTCTTCAGTGTCACATGATCTTTCTAATAAGTTGATTTGCTGCTCAAGAAACATTTTTTATTATTTTCAATGCTTAATATCTTTGTGGAAACAGAACAGAACGTTGAAAAAAACTGTGTTTATTTGAAATAGACATCTTTTATAAAATTCTTAATTGATGCATTGATCAATTGAATGCATCCTTGCTGAATAACAATATTAATTACTGACTTTAAACTTTTGACTAGTGGTGTAATTCATTATAATAAGCCACCATATTATTTCTTCTAATACTAGTCTAATCCAGCCACTTATGATAACATTAAAAAGTCTCATGATTCCCAGTATATCTAGCATGCTAACTGGCTAGTATTTTCATGTATGCATTATGTGCATGTAGTTCACAGCTTTCTTTCCTCTCCTCAGATGATGAGGACATGTCTTTTAGTACAGAGCAACCAGTGCCAGCAGCAGAAGCTCAAGTCCATCCTCAGGCAGAAGACACAATCAGTTTGGACCAGGGGGCCCCAGAGTTGCCTTTAGATGGAGAAACAGCATCTGTAGAGATGCCCATGGATGCTGAATCAGCCGAGGCAGAAGCTGTAGTGGAAGAGCCTTTAGAGTCAGAGCAGCATCCGCATCCGGAATCCACCACCTGCTGCACTGTCTCCCATCCACCGTGAATGCTCCTGAACCCGTCCAGACACAGAGTGTAGAAGAACAAGAGGAAGACGAGGAAGAGGGTGCGACCCTTGAACCTCATGCTTTAACACCCAACGGCACTCGCAGGACGCTGCCCCGCAGCCGCTCACACGAACGCCTCTCCGACCTCATTCAGATGCTTGATGGAGATGGACACCCGCTCAGGGCTGAGGGCCAAACCACAGGTCAAAGGTCACCAGGGCAAAATGAGTATGATTTGAGCCCGGTGCCATGCTGCAGTCACATGGCACAGAGGGCCTCGGGCCCCGTCCGGGCAGCGTCTCTAGACAGCGCGCGTCGGTCGGAGAGCACTGCGTTCTCCTCACAGGATGACGAGGATCTGGTTTTCGCTTTTGCCAACTTGTAATTGAAAAGTATCTATGAAGAATGGCCTGGCATGTGTTTGTGGTGTGTTTAGGAGAATGTCCTTTGCCTTGCAACCATCCTGCAGTTAGCCATTTGCCCGCCCTGCGCCCCGACCCACATCACTACCCCACCATAGACGAGCCGCTGCCACCGAGTGAGTGCTGTTGTCTCAGCGCACCTTGATAGTGGTCAAATGTCTCACAAATTTTGGGGATGTTTTACAGGTGAATCACCTATGGATTATATATAGGTTATCAAAATGATAAAAATACATATATATAGATTTTCTATAAATGTATATATGATATAATAATGGAATAAGTATAATAATAATAAGTTAATCTATATATATATATATCTTTTTTAACATAAATATATTCACTGTCACTTTTGATCAGTTTAATGTCTCTATGCTGATTTTATATTTATATGTATATATAGACATTAAACTGATCAAAAGTGACAATAAATAAATTTATGATGTTACAAAAGATTTATAGTTTAAATGAATGTTGTTTTGACTTTCTATTTATCAAATAATCCTTCCAAAGAAATATTAAGAAGAATTTTCAACATTGATAATAAGAAAAACATCTTTAAAATATCTTACAGACACCAAGCTTTTGAAACTGTAATTACTTTTTTGAAACAGTAATATTAGCATTGCCTTAATTTAATTATATTTAAAATTAATTATTATTAAACTGATAATGAAACATTTTTTTTTTAATTATAATCAATATAATTTAACATGCGTAATATGGGGTCATAAGTCTGTTATGAAACAAAAGCTATATGAACAAAATATTACTTCATGAAAATGTCTATAACAAGATGTTAACCCATACTAAAATAAAACGTTTGTTATGCATGTTGTTGCCCAAGTTTGGAAATTGCAAAATAAGTCGAAATCGGTAAAATCCATCCAAATGAATCACTTTCACCTGGTGTGTCTGCGTTCATATTTTTCATTTCAACACTGTGTAGTCAAACTACAACCAGTTACACGCAAACAAACTTTCATATCAGAAACGAGCATCTTCAGTGTCACTCTTACTAACCCACATTGAGATTTTAGCAATGATTATAACGTTATTCTGTGGCCTACTCAAGACCGTCTGTCACTTTTTCACGCTATTGTGGTTTGTGTCTGTATATGCCAAAATTAGTAAAATCTGAAGCATCCTACACTGAGGGGATCTTTGAGGCATTCTAACAGTAAAAACTGGATGAAGGTTTTTGTCCTAAATAGAGAGGGCCACAACCATTTTTGAAATATTTGTTCTTAAAAATTTTTGCCTGGCAGATAAGAATGTTGACTTGAGCTTCAAAAGTGTGTGTTTCTGTTTTGTTTGGCATGCACAGACTGGGAGGCCCGTATTGACAGTCACGGCCGGATGGCCTGCGCAGGTCTGGTTCTGTTCAACAGATGGAGCAGCTCAACAGGAGGTAAACAACAATAACAGTTTTCTGAAAACACCAAAGGACACTTCTTTTACAAAATAATCTGGAATACTTACCAATTGCTCTTATGGTGCATCCTGTGAAGCTCAAAACCTGTTTAGTTCTGACTCTCAGATCTGATTGGATGAGCCATGTTTTTGTGTTACAAATGCACCTACTTGTTCCAACAGTAAGCGGACTAAATTTAGGCCAATGAACTGTATTACTTTCACTACTAATTGTTATTTTAATCATTTTCAAAAAAAAAATTATTAAACATTTGTGTATTTGATCATTTAACTATTTTCCATTGTTTTTGAAAACTAATAACTTGGCAAAAGGATAATTTCTTGTTCTGTATTATTATTGTCTTGTGTTCCAGCACAAATATCTAAGCATTTTTAAATTAAGATGCATTTGAGATGCAAAATATAAAAGGTCAGATTTGTTAACAGCATGCACCAGTGCAAACTCTCTTGTTGTGTTAAAACAAATATTGTCAGCAATGAGAAAGTGTGGGCACAAGGGTATTTTTGTGGTTGATTGTATTGCATACGCATTTGTTGGAGATTTCCTTTCAGAGGATGTCAAATTTTTTGGAGGAGAGTATTTCAATGAATAATGTAACATGATTCACTAAGGTTTGCAGTCAGTTTACTGGTATTTGTCATTATTTAAAACATAAAAATAACTCTCAGTGGGGTAAGAAAAATAAATTTAATTCAAAGGAGAAACAAGTTTAGTTTTCTTAGGCCATTGATAGATTTCTTTCTTGTTGTAAGCATAAACCTCACTTAATTATGATGCATTACTGTAATTTTGAAACTTTAAATGTGATAAAATCACCAAGTTGGTCAGCATCAAGTGGTTTGTATTTAGCAAAGTATGACTGACTCTGTTGCTATATATTCTGCCCTCAATTTGTGTCTCTCTTCCGGAAGATAAGACAGATAGATAAACTCGTTCTAACACGTACACTTGTGGGAAAATGCAGCTTTATTCCACACCACGTTGACTGTGTATGTTGAAACAGAGTGAAACTACAGAAAGGAGAAGTATACTGAAGCTATAGTTCTCTCTAACAACACAGTAACATCTCATTTTAGTGGCATTTATGTTATATAGTCCTTCCATAGCTTTATAAACAAATTGAATTCAAATTAACCATAAAAAAACCTACAGACAATGCTCCTCTACAGATGATCACAAGATGAATGGTTGCTGCAATTTCAACTTAAAATGACTTTTTGGTAACTATATTTGAAAGGAAGCTACATAGGTATCAGAATTATAATCACTACAAACATTAAACTTAAATAGATTAACACTGTATTTTAACCAAATAGGCATATAATAGTAACCTTTGTAAAAATGATCAAAGCCAATGATTAAAAAAGTGATTTATCAAATGCTGCAGTTGTTCTGTAAACCAAGCACGTTCGCAATGGCTCATAAACATGCTCTCTATTGCCACCTACAGGACAAAAATAGAGGTGCTTTATCATGTTTCCATTTAGAGTGTGATTAAAGGCTGTTTATTTAATAGTCCAGAAGCAGCAGATTAGTGATTTTAGATTATTCTCAAAGCACACAAAGCTTTAATGAACCATTGAGCAGCATATGAGTTGGGCGTTTGGGTAGAAATAGTTGGAAAGGATTCTTTACAATGGGATTCATACTGTACTGATGTTAGTGACTAATAACAGCATTACTTGTGTCCTCATCAGGTACCAGACCATCCAGAGGACGATGGCCACAGAGAGGAGAAACGAGGAGACAGGAAGTCCTCACAACGAGAGAACAACCAACACTGAGACAGACTCGCCTCCACAGACAACCGGTAACAAACATAATGACTGTTGCTCTCTTACCCGCTTACCCGATAATTCATCCAGCTAGTAAATAGGGTATAATTTTCTCAACTCTTTTTAACACCATGTTTAAATCCATTTGCAGAAAAGGGGTGGCAAAAATCCTGCAGATTCCTGTTTGCATGCAACAAATGTTGACAGTAACCAATCAATGGCTTCAAAAGCCACATACAAGCAGCGTATATGCATTTCAGCTCCTCTAAAGCCATTTCATAGCCTTCTTTGAGGAAAATTTACTAACGGTTCAGGTTTAAGTCATTAGTAATTTAAAAACTTGTCTTTTGAAATCTGGAGTGTTTATGATGAATGTGAAAACTTCTTCGGTTGGTTTTGTGAGAACAACCTTGATATAGAAAGATGCTAAACAGGAAATGAACACAGAGCTCACATACCTTGTGAATGTGGAAGGTTTGACCGTGCAGAAGAATGAACACAATTTGAGAGCTGAGGCAAAAGGCTGGATTTTTTTTACAGTTTTGGTAAACGGTTTTAAATGATTATCTTCTCATTTAAGAGTTGAGAAGAGACGCCCCATGTTCTCCAGGTCATTGTCAGAAGATCACGTTACTGCTTCAGAGTCCAGCGGTCAAGTTCATCACTCACCCAGAGTTCTTCACTGTTCTCCACGCAAATTATGTGAGCGCCCTCCACACTACACTCTATTGACTAAATCTAAATCAATTCTTCTAGCTCTATAGATAATGCTGCTTAAGTTAGAATATTGTTCAAAAGTTTGGGGTCAGTAAGATTTTTCTTTTGGTAAGAAATACTTCTATTTAGTAAGAACACATTTACTTGATCAAAAGTGACAGTAAAGGCATTTATATTATTTTTTTAAAAAGTGAAAAAAAGGTCAACATTTATAATAATAAGAAGAAATGATAAGCAGCGGAATCTGCGTATTAGAATGATTTCTGAAGGATCACGTGACATTGAAGTCTGGAGTAGTGATGCTGAAAATTTAGCTTTGCATCACAGGAATAAATTACACTTATAATACAATATATTTAAATAGAAAACAGTTATTTTGAATCGTAATAATGTTTCACAGTATTACCCATTTTACTGTATTTTTGAACAAATAAATGGAGCCTTGGTGAGCATACAAGACTTCTTTTAAAAACATTTAAAAATCTTTTACAGACCCCAAACTTTTGAATAGTAGTATACGTGTCATGTTTTAATTCAAAAGTTTATGCTAGTAACATTTTTTTTTATTTAATTTTACAGGGTGCATATCGTATGTTCACAAACAGCTCGTGTCTGAAACACATGGTCCTGAAAATCAGACGTGATGCCCGAAACTTTGAGCGGTACCAGCACAACCGTGACCTGGTGGCCTTCTTGAATAGGTTTGCAGATGCTCAGCTGGAGCTGCCGCGAGGCTGGGAGATCAAAACAGACCTGCAGGGGAAGGTACCTCACATAACGCTCTTCCTAACGTCTCACCTCAGTGTCCATCAAGCCATTATTTCAACTGTCTGTCCTCTGTTGGTTTCCACAGTCATTCTTTGTAGACCACAACAGTCGGGCCACAACCTTCATAGATCCCAGGATCCCTTTGCAAAACGGCAGGTTGCCGAACCACCTGACGCGCCGCCAGCACCTGCAGAGACTATGCAGCTACAGCGCAGGAGAGGTCTGACACACTCATGATACAGAGACAAGACATAAAGATTGATCCTTTGTAGATGATACAGAAATGACTGTTATTTTACTTCTTTATTAAATCCAGGCATCTGAGGTGTCTCGCACCCGAGGGGTGTCTTTGTTAGCCAGGCCTGGAAACAGCCTTGCAGTAGCCATACGAAACCAAAGCCAGCAGGAGCCAGCTCCATCAGGTAAGGACCATTCACAAATAATGGACAGATCACTAATGTAGGTGCACTAAGGGTTAGTCGATGTAGTTAAAATAAGATGAAAAATATATATATTTTTCTGTTCATTGTTTGTTGTTAAATGGTTTAAAAATGTTTGTAAAATAAGTAAAAAATTATATTATTTAATAATTGCATTGGTAATGCATAGTTACAAAAAAAATACATTTTCAAATAAATGCTGTTGTTTTGAACTGTTTATTCATCAGAGAATCTTGTCAAATATTTCAGTTTACACAAAAATATGCAAACTGTTTTCGACATAATAATAATAATAAGAAATGTTTCTTGTAGAGCAAATCAGCATATTATAATGGTTTCTGAAGGATCATGTGTCAAAAGACTGGAGTAATTATGCTGAAAGGTCAGCTTTGATCATGGGAATAAATTATATTTTAAAATATATTCAAATATAATGCAGTTATTTTCAATTGTAATAATATTTAACAGTATTACTGTATTACTTTTTTATGAAATAAATGCAGCCTTAGTAAGCTTTAGTGATTTCTTTCAAAAACATTAAAACAATTACAAATCCCCCCAATATTTATTTTTCTGTTTCATCTTATTGGATGGCATTGCATTTATGTATTTGTTTTGAAATGGATTAAAAAGTAGATTTGAGTAGAAATCTAGTTAATGATCAAAGTTTTCAGTAAATCTCAGAATGAACTATTTAATTGTATTAATTTTTTATGTACCAATATAACTTTGCATAGTTATAATCAGCATACAGCATTCACCAACATGATTTTATTTAGATTTGATTGATAAATCAGTGGTTGAAATGTAAAAAAAAAAAAAAAAATACTTGATTTGCAGAAATGAATCAGACTTATGACAATAAAGTTTAAGCAAGACACTCTTTTTAATAAATCATGATACGAGGAGAAAGAGTGAAACTAGTCCTTTGGCACATTCTTTAGTGTGCTTATCTAGTCAAATAAAATTGACATTAATATCACAATGTTGATGACCATGATCATAAGCAAAGAAACCCAAACCATTATAAATATCCAGCGTATACCAGAGTTGATATGAATTATTTTCCGTCTGTTTCCCAGCATACAATGAAAAGATTGTAGTGTTTTTACGGCAACCAAACATCTTTGAGGTGCTACAGGAACGGCAGCCGAGCCTGGTGAGGAATCACTCGCTCAAGTATGACACTACACCTTCCTCTGTTACAAAAGACATCATTAGTTCTTTCAAACAGTTCTCAGTTTTTCAGCTGTGTTTATTATATCTACAGGGAAAAGGTGCATCACATCCGAACCGAAGGCACACAGAGACTGGAGAAGCTGTCATGTGATGCCGATCTGGTCATGCTGTTAAGGTAAAGCAACCTCCATCCTATGAACTGCCCATTCTAAAAATATATACATATACATGCACAGGAAATGTTTCCTGTGATTAACATTTCTAATACAAAACATGCTATTTTCAGAACGTGTTTTGCTTTGCTTTTCAGTTTGTTTGAGGGGGACATCATGTCTTACATTCTTCTCACATCATTTCACCCCGGGTTCAACTTCTCTCCACGATGCTCTCCTGGTTCTTCTCCTCAAAACTCTCCAGGTGAGTCGGCCAAGAGCTTTAAACATTATCCTTCAGATGCTCTCCAAACTGCATAATTGTTTTGATGTGACCTGATATGACATCAAGCAAAGTCAAAACCGTTCCTAGGCATCATTTGCACTTTCCAATAACATCCTTCTCAAATGCTTAAAGCTAAATATGCTATACCAGGACTTGGTGCTTGGTATAAAGTATGCACTCTTACAACTTTCTATAATATATTAAAATATAAACACCATAAAAATTGTCATAATTTATCAACAGTAGATCATAAGCAACCTTTTGGAATAAATGCGTGCTGTTCATTGATTGCAAACTTATCTGAAACCTTAAGCCTGTAGAACATGCAACAGCGCACCGTTTGATTTTCAATGTGCAGAGCTCACATTTATTTAATGAAATCATAGCCTTTTGAAAGTATTTAAAAATGTATTAATAAATTAATTAAATGTTTCCAGTTCTTCCTTCCCCAAATTTAAGACCTTCTAAAATGATAATTAAGACTTACATTTAAGATTGTTGAACTTAAATTTCATAAAACAGAATTTTTAGACTTATTAAGGACCCACAGGGACTTTTTTTTTTGCACACGTTCCTAAATACAGGACATTTTACAGTTCACATCTGTTTTTTGTCACAAATGTGAATGAAACGTTGTGGACTGAAAATGTGTCCCTGACCACCTCTTGAACATGCATCATCCCATTTACACCCATGTTAAGCGCTGGGATGTTAACACGGTTAAACCATGTTTAAAAAAACGTGTTTGCCACGTTTCCTTCTGTCCATAATGTGGTTAACTAGTCTTCTTTGTAACTAGTCAGTTTTGTAAAACTTGACTTCTGTGCAGGTTTGGACAATTCAGACAAATAAAACTGTCCTCTGAAACATTATCAAAAATCTTTGCCCGGAAACACGTCTTTAATCTAATGAAAGGAATAATTATTTCCCCTTTTCGTGTGTTTGTCCTCAAGGTGAACTCTTTCCGAGTCATTTGATGGCCTGCTGATCCTTGACAGTCTTTCCCTGATGACTGATATGTACAGTATAGTAAGCTAGCTTTGACATCTGTGCTGATGTTTTGTGGCTGTGTTTCAGGGTCCCAGAGGGCTCGGGCACCAGCGCCCTACCGCAGAGATTTTGAGGCCAAACTGCGCAACTTCTACAGAAAGCTGGAGGCAAAGGGCTACGGGCAAGGACCCGGCAAGATCAAGTGTGTAGTCTCTTCTGCTCACCAAGGCTGCATTTATTTGATCAAAATTACAGTAAAAGTAGTAAAATTGTGAAATATTATTATTAGAATTTAAAATAACTTTTTTTTTTCAGTTTTAGTTTGTAAATATTATATGTGTATAATTTAATATTTTCAAATGTCATTTATTGCTGAATTTTCAGTATCTTTACACCAGTCTTCAGTGTCACATGATCCTTCAGAAATCATTCTTATATGATGATTTTATGCTAAAGAAACTTTTTATTTCTTTATAAAAAGAAATAATGTATTTGTGGAATAATGCATAATGTGTTTGTGGAAACTGATAATTTTTTTTTTCAAAAATCTTTGATAACTACAATGTCAAAAAAATGACATTGAAAAAATATTTTTAATAATGTCAATGTCATTTGTGATCAACTTAATGTGTGCTTGATGGATAAAAGTATTAAGTGTGAGGCCTTTAAAGTAGGATCTGCCGGATGAACGTCCATCATTTCTGACTTCTGGTTTTTTAGACTGATCGTCAGAAGAGATCATCTGTTAGAAGGAACATTTAACCAGGTCATGGCCTACTCCCGTAAAGAGCTCCAGAGAAACAAGCTGTACATCACCTTTGTCGGAGAGGAAGGGTGAGACAGATGATCGTCTGTACATAACACAACATAATGATAGCAAATATGACATATGTACATAATTCCTGATATATATACTTAAATATTTTTTGAAAGCAAACTAATCTGCACAATGGTGATTAATGGCTATTTAGTCATAAGCCAAGTAATCTCAGAATAACCAAATATTGTCTATTTAATATATTGGTATTTAAAATACATCATCTGTTATTAGATTTAAATGATAATGTTATGTTTTATTTTTATTCACACAAAGCAAAGGCAAATAGATATTTGTGGTTCTATCAGAATTCTGCGTTTCTTTCCAGACTGGACTACAGCGGTCCATCGCGAGAGTTTTTCTTCCTGCTGTCTCAGGAGCTGTTTACTCCTAGCTGTTGACCCTTACTACGGCCTGTTTGAATACTCCGCCAATGACACATACACTGTCCAGATCAGCCCCATGTCAGCTTTTGTAGAAAACCATTTGGAATGGTAAGGTTCTTTCCACTTCCTCCCAAGGAATTCCACTTCCTGTGTGATATGGGAACACATACTGAATTTTCATTGACAGAGAAATAAGTGAAGTGAAGTGGCCAAGTATGGTGACCCATACGCAGAATTAGTGCTCTGCATTTAACCCATCCAAGTGCACACACACAGTAGTGAACACCAGTGTTGGGAACGTTACTTTAAAAAAATAATTAGTTATAGTTACTCACTACTTGTTCCAAAAAGTAACTGAGTTAGTAACTGAATTACTCTATAATAAAAGTAACTCGTTACCAGGGAAAGTAACTATTTGCGTTACTGTAGAAAAAAAAAAGTTGCTATATGTCAAAGTATTTTTTTTAGCAGTTTTCACAAGTCAGTTGAAATAAGTAGAACAGACAGGTGTTCGTACATAACTTTCGAGATTTATTGCACGTCAACAGACAGCAAGAGTTTTATCCTGCACTCTTTGTAAGAAAAGTGTTTTTGGCCACTAGCTTTGTAGATGCGTGTGTCACACATTACATGCACGTTCTTGCCTTTGACTACAATTAATTTGTAGTAGTGCTTATATCTCCACCTTGAAAATGCCAACTTTTCATCGGATTGCTCCTGACTCGCCATTTCTCCTGCTGCTGCGAATCTCTGTGTAGCTGTTGCGTGTGTGTGACTGTGTGTGTTTGGCGCTGCTGGCGCGTGTGTGTAAAAACACTGGCTCTGATTGGCTACCATGAAACACATGACTCTGCCTTAGCCAATCATAATCGCTTATCTCGTTATTAACCCACCTGCTCACTCGCTGTGTGAGCCAGGGGTGCGTTCGGATTGCATATTAAATCAATGCATAGTAACGCACCGCATTTAACGTTCAGTAACGTTAACGGCGTTGTAACGACGGGAAAAGTAATTAGTTAGATTACCCCGTTACTGAAAAAACAACGTCGTTACCTAACGCCGTTCTTTTAAACGCCATTATTCCAAACACTGGTGAACACACACACCCCGTGAACACACACCCGGAGCAGTGGGCAGCCATATTGCTGCGACGCCTGTGTAGCAGTTAGGGGTTTGGTGGCTTGCTCAAGGGTCTCACCTCAGTCGTGTTATTGAGGGTGGAAGAGAGCGCTGGTCATTCACTCCCCCCACCGACAAATTCCTGCTGGACCTGAGACTCGAACCCACAACACATGCTTTAACTCAAACCCACAACCTTGTCTAACCATTACGCCACCTCTGCTTCTGTTGTTATTGGCAGAATGTCTCGTTGGTTTTGACCGCATGATGTGACGTGTGTTTTCAGGTTCCGTTTCAGCGGTCGAATTCTTGGCCTGGCTTTGATTCATCAGTATTTGTTGGACGCCTTCTTCACCCGTCCGTTTTATAAAGCTCTCCTCAGACTGTGAGTGGACCAGAAACCATTCAATGCATTCAACTACACGCAGACATTGAAACAATAAAAAACAGGCATAAATTAAGAGCTTGATGTTTCGTATACAAGCATCTTTATTGAAACACACAAATCTAATTGATATTTATAATTCTTTATCATCATTACTCCATTAGTCTTCAGTGTCACATGATTCTTTAGAAGTCATTCTAAAATACTGATTTAGTGCTCAAGAGCTGCTTTGCATTTTTCTGGAAATGGTGTTATGTTTTTACAGGAACAGCATTTAATTGAAATAGAAATCTTTTATAACTGTCTTTTAGAAAAGTTTTTACTGTCCCTTTTGATTAATTTAATGCATCCTTACAGAATAAATGTAAGATCTTACTACCCCCAAACTGTTGAACAATAGTTTATGTGTCTTTGTGGAATAATAGCAGACAAAAATGGGATTTTCAGTAGCCAGTAGGAAGCAGATATTTGGACGCATTTGATCATGAATTAATTACAGTAAATTCAGCTGTTTTTTGACAACCATCTCAATGTAAAAACTGACCTAAATTCACTCTTTCTGCAATTTTGCAATAATAAAATCAGACATAAATGAAATTAAATGAAAATGGCTTAAATTAACATTTATTTTACTTATATTTATTATAAAGCCATAGTAATCAATCTACTGATCAAGCTACAATATCTTGTAATATATTGACTAAAAACACAAGTTCATTGTTACCCCTGCTTGCAGAGCCACAGATCTCAGTGACCTGGAGTACCTGGATGAGGAGTTCCATCAGAGTTTACAGTGGATGAAGGAAAATGACATCACTGATGTGCTGGATCTCACCTTCACAGTCAATGAGGAAGTGTTCGGACAGGTGCGAGAAACCCTAAAACTAATTCTGTCTTTATATATATATATATGTATGTGATGCGATCTGAAAAAAACTGTCGGGTGTCATGTTGGTACATTTTTAGTAAAAAAAAAAAAAAAAATTGTATGTCTTTTTTTTTTTTTTGTCAAAATTAGGGTTTCATTCAATTATTATTCTATAACATCTTGTCTATCATCTCAGAAAATATCTTGGCAAAATTCACGTTTAGTGCAGAAAACGATATATTGCAGCAAGAATAAAGATGTTATCTTTCTCTCATGTTAAAAGTGCTGCGGAGGTGCTTTCTCCTAACATCACAAAAACAGTTAACCTATCAAAATAAACCACGCAACATATATAATAAAGGTGTATCAATGAATATTTCCCGCCAGTCCTGTGTAGCCTAAACTATGGCACGCAAAGTTTTTATTTATTTATTTATTAATATTGAATTAATTTAATATTCGAACACTGAACAAAATTATAAACAATACACTTTTATTTTTTCCCCAATTTTTTATGAGATGAACTCAAAGATCTAAGACTTTTTCTATGTACACAAAAGGCCTATTTCTCTCAAATACTGTTCTCAAATCTGTCTAAATCTGTGTTAGTAAGCACTTCCGCTTTGCCGAGATAATCCATCCACCTCACAGGTATGTCATATAAAGATGCTGATTAGACAGCATGATTATTGCACAGGTGTGCCTTAGGCTGGCCACAATAAAAGGCCACTTACAACAATAATAGTATACATTTATTGCTATTTTGTAATAAACAGCTCCCTAAAGATTCCCATGGTTTATAAGAACTGGGGAGAGTGGGGTGAATTAAATTAAAAATATCTTGTCAGGTAATATAATAATAATATATGTCAGGTGACCGAGCGGGAGCTGAAATCTGGCGGGTCAACCATGCAGGTGACGGAGAAGAATAAGAAGGAGTATATCGAGCGGATGGTGAAGTGGAGGGTGGAGGGAGGTGTTGTCCAGCAGCAGACACAGGCTCTGGTACGGGGCTTTTATGAGGTAACCATGCTTCTCATCTCATTTACTTGTGTGTGTGTTTACATTTACTTGTGTGTGTGTGTGTGTGTGTGTGTAGGTGGTGGACTCTCGTCTGGTGTCTGTGTTTGATGCCAGAGAGCTGGAGCTGGTGATTGCAGGAACAGCAGAGATTGATTTAAACGACTGGAGGAACAACACAGAGTATAGAGGAGGTGAGAGGACAAACTTACACCTACTGTACATACAAATACAGAAAAACACACAACATCAATACATGCGATGTTATGGCTGTGCCAATAGAATCCACATGTTGAAAGATATCACTATATATTAAATTATATAAAAAATATAAAAACAAATACAAAAACAAATAGAATGTCATTTCTACACTTCATTGAATTAATAAGCCGGTCAGTGTTTCTCAGTGCTGCTTCAAAGGGCAAAAGTAAAATTCTAGCTGTAATGAAAAGCTGTGTATTTGAGCTCTGTCCTCGTCGTCAGGTTATCACGATGGGCACATTGTGATCCGGTGGTTCTGGGGTGCGGTGGAGCGCTTCAATAATGAACAGAGACTGCGTCTGCTGCAGTTTGTGACGGGTACCTCCAGCGTCCCGTACGAGGGCTTTACTGCGCTGCATGGGAGCCACGGCCTACGACGCTTCTGCATCGAGAAATGGGGCAAGATCACATCCCTCCCGAGGTATAGTGATTCACTCATCTATCACAAATCTTTTGTTGATTTGAGCTGGCATGGTAAATGTTTAACATAAATTCAAAGAATGTCAATAATGAACGATACAGGTCCTCTCTGAGAAATGCAAGCATTGGATTGCTCTACAGAACACCTGCAATTTTATAATCAATAGAGTTTGCAAATCAATTTACATTCTTTTTATGATTTTGTTTTTTTATTATTTCCATTTTCCATCCAGATTCAATAAGGTATGAAAAATTTTCAAAATTATAAAACTGCTAAAAAAAATTCAGTCATGAAAAAATTTCAAATAAACAAGAAAAATGTTTTTTTGAATTTGTCAAGCCTGAAAAAAATTCTTAATCATGATATATATATATATATATATATATATATATATATATATATATATATATATATATATATATATTTTTTTTTTTTTTTTTTTTTTTTTATTATGTTTTCCATGATTAGGCATTAGTGCAAACTTTAAAAAATCTAATTTACAAAGTAAATAATTTAAACATTAACAGTTAAGTATTATTACTGTTATTAATACTTTTTTATATTTTGTACTTTTTTAAATTATACTATTATAATATATATCATTAATGAATAAAATTAACATTACATTACATAACTAATTTTTATCATTTCAAATGAACTGTTTAAAATGAGAAGTTATTAATATAATTTTAAGTAAACCTCAATCATATAAATTATTTAGATTGATCATTAATATTCATTTTGATTATTGTCATCAATGTTAAAAACATGACCAGACCTGAAAAGCAGATTGCTCTTGATTCCACATGAGACTGTCAGTCAGGCTGCTGATGTGTCATGTCTGTTTCTCAGGGCGCACACATGCTTTAACCGTCTGGATCTCCCACCGTATCAGTCCTACACCATGTTGTATGAGAAACTGCTGATCGCTGTGAAAGAGACCAGCACTTTTGGCCTTGAGTGAGGACTAATTCACCTTCCTCTCTGTGACCTTTCCATGTACACCGTATGCAATTATCTACTAGCGTGGATTGTGGATTCATGGACTGTGTCCAGTGTCCATTTCTTTGGTGTGTTCAGGACACCACTGCATGCACCAGGCACCTGTGCAGGTGGACAGTGTGTAACGTGTATGCAATAGTGAAAGAGAAGCCTTCAACCCGCTTTTAACACTCAGGGTCTCGACCTCTGCTGAAGTTGGTCTCAGTTCGCACATCATTTCACCACAAACCACGTCCAGCAACCTTTTCCTTTGGTGCATTCTCACGTTGACAAAAGTTATAAAGTTAAAACCAAATATGCTCGGAGAACATATCTGATGAGGTCTTGTAATTACTGTAAATGTGTGCACTAGTTTACATTACACGGCACTATCACAGGAAGTGGCATCACTTTGCAGGAGTCCGACGGGGAAATGGCAAGTCTGAACTGTAATTTGACACTTTTGATTTATTCGTTTGTACTTATCAATACATTTTAATGTTAAAATCATTAACACATCAAACATATTTAAGGATGTTTAAGGCTTCATGATGTCTTGTCTGTAATATCTGAATGAATTGCCAGTGTTGGAACTCGTTTGCTTTCAATGATTTGATGTTTTTGGGTTAAAAAGTCAACATAGGATGTTTACTTAAATGTCAACACTAAAAGCAAAAATGTAAAGAATTAAATGTGATGTTTATAATTTTGTAGAGCGGGATTTTAAACCAATAAGACTGCACTATCCAGCATAACAAAACATGAAAAACAAGGGACTGAAAATGAAAATGACTTGTCAGTGGTTAGATGCATCTAGATAAGAAACTGTGTAAAGGTGCATTCATGGCAACAGGGATTTATAGTGTTTCACTATAAACCAGTGGTGATGCGATACTTTATGCAAATGAGTAGAGTAAAGATGTCTCAGAAGTAAATGCTCATGAGCAGCTTTATGTGATTCTTTATGCACTACTGCAGTTTGTGTATATGTTTTCCTTTAGCATGTTCATTTTTAGCAATAAAATACTTTTTATTTATTGTATTTTTATGTACTTTTCAGTTTTCTAAACCAGATCATGTTGGCGTTATTGGCTGCGCACATCATCTTTTTTGTTCATTTGCATTAAGTTCAACTGTTTGTCTAGACTTTGTCACATCGCCATCTCTCAGTCACTTAAAAATTACTTGAAAAGTTACTTTCCTGATGCTATGATATGCACTTGCTTTCCCTAATGTTTAGAAAATGTGTTTTTGTTTTTCTGTTCTTATGTCTTTTTATGACTTAGAAAATGGTGAGGGGATTGAAACAAATGAAAGACCAAAAATAGTAAATAATTGTGCACCACACACCATGTTTGTCAGAGTGCTTTAACTGTGTGTGTTTAAAGAGCAGTGAGATACTCTTAAGAGTGATTTATTTATTCAAAAAGGAAATTGGTTTAAATGTCAGGACTTTTTTTTTTTATCTCAGGGTGGTTTGTTCTATGAGTTGGTTTATTAACAACTAGAGTCCCGTGCTCACATTTCGATTATTGTTCATGTTTACATTTTGAAATTATGTGAATGTGTGTATTATAGATTAAATGGTCATAAATTGTCTTAACACGATGCCAAAATGTAAAATCAAAATTTGAAAATGTGACGAATCAATTCAACAGCCAACCATTTATCTTTTTTAAAAACATGTCTCTATACTTGCTGTTTGCATAATGTTGGTTTTCTCAGATGTATATTACTATGCATATTTGGTTGGAATTGAAAGAAATGCGACACTTTGGCGCTTGTGAAGGACGTTACTTCATTTATCAAGACGCTCGCAGACATTTGACAATGTGAGAGAAATGAGAAGAAGGTTCTGAAACATACTGCCTCTCTATAAACATGGCATTTTGGGAAATACAGAAAGATTTGGCTCCTGCTTCCACCTCTGACACATCCACTAGCCTGCTTATGTATCTTGTATGGAAGAGAATAAGAGCGGATGATGAATAAATGTTTTGAATTGTGTATTGAGGTCACGTCTAGCGCCACTCTCAGACTGAGCTGTGTAACTACAGCATTACACTGTTAACGAATGTCAATAAACAATCACTTTCTAATGCAGCTGTAGCTTACTCGTGTTCCATCTGGTGTGGTTGTAAATCTAACTGAATCTGGAAAACTGTACTATTTATTTGTAGAATTAGATGTTTACAACATATATGTAAACATAGGTATATAGTCTGATGGTCATTTAAACGTCGATGAAAACAGGGCTGTAAGTGATATTGCAATCACACGAACTGTATTTTGTTTCACTACTTTTTAAACAAGCTTTTTTTTTCTCTTTTTTTTAGGGGTCGGCGGGGGGGTTGGGGGAGTTGTCTATTGAAAGTTTTGTTATAGAAAGAAATTTCAGTTGAAAAATCATGTTTAACAGTTCTGTCCATTTATTGCACTAATTTCAGTCCTTCATGGCCTCATTTATTCCTGTCAAAGGTGTATATCAAATATGCGTATCATGTATAAGCATATATTGCATTTGATTAGGGGTTTGGCTAGTTTAATGCATTTCATTCACAAATATTGCACATTTAGGAGAAAATAAATTATGGTGTTTTAGTAAATGTTAATGCAATTTATTTAACTGATTCCTCAGGTTAGTATCTTCACCTCTCCCTTCTCATACTTTTGTGATTCCTATAATATTCAAGAAAACCTCAAGCCATCTAAAATGTGCTAAATACAACCAGCACATCTCTCTATGGCCATATAATATAAAACATAAGAAAAAAAAAATTGATGTCATTTAATGAAGGATTTATACATTTCATTAGCTAAAACACTGTGATGTAATATATTTTGTATTGCTAAATCAAATGAAAACAGATTGGAGAAAGTTTTTATATTCATGGATGTTTTGGCAGAGGAAAGTGAAGACAGATGGTCCCCAGAACTCAATATGAGGATATGTCTGGAGCAGGAGCGGGTGGTTTCGGGGGATAACAGTGGGATTTTTGATGGGCTTGAGAAAAGGAGGAAAGTTTGAGACATGAAGCCCCAACCGGTCTGGAACAAAGTTTTTTTTTTTTTCAGATTTAAAACAAAGATTCAGAGAGAACTGAAGAGTAGAACGCTAATTTGCTTGCACTGCATATGCTAAGGCACTACTGCATACTGTTTCACATAATATCTTTGAATACGCATTATGCAACAAGAAATGTTTTAAATGTAAGATGCTACATTGTTGCATCTTGGAAATATAATTGCTGAATTCAGAATAGCATATACTGCTTGTTCTATTTGTGCTATACCTGGTAGAACATCTGAACAATTTGTCAGCGTAAACATGAAAGGCCATTTAAGTACATTGCATTGTGGGATACAGTATTCTACACAGTGTATTGTAGCTGTGCATTTTGGCAAATATAATAGGTCATCTATACGTACTGCATACTGTGCGAGTAGTATGATATTCAATACTAAAACTAATAGATCGTACTGATGCAATAATAATAATTACTATTAATAGTAGTAGTAGTATAGCTTTAAGTGTTTTGAACATTCTTTTTATTTAAACATTTTGGGCTCTTAAGTTTCTCTGACCTCGATCTTTCAGCCAAAATACTAATGAGAGGAAATGTGGATTAGAGAGCCGCTAAACTGGGTTGCGGTGTTTCTGTGGATGAAGTCTGCTCACTCCTGTGAATGCAGATTTATGATACTTAATGGTTATTATGAACTGAGCATGGTTTAAATTTGTCATTTGAAAAAAAAAAGTACAAAGGGAAATCTTTCAGTACATGTTCATACTTTAAGCAAAATCTTCATGCAGTTTTATTTCCAGCAAACAAAAAAAATTTAAGAGAAAGGTTAAAAAACTAACAAAACTTGACTAGTCTAACTTAGCATGACTTATGGTACTTTGACAAAATGCACTTGTTTTCGGTATAAGCTGCATCTTTTGATATTCCTCACAAAATTAAACCATTGTTTGTTTTTTGAGAAACAAGTAATACAAATGTCTAGGGTTACTGAATAATAATATTTTACTGACACTTACTGGAACAGTTCAGTAACTACAATAGTACTAGACGATCCTTAGATCCCAGTGTTGGTATTATGAACTGAATAATCTGATTTTCAAGTTTTGCGCACATTTGGAAAGTCAAACAGAATTAGGTTATTATTGTTCTGACTTATTCATGTGACTCTGCTTCTACAATAGTATGATCAGAACTGTTTTAAACACTACGGATATTTCATCTCTCTTTACCGAAGCACATGAAACAGGATGTACAACAACCCAGCTTCCATACATCCCAAACAAAGATATATCAACATTTAAATTAGACAAATATATCTAAATGCAAGAATCATTTTGATAAAAAAAAAAAAAAAAAAAAAAAAAACAGGCTTTCAATCATCTTTTGTACAATGCTCCACTGGCGTTTATTGTCTGTGTGAAGTTACTCTTCAGATTCTGTCTTGCTGAAAATCTTGATGGTCTCACCTTCCCTCAGCGTCAGAAACACTTGCTGGAGGTCCCATCTAGTGAGAAAACGGTTAAGATGATTATATAAATTATATAGGTAACAAAAGTGTGTTTGTATATTAAAATAATAATAATAATAAATTAATTTATTTATTTTAAGAGGTGAAATCATGGGACCTGTTCAAGAGTGTGTCTGTGTAGAGATAACCTCCGGTCTTTGACCCGGTAACTGGGATCTTGAGCTGAAATTGATATATTTATATGAGTGATATAGTTCTGACCAGTATTTCTGATGTATTCGAGGAGGAAGGTTTACGGTGATCCCGACCTTAGCGCTGCTGTTGTCAATGCGGTTGTGTCGGTCAGTTAAATGGATGTTGTGTATCTTTAGCGGAGGAGCGCCCAGACTGGCCATGGCTGTGGAGTTATTCTTCAGCTGTTCAAGGGCCAGGTGGTAATACTCTGCTTTTGCAAAATTTTCTGAAAGAAACAACAAACGTATAACAAAAATCCCTCAAAGTTTAACAGCTAACAGAAGCTTTAATTAGCTGTGACATACTCTGCATGAGGTAATACATCATCGCGCAGCCGCCGCCGGTCACTACGGTCATGAATATAGTCATCTGCTGCAGGAGGCTGGTGGAGCGACTCATCCTCACTTCAGACGGAGCAGACCTCTAATGCTGGAGGAAAACACAATGAGAAAGTTTTAATATAAACTGAATATATGAATTTATTTTTGTCATGACTTAAAAAATTTTTTGATCTAGAGGTTACTGCTTCACTAATTGAAATTAGTTAAATACACAAATTATATATACACACACACACACACACACACACACACACACCCAATGATATTTATACTCCAATGTTCTTGAGAAAAGCATGTTTATATATATATATATATATATATATATATATAACATAATACATTCAGTTAGGGTAATTTATTTTACGAATATTTAACAAAAAATCTACATATTTTACAAAATACTGCATTTGTTGTAAGGATTATTGTCAGAGAGCCCTTAATTTCACATAATTGAGCCCTAATTCATTCATGCATCGATTTCAAAGTACGTTCATAATAATAATAACTCACCGTCACATCTATTATGTACTTAATAAGCAAAGCCTAAAGGGACTTTGTTTTTAAGTCACTAAAAGCCATAGACAGTAAAAGAAAGCTAAAAGCAGCGTACTAAAGAAGGGGCCATGTTCGTTTTATTTCGAAAAACTTTATTCAAACATCAAGAAATATAATCCGATGAAACACATTGTAAACATTCAGTCTGCGGTTTATTCTATTCATGGTTTATTCATATAAACGATAAAGATATCAATGTAAAGTATTAATGTTAGGTCAATAACTCTTGGTCTTACAGAGAGTTGATTATTTATTGTCTGTGTTTGTCGACAACTGAAACACGTGCGGCTAGAGCGCGTGACGTCAGACGCACGCACGCACGCACGCACTCCGGGTTACGAAAAAGAGTTATGAAAGTTGTTACCGAGTCACACTTTTGCTGTCTATGGTCACACCCTGCAGATTCAGATCTCAGATCCACAGCAGAGGTGAGGGCATTCATCTTTCTCTTGTACTTATGCATATAGAAGATGAACATTATTTGTTCAGTAATCTCTCATTTGCGCGGCTTCAGTAACGAGCGATGCAGATGCGTTTAGTGAAAGAGAGGCTTTTGGTGGTTTAATTAACACGCGTATTAAAGCTCAGAAATAAAAGGGGAAATAGACATGCATTGTCACCATTTTATGATTAGGGGATTTTTGTTTTCCATTTAATATGTCTTGAGAAAATACAAATAATTATTATACACATGATTAAATTTTTTCTTTATCTGATGTTTATGTGTATGGTTTAAATGTTATTTAAATATTTACTGTGTTCAATTCGTCCGTCATTACCATCATGACAGACACTCTAAATATTATTAAAGGAAAGTTTGTGATTTTTAACTTGAATTAAAAGACCATTTATTTAAACATGTACTTTTTAAAACTAATAAGTTAGTATTTCTAATTATTCACTGCACAAATAAAAAAATACCAAACCACTTTTGCAAGTGTTTTTTTAATGCCTTCAATTTTTCCAGTATACAGGTAACTAATACAATCGGGATTTGTTTATGCAATATTCAGAGAAAACACTGTAGTTGTTCAGGTCAAGTACAAATAACATTTATTTATGCGTCACTCGATCTCTGGTTACAGCCTAATTAAGCCGTTATCAGACACACACACACACACACACACACACACCCCAAGAAATTCAGTTCAACAAACCAGTTTCTCAGAAATGTGCTGCTCTTTCATGATATTGACTTGTTTTAACATGATGGTGGACAGGGACAGTGTAGATGTGGATCAATCCTCTCTATGTTTGTTTTAAACCTTACCATATCTGCTGCATGTGTATTATGCCATACAGAACTGAAATTAAGTTCAGAACAAACTCGGTTTTATTTCTCACTTCTGATTTTCTGCTCATGAATGTTGTGATCCTGCAGGAATCATGTTGGGATCAGTGGTTGTAGGAATAGGCATCGCAGGAAGTGTGCGAATGAGAGATTTACTCGCTCCTCTGCCGTCCAGCGCTGCTGAGAAGTTCAGCATCAAGGGCTTTGTGTCCAGGTCAGTGCATCATACAGACACACAGGAATCAAGGCTGATTGGCTTAAAACACATGTGTTACAGGTTTGTTTCTGTTGACCCCACAGAATATAAAATAAGCTCTCTGTGGACTCATTTCATATCATATGGCTAATATTTACTGTGCTGCTCTCAGTAGAAATGTAGTACACGTACACACATAAACCATGTTGAAAGAAATGTCAGAATAGATTGCGGCACTTAAAACATGTTTTCCAGTCCTCATTTTGAAAGGTTTTATTCATCATATACTTTGTCAATATTTAAAAGTAGAAATCGGTTCTTAAAATTAAAAGCAGTTTTCCTAAAACTTTCAAAAACCAAAAATAATAAAGACACACACACACACACACACACACACACACACACAAGTGTGTGTGTGTATATATATATATATATATATATATATATATATATATATTTATTTATTAAAAGATGAGTTAAGACATCTTTTTAAATTTGCTTATGGGTCTTAATTGATATTGTGTTCAATCTCAAATCTATTTATATTTTTATAGGTTTTTTTTGTCTTTCCTTGTGAACTTCTTTAGTAGTATTTAAGTAGTAATAACTTGTATTGGTAGTGTTTTTAATGCCCCTGTGCAGCACTTTGAGTTGCTTTGAGTTTATGTATGAAAAGTGCTATAAAAATAAATGTGTGTGTGTGTATATATATATATATATATATGTATATGTATATATATGTGTGTGTGTGTTCACAATTGAACTTGTTATATATTATTATTATTATTATTATTATTATATGATTTATTATAATTACTTAAAATTATTAAAAGATGTAGAGGCTGATTTTCAAAAAGATTGTTTTCTCTCTTATGTTTTTATTTTTTTCTCAGGACATATTTATGTTTCATTTAAAGTTAAATAATTATAAAAATTTAAGCTTTTCTTATGTTTCATATGAATTTGTTTCCATCTAAAGTTCTGCTGGTGTTTGTGTTTGTGTAGGAGGAGTCTTGAAGATCAGCAGGGTGTGAAGCAGATCTCAATGACGGAGGCGTTGAGCAGAGATGACATCCATGTGGCGTTCATATGCACGGAGAACACCAGCCACGAAGAGCACATCAGGTGACACAGCGACTTCCTCCCCACACACACAATCACTCCTGACTCCTCACACACACGATCACTGCTGACTCCTCTCTCACACACACACACACACACACACACACACACACACACACACACACACACACACACACACACACACACACAATCACTCCTGACCACTCACACACACACACACAATCACTCCTGACTCCTCACACACACGATCACTGCTGACTCCTCTCACACACACACACACACGATCACTCCTGACTCCTCACACACACACACGATCACTCCTGACTCCTCACACACACACACGATCACTCCTGACTCCTCACACACACACACGATCACTCCTGACTCCTCACACGCACACACGATCACTCCTGACTCCTCACACACACACACGATCACTCCTGACTCCTCACACACACACACACGATCACTCCTGACTCCTCACACACACACACACGATCACTCCTGACTCCTCACACACACACACACACTATCACTCCTGACTCCTCACACACACACACACGATCACTCCTGACTCCTCACACACACACACGATCACTCCTGACTCCTCACACACACACACGATCACTCCTGACTCCTCACACACACACACACTATCACTCCTGACTCCTCACACACACACACACTATCACTCCTGACTCCTCACACACACACACACGATCACTCCTGACTCCTCACACACACACACGATCACTCCTGACTCCTCTCACACACGCGCGATCACTCCTGACTCCTCTCACACACGCGCGATCACTCCTGACTCCTCACACACACACACACGATCACTCCTGACTCCTCACACACACACACACACACACTATCACTCCTGACTCCTCACACACACACACGATCACTCCTGACTCCTCACACACACACACACGATCACTCCTGACTCCTCACACACACACACGATCACTCCTGACTCCTCACACACACACACACACTATCACTCCTGACTCCTCACACACACACACACGATCACTCCTGACTCCTCACACACACACACGATCACTCCTGACTCCTCACACACACACACGATCACTCCTGACTCCTCACACACACACACACTATCACTCCTGACTCCTCACACACACACACACTATCACTCCTGACTCCTCACACACACACACACGATCACTCCTGACTCCTCACACACACACACGATCACTCCTGACTCCTCTCACACACGCGCGATCACTCCTGACTCCTCTCACACACGCGCGATCACTCCTGACTCCTCTCACACACGCGCGATCACTCCTGACTCCTCTCACACACGCGCGATCACTCCTGACAGATGGCAGAAATGATCACGCTTGAATTCCTTTTTTCTCAAATGATCATCTCTCCCTGATCTGCTCCATCTCAGGCAGTTTCTGGAGGCGGGAAAGCATGTGTGTGTTGAGTATCCTGTAACCCTCAGCTACATGTCTGCCGTGGATCTGTGGAATCTGGCTCAGCAGAAGGGTGAGTTTCTGTCCTGATCTTCAGCTGTGGATGCACAGCATGTCTTCTGGAGACCCCTGAGTAAAATGTTAGAAGTTTGTGTTTATATAGCAATATAATAAATAATATTATTCTGACTGCAAGATGGCTGAATGTTTTACTTCTATCTATATGGTATCTTCAGGTCTGGTGCTTCATGAAGAACATATTGAACTCCTCACTCCTGACTTTAAACAGCTGAAAAAAGACATAGCTGGGAAAACTCTGGAGGAGGGAACGCTGCGTTTCACAGGTAAAGACTGTATAATAGTATGCAGTACATCTTTTTAAGGGCTTCCACCAGGGTTTTGAGTGATGGTGATTTTTATTTTTCTTCTCAGGTGGGTCCATGAAGCCAAATTTTGGGTTCCTGTCTTTCAGCGGTATTTCCAGACTGACCTGGTTGGTTGATCTTTTCGGGGAGCTCACGGTTACAGCAGCATCTCTGGTGGAGGAGAAAGAGAACAAATACATGAAGATGACAGCGCACTTACTGACCCCACAGCAGAAGTGAGTACACTGCGGCCACAGACAGCTGTTAAAAAAGAAGTATTATTTATTTTTAAATATATACATTATTTTCTTAAATTTAAATTTCATTTATCTTAATTATATATATTATTATATATTATTTAGTGGATAGCTGACAAATAACACCAAGATTTGTGGTTAGAATATAAATAAATGCATGCAGACAATGCATATTTGCAGTGAAACAGGTCACCATTTCTTCAAGCTTTCCACATAATATATAAGAAAATAAAGGATAACAAATATATATATTTTTTTGCCATTAAATTGTCATGTGGAGTGAGAAATTAATTTGAAAACATACACATTTTAATGAAGAAAAATGGTTGCCTTCTCATTAATATTTCAGTCCCGACTCCCTAGATATAATGAATCCTTCCTTCAGCGTAACCTGTTATCATCTGTCATTTATTTATTTATTCATTCTTATTTTTTTTAATGAATAGCTGAAATTAACATGGTGTGTATATATATATATTCATTAAACACAAATTCCTAAATTTTATTGCTGAACAATAAATGTCCATGCCCACGAAGATGTTAAGTTAAAATGTGAATGATTGTATTGAAATTAATTTATATTCTTTGAAGTAAAACTGCTCAACATTGTTTCAAGGTTTTTACTTGATAATAAATGAATAAACATACATCTGGAATTTATATTTATTTATTATATCATCTGTGACACTAAAATCCCAGGTTAACCAGACTTCTTTCTGACACAGGCCTCTAACTTGGATTGAAGAGCGGGGTCCAGGACTGGGCAGAGCCAAACACATAGATCTTCGCTTCCAGGATGCCAGCATCACGGAGCTTCCTGCAGGTCAGCGGGAGCCGGTCGGTCTGTTCATGCAGGATCTGGTGCTGTTCGGCCGGAAGCTGCAGGGTGAAGTGTGTGCCGCGGAGCTCCAGGACGAGAGGAGCAGGATCTTACACTGTCTGCAGCTGGCTGACCGCATCCAGCAGCTCAGTGAACACACTCAGGCCTGAAGCTGAACCTCTCCACACTGCATCTTCTCTAAAGAAGAAGAAGGGAGTCATTTAACCCACTGTGAGCATGAGTGCAGTCTTTCCCTGTGTGGAATAGTGGAAAGTAGACTGTGGCGTAAAGACATGACTAGAGTGGAAAATAATATTAAAATAATGAAACAATGAAAATATGTCCTTTTTAGACCTTGACAGATATTTTAGATGAAATGATTTTTTTTGTCTTGAAAACTGCAGTGATTACAAACATGTAATTCTATCAGCATAAAGTTTAAAGGTTTTAGTTTGTTAATGTAATTAATAGTTCTGTGTATATGTGGGCCACATCAGGATATGCAGGAACAGCTCAGTCCTTTATTTTATTTTGTAACTCATAACTCTAGTTACTGATTAATGTAACATGGCTCATTTATTATTTTACAAAAAGGGATGATTTCTGCTGACAATTTCTTTTACAGTTTTGTAGATGAGTTGGTATTTAGTATGCGAGTTGTGCTTTAGTGCAGCACATTTGCACCAAATTTCAAAAGCCTGTTACAGACAAATGAATCTCCAGAGCACTGTAAAATATTTATGGACTGTTGTTCGGTTTGATTCATCATGTTATTAACATTAAGTTACTCTGTTGACATTTGATATTTCTGTGAAAACTGGATGAGCTCTGTAAGTGTTCATACATGCTTTGATTTTCTTATCATTCGTGCTGTGGTGTCATTCTTTCCTATCTGTGTTCTCTCTGGGAAAGCACTGAAAGAAGAAAATAAAAATGCACATATCATTGTCTGGGAAGCATACAGAGAGGGAAAGAAATGTTTTGTGTCTAACTAACATGCAGTATTTACATTTGTCTTCATGTATACATATTTGTGTTTTCAGTTAATAAACACATTGTGTCTGCTTTATGGAATTTGTTTTATGCAGCTCAATCTGCACATCAACACAAGTACAAATCAGAAGTATGATAACAAAATTATTTTAGTAAAATAGCACTACTACCATGGTTTGTATTTTGTTGAATTATTATATAAATATAAATATATTTTTATTATATTATATTATTATATAAATATAAATATTATTATATATATGTTTTTGCTTTACCGTATGTTACAGTAATCTGTTAGGTGTAAATGCTTAATTTTGTTAAACTGATGCAAAAAAGGCTTAATTGTTTTAATGCTAAATATTTTTCCAGTAACACTTACAATAAAGTTTACTTAAAAGTTTTGTGAACTTACAATGTTTACAAAATTGATTAATCAGTTTCTTATTTTAGTCAATTTGCACAAACACAAAATCATTTTTTTTGTTTAAAGGTATATAAATTAGTCAATTTATTTATGAAAAATATTACAAAATATAAAAAAATGACTACTTAATATAATTAAATTAAGATAATCACAAATAAAACTAATAATTACTGCTTTAATAAAAGCTGTTCAAATTCTTGTTTATTGTTAATGATACCGAATGCATTAAATACTGCTAAAAACATTGTATTGTTACCTTTTTTCTATCTTATGAGTTACAATATGATTTAGATGAAATCTAGCATTTATAAAACACTTTTCAAAAGTAAAATATTAACTTTTTCAGTTGCACAGTTTCAACGTTTATTCACAAAAATGTCAGTTAGTTGACAAGGGCAGGGCCATTTTTTTGATGATTGTAACACGGTCATGTGCACTGATCCACAGAAATGAACTAACAAAACTGATGAGAAACATACATTTGGAAAGTATCTCACACACGTATGCAATAAAATGAGCCAGGCTGAAACAGCACTTCTTGTTCCGCATTAGACGATTTTGATATCTGATACAAATTTGGCAACAAATAAATTATAATAAAATTAAATCTAGAAAATAAAGATACATTGTTTACTTGGAAGAAAGCAAAACGGAGCGCTCTAAAGAGCAACTGATTTTGAATCTGGATCAGGTCTAGTTAAAACATCTCTGGGATGTCTGAGAACGGAAGTACTCGTGTGTGCATCATCATCATCATCATCATCATGACTCGTGTTAAGCTGGACAAGACACGTCGCTAAACACAACAGCTATATACATACAGAAAAAACTAAATCAATGAAATAAAGGCAGACAATAACTGAAGTTGTAGTTCACAGAACGTCTCAACATCTGCATCAATTAGCAGTCAGTCTTTAGTCTTTTTTTCTTCAACTGCCGCTCAGATCTTTCTGCTGGCTCTTCTTTAAGCCACTGCAAAGAGAAAAAACATTCCTCCTGGGTGACCATCAACATGAGAACAGCAGGGCATTCTGGGATGCTTCTGGAAGTTAAAGTGACGCGGGTTGAAGGAGATAAGGGTCTATGCAGAGGTCAGGGGGATTCCTCACGTGGCTTTCTGTCTGTAATGAAGGGTCAAGTCTCCACCGCTCTTCCAGATGAAATGCTTTACAGTCCTGAGGTCCATGTTTGGATCCAAAAGCTACAAGAGACAGCAAACATGAACATTAGAGCACGAACAAACATTGTAACATGAAATTTGTTTGTTTACTAATTAGGAGCACAATGCAAATTATATAATGTTACATGAAACATTCTATGCAGTCCAGCATTAGTAAGTATGTAAATAATGTTAATGTAGCTGAAAGTCACCAAAACTGTAGGATTTACTAAAGTTCAAGTTTCATTCCACACTGTTTAACTGAGGTTAAGGCCATATTAACCCTGGGTTAATCAATGTTTCACACATGTCATTTCATTATTAAGGGTTACTGGTGTCACTAAAGCGGTTTGAACTTTAACAACCAACAACCAATCAAAACTAAATAATGGTCACCTCATTTAAATTCTTTTCAACATCTGGGGAAAATAAGTTGTTGAACAGTGAAAAATGAGCATACTGAGTGATGAGGGTGTATTTCTACTAGTACTTTTTATATGTCTGGAGGCAGTAAAGAAGATCTGATAGGAGGTCTAACCTGATCTAAACACATGAGCTCAATCTTCTCTTCGACCATCACTGCCACGTCTTCCTCTTTCTCCTGCTCTCCTGGTTTGTCATTGGCTGAGGAGCTGGTGGTCTGTGACTCTGTGTCAAGGTTGATGATCTTTTCGTAGACGTGTTCCATCACTTTCCGCACCTGCAGCATGTCACTAGCGGACAATCGGTCCCTGAAAACAACAGATTTTGACGAATAATCTGTTTACTGAAGATCAAAACACAAAATATGTAAATGTATAGTCCAGTCTAGTAATGTATGGAAAAGTGCATTGTCCAGTATGACTCTTAAAAATTTACTAGAAACTTAGCACAAGCATTTTGTCACAGAAAACATTCTTTATATACCATATCTTACAAACACAGCATACTTTTTGAGTGTTTTGGCCCCAGATGATGAATGAGGTTGGAGGTAGAATGGGATCTTGTTGAATTTTGGCATGATTTTCTGCAGCAGAAAAGAAAAGCTGTCAATATATAGTCAAAAACATTTTTCAAGTCCATTTCATGGACACTTAATGGAATGATTGCGGGATATGAAACGCTCACATCTACAGTGATATCAATAACCCATTGAGGAACAGTTTCATTCAATAACATGGACTCTGTCTCTCCTCCAGAATCGCGACACAATAACCTGGAATTGGAAGGAAATACAGCTTATAATGAAGACAAGATACAGGAAGGAAACTCAGATGAGTTTAATGTCTTCATCAGTTCTGGACACTGTTATTCTGACCTAAACAGCGTTCTTCCTCCTGCTTCACCAAAGATGACAGGAGTGTGAGGAGGAACCTGGAAGTAACCGTTGCCCTTTTGACTTTGGCTCTCCTGTTGACCATTCACTACAGGGAAATACACACAGAAAATTACTAAATCAGAAACCAACTGCATATTTCCATGAATTCCATTAACTCACAAACCAAGCTTTGCTTAAATACAGAAATAATTCCACACATTATTTGCTGATAGGGAAATGTCAATATACATTGTAAAGAACTCAGTAAAAATTTATTATAAAAATCCGTTTTAAAAATCTTAATTCTTTTAATAGCAGAATTATTAGAATAAAGGCAAATTCTACTGAACTGCTACATGATAAATAGACAGCAAACTATGCTTTAAACAAAGCCATTATACTTAAAAAAAGGAAAAAGTCCAGAAACCACTATCAAAATAACTGTGTGCATTCATGTGCATGAGGCAATCCCAGAATGCATTGAAAATAATTCTAGGATGAACTAAAATAACAGAATAGATCAAATTTGATTCACAACTAAAAACTATTAACAATTTTTTTTTTTTTTTACAATAATAATTTTTGCCTTTATTAAAATACTCCTTTACAGAAAAAAAGTGTACCATGGTTGAGTTCGATTTCCTCCTCTTCTACTGGATTTATATGAGTTCTGGGCCAGAACTCTAACAAAGCCTGCAGGAGCAGCCCACCCAGATTCACTGAAACACAAAGAATAGTTGTTACATAATTCTGACTGTCAAATTAAGTCGTACAATCAGAATATGAATGATAAACAAACACTTCAAAAATACTGTTGTCTATCTGTATCATGATTTTGTTTTCTAAATGTCCTTACATCAAAAAGGTAGTAAAACTTGTTTTAAATTTTTTTTTAAATCAAAGGCATTTCTATCCTGATATAAAGGTGAAGTGTGCAAAAAAAAAAAGAATCATACAATTTTTCAAATAAATCACCCAAAAAAAAAAAAATGGGGCCACATCAGCAAACATATAGTCTAGCCCCCATTTAATTGTCTTTTGCCTCAAGAATGTAATTTTTGCAGCATAAATATTAGATATTCAGCTAAAGAACAAAATACTTAGTCACAGCAAAACAACACTAGGCATTAAGAAGAAGATATTACCCTTTGGATCAGAGCCGTCTGGGCTTGTAAAACAAGCATCTTTAGCTGCCACCCACGCCGCAAAACAATCACTTTCATCCAACGTGATAGTCAGCATCTGAAAAGCAGCAAGAACAGATGTAACATTCATTATCTTTCATCTTCATCCTCATTATTAACTTAGAAAACAAGCTGCTAATACTCACCCCAGTCTTGAGATCTACAGAAAACCAGTTCGGCACATAGACCATCTTGAACCTCTTTTTAATTTCTTCATCAAAGTCCACTTTACCCAGGTCTTCTCCCATACATGCCTACAAACCACAGAGTGAGGTTAAATAACATCTGGCATCAAGATGCAAAAAAAGCTTTTCATGATCTGCTCATACCTTGAGGACATCCCAGAATGCCACACTGTTATTGGAGTCTTTGGTAAGTATGTGCCTCTTATCATTGAGAATATGACACTGAACGATGCTGGTGCCACCTGAAATGGAATTCAAGCTCTCAGTCAAAGATGAAATCAATTATAGAAAACAGTCTAGCACATTTTGATCAACAGAGATTAGTAATCAGTCATTTAATAAGTTCCTTATACAGTTAGCTTATTTACCTTTGATGACCTGCTCTGGCTGTGTACACAGTGGAGTTAAAGGGGCACTACAGTCGTGGTCGTAGTCTCCGGAAGCTCTGAAGTTCTGCATGCTCTTTAGAGACTGAGATTGACAAATAAACAAATACAGACAGATAAGAGCTGAAAGAATGTTTTTATTCAGTTCAATGCATTTCAGTTCAACTGTACATATACACTACTGTGTAGAAATCTCACCCATTTGTTTACAAATGATTTAGTTGTGGACACCCAGATTGCTTGAGGAGGATCAGCTGATCTGTCCAATTCCATCTGCACAGAGAAAACATCAGATATAAGAGCATCCAGCTTAAAGACATTTGTCAGAAGATTTTCAGAGATTCTGAAAGCTGAATAAAAAAAGATTTCCATTGTTCTATGGTTTATTAGGATCGGACAATATTTGGCCGAGATACAACTGTTTGAAAATCTGGAATCCAAAGGTGCAAAAAAAATCCAAATACTGAGAAAATCCACCATAAAGATGGTACGATACGGTAGGAATTTTACAAAATACCTTCATGGAACATGACCTTTACTTAATATCCTAATGATTTTCGGCATTAAAGAAAAATCTGTAAATTTGACCCAAAAACAATGTTTTTTTGGCTATTGCTACAAATATACCCCAAAAGACTGGTTTTGTGCTCCAGGGTCACATTTGATGATGACTTCATTTCTATTTTTTCAAACACGAAGCAGCTCAAGTTTACCTTCAGGATGGGAGCTTTCTCTTCACATATGAGCACACGCAAGTCAGGGTTACGCAGATCCGTACAGTAGATTTTTCGGTCACGTCCGCCCGAGTAGATGTGCGTGAAGGCCTCGTTCACCTGCAGGGCCCACACGCCCTCATCGTGGACTCGGTATGTGGCGATGCATCGCTGCTGACCGAGAGACCACAAGCGTACCGTACCATCCGAGCTACCAGAGAGAGCCTAGACAGAGAAACAAAGCAGGTTTAACGTGATGGAAAACCTCAAAGTTAGAGTAACTGTGGCTGTGTTCAGACAGGTAAAAAAAATATTGGCATATCTAAAGCATATCTATTTAGCAGTTTGAAAAACAACAACAACAAAAAAAGACTGATGTTTGCAAACCTTGTTTTAATAAGATTTTGTGCATCTCAGTTCGAAAGGCCAGATTCCAAACATATTTTCTTCATAGTTTGGGATCTGATGCCCATGTAATATACAAAATGTGATAATATTTCTAGAGCTGTGTTGAAGTTCTACCTGAGTGCCGTCTCTGTTTATCAATAATGATTTGACGTTGTCAGCGTGGCCTTTCAGCTTCATTAGCTTAGCACATGTCCGTGGATCCCAAACCCTCAAGACCTGACAAAAAAAAGACAAAACACATTTCCAATAATCAAAACCTTTTATATGAACCTGCAGTTGAAATGACAGTTTCCCTTCTTTGAAACCTAAAACCACAAAACTGTGAGACTAACCTTCTCTGTAGATCCTGAGATGATCACAGTTCCTGTCTGATTCATGGCCAGACTGTAGATGGAGTCCTTGTTTCCACTCAGTGACGAAGCTATCACAGAAATGATGGATGCAATCAGGGTTATTACACTCAACTATTTAAAAAATAAATAAACATATCAAATTTTAACTGAAATAAAATATACAAAAAATTAAACTTAAGCTACCAAGGCAACATTTCATTTTCTTTCAGTTTAACTTGACATACTTAACTAAAATAAATATATATATATACACATGTATACATTTTTTTTACAAAAATTTACAACAATTTTAACTAAAAAAAAAAATCCAACTTTTAATGAAACCTGTAAGAGTATCTCAGTGATACCATAATAACAGAAATGGGTTTTCATAATCTTCATAATTTTCATAATCTTCTGCTTAATTACATGCTTCAACCCTAACGTGATGACTCAGAAGGAAGACTGTTTCAAACAGAATGACTAAGAGAGTTTGCTCACTGGTGACTGTATTATTAGAGGCAGTCAGAGCCGTAAGTGTGTTCACGTCCCACAGGAAGATCTGTCTGTCCAGACCGGCTGATGCCACCAGCTCCTTTTCCTTTGCATATGCTAAAGCTTTGACGTAGTCCTGAAGAATGAAACAAAATCAACATAATCACTGTCTCATAATCATATTGCACACAAAATGGTAAGAACTTTCTCAAAATTTCAAGCTATAATCTGTTTTTATATTGAAATTCCTGGAGCTGTTAAATGACCAAATTGTTTGTCAACAGTCAAATGTCTGGCAATGCAGGACTTCCATCATATGCATGGAAATGTAACAAAATTAAAGCAACTAACTAAGATAAATATAATAAGAAAAGCACCTTATGTGTCCGTAACGTGGACATGCAGAACCCTTTGTGTGCATTCCAGACTTTCACGGTGGTGTCCGAGGAGGCTGATATCACTGCAACACAGAACGATCCACTGAAGATAACTAAAGCTCAGAATATACAGTATTTGATGAGGTTTGAGCATGAAGTTTCTGTAAAAGGCATATGAGGTGCTTAGACATACATGTTTTTCCATTACAACAGAGGATGATGTCATTCACCCAGTCCGTGTGATGCTCCATTGAAGCAATGTAAGGATCCTGCTGCAAGTAAACAGCTGTTAGTTGGACTTATCAGAAACATTTGACCACAGAGGGAGGTCAACTGCCTTTGAAGGGGATACAAAGTTAACACTGTTGCTTAAAATGGAAGGTGTGGTCGCACATGAACAAAATAAAGACATTAATATTCATAAATCCTGAAAAACGCCGGTTGTACTTTGTGTTGATTGACACTCCATATCCTGATGATGGAATCTCGGCCAGCTGTGAAGAGTCTGTTGAGAGCAGGATCCAGCTGAAGAGCGTTCACACCGTTACGATTGTACTTTTCCACCTCTTCTCTGATCACGTAGGAAACCTGGAAACACATCGTTATTAATAACTCCAGTTTATTAGACAATCAAAGACTGATTTACTAAAATTTACTAAAGCCACTAAGTGCTTAACATATAATTTTGAGGTTGTATAACATCTGTATGCAAAGGTATAATAATGTTTTAATCAAATAAACCGAATCAGTAAACAGACAATTGTACAGTGGTCCAAAAAGCATTCAGACACATTTAAAAATGATTGAATGCCGCAGCGTTACACCTCCTCACTGTACTACAGTAAAAACACCACAGTGATTCTTGTAAGGGTGGTAATGCTTCGGTTTGTAAATATTATGGACGCTATATTGGCAACACATTCCTGAAACAAGTAAACGTATATAAATAGCCTAAAACATGTTTTTAAAAGTACGAGACATTTTCTGTAAATTATTACCTGGACTTTCCTCCGTCCAGCAGCGTTCTGCCTGTGAAGCGTCGCCATCTTGCATGTTGACAATCAGGGGATGCGTCACTTCCGGGAGATAGCCGGTGTTTGTTGGCCTGTCGAGATCTATCACTAGACGCCGCTATTGAGTACATTTGCGGCGTACCTAAATAAATTATTGATTGTTAATTGATAGCTGGCTGGATTTTTCAGTAGCCCCTCACTACAGAAGACCCAGGGGGCGTGGTGGGATCCAGATCTAGGGGGTGGAGATGGCTGGGTTTATAGGTTTAACCCCTGGATCTTGTGTTCTGCTGCAGTGAAGACCATCTCGGATTTTTGCCGAAAATGGACATCTTAGATTTCAGACCCATAAGATAATGATTTTAAATCTAAAATAGTTCAAATGGCATAAAAAAACACGTGACATAACACAAGTTCAAATATATTTAGGAAATATAATAGCCTACTGTATAAAATAACCTATATAAATATTACACTGGTATATGCACAATATAATCTCCATATGAACAAACCATATTTAATCCTCCATTTTTTTTATTATTACATAAGCTATGCATTAAACAAAACAAACAAAAAAGAAAATCAAGCTTAATATTATTTACCAGGCTTTATTCAGAATTTACATCATCACACAATATAATAAAACCTATAAACCTGCAATATGTCTATATAACCATGAGTACAAATCAAAAATATTTTACTATGTACTATAAATGCTTTCAAAAGATTAACATGATTAACATAGGAAATCATCATGGTGAATTTTTTTTTATCCCTGGTAAGCAAAACATTATTGTTGGATTTTTTTAATCTGTTAACTATTGGTTTTCATCCAGAGTTCAGTAGATGTAAGATACAAGCAAAATGACTGTTTGCAAAATGATGTCCAATATGAAATTAAACAATGGTCTAATTTATCAGAGGCAGAGAAATACACTGCATCATCACATCCATCAATTTGCTAGAATACATCAGATCTAAAAAAAAGAGTCACAAAAAACATCTGTTCTCAATTTATGTTTATAAGCTGAGGATATGTTTTTTAATTTAGTAAATCATTAAACATTTCCCACTGGCTTAACAATGACATGTTTGTCTCTCTGAATGCTGATAGTACTGATCAACGCATCTATGGTTTATAAAAAGCTCAGCAGTGTTCACAACAAAATGTGACCGTATTTATACAAACACTGTCAGAAAAAAAATCTTATTTTAAAGCACAATGTAAAAACTTCCAGTCAGTTGTGTTGAGGCAAGTTGGAGTTAAACTGTGCAGGACAATGGCCATCCAGGAGCGAGTTGAGATACCCATGGTATTGTGTAAAACAGGATGTCAAAATATCATCTGTAATCAGGGACCTGAAAGGGTGTCATGTGATTACTTTTCCATTACATGTATTTATCCAAACTCTCCAGAGCTTCCTTTTTTGTGTATTGTTTCCATTCATCTGGTATCTCACCATCTCCTTGGAATGCTTTATTGTAGTACCTTTCCAGATCTTCCTGAAATCTGCACACAAACCACTTCCAGTAAAGCAAATCACTGAAGTCAGGGGTGATGCTCCAGTTAGCATAATTAAAACCTCCTTTTCTGTATTCTTTCCAGGGGACTGCGTCATCTGTGGAATTCGGATAGAAATATCGATCACTCGATACTGCTGTTGTGCAGATTTCAACAGCCAAATTTGTTGTTTCTCTGTAAGACCACCCATTCAGACCAATATTGCGGTGGAAAGAAACGCTATGGTCTCCTGGATGGTCTTCCATTGTGTTGGTGCAGATGGCTTTACAGAAAGGACACTGAACCCAGCAGCACTGACAGAAGTGCTCAATTAAAATCTCATCTGGTCCCTTTCTGCAATTTTCCATTATTATGTCATTGATGCTTTTAAAACTGTTCTGTAGGGATGTCATCTTCTCCTTCAGACTGTCACTTAAAAGCTTCTCAAGAAAATCCAAGTCTTTAATTTCACTGAGATCCACACATGAGTTCCCTGTGAGTTTCAGCTCATCTGTCAGGGCTGTGATGAAGCATCTGAACCACATGTTGCCGTCTCCACTCTCACTCTTGGCCTCCACTGTAGCTGCTTTCATTGCATTATTTACAGTCTGCTCCTTTTGTTTTAGATTTCCTTTGAAAATATTTAGAATTCTTTGGTTTTGATTGGTGAAGTATCTTTTGACTTCATTTTTAATAAATAGTTTAAAGTATGATCTGGGATTATGAATATATTTTATGTAATGCTTGAAGTCCTCCTTTTCTGCAAGGAATTTCAGAATGTGTTTCTCCAGATTTGGTCTGTTCTCACAAAACGCTGCTATGTCAGACCTCATCTGTGCTGCCAAACCTATAGCAGTTTCATTGTAAACTGCTTGTAGGATGGACGGTTCAAGATTGCTGCAGATTAATTTACTCTGTATGATTGCTGGTGTGCCTCTGTAGAAGTTCATAAAGACATTGCAATACTGAGTTTTTTGCTTCTCAAGATAAAGTCTCGGGTCATATGCTTCTCTGAATTCTTTGTGGAGCTCAGTAAACTCCTGTCTTGCAATGTCACAAACATGAAGACTGAGATCTATGGTAAACTCCTTTTTCAAGATGTAATTTTGGCTCTCTGATTGATGTTGCTGTACACACTTTTTAACACAATCTGTTATCTCCTGAATGTAACTATCATTATAGCCCCGTCTTCCAACTGGTGAATTCTTTGTTATTTTCTCAGTTTCCTGAATAATTTTATGAATCAGATTCCTTATTAAAGATTGAAATTCAGCATTTAGGCCCTTCTTTGAGCTCTCGGTATCTTCCTCTGAAGATGCAGTGTCAACAGGATATTCTGGATCCTTCTTTAGCATAATATAGTCACAATAATCACTCCGGTGGTCTATCAGTTCATAATCTTTCTGATTTAATCGCTCATGTACAAAAGTCAATTCATGGTTTTCCGATAGGATCTGCATCACATCCTCCCAAAAGTTCAAGTCTTCCAGCGGAGGAGTATCTTCCGTCATTTCAGTGACCCATATACTCCACATCGTGTCAAACTCCTCCTTCAGCATAAGTCCCTCTGTTCCTTTATTTCTCAGGCTCAAAGCTAGTTCCTTACTCTGAAGAAAAAGTTTATTTTCATACTCTGTCCTTCTTTGTTCCAGCTGCTCCCTGGCTTTTTTCTGTTCAATTGCTTCATCCAACTTTCGTTTTGTTCCCATCACAAGGTCATCATGAAGATCTTTGATTCTGGTTTCAAATCTTCCTCGCCACTGACACAGAATGTCTTTATCTCTGTCCTCAAAGTAAGACATGATTGATTTTTCTACTTGCTCTTTTGTCTTTCTCATTTCAGTCAACAAATCATTTTCCTGAACCTTAATGTTTCCATTTGCAATTCTGTTGTAGAATTTGTCTTCAATGGTCATCATGGCACTTCTGAGGCTCCACGTCCAGTCATTGTATTTAGTTTCCAGTTTTCTGTATACTGCAATCTCAAGTGTGTTTTTGAAGCTGAACACAAAGTTTTCATTCAGCAGTGCATTCCACAGATCATTAACACGCATTCTGAACTGAGACAGTGTAATGCCATTAGATTTGGAAGCTTTTGAGAGAATGCTGTCCTTTAACTCCTGAATATTTCTGCTGTAGTCAGGGTTCGGTGGTGCCATTGGTGGGCTGCCTTCCCAGAGCTGTGCAAAATACTTCACATCATTCTGAACATCAAATGTAATGACGTCACTGAAAAACTCTGTATCACAATCCTCCTCTTTTGCAGCGAGTTTAGTCATTTCATCCAGTTTCTCCTGCAGTCGTCTCCTTCCCTCCATGTTTTTCTCTCCGGCTGTAACATCTGAAACGTTCTGATGCACAAACATGCAGCTTGGATTCAATCTGATCTTCTTCATCCTCATGAAGGCCTGAACAACAATCTGAAGAATGTCCTGCATCTCAGCTGTGTTTTCTCCAAAGACATTGATCAATGTCATATTTCCAAGACCAACAACAAATGTGGCCATTTCATTATCGTGATTTCTTGTTGACCTTCCGGCCAGTTCTAGGCCACGAAGTCCCTCAGAATCAACAACCAGAATATAGTCAAACTTCAGCTGTGCTTTCATCTCCTCTGAGACTCTGACCAGCTGCATGAAAGCTCCTCTGGTGCATCTGCCAGCACTGACGGCAAACTGCAGTCCAAACATGGCGTTCAGCATGGTGGATTTCCCAGAGCTCTGAATCCCTAAAACTGACAACACATAGACTCTCTGGTCTCCCAGTTTCTGAATGAGTGCATCAAGAACAGCAGTAACCCAGATCAGAGGAACATGGGCTGCATCGCCATCCATCAGCTCCAGTGGAAATCCAGAGATCATCATCTCTGCTGCAAGACTTGGAAGAGAGGAGAAATTAAACTTCAGGTCTTTTTTGTTTTTCTTTACAGATGAATATGATTCATATACCTGACCGATCTCTCTCAGTATGTGCTCCAAGCCAAAGGTTGCAGCTTGTAGTTTCTTAGATACTCTCTCAAGTTCGACTTGTGCAGCTGTCATTTGCTGTGATTTATCATGTTTCTTTTTAAGATTTAGGACTGTTGACCACTTTTCATGATAGTCATGATGAAGGACTGAGACACTCTCAGTGGTATAATCATCCAGTAGGATACCAAGCCATTTAAGAAAATATACCGTCTCTTTTCCTAGTTGTGAATTCAGTTTTTGGATGAAGATGTGGATAAACTGACTTAAGACAGATTTTTGCTGCAGTTCACGGATTTTCTGCATTTCTGATTTTTTAGAACTTTTGTTCTTTTCAATGTTGCTTCCCTTATGTAGTTCTCCTAATGTAGGTCGATGAAGTTCTTTATTCTTCTGGCACCACTGATGCCATAGTTTCCCCTGAAATTGCAGGAATGAATCTTTGATTTTAGTCAGATCTTTATCCTTCAGTAAATTTATCATCTGTAGCGCTGCATCTTTTCCTTTCCTGCAAACATCATCGTTGACCTCATCTACTCTGATATTTGAGTGTTTAGCAATGTCTTCAGGCTTGAAAAAGGAACATGATTCAGTAGATAAAAGCACATTTTTTATAGCTCTTCTGACTTCGGATACAACTGACTGATTTCTGCCTTTTAAACCGATTTTGTATTTCCCTTTCCGCATTTCTGCGAGAGCAGAATTATTGTCAGTAAGAAGGCAGATGAGTGGCTTTGAGTCCTTGTAGAAGGTTTGGATCTTGGCCATGTTTTTGTCTTTCTTGTCAAGTTGTGGTAAAATAGCAACATTTACAGAGGCCATTTCAGTCAGGATATCCAGCTGTTTTCCATGGGCTCCTGCATCACCATGGAGGTTACAGAACACAACACAATGATTAAATCTGTCTGTTTTCTCTCCAGATGGACAGTACCAAGCAATCTCCACCACTCCATCCATCAGGACTCTGGTTCTGCTGCTGCCTGGGCAGTTCCTGTGGAAGAATGTGTTGTGTTTCTCATTGATCAGGCTGTTCATTAGTTGAGACTTGGATGAGGATGCAGGACCAAACCTGAAGAAAGCCACCATTGGGGTTTCTGCTTTGTAGACTGGCTGGATTTTGCCAGAAATTTTACCTGTATCATCAATTGTCTTCCAGCTCTTTTTGATTTGTCGAAATGTCCAGAGCGGGAACTCAATCTGTTGTGTGAATGGATTTGGTACAAGAAGAGGCAGAGCAAACTGACACTGTGAGAGTTTAGTCACGATGAGCTGCTTTAGGAAACTATCAGCACAATGAAACACAGCCATCTGAACATCCATTAAGTGTACAGGATCTGATTTGTTCGTTTCATCAGCAGGTTTTGCAGTTTCTTCAAAAAGATCATCATAGGCATCACCAACATCCTTAAATGAGTCACTGTCTGTTTGGTGTGCGTGATGTTGTTCATTATTCTCTTTAACCTGGAGGCCTCTTGCTCTGTAGTCCATCATCAGCAATTTTTGTAGGAAAATCTGTGGCAGCTCATCCTCTGCACACGACTCTGGGAACTGGGACTGTACATCTGACTGAAGGAAATCAACAGCTCTCAGGAGTCTGTGTTTGCTTTCAAGGTGAAGCCTTTTAATAAGTTGCTCTGCTGCAAGCTGAAAAATATCATGATACGTGTGAAAAGAATAATTTGTTAAAACGATTTCTAAAGAACATTTCAAAAATACGACAAGTAATAAAATATGAACATACTACAAAACATTTATGTATTTTAGCAAACAAGCATGGTTTATATGTTTATTATGATTGCAAAGAAGTATTTGAAAGATGTCAGAATAAAGTGTAGGTAAATGTAGGTTATTTAAAGTTTTGTCAAATGTTCAAGCAAAAGCCATTTCAGTACTTTTCTTATGACATGCTTTACTTATTCTCTCATCTCATCTGCACTTTTTTCATTTACACTTTTAACTCTCTTGCTCATGTAGCACCTCTAACCTGAATTTAGAATAATAGCTATATATCTATTACCTAGGCTCTGAGCAGTAATTGACAAGACTCACAAGGAGACGTGACCCTTTTTTTTTTTAAACAGAACAGCTGGCAGGTTTATTACACAATCACTGTGCAACACACTATTCACAGAATTATTTTCTCTTACATTAGAGAATACCCCAAAATAAAATAGAGCTCTTTCATTTAGGAAAAAAATAGGAAAACAAAATAAATTGTCCTTGGGAAAATAGAAAGTCAATCTACCCGGGTAGTAAACCAAAACACATTCAAGTTTCCTTATCTGAAATCCATGGAATCCAATATCCGAGGTCTGGATACGAATCAGTTCAGTCACTCCGCAGAAGAGAATCCGACACAGCTGGCCACACTACGTCCAAACGTTCCTTCTGTAGAATTTCACTCACTGGGACAGGCTCGCCATCGAAGTCGGTATGGTTTGGAACCAAACTGAATCCAGGATAAAAACCAATCTGAGGTTTCAGCAGAAAACACGATAAAGAACACCGTAAACCGTCTCCAACAATGCAATCCTCGGGTTACTAGTAAAAGATCATCTTATCCACACAACTCCTGATTAGAATTGACCAGATATTACTGTTTTTCGATCTATTTTCGCCACGTGAACTAGAGCTTTCTTTCTAATGCAACTTGATACAAAAGAGAATCCCCCAATGACGAATGCAAAAAACAGTGCTAGTGCACCCTCTACTGGCATCATGTAATTTGACACTCGACTAGTTAACCCTTTAGTGACAACATATTCTATATGGGTTACACACTCCCCTCCTAAATCAGCATGAGTCCCTTCATATGCTATAATATTCTGGCTCAAACACTTATAAGTTCTTTATGTTCATATTCACTAAATATACTGAGTGTTTGGTTGAAACTATCTAAAAGGTTTTGAGCAAATGAGATGAGGGGTTTTCCCAACTGTGGGTAGTGGAATCGGCCCGGTGCTCGCCTTGACCTTTCAGATCGACGTACAGACGTGTCGTCCACAACTTCTCCAAGTACTTCCTCATCTTGTTGATCACAACCATCAGGGATTTCAATGTCAGTTTTCTGTACTCCTATCTTATTATTTCCATCTTCTGGATCACCAAAATCCAACAAGGGAACATCATCATCTTCCAGAGTGATAGCTAGCATCACATTGCCTGGCTCAGGCAAGATCTCCACATCCTCAGTAGAAGGTTGTTCAACAGTAGTCTCTGGCTGGATTTCTCCAGCCTCTTCAAGACATGCCTCTGCTTCTTTTACCGGCAATGCCATCTCATTACCTGCCAAGAGCTCCTCTGGAGACTGGGGTGGTAATGTCTTGTTCAAATCACTCTTTCCGGGAAAATGGGCAGATGTATCCAGCTTTCTTTGGATGTCGTATACATTTGTGAACCTTTCCTCAGTAAAGACTGAGGATTTCACAGGAAAGACGGTGTAGTCATCTTCAGACTCACAATCTTCCTCTTCTTGCTGCGGAGGAGAATTTTGTCGTATCCTGGGACGATGTGTGGCCCTTGGCTTATCTGGTTCATCTTCTTCAGCTTCATACAACTGCCCACATGGTAACAGAAGATCCCTGTGCAGAGTGCGGATTGGACCATCTTGATTTACTGGCTGAACCATGTACACAGGTAAATCTCCCATCTGTTTCAGAACACAGTACGCTGCAGACTCCCACTTGTCAGCAAGTTTGTGCTTGTTGCGCAGCCGGACGTTCCTGACCAGGACTCTATCCCCCACTTCAAGGGTAGATTCTCTGACCCTCTTATCAAAACGGCGTTTGTTCCTGTCAGCAACTTTCTGTGCGTTTTCAATGGCTGTTTGATAACTCTCCTCTAACCTAGACTTGAGATTCCGCACATATTGTGAGTGAGATGCTGGTTTCCCCTCTCTGACAGGTAAACTGAATGCAATATCTATAGGCAACCTGGGTTGTCTCCCAAACATCAGCTCATAGGGGCTAAACCCTGTAACCTCATTCCTGGTACAGTTGTAGGCATGTGTGAGTGGTTTTACAAAGTCCCGCCAGTGACTCTTCTCCTTATCCTTTAGGGTACCCAACATGCCAAGAAGGGTGCGATTGAAACGCTCAACCGGATTTCCTCGCGGGTGATAGGGACTGGTCCGCACTTTCTTGATGCCAGCTATGGCACAGAGCTCTTTAATAGTATGAGACTCAAAGTCCCTGCCCTGATCACTATGCAGGCGTTCAGGAAACCCATAATGCACCAGGAATTGCTCCCACAGGCACTTTGCAACAGTAGTAGCCTTTTGGTCTTTAGTAGGTATGGCTACTGCGTACTTTGTAAAGTGGTCTGTGATGACCAGGATGTCTTTAGTGTTGTGGGTGTCAGGCTCAAGTGATAAGAAGTCCATGCAAACCAATTGCATTGGCCTAGATGTCTGGATACTAACAAGAAGTGCTGCTTTTTCAGGCAGAGTCTTTCTTCTAACACATCGTCCACATGTTTTGACCCTGTGCTCGATGTCAGCAGCCATTCGTGGCCAATAGAATCTTGACCTTACTAAGTCAGTTGTACGCTCTATCCCCATATGCCCCATGTCATCATGAAGACAAGTGAGTACAGTTGCCCTGAGTGACTCTGGAAGTACGAGCTGATAGGATGTTTTCTCTTCACACTGACGTTTCCTGTACAGTAGACCCTCTCGCATTTCAAGACGCTTCCACTCTTTAAGCACCAGCTTGAGGTCAGGGGAGTCAGGACTGATGTCACTGGGTACTTCGTCTCCAGCTTTTAACCAGTTAATGACATGGTTGATGATGGGGTCAGCTTCCTGTCGTTCTCTGAGTTCCACTTCACTAAAGGTGGGTACAGTTTCATGTCCTATTAAGTCTTCTTCACCATAGATGTCTGGTACAGCCTCAGCTTGGAGAGCCAGAGATTCAACCAACGTAAGGGAAGGTAAGTAGTTGTCTGGCTCTCTTAGAAGGTGTTTGTGACATACAGCTGTAACCACATCTGCAGGTAAGTTTAGATGATCAGCTGATGATGCCAAATGATGTGATGTGAACTGTTTTATCCTTTCTTTCTCTTCCAGTTCAGCGTCATCATCAACCAACATACCATGGGGTCGCCTAGAGAGGCCGTCGGCATCCTGATTGCTCTTTCCAGCCCTATACTTGATGTTAAAATTGAATGTGGAAAGGGCTGCAAGCCAACGATGACTAGCGGCATCTAGTTTTGCTGAGGTGAGTATGTAGGTTAAAGGATTGTTATCCGTTACGACAGTGAAGGTATTGCCATAGAGATAATCTTGGAACTTCTCTAGAATTGACCATTTTAAAGCTAGAAACTCCAGCTTGTGTGCTGGATACCTCGCCTCGCTACTTGAAAGGCCCCTACTGGCATAGGCAATGACCCGTGTTTGTCCGTCCTGCTCCTGATATAAAGCAGCCCCTAAACCAGTAGTGCTAGCATCTGTGTGCAAAGTATATGGTAGCTTTGGATTTGCAAACCCCAGGATTGGAGAGGAGGTCAGCTTTTCTATTATGCACTCAAAAGCTTCCTGACAAGCAGGTGTCCATCTTTCTGCGAACGGCTCTTTTGGGTTGTAATACTTCCCTTTACATGTCGTCATCTTCTGACTGTTTTTGAGAGGTGGGTATCCAGAAGTCAGATTGTTTAGTGGCTTAACTATCTTGGAATAGTCCTTCACAAAACGACGATAATAGCCAGAAAAGCCTAAAAAGGACTTCAGTTCTTTAAGACTCTGGGGCTTTGGCCAGGTTTTCAGTGCACTGACTTTCCCAGGGTCAGTCTCCACACCATTTCTTGAGATGACATGTCCGAGGTAATGCACAGAAATTTGAAAGAATTTGCATTTCTCGGGGGAGAGTTTGAGACCATTTTCTCTTAGCCGTTGCAGTACATGCAGAAGTCTGGCTTCGTGTTCCTCCAGGGAGTCTGAGAACACGATTAGATCATCAAGGAACACTAGCACCTCCTTCAGGTTAATGTCACCCATACATTTCTCCATTAACCGTTGGAAGGTGCTAGGCGCATTGGTTATTCCCTGTGGCATCCGATTGAACTCCCAAAAGCCCAGGGGGCACACAAAAGCAGTCTTGGCTTTGTCACACTCCTCCATGTCGATTTGGTAATAGCCTGACTTGAGGTCCATCACCGAAAACCATTTTGACCCTGTAAGGGCAGAGAATGTTTCTTCCAGGTTTGGTAATGCATAAGCATCCTTTATGGTCTGCAGGTTAAGCTTACGGTAATCGACACAAAGGCGGACATCACCATTCTTTTTCCTTACAACAACGATGGGTGAAGAGTAAGGGGACTCTGACTCTCGTATCACACCAGCTTCCAGCAGTGATTGCAAGTGTTTCCTCACAGCTTCATAATCATTAGGATGGATGGGCCGTGCTCTTTGCTTGAAAGGAGTCTCATCTTTTAGTTTGATATGGTGTTTGACTTTGGTGGCATGGCCAAAATCAAGGTCATGGTGTGCAAAAACGTCAGTATAACCGTTGAGCTTCTCAGTGATTCTCCTTTTCCACTCCTCTGGCAGAGGAGACTGACCAAAGTCAAACGTCAGGTTGCTTTGGGTGGTTTGACACGATGGAGAAACAGTGGCACTACAACAGTTCACAGTAGCAGAGTTTTTGTCAGGTAAGTGAACGTTTTCAAGGATCTGTTCGGGAGCATGAAGTTCTGCAATAACACAGTTTGCGGGGATTGTTATATCATGGTCTGTTTCATTCCTGATCCAAACAGGCAACTTCTGTTGGTGCTGCTGTAGAAGAGTGATGAGACAACAATCAATGAAAATCCCACCAGGTAAGGCAGAGGTTGTTGGTCGCTCCAGGACTGCCCATTTCTCAGTATTAGCAGAACTGACATTGGCATAACCTTCCACAGCAACTTTCTCATGTGCAGGAATGACTTGCTGTGTTTTTCCTTTAAGTGTCATGAGGCCAATTTCTCCAGTGGTGTTCAGCCTTTTCCGGAGCTCAAGTGCCCTGAGGATTTGTCTATAGTCATAGACAGTTGAAGTGTTTTTCCGAGTGTTGTTCTGGCAGTGTTCATCATATAGCACATCAAGTAAGTTAGTCCCTATCAGAACAGGTAAGTCACTGTTGGAGCGTAGATCAGGGACAACTAATGCTAATGTGGATACTTCAGGTGCAGCGTCAATGAAGTCTTTTGGGAAACCAATGCTGACTTCTACGTACCCCAAGTATGGAACAAACTGACCATTGGCACCCTCAACATCAAGTAGATTAAAAGGCTGGATTGGCTGCTTTGATAAGTGTTCTTTGTAGAATGCAATTGATACTGTGGTCACCTGAGATCCGGTGTCAAGGAGACAGTTACAGTTTACTCCTGACACAGTAACATTGCTGGTGCATTTCTCCCCTATTAACCCTTTTGGTATTTTAGACCGGTGCTTTGTGCTCAACGAGTAACTTGAAATATTCTGTTTAACATTTGGTTTGGGACGAGTGTGATTAGTCTTTGTTCCTGTTTGCCCCTCAACAGGAACAGAACCTAGTTTAACTCTGGCTGAGTTTGGGCTTCCCACAACCGCTGCTTCTCTCTGAGTTCTTTTCGTTTAGCCTCAACAACGACTGGGTTGGGTTCGTTGTTGCAGGAAGGGCTATATGTCCATCTTCACCACAGTTAAAGCAGTACCATGGGCGAGGTTTCTTGCCAGATTTTCCCACATTGTGCTGTGGTGATTTCTCTGCAGGCTCTTTCGGCTTAGATCTCTTTGACTTGAATGTCTTGGAGGTAGCCTTTGCTGAGGACTCATCCATAGATGCTTTCAAGGTTGCCAACTGGGCTTGAAGTTGTGCTATTTGTTTTTTCATTTTCTTTGTACCAACATTAGGGGTGTCTTCTGCAGCAGTAGCTGCTATGTCTTTCTCATCAATGTCAAAGTCGTACACATTCAGGGAGTTAGACTGGACTTTCGTTTTGGGACATCCAAGATGCTGCTTCATGCGGCAGGACTTGGCAGTTTGCTTGTCCTCTTCAGTTCGTAGTAAGAGCAACAACTCAGGAAATGAGGGTGGATTATTCTTTTTTTGTTCCAGCTGGAGATTTGTGATGAAGCTGTTGTTCCAGCATCCCCTGCAGAACTGTTTCAGCAGTTGGCGGTCTGAGTCTCCAGCAGCAATACCATTTCTTTTGACTACATTGCTCAATGTAGCCTGTAGTCGATGTAAGTAAGCAGATGGTTTTTCACCTGCGTTTTGGTTGGTGTTTAGGAATGCAGCAAAGAGTTCATCACCATCATCCACAGTACCATAAGCTGAGTCAAGAACACTCAGATAGTCACGGGAACTGGACTGAGGCCCTAGATGTTTCACAACATTGGCAGCTGGAGGAAGCAGGCTTTCTGAAATCTTTCTGACCACTTGTTTGTCAGAGACTGTGGTATCTGTGATGTAAAACTCTGCATTGCTACGCCAGGTGTCATAATCAACTTCTAGGCTTGGACATGGAGTTTTTCCAGAGAAAGGCCTCCACTTGGAAAAGCTATAAGGTGTTGATGACATATCATTGCTCTTCACGATGTGTTCTACCACCACTCTTTGGACTTCAGGTGTAGTATGTTGTTCAGGTGTTAGCTGGTAGGTTGCTCTACTACCACTATGTGGAACCTCATAAGCCTGTTTGAGCGGAAACGGGATGCTATCCATATTCATTGTCACTTTGGACTGAGTAGTTGGCTCAGTTGGGGTCTGGTCAGTTACTGGGGCTATCACTGTATTTGTATCAGGGGTATACAGTGGGGATATGTTGACCAAGGGGTCTTCATGCTCAAATGGCCGGTCCTGCTTTGCAGAGTGTTGAATTCTAGCCAACTCCTCTAGCAGTACTTTCTCAAAATCTGTACCACTCATTTTTGCTACATCTTTTAACTCAGAAAGGTAGGACTGGGTTAAGCTTGATCCTACATTAGCAGTGTAAATGCTAGATAAAAGCTGGATGTGGTGAACAATGTTAGGATCAGAAGAGGGTCTGTGACATGGTAAGTCACTCTGGAGTGTTTGAATAGCTGCGCCAAATTGAAACTCAACAACAGCTGTGTTCTTGAAATCAGGATCAGAACTTTCTATCTTAACTACTCTTTCAATGGACCCATATTTCTCCAAAAAACCAACCACCTCATCATCTACATCAGTACCAGAAAGCCCACTGATTAGGACTGAATTGGGCACCTTAATGTTCTTAGACTGAATAACATCCATGCTGCAGTAAGTAAAATTGCAAAACAACCCAAAAAAATAAAACACATAAATTTACAGTCTAAGAGATTATGATGAATTGTGAACAAATGTGCCAAAGCTGTTCTGTATAAATATAGATATAACCACAAACTGCTCCTGGCTGGACTCGCCAAGCTTTATGTAGCACCTCTAACCTGAATTTAGAATAATAGCTATATATCTATTACCTAGGCTCTGAGCAGTAATTGACAAGACTCACAAGGAGACGTGACCCTTTTTTTTTTGAAACAGAACAGCTGGCAGGTTTATTACACAATCACTGTGCAACACACTATTCACAGAATTATTTTCTCTTACATTAGAGAATACCCCAAAATAAAATAGAGCTCTTTCATTTAGGAAAAAAATAGGAAAACAAAATAAATTGTCCTTGGGAAAATAGAAAGTCAATCTACCCGGGTAGTAAACCAAAACACATTCAAGTTTCCTTATCTGAAATCCATGGAATCCAATATCCGAGGTCTGGATACGAATCAGTTCAGTCACTCCGCAGAAGAGAATCCGACACAGCTGGCCACACTACATCCAAACGTTCCTTCTGTAGAATTTCACTCACTGGGACAGGCTCGCCATCGAAGTCGGTATGGTTTGGAACCAAACTGAATCCAGGATAAAAACCAATCGGAGGTTTCAGCAGAAAACACGATAAAGAACACCGTAAACCGTCTCCAACAATGCAATCCTCGGGTTACTAGTAAAAGATCATCTTATCCACACAACTCCTGATTAGAATTGACCAGATATTACTGTTTTTCGATCTATTTTCGCCACGTGAACTAGAGCTTTCTTTCTAATGCAACTTGATACAAAAGAGAATCCCCCAATGACGAATGCAAAAAACAGTGCTAGTGCACCCTCTACTGGCATCATGTAATTTGACACTCGACTAGTTAACCCTTTAGTGACAACATATTCTATATGGGTTACACTCAGCTTCCTCTAAACATTTATGCAACATTTAGTACTGTTTCTCCTATCTGATAGCCGAGTCGTTCCGATGGTGCTGTGTATTTTTCAGTGACTTCAGTGAAAGTTCAATTGTTACACCAATAGGTGGTGGTATCTTTATGACTGAATCAGAGCAGAGCAGGTGTTTTCAAATCATTTTATATGAGCCAATCAACACTCTTAAGTGGTTGACTGTAAGACAGAGAGCAGAGAAGTGTTGATAATTGGTGAAGAACTTTAAGAACTGCTAAACTTTATTCAAAAGCCATTGAATGGCAGGCAATCACCATAAGGTGCAGGTAACCATATTTGTCTGGATCATTTAAAAATATGCTGTTTGTGCTGGAGATTTAAAGCGTGACTATATACTGTATATATATTTTTTTGACATAGGCTATTATTATATTTAATTCAGATTTCAAATGCAGTTTGGACATTTTCATTGTGACTTTACTGTCACAGTATCTTTACTTATTGCCCACTTGGAAACAAAGCTTGTCTTTTTCCAGCTCATGTGTACTGTAGTGTATATATCACATTCATATCAGCTGCAATATAAATACACTCTTAACACACCCGTGGCTTGGGCATATCTACTGAAGTATCATTGATAGATTTGATATAACAGATATGTTATTGCTCATATATCTTTTAATTGTTACCTTTATTCTGTGTCCTTCAGTTTCAGTCTGGATAAAGCTCCCAAAAAGCTGTGCATTAGTGTCACTTAGGCCTATGCTCGTTCCTGTGTCTGTGTCTTGATTTCAAGAAAAGAGGCAAAGATTAATTGACAACACTTTACAATAAGGTTTAATTTGTTAACATTAGTTAACAACATTAGTTTGCATGAATAACTTACATGACAGCATTTATTAATCTTAGTTAATGTTAAGTCCAACATTTACTAATAATTTATTTTAAGATCAAAAGTTGTATTGGTTGTATTAGTTAATGCACTAATGTTAACTAATAAGACCCTATTATAAAGTGTTACCAATTAATTTGGATTTGGAACTGCTTTGAACTTCAATGCCAAAGCCTGATTTTACTGTATATACTGTATATTATTCCAATAGTACTATGCTTTAATTAGTAAGTAAAAAGGCAAAAGGCTGTGCTGTATTGTGAAAACAGTAATGTCTGAAGGGTAACCATGCTAAGTGTGGCTTCTCTGTCTATGTCCATCAAATAAAATGATTTCCCAAGTCAGCTTATGTACCTCATTATTTTTTAACAAACCAATTTGAATGCAGTTTATCACCACAGAAAAAAAATAGAACTTTTTTTTTAAATTTCTAATTTTTTAACAGGTCATTATGTTTATTTCATTTTTATTCATTAGTTGACCAATAACATGATCAAGATGATGTGATCTCACATGATCAGCCTCATGTGAGCCAATAATGATGATCACTGAGACACAATGTTCTGATATCTTCCTCTGTATTGGAACAATTATGGAAAATTTTCTTTCTCCAAGTTAGGAGTGGTCCAAATACTGGAACAGTAAAATTGGGATCACTGTGATCTAAATTAAACACCACAGAACTGTTCTCAAATATACAATAGGAACGAACACAACCACAATAAAAAATAAAATAAAATATAATGTAAGAGTTGTTCTTACTGGTATGGTAGCAATTCTCACTTCTTACCCATGTTGCTGTGAGATGAATCATTGAAGTCTGAGGGTTTGGGTGCTACACTTATGTTTGCATGACCACCAGATCTAGAGTTACTCCCTTCTGCTGGTGTCACATTATTCACTGGTTTCACATGATCCTGGAGAAAGAACAACAAATCAGTTTGGTATTACCAGTTTTCTACATGTGTACAAGAGAAAAAAAAAATTATAATTTGGCTTGATTTGAAGTGAATGGACTTGAAGTTAGCTGCAAATGAAATTCTATTTTATTGGTTGAGTCTGGGTCATAATTGAATTTAAGTTTTCTGTATATTTTCCATCGTGTAGGTGGAGGATTATCCATGACATCATCTGGATCTCGATCATTTACTTGAGGGTTGTCCAGGACGTCATCTGGATGTTGATGTGTCCGTGGAGGAATCTCATCATCTGAATCTCTTGTTAACATGTCCATGACAGGCTCATCTATCTTTTTTTTTACTGAAAAGAAAAATGAACATTTACCGATCTGGTAGATCTGATGCCTAATTAAAAATCACTACAATGTATTATTAGTTCTTTTTAACATGTACTGATTAACAAGTGTTAATTAGGGCTGTCAACAGAGATGAAAAACTCCACTTAATTATTTCCAAAATTCTAATTCTTAAAGGGGTCATAAGATGCTGCTGTGTATTTGGTGTAATGAAATGTGTTTATGTGCTTTAAGGTTAAAAAAAAACATTATTTTCCACATACTGTACATTATTACATATCCTCTATGCCCTGCCTTTCTGAAATGCTTTGGTTTTTACAAGGCTCATCGCTCTGAAAAGCGAGTCTGAATGCCTCAAGCGTGTGATGCAAATATTAAAGTGACGTGACATACAGCCAAGTATGGTGACCCATACTCAGAGTTCGTGCTCTGCATTTATTTAACCCATCCAAAGTGCACACACACAGAGCAGTGAACACACACACACACACTGTGAACATACACCCAGAGCAGTGGGCAGCCATTTATGCTGCGGTTCCCGGGGAGCAGTTGGGGGTTCGGTGCCTTGCTCAAGGGCACCTAAGTTGTGGTATTGCCAGCCTGAGACTCGAACCCACAACCTTAGGGTTAGGAGTCAAACTCTCTAACCATTAGGCCATGACTTCCCCCAATCTGGCAATCCACAGTGCAAAGTTGATGTATTTCCTCAGCGACCAGCACGGATCAGGTCCAGATCTTAAAGTGATCTTAAAGTCCAACTGAAACCGAGGGAATTTTAGGGAATGGGAAAATTGTTTTGTGAGTACCACAACCAAAAATGCACCTCCTCAACATCTCTCCTTTCACGTGTCTACTGTCAGTTGGAGGGGCGTGGTTAAAGGCGCAATATGTAATTTTTCTGCTTTAAAAATAGCAGATATCACTATATCTATGTTATATATATTTTTTAGTTGTGTACTTACATTATCCCGAAAGTTTCCACGAACTTTCAAATCCAGAGAAAATTATAGTTTAATTAGAAGACACGGCACGTTTCTTTATTTCCGTTTTGTCGCCCGTCTGTGGCGTCATATAAACTTTGACCCCTCTAGTTTATCTAACTTCCTGCGGAACCGCCAAATACAAAGGTGAACAGAAGCAAAGACGAGATGAAGAAGAAAAAGTAGTAGCTAGTCTTGATCGAGACTATTATATTTTATATTTATATTGTTTATATTCGTATTTATACTTCAATCAATAACTTAGTTATGGATCATGATTATGCTTTGCCTGCACGTTCTGTGAAGCGCAAACGTACGGGTGAAATAAATGACCTGAGAAGGTTTTGGGACAAGAGAACAAACAAGACACGGGTAAATATTGGAGTTGCATTTCCAAGAGAGAGCTTCGTGACAAGCTGAAACTACAGAGAGATGTTTGCATTCTAATAAACAGGTATGCATCCATTCAGCTAACTGTATCTATCCGTATATTTTGTGAAACGATGATGTCTTGTGTAAAACGCAGACGGACTAGCTCTCATGTAGTATAATGTAAATCTACATGTGTTCTATATCTAGCTGGATAAAGTAGCTTTTTTAAACATATATTGTGTTTTATACATATATTACTACTAGCTAGATGGAATATTGATTTGATAGGGGTCTGATAATTCATATATCTCTCCGTTCGAAAAGACGTGATTGTCAAAATACTAGGCTGCTGCTGCTGAAGGTGAAGGGAGACCACTGACAGACCATGCAGGCTCTTGTCTTCATGACAACAATATCTATACTTCATGTTGAACATAAATATAAAGCCTACTGATAAAGGACACCGTCAACAGTAGGCCTATTGACGGCAAAATAGACGATGTTTGACAGGTGCAATATTTGAAAATCGATAATTATTTATGTATTTTTTAAATTACATTTATATCTGAATTTATGTCAACCTATAGACTTCAAACATCAAAATGTCATGAATTAATATGTATTTGTGTACAAAATTACATATAAACATATTTTCCTATTATACTTTGCCTGGAAACGGTTCCAACACGCGTGCGTGTCGCGTGAAAAATAGGCGTCGGTTCTATTTCTAGCAAGCACGCGTTTTCCGCGCGCCTTGAGCCGCGCCTGAGACACGCGTCTCATACAGGCAGTCTGCAAGCTCTAACCTATTAACATGGGAGCCGAATTAAAAACTGACACGCCACGCAGCTGAGACGCTTGCGCCACGCATCCAGTGTGTCGCCGGCCTCAGTTAAAATGAGTGAGGAATGTGGGGAGCGACAGAGCGCGTGTTCCAATGAACTACAACTCCCATGAGCCTACGCTCTTTACCGACGTCATCAAAGTACGTCTTATGTTATTATTTTGATTGATGACCCCTGGTGGCCAAAAATTCCATACTGTGCGTTTAAGGATGCTAAGCAGACACCACTGATCTATATATGAGATCAGTGGCAGACACCTAAGTCATCAAGGGAAGGTCCTCCAATGCAGAGGGGAGGGACATTTTCAGATTTTGATTAAAGATTACAAAGCCAAACATTTTTTTTGTCCGGATTGACTTGCATGGATGAATTGTTCACCAAAAAACGATCAATTTAGTAATCAAAGTAAACAAATAAAGTAAATATGGTCAAATTTTGATTTCAGTTGGACTTTAAGATCATTAAATGTAATAAGATTTTAATAGACTTTACATTTACAGGAAAAATTAATGACAGTAACCTGTTAATATGTTCAGAAAACTGGACGTGTTCCTCTGACCAGCTGACCGTTTTGTTCTTTTGTTTCTATTTATTTTCTATAATTATATAAATTTTTCTAGTAAAAATTAAATACATTAAACTTAAATACATTAAGTTGCCTTAAATACATTAAACTTAAATACATTAAACTTAAATGTATTATTATTTATTTACTGTTAGCAAACAGCAGAGTATTCTTGTGGAAATTTCTGATACCACTAAAACTCCCCCCTTACCTATACGTAACCGTGACCCTAAAATATGTTATATTGCATATATTCTCCAGTGTATATATTCAAATTTTTCCCAGTGTTTTACCATTTCAGGAAGTTTACATTAATGTAAAATTATATGTTTTCATATCAAAGTTAGAAATCCCAGTATTGTGACAACACTACTATATTTTAAATTGTTTTTTTTTATTATTATTATTAAATATATCATTAAGAGTACATATTATTAAGTGAGTGAAGTGACATTCAGCCAAGTATGGTGACCCATACTCAGAATTCGTGCTCTGCATTTAACCCATCCAAAGTGCACACACAGAGCAGTGAACACACTGTGAACACACACCCGGAGCAGTGGGCAGCCATTTATGCTGCGGCGCCCAGGGAGCAGTTGGGGGTTCGGTGCCTTGCTCAAGGGCACCTAAGTCGTGGTATTGAGGGTGGAGAGAGAATTGTACATGCACTCCCCCCACCCACAATTCCTGCCTGCCCGAGACTCGAACTCACAACCTTTCGATTGGGAGTCCGACTCTCTAACCATTAGGCCACGACTTCCCAATATTAGATAACTATAGTGTAGGCCTGCTCACTGTAATGCTAATTATTTTAGGAGATCAGAGTCTCCAGCCTGCCTTACAAATCTGTAGTTCACTGATGTTTCCTCTTCCTGAATTTCTTAAAGGGGTCATATGATGCGATTTCAAATTTTCCTTTCTCTTTGGAGTGTTGCAAGCACTTGGTGTATGAAGAAGATCTGTAAAGTTGCAAAGACTAAAGTCTCAGATCCAAAGAGATATTCTTTACCAAAGTTAAGACTCAAGATTTTTCCGCATTTAGTATTCCGTTTTTCTCTCGGAAATACGTCACAACCGAGCGCCAACCTCCCGCTCTCTCTCGTGAGGCCAATAAGGAAGTGACTAAAACTGCAATTCATCGACTGGCCGCTTGAGGCTGGCTGCAAAAGGGAGTCAGTCCCATAGACTCCCCATGTTAAAAAGCCCAACTTTACAGCAGGAAAAAACATGTTTACAGCCTGGTTCAAAAAATGATTTTGGTCTAAATAGCTAATTTTGCCCTTCATGACAACTGTGAGGGGGTGAATTTTTTTATAACTCATCCGTTTAAATTATATTAAGATTTAAAGTTCTAATTTAAACTAATTTAAACTACTTTAAAATAATTAAGGGCGTGGCCACTTGAGTGACAGGGAGATTTCCGCTGCTGACACTGCCGTCGCGCTAGGTGGGCGTGGCTACAGCAACTAGCTCCCGCCTTTTTGCCCATTTTTGATTGTCCGGGAGAGTCGCACGGTGACGCGCTGCCAAGATGGCGACGGCCCGCTCTACACACTTTAGGCTTCAAAAACTCTCTTCAGTAGTCTACGGGTGACGTCACGGACACTACGTCCATATTTTTATACAGTCTATGGTCACAACACTGGAGAAAAGTCGTTTGCAACTTCTGGTTCACGCTGACTTTAAATACATGATGTATACATAATAAATACATACATATTTCAGTAAATATAGTTGCCTCCTTGCTGATGCACTTCATTATGCACGCCCATTATGTCTTTTAAGTGTAACCGTGACTCGACTGCTGATAAAAAAATCGTTTGCGCAACAGAAACAAGCGCATTTTTTCCCCAATAAATTTACATGAAATTAGTTTAGTGGAGTTTGATTGCCTAAAGCTTCCAATGACCGCAGTGAGGCTGATCACACAGGACAAAGTTCAAATTATAAATTAATCTAAAAACCCCAAAACTTAATAATATATTTGTTCATATAACAACATTACACAACAGCTAAATTTAAGAGAATTCCACTAAATTCTCAGAAATGTGAGTCTATTCGTTTACACGCTAAATGGAGATAAACAAACGTCTTCTTCTGCTGCGCTTTGTTCCTGTAGTCGACAGCGCCCTCTAGCGGTTTGATTTCGTGGTTGCAGAAAGACAGACGGACAAGAAACAAGAAGAGACATCAACGCCTGTGCTGTGCAATAGCGAACGTTGTCTCTCAAAATGTGTATTTGAAGCTTTGTTTATTCGCCAAAACATATAATCAACATCATTTGTTAGAATTGAAATTAATCGCAGTACAAATGCATACCTAAGCGAGGGTGGCAAATGCTATTGTTCGGTCTTTTACCGAGAACCGTTGCACCCCTAATATAAATACATGAAACGTTAAAGGTCCCATGATGTGGATTCTTATAAATAAAAAAAATAAAAAATTTTAATGTTTTTTTTATGTTTCCTGAAGTGTACTCATATTGTTAGTAAGATTTTTTACATTTAAAATTTAGAAATAAAAGGCATTGTTATGTCCTGATTTTAGCCAAAGTCCTTTTAGGCAAGTCGTGCCACTCGGCCGCCATCTTGGCAACGCCTCCGGGCAGCAATTTCAGACTAACAAGACCAGGCTCCTATCTAAATGAATGGGCATAGAGTCAGAACTGCACTTTCACTGGTCACCGGGACATAAAAACGGCATGTATAGAAACAGCAGAAAAATTTTGATGACTTTGCCCCAAAATAAGGTTTAAAACACCTTTTTCTCCACAGGTTATACCTTTACGCATGCGCAAGGGTTCCTCAACTGTGCGCATACGTCAGTGGAACCAGACGATAGGCTTAAATGTTTCCCGGCTTGACTGTTAAAAGCAGATGATTGGCTTTCCAGTGAGAGGGGCGTGACAAGTGCATACAACCGCCATCTTTGCAGTTACGGGTTTTTCTTATATAGTTGTATTGAGGATTGAGGAAGTGGCATGTCTCTTATAAATTGTCTCTGTTTTAGCCCTCTGTTTGAAGGGGCGTGTCTGCTGTGAGACTCAGAGTAAACGCCAACTGTTGTGATTAGCTGACATCTTTACATTCGAAATGCGGAACCCCTCTCAAATACTTTTACTACGTTTTTTTTTTTACTATTACAACTGTCGAGATTAACGAATTGTGGAAGTGTTGATTATAGCATTATTTTTTAGATCTTTTCCCATCACATGAAATGCTGCAGTGATGAGCATTGAGTAGACAGATTATGTTTATTGCGTGAATGCAGTGATCTCGTGAACCTGGAGAGAAGACAATGCTGAATAAAGTCGTAATTTTTGTTATTTTTGGACCAAAATGTTTTTTCGATGCTTCAACAAATTCAAACTGACCCTCTGATGTCACACGGACAGCTTTGATTGTATTTGTATTACCTTTCTGGACATGGACAGTATACCGTACACACAGCTTCAATGGAGGGACAGAAAGCTCTCAGACTAAATCTAAAATATCTTAAACTGTGTTCAGAAGATAAACAGAGGTCTTATGGGTTTGGAACGACATGAGGGTGAGTCATTAATGATATAATTTTCATTTTTCGGTGAACTAACCCTTTAACACTGTTATTTACTTGGCAGTCTATGGGACAGTCTCCAGGATTTCATCCAAGATATCTTAAATTGTGTTCCAAAGACAAACTGAGCTTTTATAGATTTGTAACAACATGGGGGTAAGTAATTATTTACAAAATTTTCATTTTGAGGTGGAGTAAACCTTTAATGCAATAAACACACAACTGCTAACACATTTGGCATATCTGTGTTCTTCAAGCCATCTTGGGTATTTTAATAAGAATAAAGTATATTTATAATGCAATAATAATCAACAGAGAATTTAGCACAGTATAGAACAATGGTTTTCAAACCAGTGTATTTTTTTTCCTGCCTTTTTCTGTGATAAGAAATCACATCAGATCACACAAGGAAGTTATTTCAAACACTCGACTTACATTATGAAAAGGGTTTTGAGTATTTTGTTGCACAACAGGTTTAAAAATGCTTCTCACTGCTCTGTGGTGTGCGTAAACTTGGTGCAAAGAGAATGAGAGTAGTATCAGTGTATCAATACTGAAGAAAATGAGAAACCTGTTGACACTGTTTCAGATATTTCAGTATTGATATTTATAGAAAAATCTAAATTTTTGACAGCACGGAAGTATACATACATGTGAATGTTATAAATGATCTCCATGTGAATAAACAGCCGAAACACTGACAAACTAAAAAATCAATCAGTCAATCACTGGAAAAGTTGAACAGGTAAACATTCAAGAATACACTGCTGGTGAAAATAAAGTGTGATTTAATTCTTACTCAGGCAGCCTCATTTGATCATATAGCTAACCGCCTCAACTCATACCGTTCCTATATCCAACATGTCATCTAGACTGATGAAGCAAATACAAACCGAAAGTGTGAGCTTTAGAGTAAAAGATTTCCTGTTCCAAAACAAAAAACAAAAACAACAACAAAAAACATGTTATATTTGACCATAAGGTGTCTTCTACAAATTTCTAAACTGCACCTTTAATTCCTTATTGTATGTGATTTGCTCTTTGTGTAGCCTATGTTTATGAGAAAACACTTAACATACATAAAAGTGAGCAAAGAAGGGTAAGATAAAGATCCTCGAGAAACAGCTTCTTACCTGTATATAGTCGCGAGTAGAAACTATGAAAACTGAAAGAAAAGAAAATCACAGTTACAACAATACACATAGACAAATACAACACGTATACGCATAAAGTGAATAGACCATTATGGTATTTAGAAAAACTACTGATGATGTGTTTTGTGGGTGGAACCTACCTGTTGTCAGAATGTGACCGTTTTGCAGAAGTAGTCAGATGTGAGCGCCTACAATTTTTACTACATGAATCATTCGGATGCCTTCTCCAGTTATTTTAATGGTTTGCCAGCAGAATACAGGTTGACTTACACTAACAAGCATACACAGCAATATGGAGTGAGTTTTCCTTTCCTGACCCATAGACCCACTGGGCTACTCACTGTTGGGTCTAAGGACACGGAATGAGGCTTTATGAGGATACAATTCTGCAGTTTTGACTGGTTTTAAATTCTCATCTTCAATACTGCATAGACTGAGTAGCAACATAAATTAGATAATAAAATAGTTAAATATAGTGTTATGTAGGCCTATTGTACTGCTTTGATCTGTATGCTATTTGCAATGGTTACTATACTATTTTTTATAGTGTGATTTTTGGTGAATTGCATTAAATCAGTAAACTTTTTGTGACGAGTAGGGCGGGGCCGAGAGCCGTGGGAATGGGGCGAGGCCGGTGGAGTGATTGAGAAATGAGTGACACCTGCTCGACCCACCGGTCTTGAGTCCCACGGAGGAGATGGAAGGATATAAAACAGGAGCGATGACAGTGAAGGACGAGAGAGGACCAGGCCTGGATTTTAGTTTGTGTTTTGGTTTTGTTTGTGCGCGGCAATCGGCCGTGAGGGGATGCTGCGCTGTTTTATGTTTATTTTGATTATTAAAGTTTGATTTGATTGTCCGCCGGTTCCCGCCTCCTTCTTCCCGATGATTATGGAGTTTTAATGCGTTACACTTTTATACAGGCATCATAAATAGTATAATAATAACAATTATTACAAAATCATGTATGGACATATATGAATATGATAAAGTTATAATTACTTTGTGTTAAGTAATAATCTATATTAACTGCCTTTGAGATAAATGGGAACGGCTAGCCTATAGAGCTCATAAGAGAACATCAATTGTTTGTTTATTGTTTATTGTACAGTTAGCCCCACTGAGATAGTAAAATCTCTTGTTCAACAGAAACATGGTCAAGAACGTAAATTTAAAAAGCATAGAAATACGCATAAAGAGGTATGATGATTACATAAAACTATTAAAGTCATGGGGGGAGTAGTCTCAGTCTCAGACGTCATGCCCATGGACCGTTGTCTAAAAGTCTGATGCATATGGCACACAAAAGTGGAAAGACTTCAGGAGGGTCAAAGTCGTCATCAGATTGGTTGAATTCTACAGGATTTCCACAAGACATGTGGGTCGCGTTCTTTAACGTTCCACCTGGAAACAAAGTTACAGTGGCACCAAACCCCATCTAGAAAGAAGAAAGCCTAATGTTTACAACTGTTATAATGAGCACTTATCAGTATCAACTAAACGCTGGATTTTCTAAAGTATGTGAAATATTTAAAGTTCACGTCATAGAAACTTTAAAATATGTCCGAGAGTTTTAAACACCGGTCTGTTATTGGGACATTTTCATGCCTCAAAATGTGACGATGAACGAAATGAACTGTTATTGGTTTTTTGACATGTCGGTCAAACGGCCTCATCGGCAGGCCTTGGACAATGAAAGCTGCCATGAATTCCAGAGCTTCATCTGAAGGTCTGGCTATGTGAGACTATGAGGGGAGCAAAAAAGGACTCATTTTTTAACTGAAGTTCTTTTGAATCACAATAGTAAAAGTGTCTGTATAATTCAACAAGAGTTATGAGGTCAGCTAGTTAAATTCAGACATAAAGTTCTGTCCAGTCAATCATCAAATTGTTTTTACTCCGCAGAGTGTAATCTTTAGCAGTCAAAAGCAGATGAAGGTGTATGGTTTTGTCCTACTGTAGGTGACAGAGGTACATGTATCTCCTGTCATTTTCTAGGTCAGAGTCTGAAGAGAAATAAAACAAACCATCACAGATCATCACAGAGTAGTTGGGTAATTCTAATTTCTTGTTGTCTGAAGCTTCATTTATCTGTGACTTATTCAGCATGGGTTTGGACATGACATTTATTATCTGACATCTTCAGGAATGGAGATGAACAGTCATTTGAATCTCACCTCAACATCATCGTAGTCTGTTTGACACCTGAGAGGTCAGAATCTAAGTTTACTGCTCAGACTATAGGTTGTGAGGAAACATGTTCGTTTGCATTTGATACTGTAAGATTTTAGCCGCAAAAAGATAAGATTTCTCTCATGTAACAGACTGACAGCCTACAAGTTTAATATTGATCAGTATTCTGGATTCACTAGACTGCTCTTACTATTATGAAAAGACAATTTAGACAGGGTTTTTTTTCTGTGGAATTGTATATAGTTTAAAGAAACCTAGTGCAGTCAAAACACAAGCAAATATTTTAAAAGAAATCTCTTTAAAAAATTATAATAATAATTTGGTGCATTTAGGGGAATTTTAAAGAGTCTTTTTTGTGCTCAGAATGATAATGAACTACAAAACTAGACATAATGATGATGAATCTGGGTTTAATATACTATTGACAATTTTTAGGCTGTGTTACATTAATCATGTTTGCATTTTTTCTCAATATAAACCTTGTAGCTAATTTTACTCCATATTAATTTTCATAATCCAACATTCTTTTAGTACTAAAGAAACTGTTACAGGTATAAATATGACATCATTTTTTCTAAAGTGAAAGTGAAAGTGATGTGTGGCATCCCATACTCAAAATTTGTGCTGCACTTAACCAATCCAAGTCCACATACACAGTATTGAACACACACCCGGAGCAGTTGGGGTTTAGTGCCTTGCTGAAGGGTCTCATCTCAGTCGTTTTATTTAAGGTGGAGAGAGCACTGGTTATTCACTCCACCGAACTACAATCCCTGCCAAACCTGAGCCTCAAACCTGCAACTTTTGGGTTACAAGTCTGGCTCTCTAACCATTTGGCCACAACTGCCCCTATTTATGGGAAGGATATACCTTTTTTATTTTTGCAGCAACAGTAAAGGAGCAGCAAATACTATCACCAGCAAATACTATCACTCCCACAACAACACACACAATAATGAGCAAAGTCATGGACGATGAACTATAAGAGCAATTTGTTGTCTTTCATTCTTTGGAAAGTAAAAGATGAAGAACTGCAATAATCAGTTTATTTATGTTTCACTTTATAGTCATATAGTAGTTATCATTATAAAAAAATAATTGGAGAAAATTCGACAAAGATTTGAGTTGTGAGATAAAGACTAGTGTAGCCGCACTGGGTTGTACATAATAATTAACTCAAATGATATATAGGGAATTTCGGTAATTAATCAGGAATATGATTTATATACATATCATATTACAGTTGCATTAAAATTATTGAAGATGAAAAATAGGTCAATTGTATATATTAATAACTCATCACAAGGCACTGTAATTTACTCATTAATATTTCAATATTCTATTCTTCATATCAATTATTGTGATATCTTTTACTAGCAATTAATGTAAATCAAACGTGGTTCGTCCAGCAAACGGCCGTAAGATTTGTTTTATTAATTCTCAGTAACGCTATCACTTATAATTGGGGTCAGCTCTTATGGCTTGAAATGGTTCACGCCTCTGTTCGCGTGAACAACCAATGAACGTCCGCGATCTGAAGCGGGAAAAAGTTCCATTGTCTCTGTGGAAACACCCACCCTAATTAATTAGGGTTTATCAGATTTCAACAGTGATATCCTAGCACGTTCATAATTCCAGATTAATACATTTTTCATTAATTTGCTTTAGATAAATGAGTTTGTCAAAGCATGACGATTAAGCAGACACCAAAAGTGACATATGTAAATGATCAAAAACATGATTCTACATTCAAATGCAGAATTAACACATTTAAAATTTTATTAACACATGATAAAATTGCAGATACTCCAATTTGATATGGGGAGACATCTAAGCACAAAAGAGATACATTCTATACCTTTAAAAGTCATTGAGAAAATAAAAGGGTGCTATTCTCTTTCTAAGAGTTAGCTTTCCTGTCCTGTTTGTTAGGTCATAAAGTTTTACGACCTCTGAAGGAGTTGGGTTACAGCTCATGATTCTATTTGAGAACATTAAAATTAGGAGAACCATTTCCAAATCTTAAGTATCAACTTATACTCTTCACATAACAAGGATTAACCATTTATGCAACGCACAAACATACTCAAAATACATATTATTAAGGACTTTACATGATGAGTGTAAGATAAAACATTTGTGGGTGTGTGTGTGCGTGGGTGTGTGTAAGTTGAAAGGAGAGTCCATTTCTCCTTTGAGGCTGCTCACGTGACTTTGGAATGTCTCATCCTGTGTCGTAAATAATTTAAATCCTGCCAGGCCGTTGCCAGGCCAGGCATTTAGAGTAAACAGGTTTCATTTGTATGCCTGAGTTTAAAATGTTACAAGTGTTAGGTTTGCATTGTTTTAAATTCAACGAACCGTGATTCATTAGTTCAGAACCCATGAATCGATGACCTGCATATCCATTACACTAGTTATTGATGTCGAACAAAGATTTACCTTCACAGAGCTGTGTGATGTTTATTCTGTCTACTTTCCAGCTGACAGGGTTGCTGTGGTTACAGATGATGGATTCCTCGCTGCAGTCTAGGATGAGAGTGTTGATCTGTGATGTCACTTCTTCTCATGACCAGCCGTAACATACAAAAGTGGAGCTGAGGGTTAAGTCATGACCTCTACATGTAAAATGGACAGTAGGCAAGGCAAAGCAAGGCAAGGCAAGTTTATTTATATAGCACATTTCATAGACAATGGTAATTTAAAGTGTAAAATAATCATGAAGAACAAAAATAAAACAAGCTATTTTAAAATTTGACTTTTTTAAAATGAATTTAAAACAGAAATAGAAAATGATTTGTGAATACAGTGAATATGTAAAATACAGTGCAATCAGTTGTGCAATCGCTCATTCAATAAATGCACAGCTAAACCGATGAGTTTTGAGTCTAGATTTAAATGTGACTAGTGTTTTAGCACATCTGATCATCAATATCATCAATAACATTCTTAACTTTTGAGTTGAAGGAATCAAGGAGAATATCAACAGAGTCTGCAGAAATGCTTGGTGTTAAAGATATAGTCTCCATAAATAGTACACTAGTGTTCTCGTTAATGCATCTTCTTCTGACAGAGACAGCTCTAGATTCAGTAGTAGCAGAGATCAATATATCAAAGAACCAGAGTACTGGTGTGATATGCTCAGATTTTCTGGTTCTAGTCCGAATCCTGCAGCAGCGTTCTGGATGAGCTGCAGCTGTCTAATGGTCTTTTTGGGAAGGCCGGTGAGGAGACCATTACAATAGTCCACCCTGCTGGTGATAAAGGTATGAACAAGTTTCTCCAAGTCTTTGAGAAGTGGAAACAAAACATCTAATTCTTGCAATGTTTTTTAAATGATAGTATGCTGATTTAGTTGCTGCTTTGACATGACTATTGAAACTAAGGTCTGTCTCCAGAATCACACCACGTTTCCTGTCTCGATTTTTAGTTGTTTGACCCCTAGAGTCAAGGTATGCATTCACCTTGAAAACAACATCTTTGTTTCCAAATGCAATGACTTCAGTTTTTTCCTTGTTTAACTGTAGAAAGTTCTGGCACATCCAACTAGTAATTTCATCAATGCATTGGCAGAGGGAATCAATGGGGCTGTAGTTATTTGGAGATAAGGCTAGGTAAATCTGGGTATCATCAGCATAGCTGTGATAGGCAATTTGGTTCTTTCAAATTATTTGACTTGAAGCATATACAGGCTATACAAGAGCGGTGCAAGAATTGAGCCTTGTCGGACTCCGCATGTCATGGACGTCCACTTAGACTTATGCTCTCCTAGACTCACATAATAGCCTCTCCCTTCTAAGTATGACCTGAACTATTTGAGTACCATCCCAGAAAGCCCAACCCAGTTTTCCAGTCTCTCTAGAAGTATGTTATGATTGACAGTGTCAAACCGAGCACTGAGATCTAGCAATACCAGCACCGATATTTTGCCAGAGTCAGAATTTAAGCGAATTTCATTTATTATCTTAATGAGTGCTGTCTCTGTGCTGTGATGTGGTTGGAAACCAGATTGAAAATTGTCCAGGTATCCATTTGAGTTTAAATATTTATTCAGCTGATTAAAAACTACCTTTTCTATAATTTTGCCTATAAAAAGAAGATTAGATATTGGTCTTAAATTGCTCAAAATGGTATTATCAAGATTGCTCTTTTTCAGGAGGGGCTTGACAATGGCTGTTTTCAGGGAGTTTGGAAATGTCCCAGAAAGAAGTGAGGCGTTCACCATTTCTTGAGGATGTGCTAATTTCCCATCCTGATATTGATGATCGTCTCACAAAAGAAGGAAGCAAACTCATTGCATTTGCTGTCTGAGAGCATTTCTCTGGGAATTTAACTTGTGGGGGTTCGTAAGTCTCTCAACAGTGGCAAAAAGAGTATGAGTGTTGTTTAAGTTACTGTTTGTAAGGTTTGAGAAGAAATTCTGTCTAGCTGTGGCTAGTTTCAAATTAAAAGCATGAAGGCTGTCTTTATAGATGCTATAGTGAATTTCAAGTTTTGACTTCCGCCACATCCGCTCTGCTTTTCTGCATTGTCTTTTCATAGTCTGAACTGCTGTTGATCTTCTCCAAACTGATTTCTGTCTGTTTGTTTTCTTACTGACTATTATTGGAGCAATATCATCAATAACATTCTTAACTTTAGAGTTGAAGGAATCAAGGAGAATATCAACAGAGTCTGCAGAAATTCTTGGTGTTAAAGATATAGCCTCCATAAATAGTACACGTGTTCTTGTTAATGCATCTCCTTCTGACAGAGACAGATCTAGATTCAGTAGTAGCAGAGATCAATATATCAAAGAAAATACAGAAGTGATCAGAAAGTTTTACATCCTTAATAACAATTTATGAAATGTTTAGACCCCTACTGATAATTAGATCTAGAGTGTGTCCACCTTTGTGTGTGGGTCCATGCACATGCTGAATCAGGTCAAATGTGTTTAGAACCGTTATCAATTCTTTTGTAGTTCTGTTTTCTGCATTGTCTATGTGAATATTAAAATCCCCTGCAATAGCAAAACAGTCAAACTCTGAGGAAATCATTGATAACATTTCTGTGACCTCTTCAACAAATGCTGGAGAGTATTTTGGAGGCCTGTAAATAATAATAAACAGAATGGATGGAGTACCTTTCAGCACAATCCCTAGATATTCAAAAGACAAATACGGACCAAATGACACTTGCTTGCATTGATAGACATCTTTAAATAGAGCAGCTACACCTCCACCTCTCTTAAGAGACCTGCAGACGCTCATGAAATTAGAGTTAGGAGGGGCTGCTTCATTAAGGAATGTTGCACTGCAGCTATCTTCTAGCCATGTTTCGTTTTGAAACATAAAATCCAGATTGTTTGTGATCATAAAGTAATTGATTAGAAATTATTTATTTTTTTGTGAGCAAATGTTTAAAGATGCTAACTTGATGGCAGTGCTTTGTGTCTTTACATCAATCTTAGTTTGATGCATATTAGGCTGCAGATTAGATGAGTTTGCCCTTCGGCCTGAGATGGCCTTAAACTTTCTATCACGTGATAAAACTGAAATAGAGAAAGCTATAGGTGCACTGGATTCCCGGTTGTTCTGTAAACATTTGTGAAATGCTGAGGGCGCCACTCATAGGGGCGTCAAAATGAGTGGACGCTTTTTTTTCTTCAGTTGTTGGTAATTTGTTGTGTAGCGTGCCCGACGCCGCATCCAATGTAGACAGCACTGCTTTTGTTAACACACAGCTCGTAGAAACGGGCCTGGCAGCTCGCGCCAGTTCTAGGCACGGTGAAAGTTTCCTGATTGTGACGGAAGGCCGAATTTTCATGACACATTATAAATGAGCATAGTCTGCGATAGATACAGTGCCAAAAAGAAGAGAAGAGGATAAAGACAGAGGTAAAGAGATGCAGTGAATGAACAATTTATTGCATAGGAGTAAGATACTATAATTTCATGGCAGTTATTTTTACCTTAAACTTAATGTTAGCAGTTGTTCTGAGTCCCCAGACTGTGATTTTGTACAATCATGTCAGTTTTAAGACGCATTTTTTATTATCACTTTTTTTTATTAATGTTTTACTCTACAGTTGTGCAGTTTTGGGGGGATAAAGTACAGGCCAAAAGTTTGGAAACATTACTATTTTTAATGTTTTTGAAAGAAGTTTAAGCCTGCATTTATTTGATCAAAAATACAGAAAAAAATGTAATATTGTGATATATTATTACAATTTAAAATAATTTGTTTTCAATTTATTATACTTTAAATTATCATTTATTTCTGTGATGCAAAGCTGAATTTTCAGCATCATTACTCCATTCTTCAGTGTCACATGTGACATCCGGTCTATCACATGATCCTTTAGAAATCATTCTAATATGATGATTTATTATGAGTGTTGGAAACAGTTCTGCTGTAATGTGTGTGTGTGTATATATATATATATATATATATATATGCTAAATCATGAACACAATGACAGGGTGAAATGGGCTGTGATGCATGGGGCGCCAGGTAAAATCTTGCCTAGGGCAGCAAATTGGTCAGGGCCGGCCCTGCTCCCTGGTCATCAAAGGTGCTCTCCTCCACTGCTAACTCAACCTGGCTTGACTATATAAGGACAGATAGAGATGATTACAATTATTTGGAAGAGTTATTAAAAGTATGAATGTGGATGTACTGCTAATTCTAAAAAGAAATGTGTTTTTTTTCAATGAACCAGACAGCAGAAAAAACATTTTACAATTGTAAGAATAGGCTACTTTGTTTTAAAGAGCATAAACACCTCTTTAATACGACAACAAACAACATTTGCCTCTCATTGTTGAGATACTTCCCATAAAAAAAAGGAAAACAAACTATACTACCAAATTACTCACACAAAACGTCCTAATAATATATATGATATTCATATTATTCACTCACCGTTAATATTGCATATTAATGATATTGGAAATTCATTAGATACATGAGAAAATATCTACTTCGTTGAATATACAACTAAATGACTATGATGTAGGGGTGGGCAATTTGGAAAAATATCATATTATGTTTTTTTTTTAGAAATATCATGATTCACGAATTTATCACTATTCTTTGTCATGTTGGTTTTACTATTTTGCAAGTTGTCTGAGTATCACAGCCAAACTAATTTCCCTATAATAAAGACAGAGCCTTTCAAGGTAACAAAAAAAGGATGGCAGATATTTAGGCCAAAGATGGCAAAGATAAAAATCATTGTTCTTATTTTTTAACAACAAATATACACATTACAACTACAAATAATATACAAATAAAACAAATAGTGCTTTATTTATAAAAATATACAGCTTTCAAAATGCAAGGCGGGTTTTAATCCCCAAATAGTGAAAGTGAAAGTCGTGACATTTGCCAAGTTAACCCGTACTCGGGAAATTGGTGCTCTGCATTTAACCCATCCAAGTGCACACACACAACAGTGAGAAGTGAACACGCCATGAACTAGGGCTGTGCGATTAATCGAAATCGAATCGAAATCGCGATTTGAGACGTTGCGATTTGCCAAACGCAAAAGCCTGCGATGTGGACGCGATATTACTGTGTTCCAGCATATGCATGACTGTCAGCCTTCAGTGACAGTCTTACTAACCAGTAGAGTGAGCGCTCCTCCATTCTCCCCAATCAGCTCTGCTCTAGGCAGCTGTGTAAACGCCCACCATAAAAAAAAAAAAAAAAAAAAAAAAAAAACGGAAAGCCGGAGAGAAACGGAGTGGGATTATGGCGTCTACAGGGTAAGGTCAATAGTTAGGCAAATTAAAACTAAAGAAAAACGTTCGTTAACTTAGGCTTTGAAAAGACAGACAAAGAAACAAAAAATATAATTTACAAGAGCTGCGTCACAATGCATATCAAGAGCATCCCTTATTGCATGTTCGCTATTCCCCATTCAGAAGAACGCACACACAGCCTATGTCTCTGAATGCTTCTTATACTCGCCCCTCTCTTCCCTTCGCGGCGTGAATCCCGTGTCACGGACGAGCCGTTCACACTCGCCGCACTCACGCAGTCAGTTTTGTAACGCTCGGTTATATTCTCGCGCGGCCCTATGAATGAGGCTCGACGCAGGTTCGCGCCTGGCTCTCGTTTAAAACGAATGTAAATTCAGTCTAACTGCTTGCTAATTTCTCTTGAATTAAATGAAACATTCAGCTTATATATATATATATATATATATACAGTTTGGGGGAGTAACTACTAAAGTTACGTAATTTAAATACAAAATTATTGTAACTGTAATTAGCTACAGTTACTACGAAAAAATTTGTAATTAAATTACAGTTACTTATGGAATTTTTAACGATTACAAAGGGGATTACATTTGAATATTTACACACATCCACATACAGATTTACCTGATTTCTTTCCCAAATTGCACGGACTATTCTGAGACATACCGCCCTAATAATTTCCGGGATGCGAAAATACAGTCTGGTTCGTAGAATCTATTCATAAAAACGGAATGCCTAACGCGGACGGAATATGACACATTTTGGATGACTAAATCAAAAGTAGGTCAGTACACTTGAATCAAAACATGCATGGACTAGTGTCTGTGAATATTAAGCCCCAAAAATGCAATATATGACTTGCACATTCTGCATGTCTGTGGAAATCAGGCGCGGACTGGACACCGGGAGAACCGGGACAATTCCCGGTGGCCTGGCAGCCGATTTTGCCCCACTATTTAATAGCATTTTTGTATAATTGCCTGCCGAATATACTAAAGCGATCATTTGCGAATCCGCCATTCGATAATTAAATCTCTAATAAGTCATGAAGTGTTAGTCATGACTCGCGCTTTCTCCGCGCCTCCGCCAAACGGTTTGGATCAGACTCAGAGTAATCAATGCGAGAGAGAGAGAGAAAGAGAGAGAATAGAGTGGACTGCTGGAGCAGAGAAGCAGAACTCCTGTTCAGGGTTTCAGGTCAGTTTCATCTGTAAAGATGCTTTCTTGTCTTTGTTTTTTTATTTATTTAATCAAGCAGCAGCACGTTGCTCATCAGTCATCACTCAAAATACTATATAAAGGACATCATTATTATCTGTTGTAATGATACAGTAGTAATTTAGCTGAAAAAAAAATCCAATTTTTTTTTTTAGGTTTAGGGGGAGCTACGACAGACAACAACACAACCCTTACGAAAATTAACATTTTAATATTTAACTATAAATCCAGAGAAAATGGTTACTATTGTTTAACTGTGGTAACCAAAAATTTAAAATTATTTTACAAATGTATTTATTTAAAAATAAATACAAATCAATTTGCAAAAAAAAAAAAACAAGGTTATTTTACTTTTATATAGGCTAATAAAAGCATTTTTCTATAAAGATATTGTAGTATTGTAGAGTATGGTATTGTAAAGTATAGTTTTGTTCAATCTTGAGTATTAAAGTCATGAGAGAGATGGATAACAGGGCAAAATAAAGAGACTGAAGAGAAAAATGGAAGTGAAGGTGCAATTCAGGAGAGAACTTTTAATTATTTTGCATGTCCCCAAATGAAAGATTTAAACCTTTTTTATGTCAAGTCCATACAAAAAATAGTTTTGTCCATGAATTTGTTTGTATGAGTTTGAATTTTCCAGTCTGAATTTTTTTCCCAGTCCACCCCTCCTGTAAATTAATGGCAAAGACATGGTTTCATTTACTACACATAGGCCTACTGAAGCTCGCAGTGTTTTCAACCTCTGCTTCCTCAATATAGGAGTACACGAGCACATAAACATAATTTCTAGAACTGCTCTGTGTCACTTCATGTGCATTTTACTTATTTTGAGAAAACTATCATCATATACAAAGAGACAGCAGTTTAAAAAAAACACCAATGTTTCAGGAGTTTATTACACAGAATACGTCACATGCTTATTAGATAACGTCTCAGGTTACGAATGTAACCATGGTTCCCTGAGAGGGAACGAGACACTGCATCCTCTGAAGGGACACTATGGGGAACACCTCGTCGTGACCCGTGTCTGAAGCATACTTTGAAAAACGCCAATGTGTTGGCCGGCGACAGCCTCTGACGTCACTACCAGTGCGACTATAAATACGCGCCCGTAGGACCCGTCACTTATCTTCTTCGTGAAGGTTGCGTCCGAAGCATGGCAGGGAGCTAGAGGACGTAGTGTCTCGTTCCCTCTCAGGGAACCAGGGTTACATTCGTAACCTGAGACGTTCCCTGTCAAGGGAACTTCGAACTGCGTCCTCTGAGGGGACACTATGGGGAACAGTATACCCACGCCACCATGCTGAGGGGAGTGCAGACCAGAATCATGGTAAACACTAAGTACCAACTCTACCGCTTCACCGGGAGTCGCCCCTGGGATTCAGAAAGTGTGCAAAGACTTCACGTGCACACTTACCATAACATGGTTTACAAATACTGTTCTAAGGAGGGGCTCTCGTGGAACTCTGATAGACCAGCTCGTAGATGGAATGGCCCGGGAGCAGAGCAATTGGAGGACGGAACGTACAGATGAAGCCTCGGCCATGCCTGTACCATGGCGTCCAGCCCCACATGGAGCTGGACGAGTCAGAGGAAGCCAGAGATTTCAGACAGTGCGCAAAGCGTTAACGTGCACACTGACCACCATGTGGTTTTGAGAAAGTACACAGGCTTAGCGTGTGTACTGAAAGGTTACCTGACAACCACAGTATGTGGGAGCTCACATTCAGAGAGACCTGTGAAGCCTGCTACCTGATAACCACAATATGTGGGAGTTCACCTACAGAGAGGCCTAGAGAGGCCTACTACCTGTTACCAGATAACCACCTCAAGTGGAAACTGAAAGTAATATGGAACTCGACTCCAGGGAGGCCTGGTGAGGCCTACTACCTGACAACCACAAACCGTGGGAGCTCGCTTTTTTAGTGGAAACGCACAGTATGTGGGAGCTAAATCTCCAGGGAGGCCTGGTAAGGCCTACTACCTGGCAACCACAGTATGTGGGAGCTCGCCTTCAGAGAGACCTGGTGAAGCCTACTATCTGAAAACCACGATATGCTATTTAGTGGAAACGCACAGTATGTGGGAGCTAAATCTCCAGGGAGGCCTGGTGAGGCCTACTACCTGGCAACCACAGTATGTGGGAGCTCACCATCAGAGAGGCCTGATGAAGCCTACTACCTGATAACCACAATATGTGGGAGTCCACCCATCCCCTCATGTTGAGGGAAGCGATGCTTGAGGTGTATAGCAAATACACACCGGCTGAATGAAGCCCATGGAACCCAGGGCTAATCATCTTAAGAAAGGGAACGAAGCGGAGCGCGTAACCCCTACCGTACAGGATTTTAGAAAGTGCGCAAAGTCATGCGTGCACACTTACCACTTACGTGCATTTCAGACAGTGTGTAAAGTATTCACGTGCACACTGATCACCATGTGGTTTTGAGAAAGTACACAGGCTTAGCGTGTGTACAGAAAGGTTCCCATCGCAGAGGCGCTGGATCGCACGGGAGAGGTGAGCTCCAACCCTCAAGCGAGGGGAGCATCACCTGAGGCAGTACATACAGAGGACTCCGTAACCACCACCTCCCCGGATGCGCCAAGTGGCCAGGCGGCCCCTCAGGGTGACCTGGCCGGACATCTATGGAATTCCCTGCAGTGCTGTGCCAATTCTGATGATCAGCCAGGCTCCTCGGGAGGGGCTGTGGGATGGACAACTGCAGAGCGCTTGCCTCCCACGCGCAGGTCTCACTCCGCGGTGGGTGTCGCGCCCCGGGGGGGGCGGAACCCATGCGGTGCGGCCGCCTACCAAAAGCCTGTGATCTTGGCCACCTAGCTATTTCCAGAGCACTGTAAAGGAAACTCACAGAGATTGTTAGTAAACGTATAACCACCAGCAACATAACATCCATAAACAGGTAAAGCAAGGGTTACATACTCACCCACCCTCCTGTACTGAAGTCCCGCTTGCGGGGCGCCCCCTTCTGGTCCGGACCGTCAGTAAGGCGGTTACTATGAAAATAGAACCAACCAAAACCTCATAGGTCCAGGAAGGAGACTGTTATGTGAGAGACTGTCCACCTAACCTCGATCAGGTGGAGAGCTGGTGGCTACAGGGGAATTAGGCAGGGGAGGATAAAAACAGAAGTTAAAACAGAGGTTAAAAACATCCGGAGCTACTAGGTCTTTCTATCGCTCTGATCCGGGCGAGGACGCTGCCTCGTCTGAATCACGTCCCTCAGACCCTGCTCACCTCTCCGTGACCCGCGGTTCCTTTTGCCCCTGCCCCTAGGCGGGGGAGGAGCACGAGCCGCGACACTAGCCTTCTGCGCCCATCTACGACCCTCAGATCGAGATGGGCCAGGACCCCTTCGTTGTTCGGGCTCGGACCTGGACCTTCGTGGAATGAAGGATTTAAAAAGCAGCTGAGCGCACCCTTGCCTCCCTGAACTTTTCGACCACCATCTCGACGGAGGTACCGAAAAGCTCAGAAGGCGAGACCGGAGCATCGTGAAGAAACCCCCTTTCTTCCCTCCCGATGTCTGCCAGGTTCACCCACAGATGTCTCTCCGTTACCACCATGGCCGCCATAGACCTGCCCATGGCGGAGAGGTCCGTGGTGCGGCGCAGCTCGGCTACCTGGTCAGGTGAAAGGCCCTTGCCTGTATCCAGGTCCTTCAGCAGACCAGCCTGGTAAGCCTGAAGCACTGCCATCGTGTGCAACGAAGCCACCGCCTGACCTGCTGCTGCATATGATTTGCCATTTAAGCGGGATCTGAGAGAGGACGTTTCCCCCACAGAGAGATGGCTAGCCAGCATCTCTCTACAGGGGGCATCCTCTCATAGCCGTTTTCGTGCATGCCTTCGATATAAGCATAACTTGTATGCTGAAACCGATGGATGTGAGAGGAAAACGGCCTCTTCCATTCCTTTTCAACTTCTGCATGTAAGTCAGGCAAGAATGGAAGGCTCACCTGGGCTGGAGGGCTATGGTCAGACAAATAACGCTCATCGAGGCGACCTCGCGACGTTACTTTTCTGGCACGCTTCCATGGCAAAACTAATTTTGCAGCTAACAGCTCCCCATACGCAGGGCAGGAGGATTGAGAAGGCTCAGCCTCAGCTTCTTCGCCACTCTCAGACATCTCCTGCTCTTCCTGGGTAAAACCCAGCAGAGCACTAACTTCAGAACAAGAAAGGGTTAATGACAACGCATCTTCCTCCCGAAGTTCACTCTCGTTTGCCGCCGGAGAGTGTGAAAGGAAAAAAGTCCCTCTCTACACTCCTCAGCGAGATCCACCTGTGATTCCCACGAGCTCATCCTCCTCCGTGCCTCGGCAACGGTGGGTCCTGAGCCGCGGGATCCAGATGGCTGTCCCTCTTTCCTCGAAAAGAGAGACAAACGAGAGAGGAGCTTTTTCACAGAAAAATGCTCGCAGTGCACGCAGATTGCCCCCTCGAGGACATCGCGCACGTGCTCTCCTCCCAAACAAGAGACGCAAAGAGTGTGTGCCGTATAACACTGACACGGATGCACACACTGTTTAAACGCCTGCTAGTGGATGCCATGACAACAATAATAGATCGCTCTTACCGTTTTGGTCGTTTCTCAGATGCACGCTTCAAACAAAACAGTTAATGAAGATGAAGAAGATGAGTGACGGGTCCTACGGGCGCGTATTTATAGTCGCGCTGGTAGTGACGTCAGAGGCTGTCGCCGGCCAACACGTTGGCGTTTTTCAAAGTATGCTTCAGACACGGGTCACGACGAGGTGTTCCCCATAGTGTCCCCTCGGAGGACGCAGTTCGAAGTTCCCTTGACAGGGAACTGTATTTAAGTTGATGTATATGCTTTTATTTATTATTCTTTAATTTAAACCAAATTTAGAAAAGTAATCAAAAAGTACTCAAAAGTAATTAGTAACATTACTTTAATAAAGTAATTGAAAAAGTTACACTACTATTACATTTTAAACAGGGTAACTTGTAATCTGTAACCTATTACCTTTTTTAAAGTAACCTTCCCAACACTGTATATATATATATATATATATATATATATATATATAGTATATAATAAAATATATAATATAATATATTGTATTGGATAGATCAACAGTAATTGCATTCCTAATTTTGTAATGGTTTCATGGAAACTGTAAGAATTTATTTATTTATTAATTTTTTCAGCAAGGTAATGATAATCATACTGTGTAATCATATAGTGCTGCACATTATTGACAATATTATGCTGAAGCTTGACTTTGCAAATTTAAAAATCGCAAATCAAATCAAGTACTCCTCGCTGCACACTGTAGCGCAGTGACGTCACGTATGTACATCACGTATGTGTTTACCGCACATGTGCAGTAACGTATATGTACTTTACCGTAAATACAATTGTGCGCCGTACTGTCATTAATGCGCATATCCAGGTTCATTCACTTCCGGACGTTCGTAAGGTGTGGTGAATATGGGATATTACTTTTGTTTTATAAAAATTTGTGTATAAATTGCTTTTAATTGTAAGAATGCTTTGGTCATAATCATAAAGAGTGTCATTGCAAATGTGTGCGATTTCAAACATTTATGACATGTTTTATGATATAGTATTCAAATGCTGTTCTTTCAAAGTCTTATTTCGCCTAAAATGAACCATTAAAGATGTCTTAAAATAGAGCAGAAAGACTTTATTAATATAAGTAATGCCATTGATGATTGCATGCATTGCAAAAAAAAATATATCATATTTGTAATCTTTTTCATTAACATTATCAAAGATTAATAGATACTGTAACACATGTATTAGTCATTGTTAGTTTATGTTAATTAATACATTAAAGCTCCAGTCCGTAACTTTTGACGCTCTAGCTGTTAATAAACAGAACTGCTTGCGGCTTGCGGAAGAACATTGTAGCCGGAGCTACTTCTCTCTGTTTATGTCTATGAAGAATCACAAAGGTACCGGGTTACTCCGCCGCGGTACCCCCGAAGCAATCTAAAATAGTCTGAATTTAAACACTTATTATAGATGTACCCTAGTGATTCAGGACAGGCTAAAAACACGGTTTGGAAAATGTATTCATGGTGTACTCGATTATTATATACAATTTGTAAATCTTGAACACAAAAAAAGTTACGGACCGCAGCTCTGATTGGTTGTTTCTTACCGGGAGCGGTCGAATATCTGCAAATGGCAATAGGACCACTGGGAGGAGCCAGAGGAGCTTGATTTTTTCACAGATTATCTGTCTCATATTCTACTTTCAGGACATAATGACAGGTTTCACAAATACATTTTTACAAAAGTTACCTACTTCAGCTTTAACTAGTGTTTACCAATGACACCTTATTGTAAAGTGTTACCTCTTAAATTGACCTTCATATGTCTTCATATGACTTTTTGGGGACATCAGTGTCAGTGAGAAGAAATTCAGAGAAGAGACCCACTTCATGTGGCTAGAGTACTATAATTATCTGTTTTTCTTTCTCTGACAGACTGTATAGCCCTCAACTGTAAAATTTTCAAATTGAAAAAAACTTCAAACTTTCAGGCCATGCTTTCTCAAGCCAAGCCAACCTAAATTTTGACTTGACAAACTTTATTAATTTAGTTGATGTTAATGCTGGTTATAAATTAAATCTCTTAGGTAGTTTACAGACAAAGCAAATAACACTTTTTCTAACACCATGCTATCATATATTTAAAAATACATATAAAATATTTTCCTTGTATGGCTATTCTGTCTTTCTTCAAAATGATTTAATATTGCTTTAGTATTGTTTGTTCTTTGATGTAAATTAGGTGTCGTGAACTGGAGTGCATTATCTGAACAATACAACCAGAGTACCGGGGGTCATGTTCTCTGACCCAGTGCCTCCGGTTCAGTGAGATATTTAAAGACTGTCCACCTGGCTGTGTGAGGAATCACAGGAGGAGAGTCCTGTGTGGGTTTTATTCATTCAAAGAATTTGAGGGCTACTGCTTGGCTTATTGTTTTATCAGTGATGGAGGTGAATTAAATATTTTTTTTTCTTGTGTCATGTCTATAGTCTTAAACTATATTTGTATGTACAATTAAATTTTCTGTTTTGTTCTTTAAAATAAATAAAAAAGATCACTGTCATCAGTTTGATTTTTTGGAGGCACCTTGCATAAAATGGGATGCAGACACTGAAAATATACTGTATGTAGTCAACTGAACTTACAACTACTTTATTGGCTTAAATGTTTCACATGCAGAATTTCCAAAGCAAAATAAAAATGTCCAAATTTATAGTTAATAAATAGATAAACAAGAACCATAGCAAAAGAAAGATTAAAATAAGAAAGCCAGTGGCTATTTACACTAAGTGCAAATGGCTGTAGATTCTGTTTATACTATGATAAAATAGCAGGATTTTCTGCTATTTATATTACTTTTTGCAAATAGTGGCAATTTTCTGCACCTCAGTATTGTAGTACATTATAAAACAGTATGCAATAATTACTGAGTGTAAATTATAATTTTAATTCAAATTATTAAATGGATGCCACCATATTAGGAAAATAAAGCCCTCCCTCACAACTTTTTGATTATTTCCTTCGTTTTTATTTAAAATAAATGCTTTTCTGATGTGATTTGAAATTTGAAAAGGGAGAAACACACTGTCAAAAGGCCGATTCGGATCGATTGCATCAAATTGTGAACAACACACGTTTTACCATCTGCACTATTAGAGCCGACGACTGTATTATCTGTTGTAATTTTGACTAGCTCAATAAGAAATATAAGGTGCCATTAAAGTGTAATATTACAATATACACAGTGAAGTAAAGTGCAACAGAATGTTAATATATTGTAAGTAAGATACTACACAGATATTACAGAATAAACTTTAATTCCATATAATTTTACCTCGCAAATTACAAGCGCATGCACGATAAACACATACATACATGACGTACAGTGTTGGGAAGGTTACTTTGGAAATGTAATAGGTTACAGATTACAAGTTACCCTGTTTAAAATGTAATAGTAGTGTAACTTTTTCAATTACTTTATTAAAGTAATGTAACTAATTACTTTTGAGTACTTTTTGATTACTTTTCTAAATTTGTGAAAATTAAAGAATAATAAATAATAGCATATACATCAACTTAAACACAGTTATCTAATAAGCATGTGATGTATTCTGTGTAATAAACTCCTGAAACATTGGTGTTTTTTTTTTAACTGCTGTCTCTGTATATGATGATAGTTTTCTCAAAATAAGTAAAATGCACATGAAGTGACACAGAGCAGTTCTAGAAATTATGTTTATGTGCTCGTGTACTCCTATATTGAGGAAGCAGAGGTTGAAAACACTGCAAGCTTCAGTAGGCCTATGTGTAGAAAATGAAACCATGTCTTTGCCATTAATTTACAGGAGGGGCGGACTGGGAAAAAAATTCAGACTGGAAAATTCAAACTCATACAAACAAATTCATGGACAAAACTATTTTTTGTATGGACCTGACATTAAAAAGGTTTAAATATTTAATTTGGGGACATGCAAAATAATTAAAAGTTTTCTCCTGAACTGCACCTTCACTTCCATTTTTCTCTTCAGTCTCTTTATTTTGCCCTGTTATCCATCTCTCTCATGACTTTAATACTCAAGATTGAACAAAACTATACTTTACAATACAATACTCTACAATACTACAATATCTTTATAGAAAAATCCTAATACTGTACACGAGTCATGTTTCTCCCTTACAAAAAATTACCATGCTTTTATTAGCCTATATAAAAGTAAAATAACCTTGTTTTCTTTTTTTTTTTTGCAAATGGATTTGTATTTATTTTTAAATAAATACATTTGTAAAATAATTTTACATTTTTGGTTATCACAGTTAAACAATAGTAGCTAACCATTTTCTCTGGATTTTTAGTTAAATATTAAAATGTTAATTTTAATAAGGGTTGTGTTGTTGTCTGTCGTAGCTCCCCCTAAACCTATAAAAAAAATCTGATTATTTTTCAGCTAAATTACTACTGTATCATTACAACAGATAATAATGATGTCCTTTATATAGTATTTTGAGTGATGACTGATGAGCAACGTGCTGCTGCTTGATTAAATAAATAAAAAAACAAAGACAAAAAAGCATCTTTACAGATGAAACTGACCTGAAACCCTGAACAGGAGTTCTGCTTCTCTGCTCCAACACTCTACTCTCTCTCTCTCTCTCTCTCTCGCATTGATTACTCTGAGTCTAATCCAAACCGTTTGGCGGAGGCGCGGAGAGCGCGCGAGTCATGACTAACAATTCATGACTTATTAGAGATTTAATTATCAAATGGCGGATTCGCAAATGATCGCTTTAGTACATTCGGCAGGCAATTATACAATAATGATATTAAATAGTGGGGCAAAATCGGCTGCCAGGCCACCGGGAATTGTCCCGGTTCTCCCGTTGTCCAGTCCGCTCCTGATTTCCACAGACACGCAGAATGTGCAAGTCATATATTGCATTTTTGGGGCTTTATATTCACAGACACTAGTCGATGTCATGTTTTGATTCAAGTGTACTGACCTACTTTTGATTTAGTCATCCAAAATGTGGCATATTCCGTCCGCGTTTGGCATTCCGTTTTTATGACTGGATTCTACGAACCAGACTGTATTTCCGCATCCCGGAAATTATTAGGGCGGTATGTCTCAGAATAGTCAGTGCAATTTGGGAAAGAAATCAGTTAAATCTGTATGTGGATGTGTGTAAATATTCAAATGTAATCCCCTTTGTAATCGTAAAAAATTTCATAAGTAACTGTAATTTAATTACTAATTTTTTCTTAGTAACTGTAACTAATTACAGTTACAATAATTATGTAATTAAATTACGTAATGCCGTTACATGTAACTAGTTACTCCCCAACACTGGTGACGTACATACGTGACGTACATACGTGACGTACGTACGTGACGTCACCGCGCTACAGTCTGCAGCAAGGGGTGTCTCAATCAAATCGCAATCTCTGTCAAAAAAATCACAATTAGATATTTTCCCCATATCGCACAGTCCTACCGTGAACACACACCCGGAGCAGTGGGCAGCTATAGATCCAGCACCCGAGGAGAAACTGGGGGTTCAGTGCCTTGCTCAAGGGCACTTCAGCCATGGGTATTGAGAGAAGAAAGGGCTGTTCATTCACTCCCTTCCACCTACAAATCCTGCCAGCACCAAGACTCAAACCAGTGACCCTCTGTCACAGTGTCTGGGTTGTGTTCCCTGGGTTTCCACTAGGTGTCCTCCTGTTCCCACGGTGTGTATCATATTATCATTTCCTGTCTCCTTATTTGGTCACCTTCCTCCTTGTTTAGTTAATTGATTGTTCCTCACCTCTCTCCAGTTTTCCCATTATCCTTTTGTGTATTTATACCCGGTCTGTCTGAGTCTGTCACGGAGTCCTTGTCTTATGTGTGATACATTTCATAGTCTGCTCTCACCGTGTGTTCTTGTTTTGTTTTCATGTCTTTTTGGATTTTCTGGTTGTGACCCTGCCTGGACTGTTTACCCATTTGGATTTGCCCTTTTAATAAATCTCACACCTGCATTTGGATCTCTCCTCGTTCTTTGTATCACCGAACGTGACACCCTCTGGTAAGTAGTCCATCTCTCTAACCATTAGGCCACAGCTGCCCCTAAATAGCATGCGTTAGCTACTTCTCTTCGAACGTGTAACTCGTCGTGGGCGCTTTAATGCAGCCGTTTTGAGTTATTAAAATAATCAAATGGCATCATTTGAGTTATTCTAGAGAAGGGCCGTACGGCCATTATGGGTTTTAAAAGGTTAACATTAGAATAGTCAGCCAAAGTTGCAATTGAAATAAGTTAACTCTGCTAACCTAGCTAAAAAAAAAAAGCAAAAGCTTATATTGTGTTGTTTGACTTTAGCTGACTAAGTAGCTAGTCACCTCTCCTCCATGTGCTATGTTCACCTGTTTTTGCAAAAAGTCATCAGGTACGGTTTGGCCCGCAACTTCGCCGCACCCACCTTGCCCTTGTGTTTTTGTTTCTGCATCCTAAATCCACTGACTGCATCCAGAGACAGTTTATAATGTACATTACTCACAGAGTACATTTTAACACTGAAAGAGTTAATTTTTTGTTTTTTTCTGTTGTGAATCCAGCATGGTGTTAAAATGTACTCTGTGAGCAATGTACATATTTCACACTTATGAAAGTGTTATTTTAACTCCAAAATGGAGGGAGTCATATATACATTTCAGGAGTGTTAAAATTGAGTTCATTATGTGGTGTTCAGGTTCAGGTGTTCAATGTTAAAGTAAAAAAAAAAATTACATACATACTTACAAACATATATGTATAAAATAATCCACAAATCAGATTGTACTTAGCTGATGCGAAGGTGCAAAGTAGGGAGCATTCCCGGGATGGGGCGGGGCATTCAGTACGTTTACCCCTCAAGTGCGGAGTCCGGTGCAACCGCACCAGTAAGGACGGCCCTGGCTGAATGTATGTTACTGATCACTGAAAAAAGTCTGTTCATCACAATAGTGCCTCTGTAAAAATTTCACATCCATTTATCAAAGCTATTATTAACAAGTGAAATATCAGAGACAAGTATCAATATAATAGTTATATAATATATATATATATATATATATATATATATATATAATAGTATATAAGAGTTTAATCAAAACATTTACCCAAAAATTCTGTCATAATTTTTTTTTTAATCTTTATGTGGTTCCAAACCTGTATGACATACATGTCTAACATGGTGTCTGTGGAACGGCATGAGTATAAGTGAATGACAATTCAGGTGAACAATTTGTTTTAAGGATTATTTCACCCCCCCCCCCCCCCCCCCCCAAAAAAAAAAATTATGTCATCTTTATTTACCTGACTGCTTGTCTCTGTGCATGAATGTGCATGAGACTCTATTAGCAAAGCAGTTCAGTCTAACTCAACCAGGAAAAGCACACAAGTTGTGAACAATCAAGATGAATAAAAACACAAAATAAAATACAATCTATGTGCTTTTTTACTCTGAAGTAAATACATCTGTTGTGCTCATTGAAACAGGAAGTTATCACGTTTATCTGTCAGCTGTCATTTTGACTGTCATGAAAACCGAAGATCCAGTCCAGAGTCAGCAAATTTTTGGAAGATTTCCATGCTTAGTTTTTTATTAAATTTTTTTTTTATTAATCTTAATTTTTTTTTCACAACTTGTGTGCAATTCAGAGTGAACTGAACTAATAGTGTCTCATGAACACACAGTCATGCACAGAGATCAACAATCAAGTCAGGATGTTTGTTAAATAATATGAAAAAGTTCAGTATGTTTCTCACCAAGACTGACATTAAATGGACAAGCATATTCGGGACATTTTATTTAAATCTCCTTTTGTGATATGACATTCAAGGGTGAGTAGATGATTATTTAAATTTTTGGGTAAACTATAACCCTTTAAGGAAAATCATTTAACTCACTCACTGTAAAAATATAGATTTTTGTTGTAAAAAGAAGTCTGTCTTACTGGAAAATAGGTTGTGATTCCTGAATTCCATGCTGATATCATTGCGCTGAGGCAGGGCTCTGTCTATCAGAATTAATGCACATAAATGGGATAGCACATAAAAAGAATGAGTCAATCTTTTGTTCGTTATCTGGCTCGGCTCTGTGTTCATCTTCAGTTCTCTCTTCACAGCAGTTCAGTCAGTGTACTGTTTGAGTAAATGAATTACTCCGGGATATTGGTTTGTTTGAACTCAGAGGGAGTGTCAGCCACATTAAAAAAAGTTAACAGCTTAAGTCATTTGTGGATTAATGCGTATTGGAGACATGAACCGTTTTAAACAATTCAGTTTGATTTGGTGAATTGGTTCAAGAAGATCCGGTTACATCGAATGATTCGTTCGTGAACCGGATATCACAAACTGCTTTGTTTTGAACTGTCTCACAACAGACACGGAAAAGAAGACTGCTGAATAAAGTCGTAGTTTTTGCTATTTTTGGACCAAAATGTATTTTCGATGCTTCAAAAAACTCGAACTGACCTTCTGATGTTACATGGACTACTTTGAAAATGTTTTTATTACCTTTCTGGACATGGACAGTATACCGTACACACAGTTTCAATGGAGAGACTGAGAGCTCTCAGACTAAATCAAAAATATCTTAAACTGTGTTCTGAAGATAAAAGGAGGTCTCACGGGTTTGGAACGACATGAAGGTGAGTTATTAATGACATAATTTTGATTATTGGGTAAACTAACCCTTTAACACTCAACAGTGTTAATAAAGGTAAAGGTTAATAAAGGTACCAACCAATATGGCGGCGCGTCCACACGCAGCGGCTTCTCTCTGTCCCGACAGAACGGTGTTTTCGTGTTTTTTGTCTTGTGAGTCGCAGTGTTTTTGTACGTTGTCGTCGCGTCTACCTGTCTGTAAGCGCAAATACAGTCGCTAGTTTCTGCTCGATGTCGGCAGAACCGAATTTATTCAGTTAAACTCCGCGCACGCGGAACAGCTGCGGGATCTCGGTCTGCTACGGAGGCCTTCACCATCACCGACCCCCACTACTGCATCTCGCCCACAGTGGAGGCGCCACAAGCGGCGTGAGAGGAAGCAGAAGAGGGGTAAGCGCGGAGGTGTCCGGGCTAGGCTAACGGCTAACCCACACAAGCCATCTATCCCCACCATCGTACTGGCTAACGTACGCTCGATGGACAATAAACTGGACTACATTCGATTACTACGCTCAACTCAGAGGACTGTAAGAGACTGTTGTGTTTTTGTGTTCACGGAAACATGGCTCAGCAACAGCGTTCCAGACTGCGCTATTCAGCTCGACCAGCTGACGTGCTATCGAGAGGACAGAGCTCTCGTCGCGGGAGGAAAAACCCGCGGCGGCGGGCTTTGTGTTTACATCAATGACGCGTGGTGCCGCGATACTGTTGTGATCTGCAAACACTGCTCACCCCTGATGGAGTTTATGATTATTAAGTGCCGGCCGTTCTATCTGCCGAGGGAATATACTGCTATACTGCTCATTTCGGTGTACATTTCCCCGTTCAACATTATCAGCAACAGGAACGAGCACATCAGTGAGCAGCAGACAGCACACCCTGATGCTTTTCTCATCATAGCTGGGGATTTCAACCATGCTGACCTAAAGAGTGTGTTTCCAAAAATACACCAACACATCAACTTTCCAACACGAGGTAATAACATTTTGGACTTTGTTTACACCACACAGAGAGGAGCTTACAAAGCCCTCCCCCACCTCGGAGCCTCAGACCACATCACTGTTATGCTAATGCCTGCATACAGACCACTCATTAAAATCACCAAACCAGTTTACAAACAGATTAAAGTGTGGCCAGAAGGATCATCAGAGGTTCTTCAAGACTGCTTCAACACAACTGACTGGGAGATGTTTAAACAGGCTGCCACATGCAATAACACCACTGACCTCCAGGAGTACTCAGAGACTGTCACTGCCTACATCAACAAGTGTACTGATGATGTAACGGTCACAAAAACCATCACAGTCCGGGCCAACCAGAAGCCATGGATGACAGGGGAGGTCTACAGACTCCTGAAGACACGGAACGCTGCCTTCAGAGCTGGAGATGAGGTGGGCCTGAGAACAGCCAGGGCCAACCTGTCCCGTGGCATCAGAGAGGCTAAGAGACAGCACTCCAGGAGGATAGCTCATCAATTCAGCGACAGCAGAGACACTAGGAACCTGTGGCAGGGGATACAGACCATTACAGACTACAAGCCACCATCACGGACCTGTGACAACAACATCTCTCTGCTGAACGAGCTGAACACCTTCTTCGCTCGCTTTGAGCAACAAAACAGCACCACTGCACAGAAGACTCCACCTCCTCCCGGCGACCAGGTGATGACGCTGACCTCAGACAGTGTGAGGAGATCCTTCAGCGGGATCAATGCTCGCAAAGCTCCGGGTCCTGACAACATCCCTGGGCATGTACTGAAAGACTGCAGCAGAACTCACTGATGTCTTCACAGACATTTACAACATCTCACTGAGTCAGGCTGTTGATCCCATATGCTTAAAAACTACAACCATCATTCCAGTTCCGAAGAAGCCATCTCCATCCTGCTTCAATGACTACCGTCCTGTTGCACTTACCCCCATCCTCATGAAGTGCTTTGAACGGCTAGTCATGCACCACATCAAAGTCTGCCCTCCCCCCCTCCCTGGACTCCTTCCAGTTTGCATATCGGTCCAACCGGTCGACCGATGATGCCATCGCCACTGCTGTCCACTCAGCACTCACCCATCTGGACAAAAAGGACTCATATGTCAGAATGCTGTTCATAGACTTCAGTTCAGCATTCAACACAATCATCCCTCAACAGCTCATCTATAAAAACTGATTCAGCTGGGGCTCAACACTTCGCTGTGCAACTGGCTGTTGGACTTTCTGACTGGAAGACCTCAGGCAGTACAGGTTTGCAGCAACACATCCAACATCATCACACTGAACACTGGGGCCCCCCAAGGATGTGTGCTGAGCCCCTTCCTCTTCACTCTGCTGACCCATGACTGCACACCATCACACAACTCCAACCTCTTTATTAAGTTTGCAGATGACACGACTGTGGTGGGTCTCATTAGCAACAAAGATGAGACAAACTACAGGAGTGAGGTGAGCCGCCTGGCCAAGTGGTGCAGTGACAACAATCTGTCTCTGAACGTGGAGAAGACAAAGGAGATTGTTGTAGACTTCAGGAGAGCACACACTCAGCACGTTCCTCTGACCATCAATGGTGCGACTGTGGAGAGAGTGAGCAGCACCAAGTTCCTGGGTGTGCACATCACAGAGGACCTCTCCTGGACTGAAAACACCGCAGCACTGGCCAAGAAATCTCAACAGCGTCTCTACTTCCTCCGCAAACTGAGGAGAGCCAGAGCCCCGGCCCCCATCATGTACACCTTCTACAGAGGCACCATCGAGAGCATCCTGACGAGCTGCATCACTGTGTGGTACGGCGCCTGCAACGCGTCCTGCCGAAAGACTCTGCAACGCATAGTGAGAGCAGCTGAGAAGATCATTGGTGTCTCTCTCCCCTCCCTCCAGGACATTTATGGAACACGCCTCACCCGCAAAGCCCTCTGCATCACAGGTGATCCCACTCACCCATTACACAGCTACTTCAGCCTGCTGCCATCAGGGAGGAGACTGCGGAGTCTCCAGGCCAGGACCAGCAGACTGGAGGACAGCTTCATCCACCAGGCTGTCAGGAAGCTCAACTCCCTCCCGAACTTGCCCCCCCCTCCCCTCTTCTTCCCCAGGAACCACTGAACTATGAACCCCCCCCACACACACACACTAATTATATGATGGCATGCACATGTCACTTTGTGCAGTATTGGTCTGCTCACTACCTCATTCGGCATGGAACTGACGTCATTCCACTACCTCATCAGTCAGTTAAATAAAATAACTTCTCTTGAGCCCTTTGTCACTTTACTCAGACTTAAGGTATTTTTTAATAAGTGATTTTTTTGCACTAAAAATCTTTTATCTGCACTGTTGTTCACTTCATTGATTTGCACTATATCTGTCATTTGCCTTGCGCTGCTTTATTTAACTTTTTTTTTTAAATTGTATTATATGCCTTTTTGTTTTTACATTCCCTTATTGTATAGTTGTATTGATTTTTTTAGGCTTTAATGTTAATGTTATCTGAAAGCACCAGGGTCTGAGAGTAACGCAATTTCAATTGTCTGTATGTATGTACTGTACATGTGGAAATTGACAATAAAGCAGACTTGAACTTGAACTTGAATTCTGCGTATTTACACCGCCAGAGGGGGCTGTTTACACTAGCTAGTGTTAATTCAACAGCACAACTTAAACACTTTATTCTAAAAGTACCCAACACTGGAGATTTTGCTGTGTATATATAGAAATACATATAGGTATGCGGTTTCTCTAGACCATGATACAAGGAATCAATGCATGGATATAAAATATATGTTTCTGTTATATGTGATTCATAATATATAACAAAAAAAAAAAAAAAAAAATTGTAATAAATAAAAGATACCCTTACTGAGATGTGGAACCATAGCAAACTAAATGTAGTTTCTTAAATGTAGTGGCTTAAATGTAGTTTACATACATCATCACACATAAAGCACACACAAAAAAAGAACAACAAAAACATAGATTAGAAATTGTAATTATTGTATACATTCAATAATTGAGTTTATTACCTGTGTTTGAGATAAGGAGAAGGATGAAGGATGCAAACAGGTGATGCACTGCCATCGTAGGAAACATCAAGATGGCTGATAGTGTATTCTTAAAACAGGAATTTGAATATGTGTGCAATGACCCTCGAGGAACCTCTTTATAACTCTCCCACCACAAAGAGATCAGTTACTAATCAATTACTAAATACCAAATATATATTTTAATTGTTTTCCCTAAAGAGAACATTCTCAAACATCCACACAGTAGGGTTTTGTTAGACAACTTTACCACACACACACACACACACACACACGTTTTTTTTTTTTGTGAAAAGTGGGTTCATCCCATAGACATAATGGTTTTTATACTGTACAAACTGTATATTCTATCGCCCTTCACCAACCCTAACAGGAAACTTTGTGCATTTTTACTTTCTCAAAAAAAAACTCATTCTGTATGATTTATAAGCGTTTTGAAAAATGGGGACATGGGTTATGTCCTCATAGGTCACCCTCTCCTTGTAATACCTGTGTCATACCCATGTCATTATACATACCCATGCCTTTTAAAAATACATAAAGTACATTGATCTATCTTCTGTTGAAGTAATTCAGTTTGTTGTTTTTGTCCTTCTGTTGGAGTGTTTTAATCTTTAAATTTGTACTTCTGTTGGAGTGCTTTAATAATTGTTTACATTCATTTACATTCATGCTTCTGTTGGTGAAGAGTTTTAATTCAATAAACAATAAAGTGTTTGAGTTTACAATCAATAGCACAATCTACTAGTATGTCTACTTTTCTAAAATTATTCTTTTAATTTTTTGAAAACTTTCAATGTGTTGTTGTAAGAAATTGTATTATCTAAGCACAAACTGGATAAAGCCTGAAGTATAAAAATGGGCACTTATTGTTCCTTCAAAAAATGAATGCACAGAGCAACACAGCAGACATTTGCCACAGCTGTGGATATTAAAGTGTGAATGAAGGGAATGTTTTGAATGACTACTAAATTACTCATTAATACTGTTATGCATTAAAAATAAAATATCTGTTGCAGTTTAAAGTTTATTTAAACGTGTATTTTCTATTACACATGAACTTGCTCTATTTATATATTGTCTGTCACAATTAAAGCTAAAGTGCACATAAACACATTCACATTATAGAGCTTTTTACTTTTATGTTATGCATAGGTAAACACTCACCTAAAGGATTATTAATACCTGTTCAATTTCTCATTAATGCAATTTTCTAATCAACCAATCACATGGCAGTTGCTTCAATGCATTTAGGGGTGTGGTCCTGGTCAAGACAATCTCCTGAACTCCAAACTGAATGTCAGAATGGGAAAGAAAGGTGATTTAAGCAATTTTGAGCGTGGCATGATTGTTGGTCTGAGTATTTCACAATCTGCTCATTTACTGGGATTTTCACGCACAACCATTTCTAGGGTTTACAAAGAATGGTGTGAAAAGGGAAAAACATCCAGTATGCGGCAGTCCTGTGGGCGAAAATGCCTTGTTGATGCTAGAGGTCAGAGGAGAATGTGCCGGCTGAATCAAGCTGATAGAAGAGCAACTTTGACTGAAATAACCACTCGTTACAACTGAGGTATGCAGCAAAGCATTTGTGAAGCCACAACACACACAACCTTGAGACGGATGGGCTACAACGGCAGAAGACCCCACCGGATACCACTCATCTCCACAACAAATAGGAAAAAGAGGCTACAATTTGCACGAGCTCACCAAAATTGGACAGTTGAAGACTGGAAAAATTTTGCCTGGTCTGATGAGTCTGGATTTCTGTTGAGACATTCAGATGGTAGAGTCAGAATTTGGCGTAAACAGAATTAGAACATGGATCCATCATGCCTTGTTACCACTGTGCAGGCTGGTGGTGGTGGTGTAATGGTGTGGGGGGTGTTTTCTTGGCACACTTAAGGCCTCTTAAGCCGAGTTCAGACTGCACGATTTTAGCCCAGTTTTTGGCTTGCCGACAGGTTTTCAGAAATCGCAGACAAATGCCTGAAATCACAAGCAAATCGGTGCTCGTTCCCGAGAGTGACAATCACGCAATCACAGTGTGAATGAGCAAAGACGTGATCTGAGAGAATCACAGATGAGGCGCCGATGCCCGTGAGATATTTGGCATGCTAAATATATGGACCTGTCGGCGATTCAAAATCATGCTATCTTAAAAGTGTTCTGACTGAAAACTACATCGGCGATGACTGACAGCCAATGAGAGAGCAAGATACAGAGCAGCAGGGAGTTCGGGGAGGAGTTATAAACCACAATATCCTTGCATCTCCCCAACATTTCCTCCTTCATGTTCTTCTTTTCCTTTTCTTGTTTTTGCTGCAAACCACCACACAGGCAATTAGTATTGCAAGCTTCTTGCGGGCTACCTTTTTTAATAATAATCCCAGTCTCACATGAGTACTTCGGTCTTGCACGCGTGTTATCGCGTTGTTTCCTTGTCACATCACGTGTGTGTTTGGTTGTGAAACGTAGTTTGCGTGCCAGACAGAGTTGTCGGTGATTCTTCCTATTGTAAAGTCATGCAGTGTGAAACCTTCTGTCACCAATCCATCAGGCAGTGTCAACACAGCAGCGACTGAATGCTGGCCAAGATAGTCATGCAGTGTGAAAAGAACAGTGACCCGACTACTTTGAAAATCGTGCAGTCTGAACTCAGCTTTAGTGTCAATTGGGCATCGTTTAAATGCCACGGCCTACCTGAACATTGTTTCTGACCATGTCCATCCCTTTATGACCACCATGTACCCATCCTCTGATGGCTACTTCCAGCAGGATAATGCACCATGTCACAAAGCTCGAATCATTTCAAATTGGTTTCTTGAACATGACAATGAGTTCACTATACTAAAATGGCCCCCACAGTCACCAGATCTCAACCTAATAGAGCATCTTTGGGATGTGGTGGAACGGGAGCTTCGTGCCCTCCATCAACTGCAAGATGCTATCCTATCAATATGGGCCAGCATTTCATTTGTTGAATCAATGCCACATAGAATTAAGGCAGTTCTGAAGGTGAAACGGGGGTCAAACACAGGATTAGTATGGTGTTCCTAATAATCCTTTAGGTGAGTGTATGTAAGTTATGCGCTAAAAAACAAACTTCAGTTCATTCACCCAGCTTTATTCAGAATTTAAATCATTACACAATTTAATAAAACCTGTAGAACTACAATATGTTTGTGATAACCAAATCAAAAATATTCTACTATATACTGTAGGTACTGTAAGAGCTTTCTAAAGATTCAAGTGGTTAACAATTAGGAAACCATGGTGCATTTTCATCTCTGGTAAGCAAAACAATGTAGTTGGCTTTTTTTTTTTTTTTTACCCGTTGACTCTTGGTTTTCATCCAGAGTAGATATAAGATACTACAACATAACTTTCTCCAAAAGTATGTTCAATATGAAATAAAACAACAACAACAACACTAAATAAAATGTAGATTGTTCATCACAGTCAAATTTATCTCCAGTCAGAGAGCAGTCACAAAAAAATATAAGATATCACAAAAATAAAAAAATCATAAACAATTTTGACTAAGTAAATTTAAACATTTCTCACCGGCTTTAACAGTCATGTTTGTCTCTCTTTACTTTGATAGTACTGATCAACACATCTACAGTGCATCTAAATGAAAAGCTCAGCAGTGTTTATAACAAAACTAATATATAAAAGCAAAATGTACTCCATATATCAGTTCGGAAACAGTGATGTTTGAAACAGGATGTACAAATATCATCTGTAACCGGGGAGCTGACAGAGTGCCATTTGTTTACTTTTCCATTACATGTATTTATCCAAACTCTCCAGAGCTTCCTTTTTTTTGTATTGTTTCCATTCATCTGGAATCTCACCATATCCCTGAAATGTCTTACTGTAGTATGTTTCCAGATCTTTCTGGAATCTTCACACAAACCACTTCCAGTACGGCAGCTCAGAGTTGTCAGGCGTGATGCTCCAGTTAGCATATTTAGGACCTCCTCTTCTGTATTCTTTCCAGGGAACTGCTTCATCTGTGGAATTTGGGTAAAAGGATAGATCACTCGATGCTCCTGTTGTGCAGATATCAATAGCCAGGTTTGTTGTTTCTCTGTAAAACCACCCATTCAGTCCAATATTGCGGTGGAAAGGAACGCAGTGATCTCCAGGATGGTCTTCCATTGTGTTGGTACAGATAGCTTTACAGAAAGGACACTGAACCCAGCAGCACTGACAGAAGTGCTCAATCAAAATCTCATCTGGTCTTTGCCTGCACTTCTCCAATTTCATGTCATCAATGTTTTTAAAACTGTTCTGTAGGTTTGTCATCCTCTTCTCTAGACTGTCACTCAAAAAGGTCTTGAGAAAATCCAAATCTTTAATTTCACTGAGATCACCACATGAGTTCTCTGTGAGTTTCAGCTCATCTGTCAGGGCTGTGGTGAAGCATCTGAACCACATGTTGCCGTCTCCACTCTCACTCTTGGCCTCCACTGTAGCTGCTTGGACTGCATTATTTACAGTCTGCTCCTTTTGTTTTAGATTTCCTTTGAAAATATTTAGAATCATTTTGTTTTGTTTGGTAAAGTATCTGTCCACTTCCTCCTTTATGAATTGTTTGAAGTGTTCTCTGGGATTATGAATATATTCTATGTATTGCTCAAAGTCCTCCTTTTCTGCAAGGGATCTCAGAATGTGTTTCTCCAGATTTGGTCTGTTCTCACGTAAAGCTTTTATGTCAGACCTCATCTGTGAGGCCAAGTCATTAGCAGTTTTGTTATAAACTGCTTGTAGAATAGATGGTTCAAGTTTGCTGCAGATGAATTCACATAGTATGGTTGTTGCTCCTTTGTAGTAGTTCTTGAAGATGTGCCAATAGTGAGTTTTCTGCTTGTTAAGATAAAGTCTTGGGTCATTTGTGTCTCTGAATTCTTTGTGGAGTTCAGTAAAAGTCTGTCTGGCAATCTCACACACATGGAGACTGAGATCTATGGTAAACTCTTTTTTTTTTAAATGTATTTTTGGCTCATGGATTGATGTTTCTGTACTGATTTCTTAACACAATCTGTTATTTCTTGAACAAAATTCTCATTGTAGCCTCGTGTTCCAACTGGTGACTTCTTCATTCTCATTTCAGTTTCCTGAATAATTTTGTGAGTCAGATCCCTTATTGAGTATTGAAGTTCAGCATTTAGGCCAATGTTTTCTTGTGGTTTTGGAGACCCTCGAAAAATTTCTATGCCTGACATAACTTTTTGACCAAACCGACTGAATATCCCACTCTTGCTTTTCTTAGAGCTCTCAGTAGCTTCACCTGAAGATGCTGTTTCATCAGAGTGCTCCAGATGCTTTAGTATCATGTAGTCACAATAATCACTCCGGCGGTCTATCAGTTCATAGGTTTTTTGTTTTAAGCACTCATCTACAAGAGTCAGTTCATGGTTTTCAGATAATATCCGTATCACATCCTCCCAAAAGTTAAAGTCTGCCAGTGGAGGTGTGTTTTTGGTCATTTCAGTGACCCATTTACTCCACATTGTGTCAAACTCCTCCTTAAGCATATCTTCATCTGTTCCTGTATTTTTCAGTTGTAAAGCTAGTTCCTTGCTCCGACTGAAAAGCTTGGTTTCATACTCTGTCCTTCTTTGATCCAGCTGCTCCCTGGCTTTTTTCTGTTCAATTGCTTCATCCAACTTTCGTTTTGTTCCCTTCACAAGGTCATCATGAAGATCTTTGATTCTGGTTTCAAATCTTCCTCGCCACTGACACAGAATGTCTTTGTCTTTGTCCTCCTCAAAGTAAGACACGATTGATTTTTCTACCTGCACCTTTGTAATCATCATGTGATCCAACAAGTCATTTTCCTGAACCTTAATGTTTGCATTGTCAATTCTGTTGTAGAATTTATCTTCAATGGTCATCATGGCACTTCTGAGGCTCCACGTCCAGTCACTGTATTTAGTTTCCAGTTTTCTGTATACTGCAATCTCAAGTGTGTTTTTGAAGCTGAACACAAAGTTTTCATTCAGCAGTGCATTCCACAGATCTTTAACACGCATTCTGAACTGAGACAGTGTAATGCCACTAGATTTGGAAGCTTTTGAGAGAATGCTGTCCTTTAACTCCTGAATATTTCTGCTGTAGTCAGGGTTCGGTGGTGCCATTGGTGGGCTGCCTTCCCAGAGCTGAGCAAAATACTTCACATCATTCTGAACATCAAATGTAATGATGTCACTGAAAAACTCTGTATCACAGTCTTCCTCTTTAGAGGCGAGTTTAGTCATCTCATCCAGTTTCTCCTGCAGTCGTCTCCTTCCTTCCATGTTTTTCTCTCCAGCTGTAACATCAGAAACGTTCTGATGCACAAACATGCAGCTTGGATTCAGTCTGATCTTCTTCATTCTCATGAAGGCCTGAACAACAATCTGAAGAATGTCCTGCATCTCAGCTGTGTTTTCTCCAAAGACATTGATCAATGTCATATTTCCAAGACCAACAACAAATGTGGCCATTTCATTATCGTGATTTCTTGTTGACCTTCCGGCCAGTTCTAGGCCACGAAGTCCCTCAGAATCAACGACCAGAATATAGTCAAACTTCAGCTGTGATTTCATCTCCTCTGAGACTCTGACCAGCTGCATGAAAGCTCCTCTGGTGCATCTGCCAGCACTGACGGCAAACTGCAGTCCAAACATGGCGTTCAGCATGGTGGATTTCCCAGAGCTCTGAATCCCTAAAACTGACAACACATAGACTCTCTGGTCTCCCAGTTTCTGGATGAGTGCATCAAGAACAGCAGTAACCCAGATCAGAGGAACATGGGCTGCATCGCCATCCATCAGCTCCAGTGGAAATCCAGAGATCATCATCTCTGCTGCAAGACTTGGAAGAGAGGAGAAGTTAAATTTCAGGTCTTTTTTGTTTTTCTTTACAGATGAACATGATTCATATATCTGACCGATCTCTCTCAGTATGTGCTCCAAGCCAAAGGTTGCAGCTTGTAGTTTCTCAGATACTCTCTCAAGTTCAACTTGTGCTGCTGTCATTTGCTGTGATTTATCATGTTTCTTTTTAAGATTTAGGACTGTTGACCATTTTTCATCATATTCACGAAGAAGGGCTGAAAGACTTTCAGTAGTGTAATTGTCTAGCAGGATGCCCAGCCATTTAAAAAAATATGCCTCTTCATTTCCTAGGTGTGAATTAATTTTTTGAATAAAGATTTGGATAAACTGACTTGGGTCAGATGTTTGCTGCCATTCACGGATTTTCATCATTTCTGATTGCTTAGAACAATTGTTCTTTTCAATGTTGTTTCCCTTATGTAGTTCTCCTAATGTAGTTCGATGAAATTCTTTATTCTTCTGGCACCACTGATGCCACAGTTTTCCCTGCAATGGCAGAAACGATTCTTTGATTTTTGTTAGTTCTTTATCCTCCAGTAAATTCATCATCTGCTGTGCTGCCTCTTTTCCAGTCCTGCACTGTTAACAATGTTCTTGTATTTATACAGTACTGGCAGCACGGTGGCCAGCAAGTTACTGTATTGTTTTACAGTAACTGTACTGTAATTCAATTTACAGTACATACAAACATTACTGTAAACTACAAGACAATACTGTACTGTATTTTTACGGTATTTTGTAATTGTACTGCTTCTGCTGTAATTAATTATACGGTATTGTACTGTAATATTTATATTGATATATTATTGCTAAATAATATAATTTTCAATTTAATAATAATGGTAATATTACATTTATATAATATTTAGTCATTTACAGTATAGAAATCTATAGATTACAATTGTAAAATGCAACATCAGAATAACTGCAAATTAAAAGACAATCCAAACAATGTTATTGTCAAAAACATTTTTTTTTATTAATCATGGATAAATTCAAGGATTAATCAAGAACTGCAATGTAGTTCATTTAATTTGCAAATTCAGGATTCAAATTAACAGGAACATCAAAAAAAAAAAAAAAAACTCCAGGACTTCGAAATTACACAACCCTCAAAAGACAAGAACTGTCAAACACTGAGGGACACACAGTTTACAAGCGTGTGTGTGTATCAATATCAATGGGTAACTGTACAAACATCTGTATGTATATGTTTGTGTTGTATATGTGTGTGTGTGTGTGTGTGTGTGTGTGTGTGTGTGCAGGGGAAGTGTGTGGATGTGAGTGTAGCTGTACAAAAATATGTGTATGTTTGACAGTGTATGATTTGTGTCAGTGAATGTGTGAGTGGGTGTGTGTGTGTGTGTAGGCGAGTGTGTGGATGTGAGTGTAGCTGTACAAAAATATGTGTATGTTTGACAGTGTACGATTTGTGTCTGTGAATGTGTGAGTGCAGGGGCGTAGTTTATGGGGGGGGTGGGGGGTAGGTAACCCCCCTAATATTCAAATCCATCAGTTACAACCCCCCCATTATTTCAACATGAAAATCACAGTAGATCAAATGAAAAATATAATATGAAAAAATAGAATTCATTTATTTTGTAAAAATAATTTTGTTCCTAATAAAATATGAGTATGTCATAATAAATCAGACAAAAAATACTCCCCCTCCATTGAACCGATTGGTAACGCCCAACCAATGAGTCGCACTTTCACCAAAACAAGCGAGTGGTGTTTGAATGGGAGAGCACACGGTTAATGTTAACGCCAAAAATGAAGAAAGCGCTGCACAGTGGACTATATTTAACTGCTGGTCAGAGAGGGATGCAAAAAAAATAAAGCATACTGAGAATGAGGTATGAGAATATTGTGTAATAGTTAGTACACACCTCATATATTTTAGCTAGCTAATCCATTGCAATGTATTTAGCTATAACTATCAGTATAACAAGTTACCAAAGCAGCTGTCTGTTTTGCTAGTATATTTTTCAATAGTGTAATTATCAACGACAAAAGTATTCACATCGGTGTTCGTTTTCTTACTAAATCTGACTTTTGAACGAATTGGATGAATTAACGATTTAAGTGGCTAACTCATTAAAACAGTGAAACACTGCCGCCTACTGGCGGGTTTCAATACTTAATTTCTTTCTTTTGATAATCTCTACTATGTTAGAATTTTATGAATGATGATTATAAACAAATTTCATAACGTTATGAGGTGTATAATCTCTTAACATGTTTTTATAACAGATTCGAGGTAAATATAGCTGCAGGGTAGAAAAGTCAGCAGAGGGAGAGGAGGAGCAGGTGATCAGGTAAAGAAGATGCCATTCAATCAATAAAATAAAATAAAATAGGAAACAGTATAGAAAAACAACAGTTTTGTAAAGTTAGGTTATACATAAATGCCTTTAATGTTTAAAGATGTGTTTCCCTTTAGAAAATTTTTTTAAATGCATTAAGGTGGAATGTAAAAATCTTAAAATAAATGTCTAAATGTTGTCTCTTTCATATTTCTATATGTTGAATTTGTAATCAGTTAAAGCATGTTGCCAGATAGATAGATAGGTAGATAGGTAGATAGATAGATAGATAGATAGATAGATAGATAGATAGATAGATAGATAGATAGATAGATAGGAAGAAATAAATTATCCAATAACAATACACATAAAAATTGTTTTTTTTAAAAAAAATTATGGGCAGCATACAACGTTCAACCCCCCCAATGTTCAAACCAAATCTACGCCCTTGTGTGAGTGTGTGTGTGTAGGCGAGTGTGTGGATGTGAGTGTAGCTGTACAAAAATGTGTATGTTTGACAGTGTACGATTTGTGTCTGTGAGTGTGTGTGTGTGTGTGTGTGTGTAGGCGAGTGTGTGGATGTGAGTGTAGCTGTACAAAAATATGTGTATGTTTGACAGTGTGTGATTTGTGTCTGTGAATGTGTGAGTGTGTGTGTGTGTAGGCGAGTGTGTGGATGTGAGTGTAGCTGTACAAATATGTGTATGTTTGACAGTGTACGATTTGTGTCTGTGAATGTGTGAGTGTGTGTGTGTGTGTGTAGGCGAGTGTGTGGATGTGAGTGTAGCTGTACAAAAATGTGTATGTTTGACAGTGTATGATTTAACTGTACAAACATCTGTATGTATATGTTTGTGTTGTATGTGTGTGTGTGTGCGTGTGTGTTTAGTTTGACGTTTTCCATTCAAACTCCATCAACGACCGAATAAAACTATTAACATGAGGGTTGATGGTTGTCACTTTCCTCTGGACCACCCTCTTGGTTTTCTTGCTCACTCCTTGTCTGGCTGTACACTTTAATTTCATGCTGGCATTGCCATCTTCCGGGTTAATTCTGACGAGGAACCTGTTAGAAATATCATACAACTCAATAAATATGCTTCTATTACAAAAGTGAAATGCAGAAATAAAATACAAAAGTGAAATGCAGAAATAAATTTACTTGCCTCTGAGCAAGCTCTAATGTACATGCAGCAGACTCCTGGTACTCGATGTTAAAAATATAATAGCTTGCAAAAAGCACTGCAAAGGCGGTTATAAAATTGTCACTGTTGTCCAGTGTCAACAAAACTCTTCCCTCGATTGACAGCATCCACGTGATTGAATGTCCTTAAAAAAAGAAAGAACAATGTTTGAGACTTCTAGGTCTTAAATAAAACTTCATTCGAACACATACATACAGTATATGAAACACTTGCATACACATATACTAAGTAGTCACACATACATGTATACTGCAGAATGCTCAAACAAATAAATATGAAATTTCCAACGACACACCTAAATGTGCTCACGCACATACACGCAAACTCTCCAAGCACATACTTGTATACTTAAAGTACACACAAACTATACACGCACATACTCCGTGAGACGAGAGCACACACAAACACAAACTCGCGCACATACTCTTCTATGTCATTTTGTGTGTCTGTGCTCGCGTCTCAAATAAGTATGTGCGTGTACGTCTCATAGGAGTATATGTGTGGATAGTTCCGCACGTCTTGTGTGTGTAGAGTTTGTGTGTATGTGCTTGAGCGACTTTAGGTGTGTCGTTGTGCATTTCATGTATTTGAGCATTCTGCAGTATGTATGTGTGACTAAGTATATGTGTATGCAAGTTTTTTACGTGTGTGTGAATGAAGTTTGATTAAAGGCGCCTTATACTTAATGTAACAATTTACCATTGTAAATTTTGCAGTAAATTGTGCCACATGTGCAGTGAATTAACATTCTTAAAAGTATGTTGATACAGCTGTATGTGTTGTGTGTGTGTGTGTGCTTGTTTTTACCACTGACAAGTTCGGATGTTATTGAAATGATCCCAACAGAGATAACAGATGATGTTAGACATTTTTTTTGCTATCATAAAATCATTCAAACGTCAGTAATTTCATCTCGCAGGCCATCGTAAAACATATTTATTGTAATTAAAACTGACAAAACCACCTCGATTTGTGTTCCAACAACAATCAAGTCTGTTTTGGTCGAAATAAACTAACGTTAGCAGCTATAAAGTCTTGTTAACGTTAATTCACGGAGTGATAAGATTTGAAAATGTCGGTAAAGCAGCGGAGTTCAGCAGATCTAACTAACGTTAATAGTGTTTTTGCAACCGTCGCTGGCTAAACTTCCACTAAACTACCACTGTCATTTCACATATGTACACTATAGCGTAACATCATAAAACCTTATTATAAAATTAACTTACCAATTAATATCCAGATATCTGCTGACTGCTGAGACTTCATCCGTGAATGGTCTGGATTTGTGCTCTGACGTCACGCGCGGCACGCGCGCTCTCTGTTTACAGCAACCCTGTATTATTGCCTGGCATATTACAACCAGGTTACAGCTAGGTTACAGCAACATTAAAATGTACTGTAAAATGTTCCCGCTCGATCAAAATTACCCAGAATGCAATACAAATTACGGTATTTTACTGTAATATAGAAATGCAGTATTGTATTGTAGGTTTTTACAGTACTGTGCTGCTAAATCTACAGCAACATTTAACAGTGTGAGGTTTTCATCATTGTCCTCATCTACTCTGATATCAGAATATCTGGCCATGTCTTCAAGCTTGAAAATAGAAGATGACTCTAATGACTTATTTATAGCTCTTCTGATTTCTTCTAAAACGACTGACTGATTTCTGTCTTTTAAACCGATTTTGTATTTCCCTTTCCGCATTTCTGCGAGAGCAGAATCATTGTCAGTAAGAAGGCAGATGAGTGGCTTTGAGTCCTTGTAGAAGGTTTGGATCTTGGTCATGTTTTTGTCTTTCTTGTCAAGTTGTGGTAAAATAGCAACATTTACAGAGGCCATTTCAGTCAGGATATCCAGCTGTTTTCCATGGGCTCCTGCATCACCATGGAGGTTACAGAACGCAACACAATGATTAAATCTTTTCTCTCCAGATGGACAGTACCAAGCAATCTCCACCACTCCATCCATCAGGACTCTGGTTCTGCTGCTGCCTGGGCAGTTTCTTTGGAAGAATGTGTTGTGTTTCTCATTGATCAGGCTGTTCATTAGTTGAGACTTGGATGAGGATGCAGGACCAAACCTGAAGAAAGCCACCATTGGGGTTTCTGCTTTGTAGACTGGCTGGAATTTGCTAGAGATTTTACCTGTATCATCAATTGTCTTCCAGCTCTTGTTAATTTGACGAAATGTCCAGAGCGGGAACTCAATCTGTTGTGTGAATGGATTTGGTACAAGAAGAGGCAGAGCAAACTGACACTGTGATAGTTTAGTCACGATGAGCTGCTGTAGGAAACTATCAGCACAATGAAACACAGCCATCTGAACATCCATTAAGTGGACAGGATCTGATTTGTTTGATTCATCTGAGGATTTAGCAGTTTCTCCAAAAATATTTCAAAGGCATCAGCATCATCTTCAGAAGAGTTATTATTGTTCCTTTGTTGTTTGTGTTGTTCATTATTCTCTTTAATCTGAATGTATCTTGCTCTGTAGTCCATCATCATCAATTTCTGTAGAAAAACTGAAGCCAGCTCCTCTTCTGCACAAGAATCTTGGGACTGTACAATTGGCTTAAGGAAATCCACAGTTCTCAGTTTCTGATGTTTTCCTTTAAGATAAATCCTGTCAATGAGTTGCTCTGCACCCTGCTGAAAGTACCATAATACTTGTAAATAGAAGTTTGAAAAGCTATGGAGAAGAATGTTAATTTGTACACTTTCTGATAAGTTCATCAAATTTAGGACATAAATATAAAATATGCAGCCTGATCTTACTGTAAGGCTATGTATATTTGTATTGTAATTGAAATGGCTGAAAAATCATAAATACAACCACTAGTAATAAGATTAAATGGCTTATCACTTTTGACCAATAGGTGGCGCTGTTATCAAATCAATTTGGTGTACTCTGTGTGACTTGTCAATGACACACACAAATTTTGGTGTCAGTATGCCAAAGCATTGCAGAGGTACAGCCTCAAGCGTCATTTTGGCATCATGCCTAAAATTCTTTGCTTTCGTATGCGAATATGGTTTTGTGTATCGATACAAAATCCATAACATTCTTGTCAGCACAGACTTAATTTTGGTGAAAATCGGACCAACGGTTGATGAGGAGTTTGAAAAAGTAGATTTTCAACATAAATCAAAATGACGGACAGGAAGTTAAGCTTACTCTGGCATATTTGGTATCTATGTTGCCGGCATAAGCCAGGGAATAGTTTGAGTTTCATTGCAATAGCCTGATGCAATTAAAAGTTTTTAATGGTTAATGGTTGTTTTTTTTACTCTTGACCAATTGGTGGCGTTGTTACAAAATTTATGTGGCATGGTCAGTGTGAGGTGACAATGACACATACAATGTTCGGTGCAAAAATGTCAAAGCTTTGCTGAGATACAGCCTCAATTTCAATATCAAAATCAAGATGGTGGCCAAATAAGGAAAACTTGGTATCTATGCTCTCGGCTTGACCCAAGGAATCTATTAAGACCAGCGGCATTTCAATAGCCAGATTTTCTTCAAAAGTTATTAGCCTTTTTGGAATTTTTGTTTGGGAAACTTTTGACCACTAGGTGGCTGTTTCGAAAATATTTTGAGTACCTTCAGGGGATGGTGTTGTTGGCACATTCTGAGTTTCGTAATATTACACCAATGCATTTGTTTAGTATAGCATTTTATTTCACAAATGTATTGAAGTCAATGGGAATTTCATGTTTTGTTCTATTATAATACCACCAAGAGGCTCAGTCCCACCATTTTTTTTGTGTCCTCAGAGTGAGCCCATACATATGTGTGTCAGTTTTGGTGAAAATATCTCAATTCACTTCAGAGTTACAGTATAGACATTTATATGAAAAAAAAACACATAAAAAACGACTGACACATGACTTTGATTGAATTTGACTACCCCTTACTATCAATATTTTCTGAATAGAATAAATCGTTGCAGAGATACAGCCTTACGACTGTTTTTGCAAGCGCTACATAAAATTAGTTCGAGTGTTTATCGAAAAACGGTTTGACGAATCAATTTGAATTCCATAACTTTTGGTCAGCACTGCCTGAAGATAATCTGGTTTAATTTTCATGCAAATCGGACAAACCGTCTAGGACGAGTTCGAAAAAGTAGGTTTTCCCAAAAATTCTAAATGGCGGCCAAATTTCTATGACTTCATAGGATGCAATCGAATCGTCAAGAGCTCAGGAATCAGAGATAAAAAATATTTTGTTGATTGGCCTTACGGTTCAAAAATTAACAAAATATTAGTGACACTTTGGACAGTTGGTGGCGCTAGAGGGAATGACTTAGAAACACCAAAATTGGTGTACTTAATGTTGGCAATGTCCTCTATCAGAATGTCAAACCATTACAACTTTCCCACAATCGGTTCTATGGGCTGCCATAGACTACTAGTCGGAAGAAGGAAGAATAATAATAATAAGAACGGGAACCGATACAATAGGTGCCTCCGCACCTTCGGTGCTTGGCCCCTAATAATTCTTTTGACGAATTTTAAATGAACAGCATGGTCAGACTTCCAATTTCAGTTTTCAACTCAGCTCTTGTGAGTTAATACTATAAAGCAGGCTGATTCAAAAACACCAATGTTGATTGAGCCATTAACAAATGACATAATAAAATAAAGGCACAAGTGAAAATTATGAACATATATTCAGTCATTTCTTGCAATAATACATAAAGTTTGGACATTGTGTTTAGCAGATATAGGTCAATTTGTATCATTTTAAGAAGTTGACAAAAGTGCTTTTTCTTTTTTCCAAAAAATGTCAAATGGGGGACAATTTTTATCACAATGAATTATATTTGTTTTTATATATTTTCACTAGGGCTGTTAATCTTTGGGAAGGCAGCGATGCGATTCGATTCAAGATTCATAGTTTTTCGATTCGATTCAAGAACGATTTTTGCAAATTTAGAACAATTCAATTCGATTCACAATTAAATTAGACTGGATTCGATTATAATGATTTGATTCTGCATTTTTAAGTGCATTGACAGGATTATTTAAATGTTTCCCCTAAAATCTTTAAATCCTTAGTCAGGGGGCAAATTACAGCAGCCTTTATGGTTAGAGAACCATAGGGAAGAAAAAAATAAAAAATAAAAATAAACTTTTGTCCATTGTTAAATGCTAGTTTAATGATGCGAAATGGCATACGTAAAAATTTATGTAATGCAAGATTTAAAAAAAGAGCTTAAAGAGTATTATGTATAGGCTAACATTTTGTCACACCAGGGGCATAGCCATCATTTCAGAAGTGACAGAAATATCAAATACAATAATTTTATGTATGTAGCCTATGTATTTTCATAATTATTCTAATTTTTATTTATTTTTACAAGGAATTTTCTTATTTTTTTATTACTTTTAATTAGCTGTAAGAAATCAAATACACTACTGGACAATAACCAATCATTTGTAATCAATATATTTTTTTTCTAATGGCAATTTTATGATTGTTTTCTATACTAGGCTACATTTAATTGGCAATTATTTAAATTTTCTGCACAGAATAAGGTAGAATATATACTTTATAGTTTATGTTCTGTAATTATATGTCACTTAAAACTTAGAAGTTTTTTTAAAGTTTCATCAGTTCATTCTGCTTTTATTCAGTTCAGCTGCAGATAAAGCCTGGCATGTCTATGAGAGTGAGATCACTTCTCTTTTTGTGTGTGAAAACTTCTTTATCTCATTTTCAAAAAATAAAATGCTATAGTAGGCTAGCTATTTAACTTTTCCTCTCCATCAGCGAATGATGATCCTGAAAGAAAATGCACCAGATGTCTGTTTGCTAAAGCTACAAACGCTACTTTCATGCATCTGATTTTCAGATAAACCTTGTGCTCTTATTTCAAGGTCGTCATTAATGCTGTGATTATTTTAACAGTTTCCTTCGTACATTCGGTTCATCCGCATTGTTTAAACATATTTATCATTCAATGAAACTGTGCATATGATTTAGACACTTACATTTCTGCTCCGTCTATGGAATAAATACAGTTTTCGACTGCTCAGGTAACGCTGTCGGTAAGATGCTGAGAGCCATTGACAAACTACAGAAAAGTAAAGCTACTTCACTTTAGTATTACTGGCCACAAATCCTATAGATCGCACGTCAGCTGCGTCAGAGATGAACGAAGTGCGAGCGCAATCCTGTGACAGTCTCAGGCTGTAAACAGTGGAGCGCGTGAAAGACAGATTAGAGGCACGATTCACGAACACTGTTCAATGTCTCCATTAATTTGTGCTTTTAGTAACTTAATGTGTATATATTTTGAAAGTATCAGAATCGCTATAGAAATCACGATTCATTCAATTCTTAGCATTTTGAATCGATTACTGTCCGAGATCGGCGATTCATGATTCAAAAATCATGTTTCAAGATCGATGCATATGCATCGTCAGGGTTTGTAATCGATGCATCGAGAAAACGAGTGAATCGATACGCCGCCTTCACACTGGCAGTTGAAATCAGCTCTGTAATACGCAATACTCCCCCAGTGGATGTCGTACTACACCGCTGAAAAGCATCAGAAAGCTTCAGAAGCGAGTAGAACAAAATGGCGGAGAGATTAGAACGATTTATATTGTCTGTATCTGAATGTGCATGTCAGGTCAGCTAAATGTGATATAGTGGTATATAAGGCTGCAACAACCCTGCACTCGAGCGAGAGTGTGTCCGAGAGCGGGGGCCACAATATTTAATTATTCATTTAAATTGTATTAACTGCCCTTATAATGTTAGAAAATCATGAAAATAAGAAAATGACATGACAACTTATCGTTATAAAATCATTATTTATTTTATTAAAAGTTACAGATTCAGGTTTTTTTATCAGTACCATAGCAACGGCAACTTCCGCTGGAATTGTCGGATAGGAACCGTCCGAGTAAAATCTTTTGAGCGCATCCGGATGACCAACGGACACTATTTTTTTCGCACCGCACTCGTTCGGACCCGGTTCGTAGCCATTCGCATGCGGTCTGTGAATCTCCATAGGAAATGAATGACTTCCAGTCATTTCGTAGCCGTATTGGAGCTGATTTCAACTGCCAGTGTGAAGGTGGCGTTACACCCCTAATTTTCACTCTAGACCTTATTGTACCAGAGTTCTGAAACAATACATCAATTATAGCGCCACCTAGTGTCCAGTGCTACAGAATGGTAGCTCAAACTAATGTTAACTTGCCCTTTTGGTCATGTTAAAGTGCCCCTCTGATCTGGCCAAGGGAACATGATTTCAACTGAGGATTTGTGCTCACTCATCCAAGTGCACACACACGCCAGTGGGTAGTGAACAAACACACACCCAGATCATTGGGCAACTACAAACCCGATTCCAAAAAAGTTGGGACACTTTACAAATTGTGAGGAAAAAAGGAATGGAATAATTTACAAATCACATAAACTTATGTTTTATTCACAATAGAATATAGATAATGTATCAAAAGTTCAAAGTGAGAAAACTGGGACGCCATGTCATCCGTACTAAAGAGGACAAGGAAAACCCAAGTTGTTATCAGTGCTCAGTTCAGAAGCCTGCATCTCTGATGGTATGGGGTTGCATGAGTGCGTGTGGCATGGGCAGCTTACACATCTGGAAAGGCACCATCAATGCTGAAAGGTATATCCAAGTTCTAGAACAACATATGCTCTCATCCAGACGTCTTCTCTTTCAGGGAAGATCTTGCATTTTCCAACATGACAATGCCAGACCACAGACTGCATCAATTACAACATCATGGCTGCGTAGAAAAAGGATCTGGGTACTGAAATGGCCAGCCTGCAGTCCAGATCTTTCACCCACAGAAAACATTTGGTGCATCATAAAGATGAAGATGTGACAAAGAAGACCTAAGACAGTTGAGCAACTAGAAGCCTGTATTAGACAAGAATGGGACAACATTCCTATTCCTAAACTTGAGCAACTTGTCTCCTCAGTCCCCAGACGTTTGCAGACTGTTATAAAAAGATGAGGGGATGCCACACAGTGGTAAACATGGCCTTGTCCCAACTCTTTTGAGATGTGTTGATGCCATTAAATTTAAAATCAACTTATTTTTCTCTTAAAATTATAAATTTTCTAAGTTTAAACATTTGATTTGTCATCTATGTTGTATTCTGAATAAAAATGAAATTTGAAACTTCCACATCATTGCATTTTGTTTTTATTCACAATTTGTACAGTGTCCCAAACTGGACAGCATCAGAACTTCCAAATAATGCAACTATCAAATCAGGATCCCTGTGATCTAAAGTAAACAACACAGAACTGTTCTCAAACCCAGAGATAAGAACAACACCATAATATAAGATGCTTTGATAGTGCTTCTCAATGATATACACACCAGTCAAAAGTTTGGAATTATTAGAATTATTAAGAAACAGTTATTTTAAATTGAAATAATGTTTCACAATATTCTATAATCCTGCCTTGGTGAGCATAAAAGACTTCAAAAAAACTTTTACAAAAATGCTATTATTTCAAACTTTTTATTAGTAGTTGCATTTCTAAAAGATTGTCTAGGCCGTTTATGTGCCACTAGTGACACCTTACTTTATCTACACTGGTTAATCACCTTCTGGTCATCCTGTTACAGCAGCTGTCACGATCATTAGATGGAGTGCCCATGAGCTTCAGTAGAGGGCACTCCAGTCAGGACCATTCCACCCATTCACCACCAGTTGTCACTTGGACACTAGCACCTCTCAAACTGTTGCACCACACCCAAACTACATAACCCATGAGTCACTGCATCACAATCACCCTGCCACACCTGCACCTCATTCATCAGCCAATTTCCTTGCCACACCTGCACCTCATTTACACACACACATAAAAGCAGCACACTCACTCTCACTCAGGGTGAAGTCTTGTTTAGCCAGTCTGACATTTCCGAGCGTTTTCCCTGTGTTTGTTATTCCTGTGTTTTGACCTTTGGACTGTTTATTCCGACTCTGATTCTCCGCTGCCTGTCCCGATCTCTGCTTGTTTCTGGTTATGATTCTGGTTATCCCTGACACACCTGACGCCATTCCTGATCTCTGCCTGTATGACCATTCTGTTTAATAAATGCTGCATATGGATCCGAACGCCTCCGACTCCGTGTTACAGCAGCAATGCCCTCTTGCTATTGGCTGTGTGGATTTCAACCATTTTAACAAAATTGTCTCTGGAAGAAACTGCCTACCCTAGGGCTAACTGTGTTGCTGTGAGATGAGTCATTAAAGCCTGAGTACAAAGAAGCTATGTTTGCATTACCATCAAGTTTTGGGTTCCTCCTTTCCTCTACTGACTTCATTTTATCCTGGAGAAAGAACAACAAATTATCTGTTTATATTTACCATGATTATTTAAACGTTACATAATTGTGCAAGAGCAAAAATTGTCTTGCATTTATGCAATGTGGCCAAAAGTATGTGGACATCTGAAGATCACACTTGTATGTTTATGCTACATCTGTGCCTGTTTTAGAAGGGCATAGCTGCTGAACTAGTCAAACCTGTAAATTTGAAGGGAGTGTCCACATACATTTGTCCATGCAGTGTGTGTAAAGTGCAGCAAGAAATTCTATTTTAGTGCTTGAGTCTGAATCATGATTGTCAAAATTCAGGTTTTCTTTATATCTTTCATCATGTGCCACAGGAGGATCGTCTATCCCATTATCTGGAGTTTGATGTGTCACTGGAGAAGGAGGCAAGAGATCATCTGCTTCTTGATCTGTTTCATGAGGATTGTCTATAATGTCATCTGTATATTGATGGTTTCACTGGAGAATTGACAAAATCTGGATTTTTATATAAAACTGCAGAAGTGTCCATGACATCATCTGAATCTCCATTTGATTGAGGAGAGGTGTCCATGACATTACGATCTGTACCTTGAGCCATAATCATATGACTGGGAAGAAAAATAAAAATAAACCAGGTTTGATAAATCAGACAAGACTATATACAGTCACATCAAAAGTATCTAAAACACTCTTATGCACATACATCACACTCTTGCACATGCAAAAAAAGCACTAGTTACGAAATATCAAACCAAGTGACATCTGCAAACACATAATGCTTTAACTTCGGAAAAGGTTTCTGTAATATGTAATATATGAGTTTTAAATGCTGTTTGCATAAGTACATGGTAGTTAATACACCAGACACCATATGGCTCCTATTCCACTCCCTAATAAGCAACCCCATTTTATATAGTACTTTTTATAGCTCTGACCCCAGGGGACCATTTATAAAGCAATGTTAAATAGGATAATAGTTTATTAGTTATTTAGTGAAGCAAACTAATATATTTACAAAGATTAAATATTACGAATATGTCTTTGGCAAAGAAAAAATTAAGGGTGTGGATACACATGATTCAATTTAAATCATCTAATTAAAAACATTAACAAAACACCAAAACAGTGTTGGGCAGTAGCTACAACATTTCTCAATAGCGTGGTAGCATTGCTGAATCTAATATCTTTTCAGTAGCAAAGCTCTTTTGTTGATCAAGTAGTGTGGTTGTGTCCACACAAGCTGCATTTTCCCAAGCATTTCTGAAGCTCAAGCTTAAATCGTAAATACAACAACAAATGATCAGTAGTAGCCTACAGTAGTGAAGCTTCATTTAATGTACAGTAACTGCTAGCTTAGCTCACTACATTTTCCAACTAGCTTGCCCAACCCTGCACCAAAAATCAAATATAGACTATTAATATAGCGTATATACAATTGCGTGAAGAATATAATAATAATAAAAAATAAATACAAATTACCTGTTGATCAGCAACTGGAATCCATCCAAACTTGTCCTCAATATACTGAAACAGTTAAAAAATTACACACTGCTTATGAAGGCATTAGGGTGATAAAATTCTTATAAAGAGAATCGCAGACAGCCTCATATATAATCATACAACATTACCCTCTCAATAATAAAGTTCATATTGAGAAAGCCTCTCTATAAAGCTTGGTTTAAAAACTGAACTGGTCTGGAACAACTACAGTGTGAGCTAAAGAGAAACAGGTTACTTGTTCAAACAAATCACATGATTTCTGGTAAGCAATAAGTAACTTGTTACATCAGCTCCACCCCACCTTATTTGCCTACCTAATACACTGATCCAATACATTTTTATTAGAAAACCACAAGATGATAAAGCTTATTTAATATAGGTAAACAAGTCAAAGTTAAAATAATACCTCACAGAGGGTATGAAGAAAGTAAGAGAACATCTCAGGTTATAAATAAAACCATGGTTCCCTGAAAAAAGGGAAAAGACGCTATGGGGTAAGCCATCTGCATGACCGGTATCTAAAGGTGTGTGAAAACCTACGACAGTCTCTGACACCATAGGTGGAATGTTCAGAAGCAAAAGAGGGATCCCGTAATATGTCAACAACTTCTTTGTCTGAAGGAGATGTGCAGGCACGCCCAATGGCACGGCAATAAGACTGACTGTCTTGTTTCCCTTCTCTGAGAATTATGGTTACATTTGTATCTTAAGATGTTCCCTTTCAAAGTGAAACTCAACACTGCATTGGAGTCAAAGCAACCACTAGGGTCCGTCCATAATAGGGCTCAAGCCCCTACCCCTTTTGTCTCAAAGTGTAAAGTGCCCCTCTCTTCTCATAGTAAATAACAACAACAACAATAATAATAATAATAATAATAAGTAATTTGCCACTAACATTTGCCACTAACATTAATAATAAATAGACAATAAAACATTTTGTTTTATTTTTTGAAAATTTGATCAAAGACAAGATCAAATTGTCTTTGATCTTCAAGCTGTTTCATGGCACTCATCAGGTGTTGCATTCCTTCAGTCCAAAACACGTGAAATAAAAAGCGCCCTTCCATTAAAAAAAGTGTCTCACACAGCTCTGTGACAATTTTTAATATAACTCTGACTTGTCATGTAGCCCTAAGATGTCTCGGGGGTGAGTAAAATACAGCCTAATTTTCATTTTTGTGTGAACTAACCCTTCCAACCGCTACAGGTAACATGGAAAATAATAATAATGCTGTTAACTTGTAGTTACTTGATGGCTGCCAGATTTCTGACATTGACTTTAAAAATTTGTTTTTATCCAAGGCCAAACAAAGTTCGCAATATCAACAAAACTAAACATGAATTCAACATGATTAACTTGATTCTCACTGTTTAGTATGGTAAAGTAAAAGTTAATAATATTTAGTAATATCTGAAGTGAAGTGACATTCAGCCAAGTATGGTGACCCATACTCAGAATTTGTGCTCTGCATTTAACCCATCCGAAATGCACACAGAGCAGTGAACACACACACACACACTGTGAGCACACACCCAGAGCAGTGGGCAGCCATTTATGCTGCGGCGCCCAGGGAGCAGTTGGGGGTTCGATGCCTTGCTCAAGGGCACCTAAGTCGTGGTATTGAGGGTGGAGAGAGAACTGTACATGCACTCCCCCCACCCACAATTCCTGCCGGCCCGGGACTCGAACTCACAACCTTTCGATTAGGAGTCCAACTCTCTAACCATTAGGCCACGACTTCCCATATCATCATCTTCTCTATTTTTGTTTGATGAGTTATGCATTCTATTACTATCAATGTCTTTCATTGAATGCCAAGGAAAGAAAAGATAAAAGGGAAAAAATGATATAAGAGGATCTCTCTGATGCAACCAAAGGCAGCATCCCTCTAAAAAGTTCTCTGAGGAGAGAGAAAAAAGATGAAGTTATGTCTGGGTGCGGGTGATAAATCTTCCCGTTTGCTTGAGACAAAAGGTCCGTGCGGGGCAGGGGATGCGCCACGGCTCGGCATATAACAGAGAGATTATCTCCGCCAGCCATGGTGCCATGCCTGGAACATGAGTCGCGCGCAACAACATGAAAACCTGTCTGCTCCACACCTGTAGCAGGACGAGTGAAGCCCTTCCTGCTTGCATTTGGTTGGCTGATTGTTCATTGCTTGTCATATCATTGGGCAGTAAGCAAAGGTATAAATTTGAGACATCACAAGTCCACCCCTTGCTTCCTGTGTTACATTTAGCTGTTCCCCAGAATGGCATTTTGAATAAAACTCTGTGGCTAGCATTTGGCTAGGATGGCCCATTAGCAGGTAAGTGAGTCTGTTGTGACTTGTGTTCTTTATGAATTTGCTTGTGTTAAAGCGGTCCTTTTTGTATTTTTGCATAGTTGAGGTTTGAGACCGATTCAGCACGACTGGTGCGGGTGTTCACATACCATTACAGATGCGTGTTTGTCTTCCATCAAACCCATTGTTTCCCATATAGACTGAATGAGCTCTCAGCTTCCCAGTATATTTCTCATATGACCATATGAGTTGATTTCCGAACTTGTTTGTACAGTAGGTTCATTTTATTATGGGTTGATATTTGGATTTTATTAATTATTAGCATTAGCAGGGAAGGGGTTGTCTGTTCTGTCTGAATTATAATGTCATTGCAGACAGACCAGTGACGTCATTACTTGTGATTAGCTCCCCTTTTGTTGAGGCTACGTGGGAACTATCATCCAGAGACCCTGTTGCTTTGTTTTGGTTTGTTTTTATTGTTTTGTTGAAGCCTGTGTGTGTGTTTGTTACTTGGTGTATAAATTTTCTCGTTTTTTTTGGTAATCATTGGAAGCTTTTATTGTGAAGGTGTGTTGAGAGTGTTTCTGAGTTTGTTTTCATTTTATTGGATTTATTTTTTTGTTGTCGTAATTGATTTATCTCTCCGTATTAGCTATTTTGGGGGATTGAAGTATTTGTAATTTGTGGATGGACAACTCTCCTTATTATAATCCATCTGTGATAGGGATGCTGTCTTCAAGTGTATAACCTGGTTTCTGTTTGTTACAGGAGCTGAGTGCTTAAGGCAGGAGTACGATTCCTGGTGTTGGTGTTTCTGTCACGAGTGCTGGTTGGAGTGATTGTGTGCGTATAAATGTGTCACAGGTGTAAGTGAAGGGTGGTTTGCTGTGTAGGCCGATCGTGCCCTTTGTCCTGCTGTCAAGCCTCGGATTCCTGTACCTTGAACTTTGGATGTCCTTGATGACCCAGTTGCCCATTGTTTGATTTTCTTAAAGTTTGTAATCGAGTCAGTTATGTGAACCATTTCGTTCAGTGGCTGTTTTCTACCTTATGTGATAAACCCTTTTTTAATTGTAATAAAAAAATATTTTTGTATATCTGCGTCTTTATTTAATGTCCCTGGGCCAGACCCAGGGTGGCGTAGTCATGCTAAACTTTTGTCCCTTTTCTGCCACATTAAAAGCTTGTAAGCTAGAGCGTGAAGTTTCAACGAGTGCACGCCGCCCTGACAGAAGCTTGAAAATGATTCAGAGCCTTCCATACAGTCAGGGCCGCATTAAGACTATAAGGGGCCCCTGGGCTTTACCTCTTGAGGGCCCCTTCCAGGGCTCAAAAATAAGGACTGCCCGATTGCCTGAGGCTAGTGTGAATTATGCTCGGGACAGTAGACAGAACGGTCACTTGCCTGATCGGGCCAGTGCTGTAGGGTGTGCGTTATATGTAGTCTATGATATCGTAATTGTTGATTTAACGATCTGATATTATCAAGTATGCATCTCACTTTACAAAAAACAAACAAAAACACACCCATTCTGTGCACGCATGCACTACGTGATGTAGTCTAGTAGGTTAGACTTGTGCATGCGATTTAGTCTTAATGCCTCAGAATTCAAATATGCAACTGTATATATTTCATATTTATATAATTTAATATCCATGTTAACCAATATTACGCAAAGAGTGCCGTTTTTCTCCAAATATTAGCATGATTACAAATGTGATATGTACAGTTTAATAAACAAGAACTTAATATCAAGTGTCTTACATTTTAGACACCAAATCGTCTGTTTCGCTGTATTTCGCCAACGAAAATGGTTCCAAAGTCCACAGAATTGCTTTGCGTCTCTGAGCAACACTTCCTGAGTGAATCAGCTGCTTGAATGAATCGGTTGAATCTCAATGATTTGCTCATTAACAGGCGGGTTTAATTTCAGGTTTAATTTCAGGTATCGCACATTTATTTCATTTATATGTTTGTTTATATTTATTTGTGCTATTACTCGTAATTTGATTATTTGTAACTTTTATTACTTGCTGTTTATTTGTCTAACAATATTTAAAATATAAGTTAATCTAGTAGCTTTTGCTGTCATTAACCTATTATTGAGGTTAAATGCAACAAAGACAATGAAAACAATATCTATGCTTATTTTATAACTACTGACCAGGAGGATAAACTCACTGAACTCTGACAGGAACAGCGAGCGCTGTTTGGTTTCTAGCAGCGTGTACCATACTTTTTAATTCTCTCTCTCTCTCTCTCTCTCTCTCTCTCTCTCTCTCTCTCTCTCACACACACACACATACACACGCATATGTAGTTTACAGGGACTCTCCATAGACGTAACGATTTTCTATACTGTACAAACTGTATATTCTATCCCCATACACTACACTAAAATGCATGTTTAAAATTTCGATTAAACACCATTTAGTATTTTTTTTTAAGCCATTTGGTTTACGAGGGCACAGGAAGTGTCCTCATAAACCATGTTTACATTGTAATACCCATGTCGTTATAGATATTTGTGTCCCCATAAACCATATACAAGAACACACACACTCTAGGGTGACCAGACGTCCCAGTTTCCCGTTGCTGAAAAAGAACCTGTATGTGTACAATCAAGGCTCATATCAATATTTTATATGCAGTTATGAGAGAGGGAGAGCAGTCATATTAGGCGCGTTTGACTTGAAGCAGCGTTGCACAGAATGATCACTTGTATGACATTGCCTTCCTTTCATCTTTTCCGCTGATGATTCTAACTCCTATTTCCGCACACAGACAGAAACACCGGGGGCTTAGACTGAGCCCAAATGGCAGAACTGTGAATTCGTAACATGTGCCCTGGTAGGCGAAACAAAGAAACTTCCTGTGTGGCTGATAAATGCTTATATAGAAGAAAGCATAGTCGTTCTGTTTTATGGCACGGGCGAGCGAGCCATGAGTTAATTTTCAGAAATTTTATTTTCTTAAATGTTTGTTCAACTAACGAAGGTCCAAGATAGGGTGGAGAGAGCCATAGACAGTAAAAGAAATGGACACAGCGACCCCATTGGAACTCAATTGAGACAAGTGAAGCCCATTTTAAGCGATTTTTAGCACTTCCGTTTCTGACGTGCAGACTCAAACTAAGCTTGATGATGTCAGCAACCTGTCTGACAGATGTAAATCTTCTAGTAGCTGTGCGTGCAAACTGCCATCGTTAATTTTGCAGAGACGGCGAGCTTGAGTGGGGAGTTCTTTGGCGTGAGTAAGCAGGAGTAAGTATTCTGATTAATTATTTTGTATAGTATTTTAAAATGTAACGCCAGGGCTTGTATCTATGGGCTTCTCTCTTGACGTCTCCCTGATTGCCTGCGAGCTTCTCCTCCTGTCTGTACGGTAATTTCTTTACTGTGCGACAGAGAGTCGAGTGGTTATGACGCAATCGTTAGCCTATTTTTACAAAAACTGTTTCTACGGGGCCATAATGTAACATAGAAGGTAATGGAGCCCTTTATACATTGTCGTGTATCTTTAGAAATAAATAATGGACAAATGAAGTCTTTAAACGCCTCAGATGTAAAGTTATTCGCTGTCAAAGTGACGCCAAAATGAATGGGAGTCAATGGGATGCTAACGCAAGTGAAGTTAAAGTCAAAGTCAAAGTCACCTTTATTTATATAGCGCTTTAAACAAAATACATTGCATCAAAGCAACTGAACAACATTAATTAGGAAAACAGTGTGTCAATAATGCAAAATGATAGTTAAAGGCAGTTCATCATTGAATTCAGTTATGTCATCTCTGTTCAGTTAAATACTGTCTGTGCATTTATTTGCAATCAAGTCAACGATATCGCTGTAGATGAAGTGACCCCAACTAAGCAAGCCAGAGGCGACAGCGGCAAGGAACCGAAACTCCATCGGTGACAGAATGGAGAAAAAACCTTGGGAGAAACCAGGCTCAATTGGGGGGCCAGTTCTCCTCTGACCAGACGAAACCAGTAGTTCAATTCCAGGCTGCAGCAAAGTCAGATTGTGCAGAAGAATCATCTGTTTCCTGTGGTCTTGTCCTGGTGGTCCTCTGAGACAAGGTCTTTACAGGGGATCTGTATCTGGGGCTCTTGTTGTCCTGGTCTCCGCTGTCTTTCAGGGCAATAGAGGTCCTTTCTAGGTGCTGATTCACCATCTGGTCTGGATACGTACTGGATCCGGGTGACTGCAGTGACCCTCTGATCTGGATACAGACTGGATCTGGTGGCCACGGTGACCTCGGAACAAGAGAGAAACAGACAAATATTAACGTAGATGCCATTCTTCTAATGATGTAGCAAGTACACAGGGTGTTATGGGAAGTGTTTCCGGTTCCGGTTTACCTAATTAATGCAGCCTAAAAATCCTTTAATGGATTTGGATATTAAAAGCATATTAGTATGTTATATGTATGCCAGGTTAAAGAGATGGGTCTTTAATCTAGATTTAAACTGCAAGAGTGTGTCTGCCTCCTGAACAATGTTAGGTAGGTTATTGCAGAGTTTAGGTGCCAAATAGGAAAAGGATCTGCCGCCCGCAGTTGATTTTGATATTCTTGGTATTATCAAATTGCCTGAGTTTTGAGAACGTAGTAGACGTAGAGGATTATAATATAAAAGAAGCTCATTCAAATACTGAGGTGCTAAACCATTCAGGGCTTTATAAGTAATAAGCAATATTTTAAAATCTATACGATGTTTGATAGGGAGCCAGTGCAGCGTTGACAGGACCGGGCTAATATGGTCATACTTCCTGGTTCTAGTAAGAACTCTTGCTGCTGCATTTTGGACTAGCTGTAGTTTGTTTACTAAGCATGCAGAACAACCACCCAATAAAGCATTACAATAATCTAACCTTGAGGTCATAAATGCATGGATTAACATTTCTGCATTTGACATTGAGAGCATAGGCCGTAATCTAGATATATTTTTGAGATGGAAAAATGCAGTTTTACAAATGCTAGAAACGTGGCTTTCTAAGGAAAGATTGCGATCAAATAGCACACCTAGGTTCCTAACTGATGACGAAGAATTGACAGAGCAACCATCAAGTCTTAGACAGTGTTCTAGGTTATTACAAGCGGAGTTTTTAGGTCCTATAATTAACACCTCTGTTTTTTCAGAATTTAGCAGTAAGAAATTACTTGTCATCCAGTTTTTTATATCGACTATGCATTCCATTAGTTTTTCAAATTGGTGTGTTTCACCGGGCCGCAAAGAAATATAGAGCTGAGTATCATCAGCACAAAAGTGAAAGCTAACACCATGTTTCCTGATGATATCTCCCAAGGGTAACATATAAAGCGTGAAGAGTAGCGGCCCTAGTACTGAGCCTTGAGGTTCTCCATACTGCACTTGTGATGAATGATACATATTCATTCACTGCTACGAACTGATGGCGGTCATATAAGTATGATTTAAACCATGCTAATGCACTTCCACTGATGCCAACAAAGTGTTCAAGTCTATGCAAAAGAATGTTGTGGTCAATTGTGTCAAACGCAGCACTAAGATCCAATAAAACTAATAGAGAGATACACCAGCGATTAGATGATAAGAGCAGATCATTTGTAATTCTAAGGAGAGCAGTCTCAGTACTATGATATGGTCTAAATCCTGACTGGAAATCCTCACATATACCATTTTTCTCTAAGAAGGAATATAATTGTGAGGATACCACCTTTTCTAGTATCTTGGACAGAAAAGGGAGATTCGAGATTGGTCTATAATTAACTAGTTATTTTTGGTCAAGTTGTGGTTTTTTGATGAGAGGCTTAATAACAGCAAGTTTGAAGGTTTTGGGGACATATCCTAATGACAATGAGGAATTAATAATAGTCAGAAGAGGATCTATGACTTCTGGAAGCACCTCTTTTAGGAGCTTAGATGGTATAGGGTCTAAAATACATGTTGTTGGTTTAGATGGTTTAACAAGTTTATACAATTCTTCCTCTCCTATAGTAGAGAATGAGTTGAACTGTTCCTCAGGGGGTCTATAGTGCACTGTCTGATGTGATACTGTAGCTGACGGCTGAATGGTTGCAATTTATCTCTAATAGTATCGATTTTAGAAGTAAAGTAGTTCATAAAGTCATTACTGCTGTGGTGTTGGGAAATGTCAACACTTGTTGAGGCTTTATTTTTCGTTAATTTAGCCACTGTATTGAATAAATACCTGGGGTTATGTAAGAGAAGAAAAGTAATCGGATCTAGCAGTTTTTAATGCTTTTCTGTAGGATATGTTACCTTCCCGCCAAGCAATACAAAATACCTCTAGTTTTGTTTTCCTCCAGCTGCGCTCCATTTTTCGGGCTGCTCTCTTTAGGGTGCGAGTATGCTCATTATACCATGGTGTCGAACTGTTTTCCTTAACCTTCCTTAAGCGTAAAGGAGCAACTGTATTTAAAGTCCTAAAAAAGAGAGAGTCCATAGTTTCTGTTACATCATCAAGTTGTTCTGAGGTTTTGGATATGCTAAGGAAATTGGATACATCAGGAAGATAACTTAAAAAGCAGTCTTTTGTGGTAGAAGTGATGGTTCTTCCATACTTATAACAAGAATTAGAATTTACAGTTTTGGCTATATGAAGTTTGCACAGAACTAAATAATGATCTGTAATATCATCACTTGGCTGAATAATTTCAACACTATCAACATCAATTCCATGTGACAGTATTAAATCTAGAGTATGATTTCGACAATGAGTAGGTCCTGAAACGTGTTGTCTAACACGTTTATATGACATGATTCTGCCCTCGTGTCCTTGATTTTTCTCTAGTCTTGAGGCAGGATCATGACAGGCCCATGTTTTGTGTGCAAGCACATGGCCTTGTTTTTGAGCCATGTGCTTGTGTTGTCTCGTTTCCTTGCCCCGCCCCCTTGTTATCCTAGTTTTGTCATTATTGCTTTACCTGTGTCACCTGTTATATCATCATTAGTCTCCCTATTTCTATCCCCTTGTGTTAACTGTCTAGTGCAGTTCATTGTTACACCTTGACTAAACGTTGTGAGACCTGTCGATTGTTTTTCCTGTAGTGTGAATACCAGATTGAAGAATCTCTTGTTTTTTGTTTGTTTCCAGTCTTAGTCCTGTTAAGTTATTTGTCTTTTCCCCTAGTCGTTGTTTTCCCCCTCGTGGGTTTTGTTTTCCCCTTTTTTGTCACTAATAAACCCTGTGTAGTGCATTCTGTCTGCGCCTGAGTTCATCCCTGCACCCCACCCGTGACACAATAGAGTTCAGAATGTCTATAAATGCTGATCCCAATGCATCTTTTTCATTATCAACATGGATATTAAAATCAACAACTATTAAAACTTTATCTGCAGCCAGAACTAACTCGGATGTAAAATCACCAAACTCTTTAATAAAGTCTGTATGGTGCCCTGGTGGCCTGTATACAGTAGCCAGTACAAACATAACAGGGGATTTATCATTAACATTTGTTTTTCTGGATAATGTTAAATGAAGCACCATTACTTCAAACGAGTTGTACTTGAAGCCTGCCCTCTGAGAAATTCTGAAAACGTTGTTATAAATTGAAGCAACACCTCCACCTTTGCCTTTTAGACGCGCCTCATGTTTATAACAATTCTTCTACAAGATGGCGGCACGCGGCCGACTTCAACTTCTGGTCGACTTCCTTTCCGCCTGGAGAGAGCAGTCCTTCTTTGGGACCAGGAAATAACGAGAATAAAAACCCTGATTCATCAGACTGGGGGGCACCATCTGAATCACTCACTTGTTTAGGAGGGAGGATATTCTTTAAAAATGTGTGAGGCGTTCTCTTCCGTGTGTGAAGAGAGAACCCCGTTGAAATGCGGGGGTTTCATTGCAAACTGCAGTCTGTATCCCTGCATTATCGTACGCATCACCCACTCGGGAGTCGAAACAGTTTGCCAAGCCCATTCGTGGCTCGCGAGCATAGTACGAACTACGGGGGAGCTTGGCTCCCCTTAATTCAATTCAATTCAATTAAAGTTTATTTGTATAGCGCTTTTTACAATACAAATCGTTACAAAGCAACTTTACAGAAAATTATGTTTCTACAATATTTAGTAATAGCTAGATAGTAATATGACAGGATTTGTAGAACATTTTATACAAGTCGTAGTCAGCCAGATGATGAACATTATTAATATTATTAATAATTAATAATTATTATATGATGCAGTCACACTTGTAGCAATATTTGTTAGTTCTGTTGTTGATTCAGGGTTATCATCTGGGGTCCTCTGAGGATCAGCATCATCTCTTCTCAGGTGTTCTGGATCCAGACTGGAGCTTGTGTAAATCCTAGTTCCGTGGCAAAACATAGAAACAAATAGAGACATCATTAGCATAGCTGCTGTTCCAACAAAGTAAAATTAATTAGTTTAACCCAAGCTAAAGAATAAGAATGCACATTTGATCAGATACAACTATACTCATAATTTAAGATACATTATTCAAATGCTTGGCGAAAGAGATTCGTTTTTAATCTAGATTTAAACAGAGAGAGTGTGTCTGAACCCCGAACATTATCAGGAAGACTATTCCAGAGTTTGGGAGCCAAATGTGAAAAAGCTCTACCTCCTTTAGTGGACTTTGCTATCCTAGGAACTACCAAAAGTTCAGCATTTTGTGACCTTAGGGAGCGTGATGGATTGTAGTGTGGTAGAAGGCTAGTTAGGTACGCAGGAGCTAAACCATTTAGGGCCTTAATAAGACATAGTCTCCCCTGAAAATGAGAAATGTGAAATTTTGGGGGGTCTCAAAAAATATTGACAATGTGAATATTTTGAAGTGCAATTTCAGTTGTGTAATGTGATCATGATGGATTATTAAGTGTAAAATAGCAAAAATATTATTAATTCATGCATGACGGCGATTAAAACCTAATTTACTTAAAGTTTACTATACATGCTATTCTTGTAATGTGCATCAAGGTGTGGGGGTGCTGTGCTTCAAATTCCACAGGAGGGCCACAGGTCTGCACAGTTAAGCCCCAACCCTAATCAAACACATCTGATCCAGCTAATCAAGGTCTTCAGGATTACTAGAAACTTCAAAGCAGGTGTGAGTTGGAGCTGGTTGGAGCTAAACTCTGCAGAGCTGTGGCTCTCCAGGAATTGAGTTTGAGACCACTGCGAATTCATTCTGCAGTTATAGCATCATAGCCATGGCAAAAAGAAAACAAGGCAGTTTAATTAATTTTGGTTTTATTAAGAAATTGTGTAGTGATGACGTTAATAGCATGACTGATTCACCTGCTGCAAGCACTGTTAGACCTCCCGCCGTGCACACTGTGACATCGCTTAAGTTTCGAGTCGGTGGGAGCAGGGTTAGATGGTCTTCCATTCTCGGCTGCGGCGGGAGTCGATTTTCCCGTGCTTAGCAGGTGGTGGGTTATTCTGCAATGGAGTGGGTTTGTTGTGGGGCCATTCCTTGCCCTGGTGGAAATGTCGTCCCATGGCAGGTGTGTTAGGCAGATGCAAAGGGAGTGCCTGGCGTGGGGCCGCCTTCCCCCACATAACTTGAAGGCCTCATCCTCCTTCTTTTTGTCATCACACCATTGTTGCAACAATGTGACGGCGGGGCCAAAGAGAGCCTGGCCAGGCTCCACCAACGCGCCAGCAATGCATCGCTTCTCACAGTCAGGAAGGCCCGACAGGTTAAGCCAGAGCGCTTTCTCCCACCACTAAAATGGTGGTGGGAGAGCTGGATGACTAGTAATTTCTTCCTGTTAAATTCTGAAAAAACAGAGGTGTTAATTATAGGACCTAAAAACTCTGCATGTAATAACCCACAACACTGTCTAAGACTTGATGGCAACTCTGTCAATTCTTCATCATCAGTTAGGAACCGAGGTGTGCTATTTGATATCAATATTTCCTTAGAAAGCCACGTTTCTAGCATTTGTAAAACTGCACTTTTCCATCTCAAAAATATATCTAAATTACGGCCTATGCTCTCAATGTCAAACGCAGAAATGTTAATCCATGGATTTATGACCTCAAGGTTAGATTATTGTAATGCTTTATTGGGTGGTTGTTCTGCACGCTTAGTAAACAAACTATAGCTATTCCAAAATGCAGCAGCAAGAGTTCTTACTAGAACCAGGAATTATGACCATATTATGACATCAAACATCATTTAGATTTTAAAATATTACTTATTACTTATATAGCCCTGAATGGTTTAGCACCTCAGTATTTGAATGAGCTCTTGTTACATTATAATCCTGCATGTCCGCTGCGTTCTCAAATCTCAGGCAATTTGATAATACCAAGAATATCAAAATCAACTGCAGGCGGCAGATCCTTTTCCTATTTGGCACCTAAACTCTGGAATAACCTACCTAACATTGTACGGGAGGAAGACTCACTTTAAATGCAGTTTAAATCTAGATTAAAGACCCATCTCTATAACCTGTCTTACACATAACACACTAATGTGCTTCTAATATCCAAATCCGTTAAAGGGATTTTTAGGCTGCATTAATTAGGTAAGCCGGAACTGGGAACACTTCCAATAACACCCGATGTACTTGCTACATCATTAGAAGAATGGCATCTACGCTAATATTAGTCTGTTTCTCTCTTATTCCGAGGTCACCGTAGCAACCAGATCCAGTCTGTATCCAGATCAGATGGTGGATCGGCACCTAGAAAGGACCTCTATTGCCCTGAAAGACAGCGGAGACCAGGACAACTAGAGCCCCAGATACAGATCCCCTGTAAAGACCTTGTCTCAGACGACCACCGGGACAAGACCACGAGAAACAGATGATTCTTCTGCACAATCTGACTTTGCTGCAGCCTGGAATTGAACTGCTGGTTTCGTCTGGTCAGAGGAGAATGGGTCACCCATACACTTCCCAAACACTTTCCCGTCGTAAATATCCCTCTCCTGGTCGGTGGCACTCTGTGGAGCCGGCCAATCAAAGTTTAGGCAAGCGGCCGCTCGCTCACAAACTTCCAGGAGGATAGACTGAGGTATGGCTGTGTGGGCGCTAACCTGGGGAACGCCAGAGGGCAGGATCGCCTCCTCGTCCTCTGAGACCCCAAGAAGGGCCGCATCATCCTCATCGCCGGAACTGGCCGGTTCATTGGCGAGCGTGAGGTTGCTTGCGAAGATGTCCTCTTCGGGGAATGCGGGATTGGGCTGGTCAGCCCAAATAAGTGAGAAGGGCGCCCCGGGAGTCCCCCGGTAGTGCGCCGTCGTCACTGTGTCCCCCATCGGAGTCAGAAAGGCCGAGCTCGGAGCACTGGGTCGCTGCAACTTTAAGACGGCCCAAGCAAACCACACAGAACGGGTGAAGGTCCTTAGCGGCAATTAGTGTACAACACGCGGCCGGGCAGGCCCGTGATAGGCTGTTCCTCGGAAAAGCCGGAAGATTCAGACAGTGACATACCAAAGAAGAACTCAGAAAATCGGTGGCGGGCAGCCGTGGAAGGAGGAGCAGGTGAAAACGGCAAAAGTGGGTGCGGCTCCGAATGCAGAACACATTGGAATGCTGAAAAGACGACTGTCACTACTGGCGGAGGCTGATCAGGCGATATGTCCTCCTGAAGACACGAAAGTGAGCAGCGTAATCCAACTGAACTTTGTCAGTGCAGAGATCGCGAGAAGCAAATGTTAACTGGAGAATAGCAGCGCTGCAGCTGTTATATGCCCTTAGGTAAGGGGGCGGGTCCTTACCTGGCATTGGCTGTGTGCTTCTGTCTGTCTAGCCAGACTTGGTGCAATTGGATGCTTCTGCAGAGGTCAGGTACGGATGCCCTTCCCCATAGGTGGATCTCGAACAAAAGATGATGAAAGAGAACTGGATTGCTCATGACGTAATAAAAGTGAAGCCGCCGCGCCGCCGTACTGGTAATTCCTAGTGTTCGTATACATTATATTGAATTAATAGGAAAGTTAACGATTTTAATAAGAAAACATCACTTAACAAGTCAGCGCTTATAAATCTGAAGTATCTCTGTCTGTAGATTATAACAATGCAAACACCCTAGGCATGTTAACGGTTATTTTTTTAAATGTTGGGAATTTCCCATATTTATTAAAAAGCTACATCATTAACATGATAAACATCAGACGGACATGACCTCAACATATATATCAAACGACAAAGTACTCATTCTGAAATCTTAATTTATTTAGAGAAATAACTATACAGTATGGATTTAAAGACAAAGCTTCATTTCCAAGATAGTAAGTTAAGCTTTTCATTTCATTATAGAGCAATATTAACAACATAATTGTATCATTCATTGTATATTCAAATTTCTGATTCTAATACGTTCATGTTTAATTCATGAATAATAATGTTCATAAAGAAGCAATTTTTTTTGTGTTGGATCAGTTACCTGTGTCGTCAGTGCGCAGCAGACACACCCACCTAAACGGTTTGAATATGTCGCTTATCATGCCCAAAAAGACTTTAAACACTGCAGATAGCATCTGAAGTAAACATTAATTTACATACTGTCACGGTTGGTAAACCGTGATCTCTGGGTTTTGCACTTTGTGGGTGAAGTCTGTGTGTTACGCATCAGCACTAATTAGTTTGTGGGCGTCTCCGTTAATTGTCATCAGCAACAGCTGTCACTCATTTATCATCCTTATAAATTGGCTTGTCTAACGTCTTGTGTTCGTGAGAGCGTTGTTTCATGTTTATGACCTATGCCTTGCTTTCCTGTGTGTTTCTGCGTTGGATGTCCGTCTCTCCCCGGAACCCCGTCCACTCTACGCAACCCACCACCAAGCAACACCACTTACCTTCGGCTCACTTCCCCGCAGTTCCTGTGTCACCCTCTCCTGCTGCCTACTCACCTCCGCCTTCCGGATTCGTCACTCATCACCACCATCTTGGACCGTGCATTCCTCCCAGCGTTGTTTGTGTCTCAAGTACTGTCTGTATCATTGTCTTCATTAAATATCATTAATCTCGCACTTGCTTCCTGCCACTCCTTCACCCAGTCGTTACAGAACGCTCTCACCAAACATGGAAGCAGCAGGCACCACTTCACTGTCTGAATTCATTCACCACAGCGTCAACCGCATGGATCAGCAGCAGGAGAGCATCGTGAACACCGGACGCGCGATCCAAGCGCTGTTGACACAGGTGTCCGAGCTCACCCAGCGGATTCATCAACTCCCCTCTCCCACTGCGCCCACCGCACCGCCTGCACCGCCCGTCCCCCGGGAGACCTCCCAGGACCACTTCCGGCCAGAGCCACGACTTCCGGTGCCAGAGAGTTACTCCGGTGAGCCAAACTTTTGCAAGACTTTCCTTAACAAATGTTCCATGCATTTTGCATTGCAGCCCCGCACCTTCGCGACAGAGGAGTCCAAGGTTGCGTTTGCTCTTACCCTACTCTCTGGCAGGGCCGCCTTATGGGGGACGGCGGTGTGGGAGAATCAACATCCGTGTTGCGCCTCATTCCACGCCCTCTCTGAAGAGATGAAATGGGTGTTTGATCGAGCCTCGGCCTGCAGGGAGGACCGCTCACCAGCTCTCGGACCTTAAAAAAGGAGAATCATCGGTGGCGGACTATTCCATTCAGTTCCACACCCTGGCGGCCGCGTGCCAGTGGAACGAGGCGGCGCAGTGGGATGGATTCCTGCATGGGCTGGCCGACTGTGTTCAGAAGGAGATCTACCTCCTCGAGCTGCCCCCAACGTTCAACGACCTAATCGACCTGGCACTCTGGGTGGACGCTCGGATTAACTGCCTGGGTAGACAAGTCAGTCCTACACTCCATTACGTCTCTCCAGAAAGGGGCCGCTCGTGTCGAGAGAACATGGTCGGTCCCGTCGATGATCACGAACCCATGCAGGTGGGTAGAGCTCGGCTTTCCCGGAGGGAGAGAGAGCGGCAGAGGTTCCAAGGACTATGCTTATATTGCGGTGGCTCGGAGCATTCCATCCATTCCTGCCCGGTAAAAAGAGCCAGCCCGGTAGTAAGTTTGAGGCTAATATCAGGTGGGATCTCCGCTGGGAAGTCCTCAACCACATCATCGACTCTCCTTCCGGTGAAACTGCGGTGGGAGAACAACACTCAGGACTGTCACGCCCTTCTGGACTCTGGGGCCAAAGGTAATTTCATTGACTCTTTCCTTGCACGTCACTTGAACCTTCCAGTCCATCCGGTGTCTCATCCCATCCATGTCACCGCACTCAATAGCCAGGAACTGCCACACGTCACCCACTACAACCCAAAACTCTGCTCACCTCAGGCAACCACAGTGAAACCATATCCTTTTACCTCATGGACTTTCAGAAAGAGACCATGGTGTTATCAAACGTGCCCGCAGAGTACTTGGACCTGAAGGAGGTGTTCAGTAAGTCCCGTGCTGCTTCTCTTCCTCCGCATTGTCCCTACGACTGTGCTATAGATTTAGTGCCAGGTAAGTCTCTGCCTAAAGGCAAGCTTTACTCTCTTTCTATTCTGGAGAGGGAGGCCATGGAGAAATAAATTTCTGATTCCTTGGCATCGAGGTTCATCCGCCCTTCCTTTTCTCCAGCGGGGGCGGGATTCTTTTTTGTTGGTAAGAAGGATGGCTCTCTGTGTGGGATTACAAATTTATAAAATGTTAAATACAGGTTCCAATATAATAGTAGGTAATAAAGCTGACATATGAAAGAAAGATGGCGCCGGTGTGCTTGGCTGGCCGTCTGCTCTCTGTCCTGGCTTTGTTTTTTATTTTTATTTCTAAAGTTTTTACATTGATTACGTATGACCGTCAATTGTTTTTAAACATAAGAGACTCTATTGAGGCTGTATCAAACACTGATTTGAGATCTGAGAATTTTAACAGCCCACCCCCTCCCTTCTTGACGAATGTCCCGGCCTTTCGAAGCCAGCTGCCATGGAGCTTTCCTGGAAAGAAACGCCACAGAAGAAGGGGGAAAAGAAGGGGTATTGCGGTCAAATTAAAGTTGCATCTAACAAGCTTACATCCATCATGCCATGGCTTGGGTCGCTTTGAGTTGGGATGTGGCCGATTTGCATCATGGCGCTCACTCGAAGTGGCGTATTATTGGATTTTACGTGTGACTCAGGGCAAGTATTCCAGCTCTCCTCGTCTCCGGACACCACGTCTTCACCGCGGGGGAGTAAATCTCAACAATCTTCGCTCGCTGTGCTGTGCTACACAGACGAGCTGCGATTTGGTACTGGTAAAGATAGCTTTGGTAAATTCAAGATCGTTGATCAACAAGACATTCATCTTGCGAGATTTCTTTACCTCAAATAAATTGATTTTTTGTTAATTACTGAGACTTGGCTGACTGCGGGGGATACAAGCCCCTTTTCCGAACTTGTGCCAACAAACTGCTCGTTTTTTAACTGCCCTAGAACTTCTGGCAGGGGCGGTGGGCTTGCGTCGGTGTTCAAAAGCCGATTTTGTTGTCATACCCTAAAGACTGAATCCTACTCAAGCTTTGAAATACTACTCTTTCAGCTAAATAAACATCAGTTCCCTTTCAAGGGAACTTCGAACTGCGTCCTCTGAGGGGACACTATGGGGAACACCTCGTCGTGACCCGTGTCTGAAGCATACTTTGAAAAACGCCAACGTGTTGGCCGGCGACAGCCTCTGACGTCACTACCAGCGCGACTATAAATACGCGCCCGTAGGACCCGTCACTATCTTCTTTGTCTTCAGTTGACTGTTTTGTTTGAAGCGTGCATCTGAGAAACGACCAAAACGGTAAGAGCGATCTATTACTGTTTTCATCATGGCTTCCACTAGCAAGGCGTTTAGACAGTGTGTGCATCCGTGTCAGCGTTATCTGACACCCGATGACACGCACACTCTTTGCGTCTCTTGTTTGGGCGAAGAGCACGCGCGCGATGTCCTTGAGGGGGCGGTCTGCGTGCACTGCGAGCGTTTCTCTCTGAGAAAGCTCCACTCTCGTTTGTCTCTCTTTTCGAGGAAAGAGGGACAGCCATCTGGATCCCGCGGCTCAGGTCCCGCCGTTGCCGAGGCACGGAGGAGAATGAGCTCGTGGGGATCACAAATGGATCTCGCTGAGGAGTGTAGAGAGGGACCTTCCTTTTCACACTCTCTGGCGGCGAACGAGAGCGAACTTCGGGAGGCAGATGTGGTATCATTAACCCATTCTGACACTGAAGTTAGTGCTCTGCTGGGTTCTACCCAGGAAGAGCAGGAGATGTCTGAGAGTGGTGAAGAAGCTGAGGCTGAGCCTTCTCAATCCTCCTGTCCCGCGTATGAGGAGCTGTTAGAGGTTATGGATCGTGCCATGGCAAAATTAGATTTGCCATGGAAGCGTGCCAGCAAGGTGGCGCCACGAGGTCGCCTTGCTGAGCGGTACTTGTCTGACCATAGCCCTCCAGCCCAGGTGAGCCTTCCATTCTTGCCTGACTTACATGCAGAAGTCGAAAAGGAATGGAAGAGGCCGTTTTCCTCTCGCATCCACCGGTTTCAGCATACGAGCTATGCTAATATCGAGGGCTTGCATGAGAACGGCTATGAGAGGATGCCCCCTGTAGAAGAGACGCTGGCTTGCTATCTCTCTGTGGGGCAAACATCCTCTCTTAAATCTCCCGCTTTGCCATCTAAGCCCCTCCAAGATACATCCCGCTTAAATGGCAGGTCATACGCGGCAGCCGGTCAGGCTGTGGCTTCACTGCACACGATGGCGGCGCTCCAGGCCTACCAGGCTGACCTGCTGAAGGACCTGGATACAGGTGAGGGCCTTTCACCTGACCAGGTAGCCGAGCTGCGCCGCACCACAGACCTCTCTCTCCGAGCTACCAAGCAGGCCGCCTCCGCCATGGGCAGGTCTATGGCGGCCATGGTGGTGACGGAGAGACATCTGTGGGTGAACCTGGCTGACATCGGGAAGGAAGAAAGGGGGTTTCTTCTCGATGCTCCGGTCTCGCCTTCTGAGCTTTTTGGTACCTCCATCGAGATGGTGGTCGGGAAGTTCAGGGAGGCAAGGGCGCGCTCAGCGGCCTTTAAATCCTTCATTCCACGAAGGTCCAGGTCCGAGCCCGAGCAACTCAGGGGTCCTGGCTCATCTCGATCTGAGGGTCGTAGAGGGGCGCAGAAGGCTAGTGTTGCGGCTCGCGCTCCTCCCCCGCCTAAGGGCAGGGGCAAGAGGAACCGCGGGTCACGGAGCGGTAAGCAGGGTCTGAGGGACGTGATTCGGACGAGGCAGCGTCCTCGCCCGGGTCAGAGCGGTAGTATGACCTAGTAGCTCCGGATGTTTTTAACCTCTGTTTTTAACCTCTGTTTTTTGTCCTCCCCTGCCTAATTCCCCTGTAGCCACCAGCTTCCACCTGATCGAGGTTAGGTGGACGGTCTCTCACATAACAGTCTCCTTTCTGGACCTATGATGTTTTGGTTGGTTCTATGTTCATAGCAACCGCCTTACTGACGGTCTGGACCAGAAGGGGGCGCCCCGCAGCGGGACTCCAGTACAGGAGGGTGGGTGAGTAGGTAACCCTTGCTCTACCTGTTTATGGACGTTATGTTGCTGGTGGTTATATGTCTACTAACAATCTCTGTGAGTTTCCTTACAGTAGCTAGGTGGCCAAAGAATTGGCACAGCACTGCAGGGAATTCCATAGATGTCCGGCTAGAGGACGCAGTGTCTCGTTCCCTCTCAGGGAACCATGGTTACATTCGTAACCTGAGACGTTCCCTTTCAAGGGAACTTCGAACTGCGTCCTCTGAGGGGCCGCCTGGCGAGGTGATGCTCCCCTCGCCTAGAAAAGAGGGTTGGAGCTCACCGCTCCCGTGCGATCCAGCGCCTCTGCGATGCTTGGGAACCTCTCTGTACACACGCTTGCCTGTGTACTTTCTCAAAGCCACATAATGGTCAGTGTGCACGTTAACGCTTTGCGCACTGTCTGAAATCCACGTAAAGTGGTAAGTGTGCACGCAAGACTCTGCGCACTTTCTGAAATCCACATAAAGTGGTAAGTGTGCACGCAAGACTCTGCGCACTTTCTAAAATCCTGTATGGTAAGGGTTACGCGCTCCGCTTCGTTCCCTTTCTTGGGATGATTCGCCCCCGGTGTTCCTTGGGCTTCATCCAACCAGTGTGTATTTATTATGCACCTCAAGCATCGCTTCCCTCAACATGAGGGGCTGGGTGGTCTCCCTGGAGATTTGGCTCCCACATACTGTGCGTCTCCACTAAATAGCATATTGTGGTTTTCAGATAGTAGGCTTCACCAGGTCTCTCTGAAGGTGAGCTCCCACGTTCGGTGGTCGCCAGGTAGTAGGCCTCACCAGGCCTCCCTGGAGATTTAGCTCCCACATACTATGCGTTTCCACGGAATAGCATGTTGTGGCTTTTTTCAGATAGTAGGCTTCACCAGGTCTCTCTGAAGACGAGCTCCCACATACTGTGGTTGCCAGGTAGTAGGCCTCACCAGGCCTCCCTGGAGATTTAGCTCCCACATATTGTGCGTTCCACTAAATAGCACATTGTGGTTTTCAGATAGTAGGCTTCATCAGGTCTCTCTGAAGACGAGCTCCCACATACTGTGGTTGCCAGGTGGTAGGCCTCACCAGGCCTCCCTGGAGATTTAGCTCCCACATATTGTGCGTTCCACTAAATAGCACATTGTGGTTTTCAGATAGTAGGCTTCATCAGGTCTCTCTGAAGACGAGCTCCCACATACTGTGGTTGCCAGGTGGTAGGCCTCACCAGGCCTCCCTGGAGATTTAGCTCCCACATACTGTGCGTTTCATAAAGAAAATACGAGCTCCCGCGATTTGTGGTTGTCAGGTGGTAGGCCTCACCAAGCCTCCCTGGAGTTGAGTTCCATATTGCTTTCAGTTTCCACTGAGGTGGTTATCTGGTAACAGATAGTAAGCCTCTCTAGGCCTCTCTGTAGATGAACTCCCACATATTGTGGTTATCAGGTAGCAGGCTTCACAGGCCTCTCTGAATGTGAGCTCCCACATACTGTGGTTGTCAGGTAACCTTTCAGTACACACGCTTGCCTGTGTACTTTCTCAAATCCACGTAAAGTGGTAAGTGTGCACGCAAGACTCTGCGCACTTTCTGAAATCCACGTAAAGTGGTAAGTGTGCACGCAAGACTCTGCGCACTTTCTAAAATCCTGTATGGTAAGGGTTACGCGCTCCACTTCGTTCCCTTTCTCGGGATGATTCGCCCCGGTGTTCCTTGGGCTTCATCCAACCGGTGTGTACTTATTGTACACCCCAAGCCCCCTCAACTTGGGGGGGCTGTGTGGGCAATTCTCGGGTAGTTCAGCAGCACCCCCCTTTTCTGAAAGGGTCACCTATGAGCATGCTGCTCGGAGCTCGGAGTCTTCCTCTCTTGGGAGACTGATTCCCGGTTCTTCAGAGCGCTCCACATACTGTTTGAGACGCTCTGTGAGAGCAGGCATCCTGCTGAGGCAGGGGCTGAGGCCTCCAATTGCTCTGCTCCCGGGCCATTCTTCTACGAGCTGCTCTGACAGAGTCCCACGAGAACCCCTCCTTAGAACAGTATTTTAAATCCATGTTATGGTAAGTGTGCACGGGAGTCTTTGCGCACTTTCTAAAATCCACATTGTGGTAAGTTCGCACGCTAGTCTCTGCGTTCTTTCTAAAATCCCTAGATGGTAAGGGCTTCGCGCTGCTGCTTCGTGCCCTTTTCTTGAGTTGGTTTAAGCCCCGTTCATCTTGGGCACCACTCCACCTAGGTATCCTCGGATACCTATCTAGAACAGGGCGCCGCTACTAGAGTGCTGTAGGGACAGCCCTTTCGGCAGGTTTTTGCGAAAGCTAGCAGTAGCCCCTGTGTGACAGGCAAAGACTTGGTAGAGGAAAGTGCCAGGCTCTTAGCCGTATCCCTTTAAAGGAATCTCCGTGATTCCAAGCCTTTAGCTCTACCCCGGGCCAAGGCCCTACAGGATAAGTTGGGTATGTAGCTTAGGCCTTTGGCCGTAAGGGATAATGTCATAAGGCAGCCGTCAGACCGTCCCAGGGGCGACTCCCGGTGAAGAGAAAAGCGGTAGAGTTGGTACTTAGTGTTTGCCATGATTCTGGTCTGCACTCCCCTCAGCATGGCGGCGTGGGTATACTGTTCCCCATAGTGTCCCCTCAGAGGACGCAGTTCGAAGTTCCCTTGAAAGGGAACGTCTCAGGTTACGAATGTAACCATGGTTCCCTGAGAGGGAACGAGACACTGCGTCCTCTAGCTCCCTGCCATGCTTCGGACGCAAGCTTCACGAAGAAGATAGTGACGGGTCCTACGGGCGCGTATTTATAGTCGCGCTGGTAGTGACGTCAGAGGCTGTCGCCGGCCAACACGTTGGCGTTTTTCAAAGTATGCTTCAGACACGGGTCACGACGAGGTGTTCCCCATAGTGTCCCCTCAGAGGACGCAGTGTCTCGTTCCCTCTCAGGGAACCATGGTTACATTCGTAACCTGAGACGTTATCGATTGCAGTGGTTTATCGTCCTCCGAAACCAAACAAGGACTTTTTAAAGGAGTTTTCAAACTTTTTGAGCGAAGCTGTTCTTAAATATGATAGGCTTTTAGTTGTGGGGGATTTTAATATTCATGTTTGTTGCGAGTCAAATTCCCTGGCTAAAAATTTTCTTAGTCTGGTTGACTCTCTGGACTTCATTCAAGTGGTAAATGGTCCCACTCACAAGCAAGGCCATACCTTAGATCTTGTATTATTGCATGGTATTCCAGTTTGCAAACTTGAAACTCTTGAATTGAGTTTTTCAGATCATATGCCTATTATGTTCACTTGCTCTCTTCCAAATGGTAAAACTATGAAATCTAAGAGGTTATCACAGCAAACTCGGCTTTTTAATCCTTCATCTAATGATGATTTTGCTGTTTATTTTAAGGAGGCCTGTTTGATGTACAATCTTGATTCCTCCTTAAATAATTCAAATGTAGATGAACATCGTTCATTGTTTAATTCCATTTCAAATGATATTTTAAATTCTGTGGCTCCTGTGCGAGAAGAACGACTAAAATCTAAACCTGAACCCTGGTTAAACAGTACCACACAAGAACATAGACGAGTTTGTCGTAGAGCCGAACGAAAGTGGAAAAAAGATAAACTACAAGTATCTTTTGAAATTCTACGTGAATCATTAATTTGGTATAAAAAATCAGTTAAACTGGCAAAATCTCAGTATTTTTCAGATATCATTGCAAAAAAATTGTCATAAACCTAAAACTCTTTTTACCATTTTAAACTCTGTTTTAAATCCAAATAGTGCTGTTTCTTTGAATGCCTCAGCTGCAGTATGTGAAGATTTTCTCAGGTTTTTCACAGATAAAATAGTTGACATAAGACAGCGTATAGTATCTTCAAATTATGACCTATCTGTCCCGCATCTCTGCACTCCAATTTGTAATGAATTCCAGACAATCTCTTTAAGCTCCTTTCAAGACATAATTAAGCATTTGAAACCCACTACATGCCCACTTGATATTGTTCCCACTCGGTTTTTTCTTGAGGTCTTTGATGTTGTTGGACCAAGTATTTTAGCTATAATAAATAAGTCACTTCTTACAGCAACCGTTCCAAGATATTTTAAACATGCAATTGTTAAACCACTGCTTAAAAAACCTAATCTCGACCCGGCCGTCTTATCAAATTATAGACCGATCTCAAATTTGGTTTTCATTTCTAAAGCCTTAGAAAAGGTTGTTTTAGTACAATTACAGAGCTTCCTAGAATCAAACAATATATTTGAAAAATTTCAATCTGGTTTCAGGAAGCATCATAGTGCGGAGTCTGCACTTTTAAAAGTTTTAAATGATATTTTATTAACTGTAGACTCAGGGGACTCAATGATACTTCTACTTTTAGATTTAAGCGCTGCTTTCGATATCGTCGACCACAAAATTCTTATATCGCGCCTAGAAAAATATGTGGGTATTCAAGGCCGCGCTCTGGACTGGTTCAAATCATATCTCGAAGATAGGACTTTTTCTGTTTGTCTTGACGGTTTTTCTTCATCCAGCTGCGCCCTGATGTTTGGAGTTCCTCATGGCTCTATTTTGGCTCCTGTTTTGTTCTCATTATATATGCTTCCTTTGGGGTCTATTTTTACCAAGCACAAGCTGTCATTTCATTTTTATGCTGATGACACCCAAATTTATTTGCCCCTGAAGCACAACGACAAAACAGCTTTGAGATCCTTAGCTGCATGTCTGGCTGATATTAAGTCTTGGCTTTCTTCAAATTTTTTACACCTTAATGAGAGCAAAACAGAGGTTATGGTTTTTGAGCCTTCAGGCACCTTTAATTATGATTTGGGAGACTTAGTTTGCTATGAAAGACCCTCTACAAAAAATTTGGGTGTCATTTTTGAATCCTCACTCAAATTTGACAAACAGATAAACTCTGTAGTTAGATCTTGTTTTTTCCAACTACGATTGTTATCTAAAACCAAGAGTCCTTTAACCTTTTCTGAGTTTGAGAGAGTGATCCATGCATTATTACTTAATACAAAACTATATTTAATAATACAAAACAAAATAACTCCACATTCTCTCTCTGGGCCATCTAGTGCTTTCAGACAATGATGTGTGTCTTTAATCATTTCTGTGCATGGCTGCATAATGTAATGTCAAAATACATAATGATATGTTTGTAATTTTAAAAAGTAAATAAAAAAATCATGATCATTTTCTGAATCTAAAGTATGTTTTCATGGGTGTTAATCACTTCATTTTTGTAGGAATAAAAAACAACTATCACACAAGGGCTGAAGGTGAACGCAGCGAAACGCAGGCTGGGCAGGGGCTGAAGCCCCCCTAAAAAGGGCCTAGTGACGCCCCTGTACCCTTGCCCAAATGACTTACAGCCAAGGAGACAGCGGTCACTGTCCTAGATCACGTCTTTTGGTTACATGGCCTCCCGGTAGACGTGGTTTCTGACAATTTTGTAAATTGCTAGGAGTGATGGTTAGTCTGTCTTTGGGTTATCATCCCCAGAGTAACGGGCAGTCTGAGCGAGCCAACCAAGATTTAGAGAGAACATTGCGATGTTTGGTCTCCAAGAATCCTTCTTCCTGGAGCCAACAACTCTCTATGGTGGAGTATGCTCACAATTCGTTACCAGTGTCAGCTACGGGCCTCTCTCCATATCATTGCAGCGTAGGTTACCAGCCACCATCTTTTCCTACTCTGGAATCTGAAGTTGCGGTCCCCTCCACTCACGCATTTGTCCAGAGGTGCCACAAACAAAAACAAAAAAACAGTAAAGAATAAAACAGAACTAAAGAAAACAAAACCTAAAAAAAAAAAAAAAAATTACACAAGGAGATCAAAGGCAGAGCAAATTCTACCAGTCCTCATAGCTTTCTTATTAGTAGATACTGAGATTACATTCAAATAGTTTTCCATTTCTTTTAGGAAAACAGAGAAGAGTTGGATAATTTGCATTTGTGAATGTGAAATTAGCTTAGGAATTTTTTTTTATTGATAACCAAACTGATATTTTAATTTGTGGGGTCGGAGTCATAATACCCAAATATAATGTTTTTAATATGTACTGAGAAGCCTGGCAAAATCTTACACTTGACAAACACACTAATATCATCCAGTGCAGTGACCAAAATAATTGCAACAAAATTTCTTCAGAACAAAAAGTGCATGTAAGATCAATGTCAGATTTAAATATTATAAACTTCTTTACAGGGTACAACCTGTGTATGAGCTTAAAATAAATTTCTTTCACTTTGTTTGTGAGAAAATTTTTGTGGTAGAGACCAGATTTTCTTCCAATAAAGGTTACCAAACAAATTTTTCCAAAAGGAGATGACAGGTGGAATAGAAATCAGATTCTTAAGAAATAAAGACCGTATTTTATAATTTTTGGCTTTCGACTCAGAGAAACAAATTTGACCAACAGGAGTATCACAAGGTTTAGGCAAGAATGCAGTAGATACTAAGGAGCCATTACAGTTTTTAAAAAGCATGCATAAACCAGAGGGGATAGCTCCCAAAACTGTTGCAAATTCTTTTGGGGTTATTGGTATTTGGAAGTATTGTTCAGTACCTGAACAAAAGTCCTTGCTCATTAAACAACAGCTCCATCCAAAATTAAACCATTACTGAACCAAATATCATAAAACAGAGACTTATTCTTGAATACAAAATTTGTATTGTTCCAAATAAAACATCTTAGTTATGCTTATAAATTAGTATTCATGCTAAGAGAACCTGTCGATGAAAGTTGGAAAGTTTGATCGGGAGTTTGAATATATCATAATCACACATTTAGAGAAAATTAAGGCCACCAAGTTGTGAAAACGCTAATTGAGAAAAAATATTCCATATAGAATATGGTTGGGCTAGATATTGGTTCAGCCAATTAATTTTGAATGTATTGTTGAGGGAATCAAAATCAATAAAGTTCAGAGCACCATTATTATACGCATTTAATATGACTGATCTTCTCAAGTAATGAGATTTATTTTTCCATAGGAATTTTATTAGAACCTCATTAATTTAGACGTGGGCTTATCAACAAAAAGAGACTGAGCTGCATAGGCCAAACGAGACAGACCCTCTGCCTTGGTGAGCAGTGTTCTGCCTTTTAGTGACAGATCCCTTTGTAAACAACAATTACTTTTTTTGTGTGTTTTGGTAATAATAGGTTTGAAGTTTGCTGAACACCTACATTCATCTTTAGTAATTAGTATACCAAGATATGTTACCCTATTTTTGACAGCAATATCCTCAATAGAAGTAAGAGAGCAATCTTTAATTGGAAGCAATTTACATTTATTAAAGTACAAATTTAATCCAGAAGCTTTAGAAAAGTCTAGAGAATACCCAAAGCCAATTTAATTTGTGATCATCCAAGAATAAAGCTGTATCATCCGCTAATTCACTTATTTTTATTTTAGTGTTACCAATTGTGATACCCTTTAACTGACTATTGTTTATATGTGTGCTAAGGAACTATGATGCAATTAGAAACAGGTAAAGGGAAACTGGACATCCTTGCTGAACTCCTCGTTTTAAAAAGAATCTATGTGAAGTACCATTACCTCATTTGATAGAGCTGTTTCCATTTATGTAAAGCATTTGGACCATCCTGCAAAAAGCATCGCCAAAGCTAATTTTTTTGTAGAGCCTGAAATAAAAATTAATGTTCCAATGTGTCGAAAGCTTTGTAATAATCTAAAAAGAAATGAAACCATCACTGTCTATTAAATCTGAATAATCTAACACATCTAGAACTAACCGTATATTATTAGAAATGTGCCTTTTCTGCATAAATCCTGATTGGGTTTTGTCAATTATGGAGTGCAAAACCTATTTCAATCTTTTTGCTACAACTAAAGCTATAATTTTAGAATTATTATTTAATGTAATTGGACACCATTTATCTATTAAAAGGGGATCTTTATTTAATTTTGGGATAAGTGTTATTAAACCTTGACATAATGTGGCTGGAAGCAGTGTTTTCTCTATACTTTCCTCATAAACCTTTAATAAGAATAGTGCTATACTATGAATAAAAATAAAATTCTGAGTCTATCTGTTCCGGGATATTTGTTAAAGTATTAATAGCTTTCTCTATGTCTTTCAGTGTGATAGAGGCATCACAAAAATGTTTATCTAAGACACTCAGCTGGTTTATATTAGGTAAAGATTTAAAGAAATCATTCATATGTTGTTGGGATAATTTAAAAGTGTACAAATCACTATAAAATTTGGCACAAAACTTTGCAATATTTTTTGGGTCATCACTAATTACCATTAATCATTATTTTTGGAATTTGATTGTTTTTAAATGCTTTCTGTTTACGTATATATGTTGTCTAATTTGCACTGAAATTCAACCAAAGCTGCGTTTTCACAATCAAGTAAATCATCCACATTTTAGATAAAAGATTAATTATTTTGTATATAACTGTATTTTCATCAGTTGCTTTTTTAATCTTTTGCCACATCACTACTAAATTTAAGATATTTGCCAATTTCGTATTTAGTAAATTCCCAATTGCTGCTGTTACTGTTCTCGTATTTTGCTTTATTCCAATTTTTGTGAATTCTTATTGATTTTCATCTTTTACTTCATTATAAGAGAGAATAGAATTGTTAAGTTTCCAGTAAGAACAGAACCCACGCAAACACAAACAAGGATAAAATTCAAATTTGAAATTTCAGCAACGAGACTGATAAAGTGTCCATCTACTTCACTTGCACTGAGTAACTACTTCCCTTTAAACTGATTTTTTTAAATGCATACACCAGCTGAATGTGACGTGCCATGAGACATCCATATGTCCAGACCCCATTTAGATCTCCAGAAATTAAGGTCGTCTACTGATGACTGACATTCTTGGAGGAAACAAAAGTCAGATTTAAATTGTTTTGGATATAAGAAAACAGCCTTTCTCTTAGTGAGATTTCTTAGCCCTCTAGCATTTATAGAAACAACAGATAAAGACATGAGACGAAACAAAAAAGCTGACTAAAAAATAAATAAAACAATTGAATAGACCTATTCAAAACAAATAACTTCTTGTATAGAACTTTAACCAGTCAGGAAATGACAAGGATGAGAACCACAACTCAAACATTAGAAACAAATATATTAAGATGCTGTATGAAATTCTTAAGTAATACATTAAGTATAACACCAGAGCTTTTACGTTATGAGAAGACTGTGTTGTAATATACAAATCAGACAACACACCTCAGAAGCACAGGAAAACATCTCAATAACTATATTATTGTAATTATCTTGTGAAAATGCAGCGTTGTCAAAATGGTGGAAGAAATAATAAAGTCAAGAGATATTAAAAATGAACAAGAAACTTATTCTAGTCATTCAGGAGGGAAAATCTCAGCTCCTCAACAAATGCCCTTCCACCCACAAAATCTGCTTGTGACAGATCCTCAGATATTTTCAGGTTGTCATTTCTAAGGAAAACTGAATCCGTAGCAGCACGCAAGAACGCGTCGTGTTGGAGATGACCCAGGTGATGAACGGTATGCACGACATCCGTGAGTTTTTCTTTTGCATCTGGCAGAAGCTGCTGGCAAACATTGATGATCTTATTTTGGACATGTTCTCGCTCAGTTTCAGGGACACCGTGAACTCTGAGACTCCAACGATGTGAGTAAGCTGCAAGGTGCAGAAGCCATTTTTCCTGTTCATGCCAGTTAAACTCTACTCATTTGGCTAATGACTCAGATCTTTTAATTCGGCGCTCTTAAAGTCAATCAAATTCTTCACTCCTGTGATCTGTCTAGAATTTTCATTGATTGTTTTTTTCATACTAGCGATCACACGTGAGTTTTCCCCCATAATTGTTTCCTAAGCATCCAAACGATAATTAATCAGCCTACTACAAATTTAACGCTGGTAGTACTTAAAGATCTGGTAGTACTTAATTATGCTTTTCTTACTGAATTACAAGACAAGATAAACAGCTGAATTTGCAGAGCGGAGAATGTCTGTGTTGTGTATGTTCAAAATGCAATAAAGTCTGTGACACCCTCACAAAAAGGCATCCCTTTTCACGACCCTCCCTAACACACAGCACTCCCACTCGTCCCGTGAGCTTTCTGAATACGACACCGATACACAGCAGTGTCATTCAGAATGCAGAGGGCGAGGCGCTCCGCCCTCTGTGTCTTTTTGCTAGCGCATGGCGATCCATTACGGGCATTTCGGTTTGGTTGCGTAACATCATAGAGAACGCTACTCAGGAAACGCGCAGTAGAAGTGGTCCCGCCGAGCGAGAGAGAGAGCGGGTTTTACAGCTGGTACTTTGTTGTTCCCAAAAAAGGTGAGGGTCTCCATCCAATATTAGACCTGAGACCCATCAACCGTGTGTTTTACAAATGCACTTTCAAAATGACAACGCTAAAGCAGATACTGGCACAGATTCGACCCAGAGATTGGTTTGTTTCGGTGGACCTGAAAGATGCATATTTTCATATCCAGATTGCCCCTCATCACAGGTGCTTTCTGAGATTTGCGTTTGAAGGCAAAGTGTATCAGTTCATGGTGATGCTGTTCAGGCTAGGACTAGCGCCTCGTACGTTTACGAAATGTGTGGATGCAGCATTTTCACCTATGAGAGTGAGCAGAATGTGCATTCTGAACTATTTGGACGATTGGCTGATCTTGGCACATTCAGAGGATGTGCTCAACAGCCACAAACGTGCTCTGTTACGTCACCTGGAGTGTTTGGGACTCTGTTTGAACAAACAAAAAAGCGTGTTACGCCCAAGCCAAACAATCATGTATCTAGGGGTGCAGTTGGACTCGATATCAATGAGGGCGCGTCTGAGCCAGGAGCGCATCCAAGATTTAATGTCTGCTCTGAACGCATTCAGACTCGGCCATCCCATAGCACTGAAGGAATATTAGAGGCTCTTGGGAAGGCGATGATGGTCTGTCACCTCGGTCTACTCTATATGCCCCCCCTCCAGTTATGGCTGAAAACTCAAGTACTAAGAAGGGCGTGGAAATCAGGCCATACCCGCATTGTGGTCACTCGCAGGTGCTTAAGCGCGCTGAAACCGTGGCAAAACCCCGACTTGTACCCGGCGTCCAGATGGGTCTGGTCATGCGGTGGAAAGTGGTCATGACAGACGCGTCCACGACGGGCTGGGGAGCTCACTGCGACGGCTTACCAGCCTCGGGCCACTGGACAGAGTCAGAGAGAACATAGCACATAAATCACCTTGAGATGAGAGCGGTTTCTTTGGCTCTTCAGAGTTTTCTCACGCAAATCAGGGGGCACCACGTCTTGATTCGAACAGACAACATGACGGTGGTATCGTACATAAACCGCCAGGGCGTAGTACACTCGAAAACCCTTTACAGTCAGGCAGCATGCTTTTTGCTGTGAGCTGATCACCATCTGCTCTCCATTCAAGCAGCGCACGTTCCGGGATGCCTGAACAGTGGTGTGGATATGCTTTCAAGGAAAGGGATTCCTCCCGGAGAATGGAGACTTAACCCTGTTACAGTGAGGCTGATCTGGGAACAGTTCGGGAAAGCGGAGGTGGACCAGTTTGTGACAGAGGAGAACACTCATTGACCTCTGTTCTTCTCACTCTGACGCTCTCCCCTGGCTGGGGTGGCCGAATACCCGTCTGTATGCATTCACCCCGCTAAAGATTTTGTCACAAGTGCTGCACAAAATCAGAGAGGAGAAGGCGTCAGTGTTATTAGTCGCTCCGTATTGGCCAAACAGGCCTTGTTTTCCCAATCTTCTAGAAATACTAACGGCTCCCCCGTGGCCGATCCCGCTGAGACGAGATCTCCTGTCTCAGGCAGACAGCCTGATATGGCACCACAACCCAGAATGGTGGAAACTTCAGGTGTGGATGGTGTGTGGGAACTGGTAAACCTGGGTTCTTTGTCTCACCGAGTGATGTACACTATTACGGAGGCGCGAGCCCCTGCCCTGTGTGGCAACGAATGGAGGGCGGCAGTATGCCCTCCACGCTTAAGGTTTACGTTACAGTTATTTCAGCTTTTCACGCTGCTATTGACGGGCGCTCAGTTGGGAAACACGATCTAGTGATCAGATTTTTGAGAGGTGCGATAAGACTAAAACCCTCCCGCCTCCCTACAATGCCATCCTGGGATCTGGCTCTGGTGCTGGGAGGTAGCCCTTCCGCCATTCAAGCCACTTCAGTCTGTCCGCTTGAAGGAGCTCAAGCTTAAAACCGCGCTGCTGCTCGCCCTTGCTTCGGTCAAGCATGTGGGGGATTTGCAAGCACTCTCTGTGAATGCGGACTGCATGCAGTTTGGACCAGGTGATTGTAACATCACGCACAAAAAAAAATTAGGCTACGTGCCTAAATCGCTCTCGACACCGTTCAGAGCACAAGTGGTGGCTCTTTCTGTCGTCTCTCCAGAATCGGAGACTTCATTGGACGTCACCCCAAGTCAGGTGTTGTGTCCGGTGAGGGCTTTACGTCTCCATATCAACCGCATGGCTGCGTTTCGGCAATCCGAGCAGCTGTTTGTATGCTTCGGAGGCAGCGCTAGAGGACAGCCTGTCTCTAAACAACAGCTGTCACATTGGGTGGTCGACGCAATTGCCCTGGCATATGCTAGCCGTGGTATGGAATGTCCTATTGGCAGTCATTAGCCTCACAGGTCCTATCGGGAGAGTATCTTAAACTCTGTTCGGAAGATAAATGGAGGTCTTACTGGTTTGGAACGACATGAGGGTGTTATTTATGACATAATTTTCATTTTTGGGTGAACTAATGCTTTAAATGTCGAACTTGTTTAAAAGACTGGTCACTTATGTTTAGTTCATTGTGGGAGATTATGTAACTATAGCAACCGCTTCAACATCCGTGTTTTTCCAAAAATGATAGTGGAATGCATTATCAACCTGTGTCCATACAAATCGCAAAAATATACTGTGCTCTAAAAGCATGTAACGTTACTCTTAGTCAAGCTTCGGGATATATGTCATAACTGCATCTTTAATGATCTCCCAGATCACCCTTCAGGAAAAGACCAGAAAACACTGGAACACGAAAGGGAACTGATGTGCCAGGAGATGAAAAAGAGGAGTCCAGACATGAGTTTTGTGAATACAGCCATGAGCAGCACATATTCTCTCCGGAGACTTTAAAATTAATTAAAATTACTACTCTTTGACTTTCTAGTCAATCATTTTATCCCTTAAAACTGTTTTATCTTTGATAATCAAAATGACATTAATTTTTTTTCCCTCTGTGAAATCAATTTCTACAGGCCTTAATATTTTAGCTTGATTGTAACTTTTTATACCATTGCTTAATTTATTTTACAGATCTATGAATATGAAAAATGCCTATTACATTTAGATTTAGATTTAACATTTAGATTTAGCATTTAGATTTAGCATTTAGATTTAACATTTAGGTATAACATTTAATATTTATATTTAACTATTTAAAATATCTCTAAGTTGACAAATATTGTTGTAAATGTGCTAAAAAGTGACTGTCAAAAATTTATACCAACTTTTTTAAATTGTTTGAAGCTAAATGTGACAAAATGTTGCTGTTATTTTCAGCGTGAGCCGCTTTACAAACGGCGCCCCATGCACCGCAGACATTTGCCACAACTGTTGATATTAAAGTGTGGATGAGATGAATGTTTTAAATTACTAATAAATTACTTAATACTGTTATACATTAAAAATATCTGTTGCAGTTAAAATTTTATTAAAATGTGTATTTTCTATTACACGTTAACTTGCTCTATTTACATATTGTCTGTTACTATTAAAGCTAAAATGCACATAAAAGCATTTACATTAAAGAGCTTTTTACTTAGTCTTCACATACCTCTGTTATACATAGATATATGTAAGTTATGAGCTAAAAAACAAACAAAAACATTTTGAAATTTCATTTCATTCACTCAGCTTTATTTAGAATATCATCACGAATTTAATAAAACCTGTAGAACTACAATATGTCTGATAACAAAGTGAAAGCACGAATACATGAGTAAAAAAAAAAATATTCTAAAGATTAAAGTGGTTAACAATTAGAAAACCATGGTGCATTTTCATCTATGGTAAGCAGAACAAAGTGGTTGGCTTTTCATCCAGAGTAGATATAAGATACAACATTATAAAACAACAACAACAGTAAATAAATTTCAGATTGTACATCACAGTCAAATTTATCTGTTATATTCCAGTCAGAGCCAAAGCATTACATTGCATTATAACATCAACCAATTTGAAGTCACAAAAAAATTCTACGAAGTCACAGAAAGTCACAAAAATAAAAGATCATCAATCATTTTGATTGAGGAACTTATGAAACATTTCTCACTGATTTTAACAGTTACGTTTGTCTCTCTTTACTTTGATAGTACTGATCAACACATCTACAGTGCATTTAAATGAAAAGCTCAGCAGTGTTTATAACAAAACTATCATATCAAATCACAATGTACTCCATATATCAGTTCGGAAACAGTGATGTTTGAAACAGGATGTACAAATATCATCTGTAACCGGGGAGCTGACAGAGTGCCATTTGTTTACTTTTCCATTACATGTATTTATCCAAACTCTCCAGAGCTTCCTTTTTTTTGTATTGTTTCCATTCATCTGGAATCTCACCATATCCCTGAAATGTCTTACTGTAGTATGTTTCCAGATCTTTTTGGAATCTGCACACAAACCACTTCCAGTACGGCAGCTCAGAGTTGTCAGGTGTGATGCTCCAGTTAGCATATTTAGGACCTCCTCTTCTGTATTCTTTCCAGGGAACTGCTTCATCTGTGGAATTTGGGTAAAAGGATCGATCACTCGATACTCCTGTTGTGCAGATGCTTATAGACAAGTTTGTTGTTCCTCTGTAAGACCACCCATTCAGACCAATATTCCGGTGGAAAGGAACGCAGTGATCTCCAGGATGGTCTTCCATTGTGTTGGTACAGATAGCTTTACAGAAAGGACACTGAACCCAGCAGCACTGACAGAAGTGCTCAATCAAAATCTCATCTGGTCTTTGCCTGCACATCTCCAATTTCATGTCATCAATGTTTTTAAAACTGTTCTGTAGGTTTGTCATCCTCTTCTCCAGACTGTCACTCAAAAAGGTCTTGAGAAAATCTAAATCTTTAATTTCACTGAGATCACCACATGAGTTCTCTGTGAGTTTCAGCTCATCTGTCAGGGCTGTGGTGAAGCATCTGAACCACATGTTGCCGTCTCCACTCTCACTCTTGGCCTCCACTGTAGCTGCTTGCACTGCATTATTTACAGTCTGCTCCTTTTGTTTTAGATTTCCTTTGAAAATATTTAGAATCATTTTGTTTTGTTTGGTGAAGTAGCTTTCCACTTCATTCTTTATGAATTTTTTGAAGTGTTCTCTGGGATTGTGTATGTATTCTATGTATTGCTCAAAGTCCTCCTTTTCTGCAAGGGATCTCAGAATGTGTTTCTCCAGATTTGGTCTGTTCTCACGTAAAGCTTTTATGTGAGACTTCATCTGTGTGGCCAAATCTTTAGCAGTTTCATTGTAAACTGCTTGTAGAATAGATGGTTCAAGTTTGCTGCAAATTAATTCACTCATAATGGTTGTTGTTGTTGCTCCTTTGTAGTAGTTCTTGAAGATGTTCCAATACTGAGTTTTCTGCTTATTAAGATAAAGTCTTGGGTCATTTGCTTCTCTGAATTCTTTGTGGTGGTTAGTGAAAGTCTCTCTGGCAATCTCACACACATGGAGACTCAGATCTATGGTAAACTCCCTTTTCAGTTTGTATTTTTGGGTCATGGATTGATGTTTCTTTACTGATTTTTTAACACAGTCTGTTATTTCTTGAACAAAACTCTCATTGTAGCCTCGTGTTCCAACTGGTGACTTCTTCACTATCCTTTCAGTTTCCTGGATAATTTTGTGAGTCAGATCCCTTACTGAGTAATGAAGTTCAGCATTTACTTGTTGCTTTTGAGTCCATCTAAAATATTCTATGCCTGACATAACTTTTTGACTGAACCAGCTGAACATCCCACTCTTGTTTTTCTTAGAGCTCTCAGTAGCTTCACCTGAAGATGCTGTTTCATCAGAGTGCTCCAGATTCTTCTTTAGTATCATGTAGTCACAATAATCACCCCGGCGGTCTATCAGTTCATAGTTTTTTTTGTTTTAAGCACTCATCTACAAGAGTCAGTTCATGGATTTCAGATAATATCCGTGTCACATCCTCCCAAAAGTTAAAGTCTGCCAGTGGAGGTGTGTTTTTGGTCATTTCAGTGACCCATTTACTCCACATTGTTTCAAACTCCTTTTCCAACATGTGTTCATCTATTCCTTTAATTCTCAGGCTCAAAGCTAGTTCCTTGCTCCGACTGAAAAGCTTGGTTTCATACTCTGTCCTTCTTTGATCCAGCTGCTCCCTGGCTTTTTTCTGTTCAATTGCTTCATCCAACTTTCGTTTTGTTCCCATCACAAGGTCATCATGAAGATCTTTGATTCTGGTTTCAAATCTTCCTCGCCACTGACACAGAATGTCTTTGTCTTTGTCCTCCTCAAAGTAAGACATGATTGATTTTTCCACCTGCTCTTTTGTCTTTCTCATTTCAGTCAACAAATCATTTTCCTGAACCTTAATGTTTCTATTCGCAATTCTGTTGTAGAATTTATCTTCAATGGTAATCATGGCACTTCTGAGGCTCCACGTCCAGTCACTGTATTTAGTTTCCAGTTTTCTGTATACTGCAATCTCAAGTGTGTTTTTGAAGCTGAACACAAAGTTTTCATTCAGCAGTGCATTCCACAGATCTTTAACACGCATTCTGAACTGAGACAGTGTAATGCCATTAGATTTGGAAGCTTTTGAGAGAATGCTGTCCTTTAACTCCTGAATATTTCTGCTGTAGTCAGGGTTCGGTGGTGCCATTGGTGGGCTGCCTTCCCAGAGCTGTGCAAAATACTTCACATCATTCTGAACATCAAATGCAATGATGTCACTGAAAAACTCTTTATCGCAGTCTTCCTCTTTTGCAGCGAGTTTAGTCATCTCATCCAGTTTCTCCTGCAGTCGTCTCCTTCCCTCCATGTTTTTCTCTCCGGCTGTAACATCTGAAACGTTCTGATGCACAAACATGCAGCTTGGATTCAGTCTGATCTTCTTCATTCTCATGAAGGCCTGAACAACAATCTGAAGAATGTCCTGTATCTCAGCTGTGTTTTCTCCAAAGATGTTGATCAAAGTCATATTTCCAAGACCAACAACAAATGTGGCCATTTCATTATCGTGATTTCTTGTTGACCTTCCGGCCAGTTCTAGGGCACGAAGTCCTTCAGTATCAACAACCAGAATATAGTCAAACTTCAGCAGTTGTTTCATCTCCTCTGAGACTCTGACCAGCTGCATGAAAGCTCCTCTGGTGCATCTGCCAGCACTGACGGCAAACTGCAGTCCAAACATGGCGTTCAGCATGGTGGATTTCCCAGAGCTCTGAATCCCTAAAACTGACAACACATAGACTCTCTGGTCTCCCAGTTTCTGGATGAGTGCATCAAGAACAGCAGTAACCCAGATCAGAGGAACATGGGCTACATCGCCATCCATCAGCTCCAGTGGAAATCCAGAGATCATCATCTCTGCTCCTAGACTTGGAAGAGAGGAGAAGTTAAATTTCAGGTCTTTTTTGTTTTTCTTTACAGATGAACATGATTCATATATCTGACCGATCTCTCTCAGTATGTGCTCCAAGCCAAAGGTTGCAGCTTGTAGTTTCTCAGATACTCTTTCAAGTTCAACTTGTGCTGCTGTCATTTGCTGTGATTTATCATGTTTCTTTTTAAGATTTAGGACTGCTGACCATTTTTCATCATATTCACGAAGAAGGGATGAAAGACTTTCAGTAGTGTAATTGTCTAGCAGGATGCCCAGCCATTTCAGAAAATATGCCTCTTCATTTCCTAGAGGTGAATTTAGTTTCTGAATAAAGATTTTCATAAAGTGACTTAAGACAGTTGTTTGCTGCAGTCCACGGATTTTGTGCATTTCTGATTTTTTAAAACTTTTGTTCTTTTCAATGTTGTTTCCCTTATGTAGTTCTCCTAATGTAGGTCGATGAAGTTCTTTATTCTTCTGGCACCACTGATGCCACAGGTTTCCCTGACATGGCAGGAATGATTCTTTGATTTCAGTCAGATCTTTATCCTTCAGTAAATTTATCATCTGTAGCGCTGCTTCTTTTCCTTTCCTGCAGTCATCATCGTTGACCTCATCTACTCTGACATTGTTGTTTTTGGACATATCTCCAAGCTTAAAGAAGGAACATGATTTGGTAGACGAGAGTCCATTATTTATAGCTCTTCTGATTTCTTCAAATACATCTGACTGATTTCTGCCTTTCAAACCAATTTTGTATTTCCCTTTCCGCATTTCTGCGAGAGCAGAATCATTGTCAGTAAGAAGGCAGATGAGTGGCTTTGAGTCCTTGTAGAAGGTTTGGATCTTGGTCATGTTTTTGTCTTTCTTGTCAAGTTGTGGTAAAATAGCAACATTTACAGAGGCCATTTCAGTCAGGATATCCAGCTGTTTTCCATGGGCTCCTGCATCACCATGGAGGTTACAGAACGCAACACAATGATTAAATCTGTCTGTTTTCTCTCCAGAAGGACAGTACCAAGCGATCTCCACCACTCCATCCATCAGGACTCTGGTTCTGCTGCTGCCTGGGCAGTTCCTGTGGAAGAATGTGTTGTGTTTCCCATTGATCAGGCTGTTCATTAGTTGAGACTTGGATGAGGATGCAGGACCAAACCTAAAGAATGCCACCATTGGGGTTTCTGCTTTGTAGACTGGCAGGAATTTGCCAGAGATTTTACCTGTATCATCAATTGTCTTCCAGCTCTTTTTGATTTGACGAAATGTCCAGAGCGGGAACTCAATCTGTTGTGTGAATGGATTTGGTACAAGAAGAGGCAGAGCAAACTGACACTGTGATAGTTTAGTCACGATGAGCTGCTTTAGGAAACTATCAGCACAATGAAACACAGCCATCTGAACATCCATCAAGTGGACAGGATCTGATTTGTTTGTTTCATCTGAGGGTTTAGCAGTTTCTCCAAAAATATTATCAAAGGCATCAGCATCATCTTCAGATGGGTCATTGTTCCTTTGTTGTGTGTGTTGTTCATTATTTTCTTTTATCCGAAGGTATCTTGCTCTGTAGTCCATCATCATCAATTTCTGTAGAAAAACTGAAGCCAACTGCTCTTCTGCATAAAACTCTTGGGACTGTGATTGTACAATTGGCTTAAGAAAGTCTACAGTTCTTAGTTTGCCTTCAAGATGAAGCCTCCCAATGAGTTTTTCTGCAGATAGCTGAAAAATACAGTACCATAAAATAGAATAATTGAAAAAGGAATGTTAATTTGTACACTTTTTTTGAAAAGGTAATACATTAAAAGCATATGAACAAATATGAATATGCTCCCTGTTCTCACTGTTATGTTTATTGGTATTTAACATTTGAAGGTATTATTTATTACATCTATATAAACATAAAATCTATGATATCATAAATATATCTGAGGCTCCATTTTTACTATTTCTAGATATATTTTAGATCCCTTAATCCTATATCCGAAACCAAGCACTTTTAAACAATCTAAAAAACATAACAGGCAGATAAACATACAGTGACAATCATTTTAGTTATAATATAGGCCTACAATCCACCCTTTTCATGCCCTATGACACTTTGCACAAATTATAGGAGTAACAACTGTGTTAAACTGTGTAGGTGCAATCACGTGACATTGTTCTACTCACCCTTCATCCATCGATCATTAAAAGGAATTTTAAAAGTGTTAATGGATTAATAAATTACTTTCAGTAGACCACAAATAACTCCAAAAGCTATTTCATCAGCAATACTACGAATCACTGTGGTGAGACCTGTGCACCCACAGATGGTCTAATGTTGTCCTTCCCATTTTGTAAGCCATGGAAGGGCTGTAACATAATCTCAATGATTATAAATACAATAGAATCAACAAATTTATTACATTAATTGATAGATATCCAATACTTATAAATTCAATGAGGATTAATTTTTGTACGTCTCTAAGTTGTTTATGTTTATATTTTGATGCTATGCAAATTTTAGAAGTCTATGCAAACATAACTGCATAAAAAAAACTGCAACGTATGAATACTTTTGTGATAATAGTGGAATAGTCTTAATTAAAATATGAATAATTCTCTGGTAAAAAAAAAAAAAAAAAAAAAAAAAAAAAAAAAAAAAATAGGCCTGGTGATTCTGCATAAAAGTTTTTACCTTTTGTTTGTCTCCATTATCAGTCTGGACCAGGCTCCCCAAAGTCTGTGCATTAGTGTCGCTGATGCTTACTGTTTGATTTTATTAAAGTAGAGAAAAATATTAATAAGAGGTTATTTTAAGATAATTAAAAAAAAAAAGCACAACCAAACTTTAGATTCAAGTAATAGGTAAAATAATAAATAATACATATCAAGTGATAGGTAAAAATTGATAGCCTGAATGCACTGTAAGTCGCTTTGGATAAAAGCGTCTGCTAAATGCATAAATTTAATTTAATTTAATTAAATTTAAGTACAAATGGATGTGTGTAGATTCTTTTGAACATTCAGCGTGACTAAAATATATTGATTCACTAACAAATGCCTTAATAAAGCGGCAACACTCAGTTATGTCTTGCAACTTGATATATACTGTTTATATGATTTCAATATCATTAAGATAAATAAAGATCATTTAATGTCACATTCATTTTTAAGCATTTTGGAGATTAAAGATTTCTTTACAGACTGATCAAAATGTATTAATCTCTATTAAAACTAATGCTTTTTTTAATCCACTATTTTATTACCACAAGTCAATCTATTAAACTATTTTCACAGATTTTAATCTATGATACCTTGTAGCAGGGATGAGCAACTCCATTTATCTGAATCAACATCTGACTCACTGAACTGAAGCTGTAATTACTTTCAGTGATTACTTTCAGTCTGTTTGAGTGTTTTGTAAAGCTTGATATGAATACATGATTTTTTAAAACAATTTATGAAGAGTGGGTGCGTGCTTCCCCATAAAGCAATATCTGTGCTTGAAGCACACTTACGAATACCTACAAATAGTAATGTGATCATGTTAAATAAAAATAAAAAATATGCATAATTCCACAAACAAAAACTTACGTAATATTGATAATATTTGAATTTATTGCATTATTATTTTTTTAATCTTGAATTAAAATTTTGTAATGAAGTTGTGAAAAAATGTAAGCCAAAAATGAAGCTGTGTTACCACTTTGATATTCACTGTTTTCCAGGCCTTTCATAGAGCTGTACATCTCTCTGGTGTAGCACTGCTGATTATTGTCAGTGAACAGATGCTTGATTTTGTCCATCAGTTCTCTCATCTCTGATTTTTTGTTCATGATCTTGCTGCAGGTATGATATCTTCCCCCAAATTTGTTTAGCAGCTGCTCCAGAACAGAGTTGTTCTTCAGGTCATCTATTATAGTGTCACACTCTTCCTCTTTCTCATAGGTGAAGACAATAATCACAAATGAAAGAACTCTGTCACCAAATATTCTCTGTAGCCATTCAATGCCCATCTTATCAGCATCTGTTAATTGGCCCAATCGCACAACAAAGATGAAGGCATGGATTTCATTTTCATTCACTAGTTGACCAAAATCATGAATGAGAGGTTTGAGATCAGTCTCATGGGAGCCAATCATGTTGATCACTGAGACACAATGTTCTGATATCTTCCTCTTTTGAATGACAATTTGAAATTCTGCATTTTGTTGTTTATCTCCAAGTAGAACATTGTCACATCCAAACTGGACAGCATCAGAGCTTCCAAATAATGCAACAGTCAAATCCGGATCATTGTGATCTAAAAATAAACAACACAGAGCTGTTCTCAAACTCTGAGAATGTAAGAACACACCAAAATATATGTTAATGAAATAGTGTTTCTTACTGATATATACAGTTCTGTCATGAAAAGTTTAGTATGGTAATATACATGACATTGTTAATGTGTTTGGTCTTGGTGGAATAGATCTGCAATGCTTCTGCTGCTGTGTAACAAGACTTAACAAGACTTGTTACTGCCAATACATCCACATACATGCTGCTGTGAGCTTGTAAGAAATACTGCTGCTGCACATATAACATATATGAAATAACCCTGCATATATACCATACATGAAATAATCCTATAAAATATCTATACAGCTAGATTGGGGAAGGTAGAGAGTTTCTGACGTGCGCTGCAACTGCTACAGCAAGTACTGGATGAGTCTTTCAATGTGCACCAAGCTGCAACTAGATTCAGTCAGCAGTGCCATGCCAATAATGATGTGGTTATTTCAGATTGAGTTAGAACCTATAGACCTGTGCCATCTAGAGTTTCATGACAGAACTTTGTACCAGTTGCATTTCTTACCCGTGTTGTTGTGAGATGAATCATTAAAGCCTGAGCACAGTGCTACAATGTTTGCATTACCATCAGGTTTCGGGTTAATCCCTTCTTCTACTGGTTTCACATCCTCCTGGAGAGATAACAAGAAATGACCTGTTTCTTATTAAAGGTTGTTTAATTGTGCAAGAGTAACAATGTTTATGCATCTGAAAATCACACTTCTATGTTTATTCTGCATGACTGCTTGTTAATACAAACACTGTAGGTGAAACAGTTAAATCTTTGAATTAGATGGACAATTTCTAGAACATTGGGCCATGTAGTATATGTAAAACGAAGGAACACTCTTAAAAATAAAGGATCATACTTGCATTGATGCTTCATTGATCTTTACTTGCATTGATTTCCATTCCACAAAAGGTAACTTTTTTTGTCCAAAAAGGTTATTTAGATTAATGAAATATAATTTACACTGAGAAAAAATGTATTATTTTAAGAACTGTTCACTGAAGGTTTCTTTGATTATTCTATGGCATCACTGTGAAAACCCTCTTTTGGAACCTTTATTTTTAAGAGTGCAAGAACAATAAAACTTTAAAAAGACATTTATCTTCAAAATTATAATTTAACTTTATTTGGAGTATTTATTTATTGCACAATGCACATTTTTTAATAATGTGCCTAAAATATGTTTTAATATCACTTTTATTAAGGACTGAATGATTTCTGAATATCAGTCTTTAAATTTACAATATTTTAAGTGTACCTTGTATACTTGCAATAGTTCCAGTTTGGCACAATCAAATACACATATATCTTTAGTTGGAACTCAGCGCAACTTCCACACAATTAAAGAGCATTAAGCACAAAATTTGCTAATTATACCATTTTGGTATATATATACTTGGGTTTTAAGAACTGTTCACTGGAAGATTCTGCTTTTAAACCTTTTATATTTAAGAGTATTATCACATTTACCTTGTATTCTCCATGTGCTTTATTTGAGGTCCCAAGAGACTTTACACCATGGTCTTGATCATGTGATGCGGAAAGAAATGAAGTTGGTTGTATCTGAAATTCTATTTTAACAGTTAAGTCTTCATCATGTATCACTGGAAGGTTGTCCATCATGTTATCTGGGGTTTTATGTGTCATTGGATCCAAGGCATCATCTGCTTCTTGATTTGTTTCATGAAAATTGTCCATGACATTAGCTGTATATTGATGTGTCACTGGAAGATTGATATCATTTGGATTTCCATGTGACACTGAAGAAATGTCCATGACATCCTCTGAATCTCCATATGGTTCTGGAGTGGTGTCCATGACATCATCATCTGTACTTTGATCCATAATTATATGGCTGGAAAGGAAAATTAACATTGCCCAGGTTTGGTGGATCAGATAAACCACAGACAATATAAATAAAAAAATTATTTGATCACTTTTTTTGCGTCACACGTAACTTTCATTGTAGATACAAAATATCAAAACAAGTGACATCTGCAAATGCAAATTACGCTTTATGTAAAAAAGAAGAAGAAGAAAGAGATTTAAATGCTGTTTGGATTAGTACATGGTAAAAGTCTACACCAGAAACCGGGACATTGAAATTCGTTTTATCATGAAAAACGCTTAATGTACCTAAACATCGACCAGGGAAATTGTTGTCAAACCTTACTTGTAATAAACATTAACTACTGTTATTGTGTTATTTTACTTTATATTATGTTATTTACTCAATATGGTATTATCTTACTTAAAATATTATGTATGACCATGAAAACAATCAATATATTGATCAATATGCTGAATTATTCCCAAATACTGGATGTCTTAGAGAGGACTGGATGTATAATGGCCCTCCCATTGGTCAGTACTGATAGTGTTAAAGAGTATTGGATGTATAAAGCTCTTCCCATTAAGAAGTACTGGTAGTTTCCATTGAATTGTACCTGTGAACTTAAGTAACCCTGTGAACTTTCCAGAAGCTGACAAGTAGCAGTAAACCGATTTGATAAATGTCTCATGTGACCACCACCAACCAACAGGAAGAGGCAGACTGAAAGTTTTAACAAAAAGATTGATTTAGCAAAGTTCCACCATTAAACTACCAACTTTGGTAAGAGATAAGAGTATAAAACGAGTGCGCGAACAGACAGAGATTCAGATGCGGCGGCCGTCATCTCAGCTTTATTGCGGTGTTCAATAAAGTTTTATTTTGACATTTGGAACTATGTTTCTTGATATTTATTTTACAACTTCAAGAAGACTGTTGTTTGTTACACAACACTGTCAAAAGAACGAGCCCTTATTCCACAGATAAAGTGAATAGAGAATAGAGTTTTCCCATAGAATTCCATCTTACGTAAAAAGCCATAAGTGGATTAATACATAATTGGTTTAACCAGTGCTTGAAGTGGGCCGGTACACACCGGTGTTGTGCCGAAAATTGATCGTCTGCCGAAAATATGATTGCCGTCTCTAATAAATTTTTAGCAAGTGCATTTTATGAGTTTTATTGACCATTTAAAGGCATTTCAACAGGTAAAAAGGACTGAATGAGGTAACCAAGGTATCAAATATAACAACCATGAATAAAATCAAGTCATTCTGAGGCAGAAAGAACTGTTCACTCAATAAGCAGAGTCTGTAATCACATTTGGCAAGTGTAAAACTGCATTTTATGGGTATTTCAACAGGTAAAAAGGACTTATACTCCGAGTAAAAGCCTCAGTGTCTGGGTAATTAGAAATTACATTATATAGAACTCACTACCCAGGCAGGATCACTTCTTATCTCGACCAATCACGTGAGTGAAGTCAAGCGGAATAGGACTACCTCATGTGTGGAGTGCCAGAGCATGTCAGGAGGTGCGTAGAGTAGTATAATTAAGGGAAGTCGTGGCCTAATGGTTAGAGAGTCGGACTCCCAATCGAAAGGTTATGAGTTTGAGTCCCGGGCTGGCAGGAATCGTGGGTGGTGGGAGTGCATGTACAGTTCTCTCTCCACCCTCAATACCACGACTTAGGTGCCCTTGAGCAAGGCATTGAACCCCCAACTGCTCCCTGGGCGCCGCAGCATAAATGGCTGCCCACTGCTCTGGGTGTGTGTTCACAGTGTGTGTGTGTGTGTGTTCACTGCTCTGTGTGTGTGCACTTCGGATGGGTTAAATGCAGAGCACAAATTCTGAGTATGGGTCACCATACTTGGCTGAATGTCATGACACTTTCATAATTTGATTAATTAAAAAATAATGATTTATTGATTATGGACAAAAAGGCAGGAGCTGGTTGCTGAAGCCATGCCCACCAAGCTTGACGGTAGTGTCAGCAGTGGCAATCCACATGTCACTCAAGTGGCCATGCCCTTAATTATGCAGAACTTAAGGCTTAATATAATTTAAACGGAGGTATAAAAAAATTCACCCCCTTCACAGTTGTCATGAAGGACAAAATTAAAGTGACATGACATACAGTCAAGTATGGTGACCCATACTCAGAATTCGTGCTCTGCATTTAACCCATCCAAACTGCACACACACACAGCAGTGAACACACACACACACACACACTGTGAACACACACCTGGAGCAGTGGGCAGCCATTTGTCACAGTCATACCACAATAATTTCTTAATTCATGCCAGGAGTTATGTAGGCTAAATGAAAAACGAAGTCAAGATTGATATAAAACTTTAGTCGTAGACCTTTTTAATGATGTAAGTTATAGTTTATGAAGTAAATTGCATTATTTTACATTAAAACTATCAGTAACTCTGAGCTAATGTAAACAAAAAATGCTTCTGTGCACTGGCGTCCTCCCACAAATTAAGAGATTTTAGACAAACCCTGTTAATACACATACAGTTAACCAAATGAAACAATACATCTCAGTTACATATTCAGATTCAGATTCAGATATCTTTATTAGTCCCCAAAGGGGCAATTCAGTTCTACAGCCAACCCATCCAATAAGGGTTAAATTAGAATTATTAGCACACAATAATATAAGGATTATAAAGTTAAAAATGTATACAAACGATCACACCCTGACAAACACATACAGCACACCACACACATTCACCTGCCAGTGACAGAACAAAGCAGTGGAATCCAAGAGCCATTTGTGTAGTTATGAGTTCTCATTCAAGAGTCGTATAGCGGAGGGAAGGAATGAGTTTGTATAACGATTCGTTTTCCGTATTGGCACATAATACCGCCGACCTGACTGCATGAGCACAAATCCATACCTGAGCACATGATCTGGTTGGCAAAGTATTCTATCTGCTTTTTGAACCACTCTTTTTTCCCAGAGAGAACAAAGATCATTTAATTGGGTACCAGTCATTTTTGAGCATACTTTAACAATGTCGCTCAAACTCTTTTTGTCTTTCACAGCTAAACCAATAAACCAACCCAAGAAAGAAAAAGTTAATAGACTCTCAATGAATGCCTGATAGAATGTACATAAAATTCTTTTACAAACCCCAAAGGAGTTCAGCTTCCTCAGTAGGTATATTCTTTGGTTTGCTCGCTTAATAATGCTATCAGTGTTCTCTCTGAAATTCAATTGTGAGTCAAATACTGTGCCCAAATACTTGTATGTTTGAACCACTTGAACACCTTCATTGTGTATTACACTCAGTTTTGGTTCGTGAATAGGAAACGAGATGCTGAGGTGATGTCACTGTATGGGAACAGTATGGTAATAGTGCTTGGCACCACCTTATGCATGTATAAGCATAGCATACCTGAGTGCTGCGTGCTATTTCGCTCAGATTTCATGATACTAAGGAAACTATCAAGGTATAGAACAGACCGAACCACAGCATCTCGTTCCCTTTCCAGGGAACCGTGGTTACATATGTAACCGAGATTTCCCTTTCATAGGTCACAACGATGCTTCAGTGAAATCACCGTATGGGAACGCTATACCATCACGCCTGACGCACCTGCTAGGATCCGGGGAAAGCATCTGCTAAAACGGAAAGGAGCGTACTCACAACGACCCTGTAAAATTTGACAAAATTACTCGGTGAGGTCCATCCTGCCGCAGCACATATATCATCCACAGAAGATCCACTAAGGAAGGCTTGCGATGAAGCCACCACTCTTGTAGAATAAGCTCGACTTCCTAAGGGCAACTCGAACCTGTGCACCTCATTGGCTATGTATATAGCCTACACCAGCTAATGGGACATGCATTGCTTTGTGACAGCACAACCTTTATTTTTACTTAGAATACAAATGAACACTGTTGACTCCCGCCATCAATCATACGATCAACATAGATCTTAGCGGCCTGACAGGACAAATGCTTAGATCTCCTAACCACGCCTCTGTGGGGAAGAAAGCCTCCAAGACAACTTGCTGGAAGTGAAAAAGGATTTGAAGCGACCTTAGGGACATAGTCAGGCCTTGGTCGCAGCAAAACTTTCACAAATCCTGGTACAAAATCTATGCATGAAGGTGAAATAGAAATAGCTTGTAAATCCACAACTCTCTTAAGGGAAAATAAAGCTAACAGTATTACTGTATTTAGAGTCAGGATTTATTTTTTATTTTTTTTTTATACAGATTTCAAGTGCTCAAATGGATGTCCTGATAACCCTCGTAATCCAGGCTGCAGCCTGGAATTGAACTACTGGTTTCGTCTGGTCAGAGGAGAACTGGCCCCCCAACTGAGCCTGGTTTCTCCCAAGGTTTTTTTCTCCATTCTGTCACCGATGGAGTTTCGGTTCCTTGCCGCTGTCGCCTCTGGCTTGCTTAGTTGGGGTCACTTCATTTACAGCGATATCGTTGACTTGATTGCAAATAAATGCACAAGACACTATTTAAACTGAACAGAGATGACATCACTAAATTCAATGATGAACTGCCTTTAACTATCATTTTGCATTATTGACACACTGTTTTCCTAATGAATGTTGTTCAGTTGCTTTGACGCAATGTATTTTGTTTAAAGCGCTATATAAATAAAGGTGACTTGATTTGACTTAAATACAAAGGATAGATTCCATAATGGAACTTGCGCAGGGTGGAATGGTCGCAGCCGTCGTGAACCCTGCATAAATCGGGGACCAGGGGATGATGGCCCACTGAGATGCCGTCTATGTACGTGTGGTTAGCTAATATGGCTGTCGCATATATTTAAGAGGGGCAGGTGTTACTCCCTTTGTGAAAAATGGTCTTGAAGAAACAGGGCAGTAATTTTGCATGCAAAATTTTCACATCACAAAATAAATTCGACCTCACGTTATGTCAATCACACTTGCGCACTGCCTCCGTCAAAAAACATTTTGGAAAAGGTTCCACTCTTTCCAACCGTATTCTGGCTCAGGGCCATTCGTGGGCTATAGCGTCCAGTTCCAGGGGCGATGGGGGGAATAGGGCGAACCATACCTTACCCGAGACCTTACGCCTCTCCAAACGCTCGCCAAGGAACCAAGGTCTAACCAACTTGAAGAAAGGGAATGAAGCTGAGCGTGTAATTAAGGATTTCTGAGTCTTGCATGTACACTTGCCACTTATGTGGATTTTAGAAAGTGCGTTTTCTCTCCAGTTTCTGAAGCCTTTTTCAATCACGCAGTGAAACTGCATGACCACTGGTTAGTGGAGTTCGAAAGACACGAACCAATGGCGCCACGCAAGCCCATGGTGAGTGAGCCCGCCCAAATCTACCAAAAGGGGTGGGGCATCAGGCTATATAAGCAGCTGTCTCACCCAGGCAAGCTGATTTAATTAGACTGAAGAGACGACATGAGCTGTCCTTGCGTATAGCACGGCAAAGTATGCAGTACTTGTTCTGTATCTAAGGGAACCGAGGTTACAATATTAACCGAGTATCCAGTCATCTTGTTGACCTCCTACAGTTCAGGCGCCAAGGGGCCTGAGAACATGTAGGGGACAAAGCTAGTATGCAGTCGGGGTCCTAGGCTGGACAACAAGCAAAAACTGACCATGACGGTGGGCTTATGCTGACAGGACCTGTGTTTGTAGCGCCAGCCCTCTACATTGCGAGTAAATCACTCGCATATGCGACTAAATCTTCACTCTGGTGACTAAATGATGTATAATATTAGCTAATTGCTAATAAATTCTCAGAGTTTACTCACCAGTGTGTGAGTTTGAGGCTAAGTATAAGTTTAGCACAGATATATATTAATTCGCCGAACAATCTCTGAATGAGCGCTTCAGAGTTTCACTCTCCATCATGCGATCTGTGATATATTTCAGTTCCGCATCTCAATGGATGCACAGCGTACCTATGTTTGTGTATTTGGTGTACCTTAAACTCTAGTGTAAAGGCACACGGCTCGCCACACTTTCTCCCACATGCGCAAAGTGAGAAAGAGAGAGAGAGAGAGTCTTACATATCATGCAGAGTTGACGCGTTACATGTAAACTATAACCCGAATTCCGGAAAAGTTGGGACGTTTTTTAAATTTTAATAAAATGAAAACTAAAAGACTTTCAAATCACATGAGCTAATATTTTATTCACAATAGAACATAGATAACATAGCAAATGTATAAACTGAGAAAGTTTACAATTTTATGCACAAAATGAGCTCATTTCAATTTTGATTTCTGCTACAGGTCTCAAAATAGTTGGGACGGGGCATGTTTACCATGGTGTAGCATCTCCTTTTCTTTTCAAAACAGTTTGAAGACGTCTGGGCATTGAGGCTATGAGTTGCTGGAGTTTTGCTGTTGGAATTTGGTCCCATTCTTGCCTTATATAGATTTCCAGCTGCTGAAGAGTTCATGGTCGTCTTTGACGTATTATTCGTTTAATGATGCGCCAAATGTTCTCTATAGGTGAAAGATCTGGACTGCAGGCAGGCCAGGTTAGCACCCGGACTCTACTACGACGAAGCCATGCTGTTGTTATAGCTGCAGTATGTGGTTTTGCATTGTCCTGCTGAAATAAACAAGGCCTTCCCTGAAATAGACGTTGTTTGGAGGGAAGCATATGTTGCTCTAAAACCTTTATATACCTTTCAGCATTCACAGAGCCTTCCAAAACATGCAAGCTGCCCATACCGTATGCACTTATGCACCCCCATACCATCAGAGATGCTGGCTTTTGAACTGAACGCTGATAACATACTGGAAGGTCTCCCTCCTCTTTAGCCCGGAGGACACGGCGTCCGTGATTTCCAACAAGAATGTCAAATTTGGACTCGTCTGACCATAAAACACTATTCCACTTTGAAATAGTCCATTTTAAATGAGCCTTGGCCCACAGGACACGACGGCGCTTCTGGACCATGTTCACATATGGCTTCCTTTTTGCATGATAGAGCTTTAGTTGGCATCTGCTGATGGCACGGCGGATTGTGTTTACCGACAGTGGTTTCTGAAAGTATTCCTGGGCCCATTTAGTAATGTCATTGACACAATCATGCCGATGAGTGATGCAGTGTCGTCTGAGAGCCCGAAGACCACGGGCATCCAATAAAGGTCTCCGGCCTTGTCCCTTACGCACAGAGATTTCTCCAGTTTCTCTGAATCTTTTGATGATGTTATGCACTGTAGATGATGAGATTTGCAAAGCCTTTGCAATTTGACGTTGAGGAACATTGTTTTTAAAGTTTTCCACAATTTTTTACGCAGTCTTTCACAGATTGGAGAGCCTCTGCCCATCTTTACTTCTGAGAGACTCTGCTTCTCTAAGACAAAGCTTTTATAGCTAATCATGTTACAGACCTGATATCAATTAACTTAATTAATCACTAGATGTTCTCCCAGCTGAATCTTTTCAAAACTGATTGCTTTTTTAGCCATTTGTTGCCCCCGTGCCAACTTTTTTGAGACCTGTAGCAGGCATTAAATTTTAAATGAGCTAATTAAGTGGATAAAAGTGTAAAATTTCTCAGTTTAAACATTTGCTACGTTATCTATGTTCTATTGTGAATAAAATATTGGCTCATGTGATTTGAAATTCCTTTAGTTTTCATTTTATTAAAATTTAAAAAACGTCCCAACTTTTCAGGAATTCGGGTTGTATGTTCTTTGTTGTATTTTCCTGTCAAAATAACAGAAGTCCTTTGGTTTTTACCTTTTTAATTTTTTAAAAACCGCCGGGTTTTCCGGTAGTGGGTGGAACTAATGCACAAACGACAATCTCATTTGCTGGTGCTCACTTATTATCGTCCCTGTTTTGATTTCAGCAAATCAGTTCCTGCGAATGGACACAACCTGATTAATATTCATGAATCTAGCAGTTCGTTCATCCTTATTTCATGTTTTACTGTTGTTGTTAGTAGAATTTAGTTTATTATTATCCTCTTATCAGTATTATTACCGTATATTCCGGATTATAAGTCACACTTTTTTTCATAGTTTGGCTGGTCCTGCGACTTATAGTCAGGTGCGAATTATTTATTAAAATTAGTTTGACATGAACCAAGAGAAATGAACTAAGAGAGATGAACCAAGAGAAAACATTACCGTCTACAGCCGCGAGAGGGCACTCTATACTGCTCAGTGCTCCTGTAGTCTACCACTGAGCAGCATAGAGCGCCCTCTCGCGGCTGTAGACTGTAATGTTTTATCTTGGTTCTAAATAAATGCGACTTATAGTCCAGTGCGACTTATATATGTTTTTTTTTCTTCATCATGACGTATTTTTTGGACTGATGCGACTTATACTCAGGTGCGACTTATAGTCCGAAAAATACGGTAATCTTTAAAAAAATTTTTTTTTTTTTACAGAAACACTGAATGACAAACAAAGCAACACCAACAGTCCTAAATTCAGTTAAAGTGTCTGTGCATTCCTACATGGTTATGAATTATAATTACTAAAGTTCTATCATTAAATAGTACTTGTTTATCCAGATATCATATTATAATGCTTGACTGACTGATATTAAGTACGTACTCTCAGGTATTTAAAAATTACAAAAGCTGTGCCATTTTAAAAACATATACAGTATTAAACAGTATATATATATATATATATATATATATATATATATATTTATATATATATATATATATATATATACATACATATATATATTAGGGCTGCACGATTAATTGCATGTGCTTGTCATGTGTGTCTCGTCAGTAAAGCTGGTTCTGTGATTAGCAGTAAATGTCCATCACCTGATTTCAAATGGAGTGGCACTTAACATACGGAGCCGTAGTTTGCTGACAAGCTACGCAATATCGCGTTCATAACCGCAAATCATCTGCGATTATGAACATGATATTGCATAGTTTGTCAGCGAACTACGGTTCTGCGTTGTAAGTGCCACTCCATTTCAAAGCAGGTGATGGACATTTTACCTCTAATCACAGATCCAGCTTGGCCCACCCGGAAACCGAGGTACTTTGCTTCAGGTAGGGCCAGGTGACATTTCTTGGGATTGGCGGTGAGCCCAGCCCGCCGCAGTTCGAGAAGCACCCTCCGGAGCCGCTCCAGGTGGTCCTCCCAGGTCTCCGAGTGGATGACGACATCATCGATGTAGGCCGCGGCATAAGTCTGATGGGGTCTCAGCACGATGTCCATCATCCGTTGGAATGTTGCTGGAACCCCGTGCAGCCCCGAAGGGGAGAACCCGGTACTGCCAGTGGCCACTGGGGGTGGAGAAGGCGGTCTTGGCTTTGGTGGGCTCTGTTAACGCTGAAGAATCACACGGCAGGCTGTGATGAATGTTTAAAGTCCCGGAGGGTGTGTTTATTAGTGGAAGTGAACGTGAATGTGGCAGTAGTGTCCGGTGCTCGTCCTCGGTGCTGCGTGATCCTGTTTGCCGGCCAGCTGAGTGCACGGGGAATCGGTGTCTGGTGCTCAGGTGGCGGGCTGATCGGTCAATTGCTTCCTGGAGAGATAAGAGACACAATGTTAGCTGGCTTTCTTCTGGAGAGCTCTCTCACCCGTGTCCTCTCGGGTACAGCTTTTGTAGTCCTCTTCTGAGCCCTTTCAGCTGGGACCGATCAGCCCGCGGTGATTGAGTGCAGGTGGATCTCCTCCGTTGCCAGGGCGACGCTGATAGGTGCCTGGGACATGGCTCACATTGTGCTCTTCCACACTAGGCAGAGATTTGAAGCCTGGCGGCGTGGGCATTCTCGTTCCCCAAACCTTCTCGACGCAGCTCAAATTCCTGAAGAGGAACATCTAAAGTTACGTATGTAACCCTGGTTCCTCAAAGGAATGAGACGCTGCGTCACAGTGCCACACTTCCGGTATCTCTGGCTTGCGCTTGCTTCATCCTTTGAGGCTGACTGCTGGCTTCGGCGCTCGTGCCTTTATGCTTCCTGGTCTCTGACATCACCCGCCTATGACGTCTCGCCCATCCATTGGACTGATTACACACATTACAGAGACGTCACACTGGAGGCATTCCCTAAACGTTCTCGATGCAGCATCTCTTTCCTTCGAGGAACCAGGGTTACATACATAACCTTAGACGTTTTTGCTCTCCATTGACGTCACGACTCAAATTCGCTCAAAAAACAAACAAACAAAAAAAAACAACTAAAAAACAGCAGCTAACAGTCAGCCGCCTCACTCACAGAAAGATGATAATAACCACCATATTTTCACATTTAGAAAGGCGCAAAGCCTTTCATGGTCCTGTTTCCTGGATGAAAGCCAGATTAACCAATCATTGTTGTTAATGTTGATAATATTTAAAATAAACCTTCAGATTTTAGAATAGGTATGTTGTTTAAAATATTGTAAAATGCTTTAAAAATAATAATAATAAATTTAAATAATTTACTATTAATAATTTGAAAGGCAGACATTTATTGTGCATGCTGTTGAAGACATTAAGTTGATTCAACATACAGATCTTATTTTTATTCTATTTATTATATAAACTCATCAAACCTGACGTCTGCACAGAGAGAATGGCTTGTTTTATTCATTTAGACCTGTTTTACACACGTCATACTCCTGTCCCATAAATAGGCCTAAAGCATTTACAAATTGACAAACCTAAAGTAGAAAAACAGACATTTCTGACAACATTGTATTATAGAGATAAGTAATTCATTTAATTTTAGAAATGTAACTAAATTTTAAGAAGTTTATTACTTGTGTTAGAGATTAAGAGAAGGAAAAAGGATGCAAGTAGATGATTTACAGCCACTGTACTGAAAAGTGAAACTAAAATCTAAAACGTCCACCAATGTGTGTTTGGCCAAAGCCACTAGAAGGAAAGTGTGCAACCTTTAGTCAAAGAAGTGTAACGGTTGGTTTGCAAGTATGTGGGAATGGAAACCAGAGGCAGTTATTTTTAATGGATGTCAATGTAGGAGAGGCTTCACTACGCTGAATAAACAGCTTTTCAGAGGAAACAGCTTATCATTTATTGAATCCAGAGCCTATCTATAATCTCCAAAAAAAATTTACACTTAACAATACTTTTGGATTTAACTATTTTCAGAGTTTACAGTGAAAAAATAGCAGTAGTCGAGCTAATGAGTATGTTTGAATCCTCAGTGTTCATAAAAGAGTAGACGAGAATTGCAGAAATTTTCGCACGATTCGGACGTACGTATACTTAATTTGAGTTCTAATATGCCTACTTACCTACTTTATAGTAGGAAAAAAGAGTACGTTAAGAAAGAAGTACATTCTAAAACCGCAGTATTCATAAAACAGTAGGCAAGAAATCCCTGTAATAATTTAAAAGGCAGACATTTATTGTGAATGCTGTTGAAGACAAGTTGATTCAACATCTTATTTTTATATATATATATATATATATATATATATATATATATAAAAATATGTTGATTTACAAGTGTTTTTTTTTACCTTTTTCAACCATTTAGCACTAAACATTTTTCAAAGTCGGTCATGTGCCGGCTGGGTAATTACTCACCCTCATGTCATTCTAAACCCTCAAGACCTCCGTCCATAATTAGCCTTTCGCCGGCCCCTCCCCCAAAACGGCCATTGTCCAATCACACATCATATCAACCATTACTATGTGAGGCAGTTCCTACAAACTTTGACTCCAAGCAAGATGGTGAAGCGGTGCGCCCACCGCGTTTGTAAATCAGACACTAGAATAGAGCTGTAATCGGGCCTTAAAAGTTAGGCCCGACAGGACCTGAGCCTGAAAGATTTCGGCCGAGCCAGACAAGTGCATTTTGATTGACAGCTTTTTAAAAGTCCGAACCCGTTTACAGCCCGACATTATTCAAATGTACGCACGCACACAGCTCTTTTGCCTTTTGTCAAGAATGAGTCATTTATACATGTTTTAACATAATTTATACATGACTAACGTAATAGGCCACTTGGAAGTTTGAACAAAGAAATAAAATAAGTCCTCTGTGACATCGTAACATCTCAGAACTCTAAATAGCCCTAGGTATAGACTCATTTAGCCTATAAATAGGCCAACGCACCAATAAAAACGAGTCTTTCTTGAACATTTTAATTAAGATAAATTTTAAATTAAGATGGGTATTTGGCAATAACGAAATTAATTATGATAAAGACTCTGCCTTATTTGCTTCGCCATAGCAGCTGACATTTAATAAAACAATAATGCCAACATTAGCCTATAAAGTTTGTATTTTTAAAACCTTTGCTCACCAAGATAATAATAAAAATAGCTACACGCAATAGACAATAATAGACCATAACATATGAAAGACAACTTTCCCGGCAGTGCAAGAGCATGACTGGTACACAAGGCTGTGCTGGTTGCATTTTGAGGTAAAGGTCATGGTGTTTCTCAGATTTCGCTTTTTTCCCCTCCACTGCATACTTTAACCCAGTGTTCGAATTGAGTCAAAGCTCTTGGGGGGTCCCCCAACCCCCCCCCCCCCCCCCCCCCCCCCCCCCCCCCCCCCCCCCAAAAAAAAACAATAATATACATATTTGTATTTATTTATTTCATATAATAATATAATTTACTTTACTTTACTTGTGAATTTAATTTACTTTGTGTGTTTCATAACATGTTTTTGCAGCTGAGCATTTACTATGTAAAATTAAATAAAAATCTATGAAATAACAAGATGGCTCTTCTCTTCTTTCCCTTGTCCATATCTGAGAAAATAATGTAAGATGTAAGTTGTAATATTATATTTGTTGTCGTAAGTGTGAATATATTTAAGAAAGCACTCCATGTTATTCATGCTACTTATTAAGGTTATTAATGGTGATATACTTTGAACAGTGCACATGTAGGCATTTTATTTCATTAAAAAAACTAATTTATCTTGAATGTAGTTACATAACCCTTTCATATTTTCAAGCAGAAGTTGTCATAGTTGGGTAAACTTCTTTAGTGGTGAATGAGAGTATATGTTTAAATATATGTTTTGTCACAATAGTGTTTCTACAAGAGGGAAAAAATAGAAATAATTTGATACGATTACGATGCTGATGACCATTAATCAATTTTGATCTTTTGATTCACTATCAATTCACATGAATAGGCCTACTGTACTTACTTTTCTTGGGTTAAACTCAGTATTTTCTTGCATTAATTAATATTCACTTGTGTGTGCTTATACGAGTATCTTTTTAAAATGTATAATCTAGTGTTTGATCATGTCTAAATATTTATTTAAATGCAAAACCTAAAAATAAGTAAGCAGTTATGACCTGCAATACTCTTTTGAGCAACTAGAGTATGTATATTTATTAGAGTGGGTAAACAATGGCATTGCAAATGGAAATTATTATTTTTCTGGCCACAAAATGACTTTAATTTGCCTCTTTGCATTGAATTTAAAATCCTTTTCTCCACTTAACCTTAAATACTACACTAATTGTATTAGGCTATACATAATAATGGAAAATAGGATACAATTCATAACAAAAACGGTTGATCTGCATGTTTGTCTTCGGCGTAATAATCAATGCATGTGTGTCTCACGCACAATTCGTGAGAGTTAGCAACCCTGCTTTATCATCGTTGACACAAAAAAAGCCTTCACCTGATGAACATTTTCATCAGTAATAATGTCCTTAATTAAATTAACACTGTTTTTGAGCAGTTAAGGTTACTAGATTTAAAATGATTTGTTTAATTCAGAATGGGTGCAATGCTAGCTCCAAACAAGATTCTATTTTTCTCAGAATTACGTTAGATGGCTAATTACAACTAACAAGCCGATAGTGAGCTAGCATCATAAGATAAAAAAAAACAACTATTGACAGACCAAGATTATAAGTGACTCTCTGATTCTAAGATGAACACTTATTCAGTAGCAATAAATTAGGTGTACCAAACAATCATAAAACAAAGAAATATTATCTTACCGTTATCGTGAGGTAAAATAATGACGAAGGATCACTCTGTCAGCCAATCACACAGCGACGTCGCGCCCGCAGTCTGTAAATTCCTTCAGAAAACAGAGTGTGGCGCACTTGAGCGTATTTTCAGATGCACATCTAATTTGAAGTAGCTTTTTATGGGAGCGGCACTTTTTACAGTCTATGGAGCGGCAGCGCAATACTTTGGTAAAAAATAGATAGATAGGGCTATGTCAAATATTGTTTCTATTTTAGTTTTAATGAAAAACCAGGGGACCCCCCAAGGTCATTTTTTTGGGCCTTATGGGGGGTCCCTTGATGCTTATGGGGGGTCCCGGACCCCCCCAGCCCCCCCTCAATTCGAACACTGCTGTAACCCCTTTTGCCTCGATCTGGAGGATATCGCGGAGGTATTACTCTAAAAAAGGTCACTAACACGCACGGGTATACCTCTTCCCGTCATGGCAATCTGTCGCGCTGGTCGTGTTTGACCATTTGTTTGTCGGAAGTAGCAACAGTAACTAAGGGGGGCGGGGCTCGGCGAAAGGCTAATTGAGGTCCAGAAACGTAGCAAAGAGATCGGTAAAATAATCCACGTGACATCAGCGGTTCCATGTTACGAAGCAACGAGAACTTTTTGTATGCAAAATCTTATATCAAAATCCAGACAACTTGAACAACTGGTCGTTCATTATACGTTAAGCGTTTTTCACCTCAAGCGTTTTTACAATGTCCCCAGAAACCAAACGGCTCCAACTCCACCTCATAATATGCAACTGAATTATATATTTCATAGCTTTGACTCCCAGGAAATTGACTGTATTGAACAACTTTGCATTAATGGATATTTGGTCAAGTAAATAAAGATGAAAGCTGAAATTTTATGAATGTGACATTAGCAAAGAAAAAAAGGGATATGTGGATGCACATGATTCAATTTAAATCATCAAATAAAACGATTAAGGAAATAAAGAAATATTATAGCACATGCATCGTGTCATTAAATAAAATAAAATAAAGGTTTCTCCTTAATAATACAAGTATAAAAATAACACAAATATGTACATTATAAAAATAATTAAAATTAGTATTAATAAATGAAAATCACCTGTTGTAATCGGAATCCATCCAAGCTTGACAGTCAAAAGGATTCAAAATACTGAAACAACTCAAACATTACACACTGTGTATGAAGACGAGAAACAAGGCAAGCCCTGATCACAAATGAAACGGTGGGCTACTGTTACACAGGGTTGCCAGATTTTCACAGCAAACCCGCCAAATTGCTACTCAAACCAATCCCAGTCGCTTTTCGGGGGCGTTTCCTCCGGTAAAAATCTACCAGGGGCTAAATATCACGTTGTTTGGGTCGCTTTAACCCACGTAAATGAATAACATCCTGCGACAACTGTGTAAAAGTATCCCAATTCCGCGGGAAAACCGAGGACTTGGCAACACTCAGAGGAAAAGGGTTTCTGTTCAGATAAATCACATGATTTCCAGTACACCGGTAGATTGCACTTTGCCTTATTTGTCCATATGAAACATCTACATACAAATTACAGACTAACAACGGTCAAACAGAATAATAGGAAAAGTATGGTCAAATAATTTAAATACTCTTGTATTCCTCAAACTCATCAAACCTGACGTCTGCACAGAGAGAATGGTTTGTTTTATTCATTTAGACCTGTTTTACACACGTCATACTCCTTTACCATAAAAAGGCCTAAAGCATTTACAAAGTGACAAAACTAAAGTAGAAAAACAGAATTTTCTGACAACATGTTAAATATGTAATTCAGTTAATTTTAGAAATGTAACTAAATTTTAAGAAGTTTATTAGTTGTGTTAGAGATGAAGAGAAAGACAAAGGATGCAAGTAGATGATTTACAGCCACTGTACTGAAAAGTGAAACTGAAATCTAAAACGTCCACCAATGTGTGTTTGGCCAAAGCCACCACGGGGAAGTTGTGGCCTAATGGTTAGAGAGTCGGACTCCCAATCGAAAGGTTGTGAGTTCGAGTCCCGGGCTGGCAGGAATTGTGGGTTGGGGGAGTGCATGTACAGTTCTCTCTCCACCTTCAATACCACGACTTAGGTGCCCTTGAGCAAGGCATCGAACCCCCAACTGCTCCCCGGGCGCCGCAGCATAAAAATGGCTGCCCACTGCTCCGGGTGTGTGCTCACAGTGTGTGTGTTCACTGCTCTGTGTGTGTGCATTTCGGATGGGTTAAATGCAGAGCACAAATTCTGAGTATGGGTCACCATACTTGGCTGAATGTCACTTCACTTTCACTAGAAGGAAAGTGTGCAACCTTTAGTCAAAGAAGTGTAACGGTTGGTTTGCAAGTATGTGGGAATGGAAACCAGAGGCAGTTATTTTTAATGGATGTCAATGTAGGAGAGGCTTCACTACGCTGAATAAACAGCTTTTCAGAGGAAACAGCTTATCATTTATTGAATCGAGAGCCTATCTATAATCTCCAAAAAATTTTACACTAAACAATACTTTTGGATTTAACTATTTTCAGAGTTTACAGTGAAAAAATAGCAGTTGGCGGACGTACGTATACTTAATTTGTGTTCTAATATGCCTACTTACCTACTTTATAGTAGGGAAAAGAGTATGTTAAGAAAGAAGTACATTCGAAAACCGCAGTATTCATAAAACGGTAGGCAAAAATCCCCAGATGTCCTATTGCTTCAGCCCAGATTCTGGAGTGTTCATTGATGGATGTTTTTCAATCCCAGGATGCCACGCGAGAGGATACGTCTTCATTGAACAGTGACGAGGGTGTTTACAAAGGTAAGTATTAGAAACCAATAACACGGTTTGCATGTGTTAAAATCATATTTGTTGAGCTACTGTAGAGTAAACTGTAGAGTAAACACAAGATTAATCTAAGTAATGTAAATAAACAAATCTATGTAGAGTAAGCAGGGCTTGAAAACGAAAAGAAAATTCAATCGGTTCACTCCGAGCAGAATCGATATTTTAACGTTTCTGTTCCTGCGTTCCTCTGAATTATTACCGTTCCGAAACCGGTTTGGGTGGAAAAAATACCGGTTAATAACTTTATTTTTTTAAAACAATATTATGCCTCTATAATTTGCCTAATAATAATGATACGCGCGTCGTTTCTATAGACTATGCCGGCTTTACAGTTCTTACCGTGCGCTAGCTCGTTGGTTTTGTTGGAAGGAGGACACCGACAGGGAGCTTGGCAGATCATAACACTTGATTTATTAAACATGAAGAGGTGAACATTAGGAATTAGCCACATCTGATTACACAGTGTGCATCATCATCTCTCTCTCTCTCTCTCTCTCTCTCTCTCTCTCTCTCTCTACCTCTCATAACTGCGTGCAGACCATTCTCTCCCGCGATTCTAATCACGGGTCTCTGTTCTCGCGATCTTATTTAAAGTTATCATTAATTTTAACCTTAAATTTCACTCCCTACAATAATAGTAATGTAATAATAATAAAGTACAGTGTTTTATTTACTCAAAAAGAAAAAGAAAAAATAGAGATCTAACGTTAGTCAATAACCCGCTGTGGTTAGTAATCTTTCTAGATTTTGGCCAAATGTAGGCTACAAAAAAAATAATCTATCAACACTTTAAAGACATCAAAGTTTTTTTAAGATATTTAAAAATATTTGCTGCATTGTAAAAATAAATAAATAAATAAATAAAAAACCATAAGGATGAAAGATTGCGTTTTGAAAGTAAAAAAAAAAAACTAAAGTTGCGCATTGCATTTTATTTTTCCTATTACATTACGAAAAAATGAAGGCTAAAATGCCTGTAGTCTAAAGCAAAATGTTTACAAACATTATAAAAACAGCTATTAGTTTCTCTCGAAAACAAAACAAGCTTAGGCTATAAAAACCTCAATCCAAAAACAAATTAATTTAAACTGAAGCTGATGCCTGCATCTCTTATCCGGTACGAATCCAAATTTTATTTCATTTAAAGTTTATTTAACAGGGACCATACAAGCAAACATAGTTACAATACAAAGCCTGTAACTGATGTGCAGCATATAGAGTTTATAGCTAGTGCTAATTTTCAACTCCTGTCCCTGGTTGGGCATTTCTAAGAACATTATAAAACAAATACATACATAAAAACAAGAAATACTACAAAACTATGTATATATAGATATACACATATATACACATACACACACATACATACATACATAATCATACACAATTATAACAACAATTAAAAATGTATACAATTTTGATTTGTCTTTAGTCACAGCTTAATCCTGGAAGTGAACTTTTTGAAGACAGGTATGGCCTTAATATCAGATGGTAATGCATTCCATAGCCTACAGCTCTTAACAGAAAAGGCAGTCTGTGCAAAGCTTGTCCTACAGTATGGTATTGTACAGTTATGATTTGTACTACTTCTAGTAACTCTTTGGTTGTTCTTTATTTCAATAAATTTACTAAGAGGCTCAGGTGCTAAATTATTAATACCCTTGAAGATTAATTTTAGGAAACATAAATTACTAAAGCTTTCAAAGCTTAATATTTTATATTTCTCCAGTATGTAACAGTGATGATAGCGGATTGGCTTTTTATCCACAATTTGTATTGCTCGATTGTAAAGTGAACCAATGTGTTTTGTTGCAGATGGAGCTGCATGCCCCGAAACTGTCATGCAGTATGAAATATGTGAAAACACCATAGCATGCATGTACAGTAGGGCTGCCTGATTTGGTATATAGTGTCTGATTAATTTAAAACAGTTGAGATTTCTTTTGTATTGTTTTAGAGATTTTCTTGATATGTTTAGTAAAATTAAGTTGAGGATCTATAACCAATCCAAGGTATGTGAATTCTGTTACAGATTGATTTTTTTCATTTTGCAAGTTAATTTTACATTTTTTATTTAGATCAAGTTTCTTAATAGAAAAACACATGGAGACTGTCTTTGTAAAATTTAGCACCAACTGATTTTGATTGAGCCACTGTCCGACATCAGCCATACATGCAGAGAGAACATCAGCAGCCAACTCTGGTGACTTAGCGGGTGCATAAAGAACTGCATCATCTGCATAGAGCTGGAAGCTGGCACCTGAACAGTGTAATGGTAGGTCATTAATAAAAAGACTGAACAACAAAGGACCAAGTACGGAGCCCTGTGGTATGCCCATTTTGATGTTCAAGAGTGAGGATTTTTCCTGGTTAACTTTAACACACTGTACTCTAGCCTGAAGATAAGACGCAAACCACTGTACTGCCTTAGTAGAAAAATTAAAAGATGACATTTTAGTTAAAAGTAAACTATGGTTGATTGTATCAAATGCCTTTTTAAGGTCAAGGAAAACAGCTCCCACCACATCACCCCTATCCTGTGATTTCTTCACATTATCAATAAAACAGCAGTTGGCAATTTCAGTGGAATAACCTGATCTAAAACCAAACTGCTGTGGGTGGAGGAACTGATTGGCTTCTAAGTGATCAACCATTTGTGCTGCTACAACTTTCTCAATAACTTTAGATAAAATAGGTAAAATAGATATGGGACGATAGTTACACATAGAGTTCTGACTTCCTGATTTAAATACTGGCACAATTACTGCTTTTTTCCATCCTAAAGGAAATGTACAGGTTCTTATAGAAAGATTGACAAGATATGTAAGAGGTTTAACTAACACTGTTACATATTTTTTTAAAAACCATCTATTCATCATATATAAATCATTTGTTTTGGAATGTTATTGGAATGACAATTTATTAATAATTTCTAAGATGTTTGTCTCCGGAACCTCTGTAATATGAAACGAATCTACTGAAGTCACTCCAGTTGTATGATTGAAGTCTTTTAGACTCAAAATCTTTTATTAGTTCTTCTACTGATTGCACAAAATATGTATTTAATTCATTAGCCATAACGGCGTTATTATTTATGTTCTTTCCATTTATGTTAAGTTCCTTGATCCCCTGTTTATTTGGTTTATTAGTCAGATTGTTTAAGTGTCTCCAAATGGAATTATTATTGCCTTTAGCATTACCTATAAATTGAGTATAATATGACACTTTTGCTTTACGTAGTTCTAACACCACTTTATTTCTTAGACTTTTGTAGGTTAACAAATCAGTATTCATTTTTGAGCATAATGATTTTTTCAGAGCCAGATCTCTCTTCTTCATAAGTTTTCTGATTTCATTACTTATCCATGGTACAGTGTCTTTCTTACTACATCTTTTTTTATTAGAAATTTGTCTATTAATCCTGAAATAGCTGTAGTCATAGAATTACAGCACTCATCTACATCATCCACAGCCATGATCTGCTCCCAATTTAAGTTATTAAGTTCTCTTTCGAACTGCACAGTTTTAGCTTCAGGAATGATAAATGATAATTTATCACAACCAGATTTGCCAAAATACTGTAGCCGCTTTCTGGTCAGTTTTCTAACTGTCAGAATCATGTTGTGGTCTGAGAGACCTGTTATCAGATTGTACGTCCTTGTTATATGTTCTGGTTTATTGGTAAATGCCATATCAATCAGGGTCTTGGTCTGCCTTGTTATCCTAGTGGGCCCTTTAATCATTTGTAGATAATTAAATTTTGTCATAATTGTTTTTAATTTTTGTTTACCACTTTTTCCCGACCAATTAATATTAAAATCACCATACCATACAGTTTCTCTATAAGAATCAAGTTGTTTAGCTACAAGACTTAATTCATCATAAAAAGCAGTGTTATGTGAAGGTGGGTTATAAATAACAACAATATTCAAATTCATTGTAGGTGATAAAATAACATTCAAAGCTAGACATTCCAGAGTTGTTTTCAATTCAACTATGTGACATTTAAATGTATCTTTTATGTATATCAAAACTCCTCCCCCCTTGCCTGTATTTCTGTCCTTTCTGAAACATTGATATCCAGCAATGTCTATCATATTATTTGGTATATTACTGTGAAGCCAGGATTCTGTTAAACAAAGATAATCCAAATGTTTCCTTGTTCCCGATGTATCTGGATGCTAAAATATTATTTATTATATAGTGTTTGTACTTTTATCTACATAAAACATCATCCTTCACATTGGCTTTATCAGCACAGTGAGGCACGGTCACGCTGAATGCAACATGTTGTACAACGGAGCAGTCTAATTTTTTATTTGTTTCTTTAAATCTTTAATTTTTTTAATGTACAGGATTTAATAAAGCAAAATGATGTTGTGTCAGCGCGATGGTCATACCAAAGCTGGTTGATTATATAAAAGCAAGACATTATTCAGAGCTGTCAGCTTTTGCAAAATAATTAAAACTGTAAAGGTTTTGCAAAATAAAGAAAACTTCTCTCTGCAGTTTCGTTTTCATTTCCGAAAACTTTGGAACGTGTCACAATGAACCGTAATTTCTTTTTCTTTCGTTTCTCTGTTTTCTCCATTCACAGAAGTGCTGCAAGTGTGTGATCTGTTGAATTCATCTCACATATCCTCAGATAAACTTTAAGGCGGTGCATTGCCATTGAGACTGACCTATGATGAGTTCACAGCTGAGAGGACATTTCACTCGCTGGCTTCAGCATCACATTTGCATATGACGTACTAATAGAATTCATGATTCATTGACGGCAAATTTCAAATATTAAATGGAACGATAAAATAACGTTATTAACCGGTTAATGGCCATTTTAAATTTTCGATTCTGTTCGGAACTATAAAATTTGATTTTGTATCTGTTTCTGGTTCTGTTCCTGTCAAAATTTCATTTGTTTCCGGTTTTCATTTTCATTCCTTGAACCGGTTCAGAGCCCTGAGAGTAAGTAAACCTAAGTTATCTATTTCATTTGACCATTAGTATTGTTGATAAATCATGGAGCACTTGTGTTAGATAAAAAGTGAGTTAACACAACATGAAGTTTTAGTAACAAGGGTCGGGAGGAGCGCGTCAGATACTTAGCCTAATCAACACTGGTGGACCACAATCAAGTAATCAATACCATAGTATAAATACAGCTGACTTACCTCTATCCATTGACGGTTTATCAGAATTCGGTTTGCACCTTTTCCCATTGCGTGTCAGACTCAGCTTCTCCCTTAAAACGACGAGATCTATACTAAGGATTTTTCGGTTCTCCAGCCAATATGCCGGCCCCAGGGTCGCTCCTTCTCTGACAGACACCACCGCCAAGCTCCGGGCTTCGTTGCAGCCGCTGCTGTTCTGCTCGGCCAGCTACGCGCTCTCGCCGACGCTGCGGCTTGACCTGCGGCGTCTTTTCCATTTTTCCCCAGCATCCGCTTATATTCAGTCATGCCTACAATTCCTCCATCTGGTAGTTGACCGTATTTAAGTCTGAGGCAAACACTGATTCATTCCAACGCTCATTACTCGCGAAGGTAAACAAGCGGATCCCTACGATCTAAATTATTAGTCTCTTATAATTAACAACTATAGACACACAGTGTATGGGTTTACCACAAGTAAACAATCAAACAACCAACAAGTGCAATTAATGATCAAGTGGAACTAGCAACCTAATACACATGTGACGTGAGTATTTCTAGGCACTTTTCTCCAAGTCTCTAGCCAATGTGCCGCACTGGCTAACTTTCCAGTACTTGCTTCTTTGTGTGGTTAGGAGGAAAATGCATGTCTTTTAACTTCTAGTAGTTGCTAGAATGCTAGAAAAAATGGCTAAATTGGCAACAATGCAGGCATCACTTTCCCACCACAAACCACAGAGGTCGCTATTAAGCAGGAGAAGGCTGCCTCCCCTGACAATCGCGGCCCCTGCTCATCTCCCTCACAGCTCTCTACTTCATTTAAAATCACAATTTCTTCTTATATCAATATCTCTGCCCTTTCCACCAAAGGCTGTTGCCTAGGAGAAACCTCCAGTGGTTCACAACATCCGGGCACTAATCCTGGACCCCTCATTTAAAGCAGTCAATAACGATTAAATGGGTAACAGTTTTCCATGGATTATTCTGGTGATTAATGAGATTATAATAAGTTCTATTGATGGTTTAAATATATATATATATATATATATATATATATATATATATATATATATATATATATATATATATAGACCTAATAAAAAATAGCCTTTCAAATTGCTTTATTAAATTATATGGAGCTGACAGATAAAACACAAAACAGATAATGCAAACACCAATGAGGAGCAATGAGGCAATGGTCTAAGTGAAATATGAAAAGCAATTAATTATACTGTTCCATTTAACTAACTTAACATTGGATCACAAACAATATATATGCACAAGCACATTATATCAATAGCCTTCCAAATTTATGATCAGCATTTTTAAGCCCCGAATTCTCGGTTTCTCATTAGCCCATTGGAGTGGCTAATCTGAAAATTCTGGAATAAGAAACTCCTAATCGTTCTGCCAGCTCCATATAATTTACTGTTTTCAAGCAAAATCACCGATTGCTCTTGATGAATTCTCTCTCCCAACCTAGAACAATGATCATGCAACAAATATGGAGAGAGAAAGGTAGAAAAAAAAAAGTCTTGGGTCTTAGCACTTGGCTGGCAAAAGTTGATGTCAACTCAGCTTCCAAGCTATGCTCATACATAAAGATTTCATGGCACTTATTTGGGGTACACTGACACAGGAAATTCTATTTAATTGTATGAAATAGAACCAAGATTTTCTGACGTTATTGGAAGCATCTTATTGGATTTGCTAAACGACTATGCAAAGTAATCCTTATAGCACCCCCTTTATACAACTCAATTACTCCAAGTATTGAACTCCCTGTCAGGTGCTGCAAGAGTGCTCCCAGCGGAGTAAATGTTTCTTTTTCAGAGACTTACCCATTTGGTGTCGTGAGTATTGAACTCCCACCGGATGCCAGCAAGAGGCTCCCAGCTAGACAACTTTACCTTTTCTATTCTATGGTCAGTGAGGCTTACCCATTCGATGCAACAGTTTATGCAACAATTTATGCAACCGATCTTTCACAAAACAGATAAAAACACAGATAATGCAAACACCAATCTTTTCATTAATGCCAACCTACCATAATTACGTTGTTAAATTGTACAGTTATTTACAAATTATATTAACCAAACACACATGCAGAAATCTCTAAGCATCTCAAAACTATCATTTGACAGTCACAAACCTTATGTAGCATGAGGGGCTGTTCACATATAGCGCCTAAAAACGTGTGGAAAACGCTAGGCGTGTCACTTTCTCCTTCTTTCCAAAGCGCTCAGGCAGATGCGCTCCTGAGGTGTCTGTCCTTGCTAAGCAACCATGACCTGATCTAGCCATGAAGACATGGAAATTTCAGCAAAGGATAAATGGATTTGCAGCACTAAAAATCGCTTATGGTAGCTCTGCTACTAAATTTATTTATAAATGGCTATCCATATACAGCTATGATCAGCTGTTCTTTAATCTTGGCTGAGCTTTAAAAGTTGTTACGGAAAAGGATGAAGCTGATTGGTTGGTTCTTGTCACATGACCTGCTTGCGGCATTCTGAAAAGTTAAGATGTTTTTAACTCGACGCGGTGCGGATGCGCCTGGAAAAAACCGCATACCGTGTGGTTACATTTGAAATACCGAACTTGAGCGCGCAAAAGACGCGATATGTGAACAGCCCCTAAAGGTTTATAGGCTTAGATAAAATTATCACTAGTAGCGACTACAACCCCCTGGCTGAATACCAGGGGAAATACCAATCAACAAGAAGGTACGCAAGTTTATGGAAGTTCTAAGCGGCCATGCATTATAATTTTTTTCCTTTTTGTTTTCTCGTTATAACGACTTAATGTTCTCGTTATCTCGACAAAACGAAAGTTGTTTTCTCGTTGTAACAACTTAATATTTCTCGTTATAACTACTTAATTTTCTCATTATCTCGACAAAACGAAAGTTGTTTTCTCATTATAACGACCTAAATTTCTCATTATCTCGACATAACGAAAGTTGTTTTCTCGTTAGACATGGCAGTTTTTACTGTTGCTATAGTAACAAACTCAAATTTGACAGGCATCTGATGGACAACCGGGCGCTCTTACTGTAGTCTATATTTCAGCAAATTTTGCTTTGCCTAGGTAATAACGTCTACAATACATAAATAAAGGCTGATCAATCACTGTTGATTTTTCCAGAGACAGTACACCAAGCGCCTTCAGAAGGATCCACAAATATTCTAAGATCTTTTAGAGCTGCTTGGATTAAACTCACTTTTAATTTTCCCTTTATTTGAAATAAAATTATATTTATATATATTTATGGTAGTCATTGTATGCTATGACAGATATCATGTGCGTTACAAGCTTCTGTTTGAAATGAGCGTTCATGTGTAAGTGTAGTGAGTGTGTGTATAGAAAAAAACGATTACAACATTATAGAACAAAACTGAATTAAACTAGTCTATGCACTTTACATATATATCACATTTCTCATCAATATGATTAACAATAAATATTAATAATAAGGAAAAGAGGCACATCACAAATAGCCTACATCGTTAAATCCCGTCTTACTGTAGATAAACAGAACATCTCCGTTTTTTAACTAACAATCATGTGCCTCAAAGAAGCACATATAAAGATAGAGGTCCAAACAGAATACAGTGAAGTCAACCTTGGTTTTGATAAGCAGTTATTTTATGACACAGAACGCGTTGGTGAACTTGTGTTATGTTGTCGAGATAATGAGACAATTAAGTCGTTATAACGAGAAAACAACTTTTGTTATACTGAGATAATGAGACAATTAAGTCGTTATTACGAGAAACAACTTTGTTTATGTTGAGATAATGAGAAAAGTAAGTCGTTATAACAAGAAAAACTTCTGTTATGTCAAGATAACAAAACAATTAAGTTGTTGTTGAGGCGGAGGCGTGGTTTAGCTAAGTCTGCAGCGGGAGAGAGAATTGGGAGACGAACGGTGAGTGAGCGGGCTGAACGGAAATAATCAACACCTGTCTCTTGTTTCAGTAATTGGCGTGGACAGAGTATTTAACGCCAGGAGAAGCAGGTGTAGAGAGAGAGAGACCCGCTGCTGACGAGCGTGTACGCCAGAACCAACTCGCCAGAGTTTATCTGTTTATGGTGCGAGAGGCACGTCTTTGTTTGATATTGTAAATAAAACTGTCAGCAGTAAAGCCGACCCCTCGTCCTCTTCCTTTCAACCCCTGAACTCCTCTACACTGGTGCCGGAAGAAGGACCGCCGCCGCCGCCATGCAAAGCCCGTCCTCCACGCCGCTTGCGGACATCATCGCCTCCCTCGCGGTCCTGCACTGCGAACAACAGCAGGCCCTGCTGGACTTGAGGACCGACCAGGAGAGGCGCTTCGTCCAGGCCCAGCAGGAGGACCGCGAGAGGTTCCGGAGCTGGATTGATCGGGAGGTTCGCGCCGAGGCCACCGGGCCGCCCGCAACGCCCATGCATCTGCCGATGCACAAGATGGGGCCCCAGGACGATCCGGAGGCCCTGGAGCAGTTCCAGAAGTCGGCGGAGGCGTGCGGGTGGCCCCGCGAGCAGTGGCCGGTGCGCCAACAGCTCCGGGACTCCTGCCGCAAGTGGCTACTGGCCGAGGGAAGTGACATGGAGCATGTCATCGACCTGGTGGTGCTGGAGCAGTTCATCGCTCGGCTACCAAAGAAGACGGCCGAGTGGGTCCAGTGCCACCGCCCCACGTCGCTGGACTCTGGCGGAGGACCACATGGTGGCGTGCCCAGGAGTCGGCGAACCCCTACCCCTCTAACTCTCTCTCTCCCTCTCTCCCCCCCCCTCTCTCTCACCCTGTCCCTCTCCCTAGGTCCCGGCCACCCGGCCCTCCTCGAGTCCTGCCCCGGGGGCGGGCCGGGTCTGACCAGAGGTCCTTCGCGGGTTCCAGAGCCCCACCCAGGGGGGCGGGACTAATGACCACTGGAGGGGACAGCTCCTCCGTTTCTCCGCTCTCTCCACGCCAATCGTTCAGCCCACTCCCCGTCGCTGGGGCAGGGGGAAGGTCTGGGCTGGCCTGCTGGCATTGCGGGGATCCGGACCATTTTGTGGACAGGTGTCCAATGATGGACGTGGGGACAATGATCCGGATCCTGGTAGCCCCGCAGGTCACCATCGGTCAGGCCGGCGAATACCAAATACCTGTGAGTATCAAGGGGGGTATTTATCCGGCCTTGGTGGATTCAGGATGTATATAGGGATATTGGCAGATCCCCTTGTCTCCATTATCCAAAGAAAAGACTTCACAACGTCGTTTGGTTTACACCAATTCGTTACCCTTCCGTTCGGGTTGTTCGGGGCTCTGGCCACCTTCCAGCGCCTCATGGACAAGGTCCTGCCTCCCCATGCTGTCTATGCCGCTGCTGATTGGCAGCGGCATATGCAGTATTTGAGGGCGGTCTTGAAGTCGCTGAGGGGGGCTGGACTCACAGCCAACCCAAAGAAGTGTGTGGTTGGGCAGGTGGAAGTAAGATATCTGGGCTTCCACTTGGGACATGGACAGGTGCGTCCCCAAATTGATAAGACAGCTGTGGTTGCGACCTGTCCGCGTCCCAAGACCAAAAAGGAGGTAAGACAATTCTTGGGTCTAGCGGGATATTATAGACGGTTTGTGCCTAATTATTCGGACCTCACCAGCCCCTTGACTGATCTTACTAAAAAGGAGGCGCCTGATACAGTCCAGTGGATGGAGCCATGTCAGCAGGCCTTTACCCAAGTGAAGGCTGCCCTATGTGGCGGGCCGTTATTACACGCTCCTAATTTTTCTCTCCCTTTTCTGTTGCAGACAGACGCATCGGACAGGGGGCTGGGTGCAGTCCTGTCTCAGGAGATGGAGGGAGAGGAACGGCCGGTGCTGTACATTAGTCGTAAGCTCTCTAAGAGAGAGACTAAGTAATAAAACTGTCTAAGTAATGGCCCGTCCTCACCCTCCGCTACTATCTCCTGGGACGGGAGTTCACCCTCTGTTCGGACCACGCCCCCCTGCAATGGCTCCACCGCATGAAGGATACCAACGCGTGGATCACTCGGTGGTATCTGGCTCTACAGCCTTTTAAGTTCAAGGTGATCCACAGGCCGGGTGTTCAGATGGCTGTGGCCGACTTCCTCTCCAGAAATGGGGGGGAGTGGGGGCTGCAGTCCGGATGGCTCCCCGTCCTGAGTCGGGTGGTGGGGGTATGTGGAGGCGGAGGCGTGGTTTAGCGAAGTCTGCAGCGGGAGAGAGAATTGGGAAACGAACGGTGAGTGAGCGGGCTGAACGGAAATAATCAACACCTGTCTCTTGTTTCAGTAATTGGTGTGGAGAGAGTATTTAACGCCAGGAGAAGCAGGTGTAGAGAGAGAGTGAAATTACACTGCAAGGAACCTACACCCCACACTTTAAACAAAACAAGGAGACGGATTGTCGCTCCACACCAGATAGCCCACCCACTCTGGATTGCCCCTCTCCTAAAAAATAAATAATTACCAACAAAGTCAATATTAATACACCACAAATCACAAAGTTAAATAGACTCTCAACAAAATCAATAATAAACAGATGGTCACCAAGAAAACTCGAGAGAAATCTCCAAATTAACAGCAAATACTACTACTAATAATAATAATAAACAAAAACAGCAGTTCTAACACAAAAGAAACCATGGAAATAAACAAAAGCAAAACAGCAATGTCGAGGCTAGACCATGTCACAGAGCAAGCCACCCTTGCAAAGCTAAAATACACCAAAAGAGAACAAAAGTTATAATTTATATACCTTTTTTGAATATCCAAAGGGATCTAAATAATTTTAAATACCCTCCACTGGACTTCGTCAAATATCAGGCAAACCAATCCCTTATACTGATCACTGAACGGGAAGAGAACAGAGGCGGGTAGTAACGAGTTACATTTACTTGATTACATTTTTGGGTAACTTATAGCTTCTTTTGGAGTATATTTAAAGATTTACATTTACATTTTATCATTTAGCAGACAAAACGACTTACAAATGAGAAAAATAGAAGCAATCAGACCAACAAGGGAACAACAACAGTATACAAATGCCATGACAAGTGTCAGTCTAGCACAGTACACATACACAGTTTTTTTTTTTTTTTGAAGAATATGATAGACAAGAAAAGAAAGGGTAAGTGCTAGTATCAGTTGGTTAAGTGCTGGTGAAAAAGATGAGTCTTTAGATGTTTTGCAGAGTGCAAACTTCTGGAGGGCACATACGATTGAACTAGTGAGTTTAGGTATGTTGGTGCAGTGCCAATGGTCGTCTTGTAGGCAAGCATCAGTACCCTGAATTTGATGCGAGTGGCTACTGGTAGCCAGTGTAAGCTGACGAGGAGAGGAGTAAAACGTGAGGAAACGTGAGCTTTTTTTGGCTAATTGAAGACAACCCTCGCTGCTGCATTCTGGATCAGTTGTAGAGGCTTGATAGTTACATGCAGGATGGCTTTTACTCTTACTTAAGTACATTTTTGGGGAAAAATCTGTACTTTTACTTTGTTACTGTGGGCAACGCTCCTCTCGTTACTTTTATCTTTAAAAATAGACTATAGATATTAAGTATATAAACCAAAGTAACTAGTAACTACTGTAACTACTTGAGTAGTTTTTTATCCAACACTAACAATTCAGACTAGCCTCTAAAGAATAACTTCAAACAACTGACATATTTTTTACAAAAAGGAGCAGAGTTTATTGAATATTCTTAATTACATGTGTTTCAATGCTCAGACATCATCTGACCAGTACAAATAGAAGTATTATTATACCACAAGCCATAGAAATAGAAAAATCACTGCTTCACAACAACGTTTACAAACAAGCAAAAATCTGAAAAGTAATTTCATGATCATTTTTGCATTTAAATTTCATAATTATACTAAAAGTAAGGTCAGACAAAACTAGACACAATGATGTACCTTGGTATAATATACAGACCAATCAAATACCAGCCTGAACAGTAATAATGTAGCACTTAACATTATTTTAATACTATATACCCTATTTCAGGTTAAAATAAGAGATACTTTATTTCAGTAAATTTGAGATGGCATGAAAAGTCAAGTCACCTTTATTTATATAGCACTTTAAACAAAAAGGATTGCATCAAAGCAACTGGACAACAAAAATTAGGAAAACGTAAGGTAAAAGGTAAACGTAACAGTAAAGGACCAAACCAGCAAACACTATCACTCCCACAACAGCACAGTTATGGAAGATGAACCATAGGAGAGTGGGAATCGTCTCTCATTCTCTGGAAAGTAAAAAAGAAGAACTGTAATAATCAGTTTATCCATAGTAAGTTACTTAATAAAAAATTAGAAAATGCAGCTTGTAGTGTCTAAACCAAGAACAAAGATTTGATTTGTGAAATAAAGACTTATTGATGTTAAAACAGATATTTACCTTCACAGAGCTATGTGACGTTTTTTCTGTCTTCTTTCCAGCTGACAGGGTTGTTGTGGTTACAGATGATGGATTCCTCCCTGCAGTCCAGGATGAGAGTTCACTTTAAAAAGTTTAACTATTATTTACTCAATTTTATTGGTGAAACATTTTTACACTCAAAAAATTGAGTAAATTTTAAAGCTGTGAAATCAATGAAATATACTGTATGAATTGAGTAAATGCAAGTAAACAAATTAAGTAAATCTGAGTAACTGCATCTGGTACATTAACAAATAAAATTGAGTAGAAATAATTGAACATTTAAACATTTAAAAACAATATTTATGAGTAATATTAACTGTTTTTATTAATGAGTAATATTAACTATTTATTTTTTCTAAACCTTTGTAAAATTATGGGGAAGTCGTGGCCCAATGGTTAGAGAGTCGGACTCCCAATCGAAAGGTTGTGAGTTCGAGTCCCAGACCGGCAGGAATTGTGGGTGGGGGGAGTGCATGTACAGTTCTCTCTCCACCTTCAATACCACGACTTAGGTGCCCTTGAGCAAGGCATCGAACCCCCAACTGCTCTCCGGGCGCCGCAGCATAAATGGCTGCCCACTGCTCCGGGTGTGTGCTCACAGTGTGTGTGTGTGTGTGTGTGTTCACTGCTCTGTGTGTGTGCATTTCGGATGGGTTAAATGCAGAGCACAAATTCTGAGTATGGGTCACCATACTTGGCTGAATGTCATTTCACTTTCACTTTTTTTTTTAAAATAGTACTCCACACAACCACCAGTATACATGACATTGGCCTTTATTGTCAATGAGTACAGCAATACAGCACATTTTACACTGTATACAATATTGCCTACATTTAAACTCATTTAACAAACATTTTATAAGTAAAAATTAAATATTTAAAAATTCAGGTAGCCTAATTCAAGTGTAATCAAATCAACCCAATATCCACCGGATCAGCGCTGGTCCTCGTGCCGGAGACGGACTCGCCTCTGCGGGTGAACTTTGAACTTCATACCGCCGTCCTGTGTTTCACTCACACCCGATAGATACTGCGAGTGACTGCCAATAATCTGCCAATAAACAAACAGTGACAGTTCTGAGGACATTTTATCATCCAAATGATAATAATTATATTTATTATCATTAGGAATGAAGTCATGTGTTTATGCAAAGCGTTTCAATCATGCAAAACGAGGCGCGACTCTCGTTTAGGTGTCGAATTACGCCTCTCTATGTTGTTTTGCATTAAATATGATTTAAAGCACAGTAAAGATTTTATAGATAAAATAAAACATACACAAACCTGAATTTCACAGAGGAAATGCACCAAATCTGCGACGAAGAGAGCTGTTGTCTGGAGACTGGAGAGTTCAAACTGCCTGCGCTCACTGACTCAACCAACCGTCGAGTTGTCGTCACGTCAGAGGGTGGGGGAGGGGTGCATTGTTTTAATTGAGTAAACTTGCTCAAATTTAAGAGTGTGTTAAATATATTAATAATATTGATTTGAATTAAGTAATATTTTTGTTTCTTGAAACAGATCAGTTTAATTCAACATTCTCAAATATTTTGATAGAAATTTCACAAATATATTAAGTATATTATATAATTGGTTAGTCAAATACTAAATAATTTTATTGAAAACAACTTAAATATATCTGTAAATTTTAGATAAAATGAACTGTTGGATTTTCACTCAATTATTTTGGTATGTTTAACTCAAACAATCAAGTACACGACATTCAGAGATTTTATTAAGTTAATAAATTAAAAAATTTCTGTAATATTTACTAAGCCACAGAATTATTTTTTTCAGTGTGTTGATCTGTGATGTCACTTCCTCTCGTAAGCAGCTGTTGTTCTGATAGCTAGAGTCAGTCTTGAGCTCATGAGCTGTGCATGTGAAGTTCACAGTACAGGAATCACTGCTGGACCGGTTTGAGTTCACAGTCTGGACAGGAGCCTCCACAGCGTCTGAAACACACATTTACTCCAAGATCACCATCACATTCACAGCAGTGGTGCAGTAGACATTCAAATCTAAACACAACACACATCATAAACATTCAGGTATATTATATGAGCAACTATTTATTTTTCAGTATTTGCAGAAGCAGACAAAATTCTTCAATAAAGACAATGTGCCACAAGCTGGGTTAAATTTTCACACATTGTAAAAAAAATAAAATAATAATAACAACAATAATGCTTATGGATTGTCTGTTATGCAGGAACACATTAAATCTCACAAAGAAATGAGACTTACGTATAACCGTTACTCTGTATGTAACAATGTTGTTCTCTGATTTTCCACTTGTCCACTGTCTGTCTTCTGCATGTTCTTCAGTGTCAGAGAGAAGGTTTTAGCATTGAAATCCACTCTGTCCTTGTAGGAGGAGTGAAGTCTAACTTCTTTAGTTTTATTAAAATATTTAACTATATTAATGCTTTTTTCCTTTTTCCATGATAAATCATCAAACTCTGGTAGTTCCTGTGTCTGTATTTCCAGTTGAACAGAATCTCCCGTCTGAACAAACACAGAGATCTCAGCACTGAACCCTGAGGAGAGAGAAACACACAGTTCAGAACATTTTACACTCCGTCTCATTATCTCACATTCGGTGACATAAATCTTAAATATCATTATTTTAGCAATGCGTTAGGGCTGTACTCACAGTAAAATAAATGTCCTAGGTCAAAGACAATGCATACATACATGTCACATAGTGGTTTATAATTTTTATAGTTTTGTTAAGAGTGTCAAAGTGAAGCTCTACATTCATTTACCAGATTTCATCAAATGTCTGATTCCATTCTGGAGTTAAAGCTATTTTATTCAAATAGTAAACAATCTACATTTTTATTGTCCGCTGGCACCCATTCTAAAAAAAAGTTCAACGTGTATTTGCTGATTTCTGGCACTATATGACACTCCAGACTACATTAAGAATAAACAGCGCATGTATATACACTAATGTAAATGTACATTACGAGGGGTGAGGACCAGAAGGCCCTAGTGACATTTCGCCAACTTTACAGGAGAGCCAAAACAATTAACCATAGTTTGATCTGACTTTGTGTACTGATTTGAATAATAATTTGTACACACATGAATAACAGTATACTTATTGAACACTATTTTAATATTATTATAATTTTTTTTTTAAGTCACATGCACCTTCTTGGCACCAATGTTTCATTCCATTTCATGTATAAAAACATGGGCACATCTGATGACAATATTAACAAAGCCTTACATTAATGAGTTTAAAACAAATAACAATCTATTGTGATGAAATAAAATATCACATACAGTAGTAATTGAATGTGATTATTTTTTTACTAAAATAGTTATCCCAGCCAAAATGAAAATTTGAAATACATATTTCATTTCATGCTAAGTATACTACAAATACATTTGAATATTTTTTTTACATATTACTAAACTGGTATAATTAAAGTCTGCAACATTTTATATAACTTGATGCACTTTAATTGTAAGAAAGTAGTGCTGAACTATATTTGATTGTGTTGAAAGTGGAACTATTGCAAGTATAGTTTAGATAGATGCACTTTAAATATCAAAAAAAGATCATACAATCCTTATCAATAGTGACATCAAAACCCATTTTAGGCTTTTTACAAAATGGCAAAGTGAGCCAAATGCTGTGGGGTAAATTGAGTCAACATTTTAACTTACCTCACCAGGCACTGTAGTTAAGTTAAATCTCTGAATTATAAACTGGTATTTTAATGTGATCTTACTGATTTAGTGAATCATATATACATATTTTGTAGTTTATTTGATAGGGACACAAAGTAAAAGTGCACCAAATCAATCTCTGATAAGAACCAGAAAATGCTTTTCCATCCATCTTTCATCCATCCATCTTCTTCCGCTTATCCGGGGGCGGGTCGAGGGGGCAGCAGTCTAAGCAGAGATGCCCAGACTTCCCTCTCCCTAGACACTTCCTCCAGCTCTTCCGGGAAGATACCGAGGCGTTCCCAGGCCAGCTGAGAGACATAGTCCCTCCAGCGTGTCCTCGGTCTTCCCCGGGGCCTCCTCCCGGTGGGACGTGCCCAAAACACCTTCCCAGGAAGGCGTCCAGGAGGCATCCGGAACAGATGCCCGAGCCACCTCAGTTGGCTCCTCTTGATGTGGCAGAGCTCCTCACCCTATCTCTAAGGGAGCGCCCAGCCACCCTGCGGAGAAAGCTCATTTCGGCCGCCTGTATCCGGGATCTTGTCCTTTCGGTCATGACACACAGCTCATGACCATAGTTGAGAGTAGAAACGTAGATTGACCGGTAAATCGAGAGCTTCGCCTTACAGCTCAGCTCCTTCTTCACCACGACAGACAGGTACATCGACCGCATCACTGCAGAAGCTGCACCTATCCGCCTGTCAATCTCCCGCTCCATCCTTCCCTCACTCGTAAACAAGACCCCAAGATACTTGAACTCCTCCACTTGTGGCAGTAGCTCTCCACCAACCTGAAGGGGACACGCCACCTTTTTCCGGCTGAGAACCATGGCCTCGGACATGGAGGTGCTGATTCTAATCCCAGCCATTTCACATTCGGCTGCAAACCGTCCCAGTGCATGCTGAAGGTCCTGGCCCGATGAAGCCAACATAACAACATCATCTGCAAAAAGCAGAGACTAAGTCACGTGGTACCCAAACCGGACACCCTCCGGCCCCTGGCTGTGTCTAGAAATCCTATCCATAAAAATAATGAACAGGACCTGTGATAAAGGGCAGCCCTGCCGGAGTCCAACATGCACGGGGAACAAGTCTGACTTACAGCCGGCAATGCGAGCCGGTCATACAGGGAACGGACAGCCCTAAACAGAGAGCCCTGTACCCCATACTCCCAGAGCACCTTCCACAGGAGGCCTCTAGGGACACGGTCCAATGCCTTCTCCAGATCCACAAAGATCCACAGATTGTGAGAAATGCTGCGGAGCGGGCGGTAAAACACGGAGCGGATGAGTGGAATCAGCAGATCTTTAGCGGAGCGGGAACAGAACGTTTTGAGCTGGGGTTGATGGGGGATTGGTGAGGGGCAACTCAGCCGATGATGAGGGCAAAGTGTGCAGTGGCTCTAACCACCAGGCCACTCCCCGTGCACGAACCTGTCTATAGCTCTGGCAGCATTTTGTGCTTTAACTCCCAAACAGTGTTTCAAGAAACTAGTCAGATAAACATTTTTGTCTTCCATTCCTAATGTAACAGAGATTATTCTTTACAATTTTAAAAATGTGGTCTCTCTAGACCACGAGACAAGGAATCAATGTATGGATATAAAATATATGTTTCTGTGATATGTGATTCATAATATATAACAAAAATAACTAATAATTCTAATAATTACAAATAAGATCCCCTTGATGAGATGTGGAACTATGGCAAACTAAATATAATAGCTTTTTACAAACATCACACATAAACCACTAGAAAATGACAAAACAGATAGAATAGATAGAAATTGTAATTATTGTATACATTCAATAACTGAGTTTATTACCTGTGTTTGAGATAAGGAGAAGGATGAAGGACGCAAACAGGTGATGTACTGCCATCGTAGGAAACATCAAGATGGCTGATGGTGTATTCTAGTGATGGGTCGTTCGCGAATGAGTCGACTCTAAGAGCCGGCTCTTGTAGGTGAACGACGGGAGCTGGCTCGCATATCTGAAGAGCCGACTCTATTTAAAAAAATATATCCTATAGAAATTAAATCATTATGTAATAATGAAATAATGGATGCATTTTATTTTATTTAAAATAATTGACTAATTCAAAGAACAAAAAATATTATATAGGCCTAAATGCGCACATATTCGTTTCGACTGTCTGATTAGCCTCACATTCTGTTCCTGCCAATCATACATAAGGTGTCAACCAATTATACGGCATGAGGGAGGGGCCAAGCCATCACACACACACACACACACACACACACCACACACACAGTGTCAAACTCGAAGGAGAGGAGAGGAAAAATACAACAGCTGTGAAAACAAAATAAAAGCAGGAAAATGAGTCTGAATCACAACAGCATTTGGAATCATTTTAATGATCATCAGCCCCTCGAAAGTAAGGCAGGCATCTCTCATAAAATAAAAATATGATCAGCATTGTGTGTGTGTGTGTGTTCATGCTAGTTATACAAAACATAACTAGTGAGATAGTTCATGCTTGTTGTATAACATGCCAAAAAAGAGGAACCAGTTTAATCCTTTCAGTTATTTATTTTTCTTTAATATGGTTCCTATGATGTTGTTCAGATTCAGATTGTATTTGTTTTGTAATGTTGTTGTTTCTATACATTCAAAAGTTGTAATTTAAATGCAAATGTTTAATAGCATTCTTTTTTTCATAACAAAGCAATGCATTTTAAAGAAATTGTGAGTATGATTTCATTTAATAATTTAATTAGAATTGTTTTCACACCTATCATAGTCAAAACATTATTGTTTTTTAAAGAGCCGATTGTGAGCCAAAAGTGCCGGCTCTTTTCAGTGAGCTGAGTCAAACGATCCGGCTCACGAAAAAGAGCCGAAATGCCCATCACTAGTGTATTCTTAAAACAGGAAGTTGAATATGTGTGCAATGACCCTCGAGGAGCCTCTTTATAACTCTCCCACCACAAACACATCAGTTACTAATCAATTACTAAATACTTAATATACATTTAAACTGTTTTCCCAAAAGAGAAAATTCTCAAACATCCACACATGGGAGGGTTATATATTTAGATAACTTTATACACACACACACACGTGTGTAATGACTATTGCTTAAGATGAAACAAATGAAAACAGAAGTCAGGAAAGATCAGTAGTGTCACCCAGAGGTGTAAAAAGTACTAAAAAATTTTACTCAAGTGAAAGTACAAGTACTCAGTGAAAATTCTACTCAATTAAAAGTACAAGTCTCTGGTCAGGATCATACTTGAGTAAAAGTAAAAAAGTACAACTTTAAAATTGTACTCAAGTATTAAAAAAGTAGTACTTTTTTTCTGACAGACAATACAGAAGAATGGTTAAAGGGAGAGAATGAAAAAAATGCGATGGCACAGATCAAACACGTTTAGTTCATATTTAGTTCAACAACAACAATTAAAGTGAAACCCAGCAGAACACTAAAAATAAATAACCCACCCTCATGCCATCCTATATGACTTTAATTTATCAGATGAACACAAACTAAGAGTTTTAGAAATAAAAAAATGCATTTCTCTTTATATAATGCAAGTGTATGGGACATCTAAAAATTAAACTTTAAAAACTATACACAGAGAATTTGACAGTAACTCATGCAACCCCTGAATCACTGTCTTATCTTAGTGAAACGATAGGCATATGTAAGAAAAATACAAATACCAATATTTTAATCTTGGTTTCTGAAGTGGTCCTGTCCCTTTGCATTATATGGATAAAACATCTTTGCTTGTGTTCATGTGAAGAGAGAAAGGCATACACATCTGGGACAAAAGAGGTTCAGTAAATGGTGAGAGAATTTTCATTTTTGGGTAAACTATCCCTTTAAAGAGCAAGATGTGATGGAGAGGCTAGAAATATATTCCAGAACGAATACAAGAATGTGTTGAATTAATGAGGAGGGTCATAGAATTAAAAAAACATAACTTTAACGTTTTTAAAGGCCACTTTATTTGTGATGTCTATTCAATGTCACTGTCTAAAAGGACAATTAATATTTTAAGTGTTTATTTGGGGTATTTAGAGGTTTTTTTTCTTAGCAAATATTGATAAATAATTATGTGACGGTCCGCGCCCATTTTTGGAATGGGTTGTCCATATTTTCTTAATGAGTAATGGCGTAACATTCAATATACCAATCAGAGGGTTATCTGTCGCAACTAGAACCATTCGGGTGTGCCGTGAATACTGATGTGATTACTTAGTATAGTGTTCAGAGAAATCACATGATTTCTGGGAAACCGAAAAATCAATTGACTGCATTTGGACTTATCTAGATTTGTCAATATGAAAAATAATACAAAAATAAAAATTCCAATGAATTATACTGCAAGAAAAATAAATCTAAAAAGACAGGGTATTATAAAAAGGTACTGGGCCATGTTAACAAACCAATCACTGACATCCTGAAATTTTCATTTAGTCATTTAGAAGACTCTTCATTACCAGTAATAAATGTCTTGGAGATAAATGGGAATTCTAATGGCCAGCTTTCTCCAGGAATTATATCGCTCAAAAGAGAACATGAATCATTTAGTTGGATACAACTGCAAACTTGATTTAATTTATAGCTAAAATTAGCATAGGCAAGCCATTAGCATAATTTAACCTGGATTTAACCAGGTCATTTGAGAAAACATTTTTGATTGCAGTTAATTCTGTCAAATTTCAGCCTCAAAATGTTAGATTTCTCGGTTGCTCTATGTAACATAGCTGGTAAAAGCCTACAAATATTGACCAGTGTTCTGGAATCATATGGTTTATACAAGGGCAAATAGAACATATATGAATCATTTTATTAAAGGAATAATCATTCTTAATGCATACCTGTTATGATCCAGGCCCTCGGATACATGCAATTACAGTAGACATCTAAATGAGAGCAATATATAGAGTCCTGGTGGTTTATATGAAGCTAATTATAATAATAAAATACCAAATATACATTTGAAAAATATTTCCATTTTAGGACATAAACAAACATACCCACACAACACAGTCTCACTCCCTAATCGTCAAATGTCTGACGCATGTGTTGCCCCACAAGGCTATTTGTTATATTTCACCAAATTCCCTATATGCACTCATATTGGTGCTGCATGCATGTCGAATTGGCACCGAATCTAAAAAGAGCAATTTTGTGATTTTTGGTCAAACCGTGCATAAGTTATAAGCAAAAAAAAAAACGTATTATCATATAATATAATAGAAATGACTTATTAAATAATAAATCAATGAAAGGAGTATATAAATGTATTAAGTGATTATTATAAATGATTATATAATTAAATGAAATCATAAAATATCTTACTATAAAATGGAATGTTAGACATTGCAAGAAAGTCTCTGTAGGACTCAAATGAAACCTATTAGTCAGACTGTATAAAACAATAACTGTATGAAATTTCAAATCATGAGTTGGGTATTTGTTGCCAACAGTAAAATCTTACTTTAGTATACAAAAGCAAAGATGTGAAAATATTTTTTTTAAACAAGGTCATTTTGTGCATTTAAATTTCATATTTATGTTAAAAATTAATTATAAACCTAAATCTATAAAATAAGGTGAAACAAAACACACAATGATGTCTCTTGGTTTAATATCCTTCAGACCAATCAAATATTAGCCTTAACAGTATCATTAAGGAGTATCATTAAAGCGTTAGTTTACCCCAAAATGACAATTATGTCATTAATTACTCACTCTTATGTCGTTCCAAACCCTTCTGTCATCTTTGGAACACAAATGAAGGTATTTTTGATGAAATCAGAGAGCTCTCTGACTATAGGCGGAGGGTGAACCAAGTCCAGGATAAGGCTAAAAGCAGCCAAATCTATTAACTACAAACATCATAAACCTGTCTTTCTAGACAAGAACCAGACATGTTATGTAGGCTAGTAAAATATGTTTAAAGGGACTGAATTTGTATTTAATGTGTTCGTAATTTAATTAAAACTAGAAATTGATAATTATAAAGGCCTAACTTTTCCTGCATGGTTATTCAAACGGTGAATAAATTGTGTACAGAGATGACATTATCACTAACTTTGATTTATCACACTCTAAAAAACAAACAAAAGTATCATTATAATCACTGAAACTGTATACACTGTGAAATGAATCCCTTACTTACATTGTACGTACATCTGTGCTTTGTTTATTATGATGAGAGAATTCACGGAATTCAGTCATCGAAAGTTAAGCCACCGAGGTCACATGGACTGTTTTACCGATGTCCTTCTATTTTTCTGCATCTGGGAACATTACAGTTGTGTTTCTGTCTATGGGAGGGTCGGAGAACTTTCAGATTCCATCAAAAATATCTTAATTTGTGTTCTGAAGATGAAGGAAGGTCTTATGGGTTTGGAACAACACAAGGGTGAGAAATTAATGATAGAACCCTTTAAGTACTAAACAATATTTTAGTACTACATAATCTGTTTCAGGTTTAAATATTAGATAATTTGTTTCAGTAAATTTGACGAGGCAACCCTGCTTTATTCTTGCAGCAACAGTAAAGGACCAAACCAGCAAGAACTATCACTCCCACAACAGCACACACAATAATGAGCACAGTCATGGAAGATGAACCATAGGAGAGTGGGAATCGTCTCTCATTCTCTGGAAAGTAAAAAAGAAGAACTGTAATAATCAGTTTATTCGTAGTAAATTACTTAATAAAAATTTAGAAAATCCTGTTTGTAGTGTCTAAACCAAGAACAGAGATTTGAGTTGTGAGATAAAGATTAGTTACTGATGTTGAAACAGATATTTACCTTCACAGAGCTGTGTAATGTTTATTCTGTCTTCTTTCCAGCTGACAGGGTTGCTGTGGTTACAGATGATGGATTCCTCCCTGCAGTCCAGAATGAGAGTGTTGATCTGTGATGTCACTTCCTGTGGAGAGCATCTGTTGTTCTGATAGCTAGAGTCAATCTTGAGCTCATGAGTTCTGCATGTGAAGTTCACAGTACAGGAATCACTGCTGGACCGGTTTGAGTTCACAGTCTGGACAGGAGCCTCCACAGCGTCTGAAACACACATTTACTCCAAGATCACCATCACATTCACAGCAGTGGTGCAGTAGACATTAACATCTAAACACAACACACATCATAAACATTCAGGTATATTATATGAGCAACTATTTATTTCTCAGTATTTGCAGTAGCAGACAAAATCCTACAATGAAGACAATGTGCCACAAGCTGGGTTAAATTTGCACATTTGCTCATTTCAATAAATGAAAAATGTACAACAATTATGCTTATGAATTTTCTGCTATGCAGAAACACATGAAATCTCACAAGGAAATGAGACTCACCTATAACAGACACTCTGTATGTAGCAATGTTGTTCTCTGATTTTCCACTTGTTCTTGCTGTGTAGAGTCCACTGTCTGTCTTCTGCATGTTCTTCAGTGTCAGAGAGAAGGTTTTATTATTGAAATCCACTCTGTCCTTGTAGAGTCTTACTCTTTTAGTTTCACTTCTATATCTAACTATATTCTCTGATTTATCATTAATCCATGATAAATCATCAAACTCTGGTAGTTCTTGTGTCTGTATTTCCAGCTGAACAGAATCTCCCATCTGAACAAACACAGAGATCTCAGCACTGAACCCTGAGGAGAGAGAAACACACAGTTCAGAACATTTTACACCTCCATCTCACTTCAGTTCATGTTAAGCAGACATGTTGAATAAGATGTTGTATAAATTGAATAAGATCTAAAGCAGACTAGATGTTATGGCTTTTTTACAATCATCATTAAAGATAAAACACTAGAAAATCTTGGAGGAAAAGTACTCTTAAATGTATTAAAAATGTATTTGATATTCACACACTAGATCTGCAGCACAATTTTACTCCTAACATACTTGAATTGTATTAAATTGTATTAAATATAATTTTTTATATATTTTTGAAAATTATATTTAATATATTTTTGAAAAAAAGTATTCCATAAGTATGTTGATAATAAATATAAGATAGTTACGCTTTATGGTAAAAACACAAGTATACTTTTTGTGACATTTAAGTGTATTTACAGAAAACATACATATTTAAATTTTAGAGTATCTTATGTTTACTTTGTATGAGAACGTAGTAAAATTATACTTTTATAGGTTTAAAGTAGGTATCTCATTTATAACCTGTAATGTAGACCTACAGCAATATATTTTAAATATTTATGTAATGCACATGTGCTTCACACTGCTTTTTAAAAGGTAGATATCATGAAATTTTTTCAACATTTTTTTATTTTCTATAAAATATTAATTCACTCACACATAAATACATTATAGCTATGTCTATAAAATATGCAAATGCATTTTAACATTACTTATACCGCTTATAATGTATTATAATCAGTAATTTTCTTAAAAAAAATAAAATGTATATACTTTCTAACCACAAATGCTTGTCTTGTGCTATAGGTCGACTTCACACATTATGTAGGCACGTTGGAAAGGCCATGAGTTTTGATTTCATTGTGACTTTAAATCATTTGAAGTTGGATAGTTAACCCTGAAACTTTAAAGCAAACATTAAAAATATTATTGAACTAAATAGGATTCAACACAATAATTCAATGAAAAATACACTAATTATAACAATCAGTACAAAAGTAATATTTAGAATTTTTTATTTCCATAATGAAATAAGTTTAAAGAGGTCATATGATGCGATTATGAAAGTGAAACTACTTTGTTTGGCCTTCCAAAAGAGGACAAGACTAAAAATCTGTTGAATTTCAACACTGTTCCAGAACAGTCCAACCAAAATATTCAGATGTGTGCAGCGCAATTTTATGGAGGATGAGGACTGTTTCTTGAATGACAACGGCTGTTGGGCAGTTCAAACTTTGCAAGGATGGCGCTTCTGACTTACAGCCTGTAGATACATATTTTATATTTAAATATTTGCCAATGATGATACAGAGGCAAGTTTTGAGCAGCAGAGTAGGCTAGTTGTTTGTTGTTTCTCCGATTATAAATGCACACATGCTTAGACATGCCAAGTTAGTAATTGTAGCTTTTTTTACTTTTCTAAATTATTTGTTGTCTTTTACGCTTGTTAAATAGTTACACATCCATGTTACATGTAGGCTAACATTACTATTTTTCGAGTCATATAACGTTACACATAACTTACATAAAACTTTTTTTTTATCATTTTCTCAGAACATCCAATATACATGAGTTCTCTTAAAATCTCAAAGGGTTCACAGAGCAGCACTATGTAAGTATTTATTTATTTGTTTATTTGACATTAAAATAACTGAAATAGTGTTTCAGGTTGGCCTAAACCAAAATGATATATGACTGTATACACTGTTACACTAAACTGAATAAAACAGTTACAAAATGATCCATGCATTCTTTTTTATTCAGCAGTTAAAGGAACACTCCGACTTTTTGGGACTTTAGCTTATTCACAGTATCCCCCAGAGTTAGATAAGTCCATACATACCTTTTTCATTTCTGTGCGTTCTGTAAGTGTTATTTGACGCACCCACCGCTAGCCTAGCTTAGCACAAAGACTGGATGTATATGGATACTGGTAGCATAGTAATCCCAATAAGTGACAAAATAATGCAAACATTTTCTTATTTACATGTTGTGATCTGTATAGTCACAGCGTGTACAAATAACAAGGCTATATGAGACAGAGACCATTTTTAATCGTATAAATACTGGGAACTATATTCTCACTAGGCGTAGGAGCACAGCTAACGTTACTTGGGCGGAGTGATTAGCACAGCACCCGAGACCGTAAACAAAACAAACGTGACTAACTAGCTAGACGTGACTCGTGATCATGGCTGACTTGGAGGAATTGTCAGACTCAGAGGAATTTTACTGTGTATCAAACCAAGATCCAGAACCATATAGTTTTGAGCCAGAATACACAGACAAGGAGTTACAAACTTTGGAAGCTGTAAGACCGGAGAATCAGAACGAACACGGACTGGTGGTGGAACATGCCAACCTATGCCGACAGAAACCGAGTGCCTTTGTTGTAATGAATGGGACCGGGTATTGCCATCAATGTCAAGGCTTGATGACAATCAAAATATTTGCGTCACTACCACGGAAGATTTCTCTGCCCTAATACACCCGGCAGTTGTCTTTTTTTCCCATTGTGACAAGATCAACTGGAAGAAACGCCCCATGCCGAGTGAACCTACTGGTCAGCTGTCCACCAAGTAAGTGATTTTGTTATAATGATCATTCATAGTTCAATGAAATTGTAGTATAGCCATTGCATACAGTGTGTCACAATAATAACAATAAAGGGGATACACGGAGCCCCTATTCACATAATAGTGTCACTACTAAGGTTATATTACATTAGCATGGCACTGTTACAGTATGGCTAATGTTAGTCATCTCAAAACATAACGGAACACTTACTGCAGCAACAGGTGATCTAATTTGTCCTGTCTTTATTATCGATGGGATGGCTGTATCCTTTAGCACACGTTTCATGGTCCGTGTGGCAACTTGCATTTTTTCAAAATAGTCGTCTACAGTAAAATGTTCAGAGCAAACGAAATACTTCGTGATGGTGTTTTCAGGTGTGTTTGGATCTATTTCCAGAGCAAGTAGCCATCGATTCATCAGGTCAGCGTTTGTGGTTGGAATTCTATGAAACATCATAGTAATACCTGGTCTCCCCTGTTTATTGTCGCAGTTATTTACAATACAGCGAACACCCATGATTGTACACTTTAAATCTACTATCTAGTAATTGCTGACTCTATTACTCCAACTCTGAGCGAACTCTCTTCTCCTCACCACGGCGCGTCTCGGAAGCTGTGCTAATCACTCTCCGCCCAAGTAACGTTAGCTGTGTTCCTACGCCTAGTGAGAATATAGTTCCCAGTATTTATACGATTAAAAATGGTCTCTGTCTCATATAGCCTTGTTATTTGTACACGCTGTGACTATACAGATCACAACATGTAAATAGGAAAATGTTTGCATTATTTTGTCACTTATTGGGATTACTATGCTACCAGTATCCATTTACATCCAGTCTTTGTGCTAAGCTAGGCTAGCGGTGGGTGCGTCAAATAACACTTACAGAACGCACAGAAATGAAAAAGGTATGTATGGACTTATCTAACTCTGGGGGATACTGTGAATAAGCTAAAGTCCCAAAAAGTCGGAGTGTTCCTTTAATAAAGAAATGCGGCTCTGTAGTGGACACCTCAGATGTGAGGCAGTGGACAGTTACAAATGCTGTTGCTGCCTGACAAAATAAAAAAAGACCTCTCTGGACCTACACACCTCATCTTTTGGAGGTCTGTAAATAAGTAAACAGTTGCAGAGACACATCAGAAACCCCTCTAAAACATCCAATTATTTGTAGTTTATTAATCTTCTTTTTCTTTTCTTCTTTTATTATTATCTTCTGAGCCTTGCCCCAACTGTCACATGATGATCCTGCTGTGCTGGACTGTGTATGATAAATGAGGTAAGTCTGAGTTTGTGCATGTGTGTATACATATAAAATGTACACACACATTACATACACTGTGTGTGTTATTGTAATAGACATTGTGCATTTAAGTAGTCCACAATCATTAATCAATTCACTAATATGACAAAAAAATTGCCTGCTGAGTTCCTCGTTTTTAAGATACTTTGAAAAAAGCCTGTGCTAAATGAATAAATGTAAATATTTTGTTATTTAATTTTATGTAAATGCCTATTTTTTCAAAGAACAGCCTACACAGAATCTCACAACATCTGTGGTAATAACAGGAGACTCATTTGGCGAGACTTTCCTGATGGTGAGGAGCTACCTTCTGATGAATCTGCACACATGAGTTCACCTTACTCTGAGTGCCTATATATGTTCTGTTAAACATTATACAGAAAAGCAATTAAAAGTACACTTAAGTGCACTTTTCTGTACTGTATCTGTATCTGTAGGAGGAGATCATGGACCATTTTTACAAGACTGATGATGCGTTTCAGCGGCCATCAGCATCGTAAATCCTCACAATTTTTTTTTTTATTATGTACATTTATATCACTATACTTTGTTTTATATTACATCTGTATCAAATTTTTAAAAAAAAACTAGTTAAGGCTAATGCGAAGGTGTTTCTAAAGCAGCGTCTTTGGGAGGGATGCTAAATTTGACATTGTTCTCTCTTCTGACTGCTGTTATCAGTCTCTGTCAGTTTTTCCCTTGGATTGAAAGTCGTTAAAACGCTATCGTAGTTTTTCTTTTGCTATTTGAGCAAATGAGAATGCAAAAAAATATATTTGTGGTACTCTCCCATTCACTGTTCTTGAAGTTTACCCAACTATGATGACTTCCGCTGCTAAGAAACCTGGAAAAGGTTTATATAAGCTACATACATCTGGAGACCTATCAATTTCTTAAAATGTCCTGTGTGAATTTTCCCAATCAGTGAACTATGTAGAACAGGAAAGAAAATGTTACTATTGACTGCATTGTACATAAAATTTCATAAAATTTGTAATTGAATTGATTTCAATTGTATTATTTTTTTAGGTACATGAAATATATTTGAGTACAAAATGTATGTAAAATATTAAAGAAATGAAAGCTTTAGCATAAGTTCTGCCAGGAAGACTCAATTGTTAGCGTCACCTATTACCTTCTCAATTGTCCAATCACGTTCTAATAATAGAAGTATAAAAGAACCTGTGCTCACACTTGTCTGAGTTTGCAGATGCTGAACGCTTCACTTACCACCACCCACCCCTCCACCACCAAGATGGGCTCCTCCCTCACAAATAACAAGCTTCTTCTCTGCATCTCCCTTACCACCGCAGGATGTTCTTCCCCTCCAACCACCCCACCACCACCAGGATGGTCCCTCCTAAAACCTCACGGGGGTCGGCTGCGCCCCTGCCTTCATCTTCAGGCAGGAAATACCGAATCCGTACCCTCGGACAGCTATTTATGGATGGGGCCTACGCCAAATACAACCATATTGCTTGCTGGGTCATAAATAAATGGATGAATTGTTACAATATCTTCTCCGAGTCTTTCTGGTAGAACTGGAATTAGGAAATGGTTCCTCGAAGAACCCAAGGTGGTTCCTGGCAATTCGTAATAAAAGGGTTCCTCAGAGAACCAGCCCTTACTCTACAGAGGGTTCCTCCGGTGTGGCAAAGTGAAGAACCCCAAAAGGTGCCTCCAGGAACCTTTAGTTTTTACAATGATGATTGCATAAACGATGATAAAGGAAAACGAGCTTAGCTTGCAGTGCTTCTATTAAAATACTGGGTGTAGTTCGTTATAAAATAATGTGTGCTCATTTTGTGGAAGAAATCCAGTGAACTTCGCCTCGATCGGGAGCTGTAAGAGCCCTCATCTGTTTTCAATGACCTCACGTCACTTCATGTCATCTAAAAACTACAAAAAGACAGTACAACTAAAGTGCATTTCTTGTTTTTACCTGGGAATGACAAATCATAGTATAACAAAATTTCGATTATTGTTTAAACATTTGAATTTTTTTTTTTACCTGTGTTAGAGATAAGGAGAAGAATGAAGGATCCAAGTAGATCTACTTCCATTGTAGCAAAAATCAAGACAGATGATGTGTTCTTGAAAAACGAAGTTGAATATAAGTGTGCAGTGACACACGAGTAAATGTCCCACCGCAAACTGCTCAGTTCAGTGTCCGTTTACAACAGTCAGAGGAGAAACACTTTCACTCTGACAAAGATTTCTCTCAGTTTCACTTTCGGTTTCACAAAGATTTGTGTCAGAGGAAAAGCTTCTTCTGCGGCCAGCAGTAATAAATCACGTTATCTGAATTATGAAATCATTTGTAATTAGACTTAAATTAGACTTAAACAGATCACAAGTAGCCTACATCTGTGAAACTGAAAGATAACGTCATAAATTCATCTGGTTATCGTGACTTTGCCAGCTCCTGCTTGTAGATGTTGAAACTACACAATCTGACTGAAAATATAAATCAATAAAATGAGTTGATGCCTTTCAAAGAAACAAGAGAACAAGGTAGTCGAGATGGTATGAATTCTTCAGGTATCACATAGCTCATAAGAGAACGAGTTTATTGTAAAGTATTATAAAATATAACCTGTAATTAACAAGGGGAGAGTTTTTTTTAATACTACTATAAAAGAGGTGTCAGGGAGGAGACCCAAACTTGTGACCTCTGAGAAGGACTGTACTTAGGGTTGATACAAAATCTTCAATCTCCCCAGGTTGTCCGGTCAGAACAATAATGAGGACGAATTTTACACTCTCATGCCACTCTTTAATGAAACAGTTTGACATAGACGATGTGAGTTTTGTCCATGGTTTTGTTCATGGTTTTGTTCATGGTTTCTAAATAAAACAGAAAATCAAAGTGGACTCATGAATAATAAGTATTCATCACCATTGTAACATTAAATGCAGTTGAGGTATGAAAAGAAGATTTCTAAATCGCTACAATGGATAGAATATAACAATGAACAATCTCAACAGTGCCAAACATTATACAACTAGTACATATACAAATGGCACATACAATACTATCTTGAATTGCACAGATATAATGATTAAACTGCCTAAACATTATCAAAGAAATGGGAAAGTGTGAAACTATAATGTAGCCTAAATTTGGTTTGGTTATTTAGCTCCAGGAAAACACACATCAATAGGCAATGTAAAGTGTACGGAATCGTACACATACACCATTAATCTAAGCAAGGAAAAGATAACAATATTTACATAGACTCACATTCTCATGGACGCATGAAACAGAACTGAAGAATAAAGATATTTTCTCTAGATATATCGGATCAGGAATGGAGCGAGTGTCTCCGATGAAATTTACATGCATACTGACAACAGTTCGGCGTTGCGCTAGTAGAGACTGTCTGATTGGTGGAGAAAAATAAGGGGGATTGCTGATTGGCCTAACTGTTGCTGGGCACGTGGAAAGTGGAAAGTGAAACTACAGTAAACCAGATAATAACTATAATAACACAAACATAAGATAAAGTCAGAGCCTTATTAACAGCCGCCCCCAACTTTGGGCAGCAAAGTTGAACACGAGTCAGTCAGGAATGTCTCGAGGAAGTGCAGGCAGCTTGATGAGCTTGGCGACAGGTCTGGTGTAGGATTTGTCTTTGATCTGAATCTGAGCAATACGAATCCTGCCATCCGCTCCAGGGAAAACTTCTGTGACTTTGCCAACAAGCCACAAGGCACGCGGAAGCTGCTGGTCAACAACAAGAACAATGTCATCAATACGGATGTCTTCTTGGTCTTGTTGCCATTTGGAGCGGCTCTGGAGGGATGGTAAGTAGTTCCTGATAAAATGGATCCAAAAATGATCCGCTAAGACCTGGCAGTGTCGCCATCTGCGTCGACTGAGGAGCTCTGTACCTGAGTAAACAACCTGCGGAGTAGATGGGTCCAGCCGCCCCATCAGCAGCACATTTGGAGTGATTGGATCTGGGTCTGCCACATCAGAAGAGGTGTAACCAAGCGGTTTGGAGTTGATAATACTCTCAACTTCAGTAAGGATGGTTCTGAGGACCTCTTCGGTGACCGTTTGTGATCCCAGTATGGCATGCAGCGCTGACTTGATGGTGCGGATTTCTCGCTCCCAGGAACCCCCAAAATGAGGGGCACTAGGTGGGTTGAAGCGGAAATGGATTTGCTGGCTAGCGAGTTGTGACTGCAGAGCGGGGGCAAGTGAGTTGAAGGCCTCTTGAAGTTCTGAGCTGCCACCTTTAAAGTTTGTACCTTGATCGGACAGCAATTCATGAGGCTTTCCCCGTCTAGAGATGAAACGACGTAGACTCATGAGGAACGAGTCAGTGTCCATGTTGGCCAGCAGATCTAGGTAGACTGCATGTGTGGTGAGACATTTGAATATTATGGCCCATCGCTTCTCATTGCGCCTCCCTATTTTAATGAGGAAAGGACCAAAACAGTCCATGCCAGTTGAGTAGAAAGCTGGATGGTGTAACCTTAGACTGGAAGGCGGGAGGTCGGCCATTTTGGGAATAATGGGTTGGCTACGCCACTTGCGGCACTCTGGACAGTGGTGTTGCTGCTTGCGCACAGCCTCTCTGCCTCGCAAAATCCAGAACCTTCTGCGTAGCTCAGCGAAGACTCTTTCTGGGCCTGGATGTGCAAGCTTGCTGTCGTAATCAGCAATGATCAACTTTGTGATAGGATGATGAGGGTCTAAGACAAAGGGATGCAAAGTGCCTGAGCTGAGATATTCACAGTGTCTTAGTCGGCCCCCGACACGGATTAACTGAGTCTCTGGGTCGTATTCTGGGGCCAAAGTGATAAGCCTACTGCTGGATGGAATGGGCTTTTGGGATGAGATGAGAGCAAACTCCTCTGGAAAACAGTCACTTTGCACTTGTCTGAAGAGAGAGAGTTCAGCTTGTCTGAACGACTCAGCTGTGGGTTTAGAGTCGGTGGCCGCCCCGTGACATGCTCGAGCTGTGGCTTCCAGCAGCTCTGGGAAGCTACTAAACTGGCTAGTGTCGGGTAAAGGTGGATGAGGGGAAGTAGAGATGACACCACAAAACTTGGCTTTGCGCAGCTCTGCTGAATCATCAAGGCATGTAATGTCTGGACAGGAAGACCAGGTTGACTCACTTTCATGAAGGAAGGCAGGTCCAGATCTCCAGCGGCTGTGACTCTGGATCTGTGAGAGGGTCAGTCCGCGAGTTATATCGTCAGCGGGATTCTCACTGGAGTGGACATAGCGCCATGAGCTGCTCTCAGTTAATTCCTGGATATCCGCAACTCTGGCACCGACGAACACCTTGTAACGGCAGGAAGGAGACAGCAACCAAGCCAACACGGTGGTGGAGTCGGTCCAGTAGGTGACGGAGGAGATGGAGACTGTGAGTTCTCGTTTCAGGACTGCACCAAGCTGGGCCCCGAGGTGGGCAGCGCAGAGTTCCAGCCTGGGGATGGACTGCTGGCGGACTGGAGCAACACGGGAACGGGCCGCTAGGAACGCTACCTGGACATCATCAGCGGCGCTGACAGTACGCAGGTAGGCGACCGATCCATAGGCCCTCTCTGATGCATCTGAGAAAATGTGGATGCTCTGGGAGGCCGCTGGGAGGTCGGTATCTGAGTGGACATAACAACGATTAACAGTAACGTTAGAAAGTAATGGAAGTTCACTCACCCACGCCTGCCACAGCTGGAGCAGATCCTCGGGAAGATGAGGATCGTCCCAGTCCCGTTTCTTTCCCCAGAGGCTCTGCACCAGGATTTTGGCCCGAGTGGTGTAGGGAATGAGCAGTCCTAGAGGGTCATATTGTTGAGCTAGGACTCGGTAAATGTTGCGCATTGTGGGCTCAGATTGCTTTGTGTGGCGAAGGCGATAGGTGAGAGTATCTGTTTTGCAGTGCCAGTGCAGCCCTAGGGTCCGTTCTGGGGGATCTGCACCCTCCATTGATAGCCACAGATCTCTGCTCTCGGATTTGAGTTCAGGTGGCAGATGACTGATGATGTCTGGAACGTTGGTGGCCCATTGACGCAGCTCAAAACCACCTGATTGGAGCAGAGTCTGAAGTTTGTGAATGAGCTGCTTTGCTTCTGAGATGGTTGGGAAGCTTTGAAGAAGATTGTCTACATAAAAACAGTTCTCCACTGAAAACCGAGTATCTTCATCATGGCTGCTGTGGTCAATGACGTGCTTTTGGAGGGCAAAGGTCGCGCAGCAGGGACTGCAGGTGGTGCCGAAAGGGAGCACCTGCCACTGGTAGATGTCAGGCTTGTTGCTGCGGTTCATGTCCCTCCAAAGGAAGCGGAGGAAGGGCTGATCATCAGACAGGAGGCGGACCTGATGAAACATGCCCTTAATGTCGCTGCTCACCGCAGTGGGATATTGCCTGAAACGGAGCAGGACACCAAGAATACTGGAACCTAGGGTTGGCCCTGGAAGTAGATGTTCATTCAGGCTGGTGTTTTGGAAGGTGAATGAGCAGTTGAAGACAATGCGGTCTTTTCCATTGTGATGGACCATGTGATGGGGGATATACCACGATTGCCTGCTCTGGTCTTCAGGTGATGTGAGCCTCTTGATGTAACACGAATCCACCAGTTTCTTGATTTCTTGGCTGTATGATGCAGCCTTGACTGGGTCTTTGGCGAGACGACTTTCTGTGCCTCGTAGTTGACTCAGGACAGCTTCTTTTGGGGCACTGAGAGGAGGAAGACCTTCCTTCCAGAGCAGTGGGGTGGCATATCTCTGCACGTTGTCAATGTTAACTCTGACTGTCTTCTCCTCCAACAGTTTGATGGCCGCCTTATCCTGTTTTGACCTGGTGATGAGCCTTTCGCTACGATAGGGAAGAATGTCCATCTCCAATAATCTGGACACGTGATTGAGAAGGTCATTAGAGGAAGTGGGAGTGTTAATAAGGAGACACTGGGGGGTGGACGTCTGGTGCAGCAGGACTTTGGCAGGACCTTGCAGAGTCCAGCCGAGACGAGTTTTCAATGCTGCGGGGCCCCCTGGTGGGCCTAGGTGCACAGGCTCAACTGGAGAGAGAAGATGGGGGTAGTCTGAACCAATGAGGAGAAGTGGCTGCCCTTGGCTGATTGAATGTAGCGGGAGGCCTCTGAGATGACGATACGTTTTCCGTAGGGCCTCAACAGGATGAGAATGCTTGGAAAGACCAAGCTCTACCGCAGTGAAGGCTTTGTGGATGCGAAATTGTTTCTGAGGATGGGCAGATGAGGATATGGAAAATGACACTGACTTTCCTGAAACAGTCTTCACATCTTGACGGATAGTTCTGAGCGCTAAGTCCTCACTCTGTCCCTTGAGATGTAGCTCTTGAGCGGCACTGTGAAGCAAGATGGTGCGTTCAGAGCCATCATCGAGGATGGCATAAGTCTCTAGTCTGCGTTTGCCATTGTGGAGAAGAACTTTGACCATCTTCAACAATACACAGCTACTCCTGAGGTCTGGATCGAGGTAGTAGGTAGCTGGTTGTCCAGTCGCTGCAGTTGGATGGGCTGATTTGGCTGCGGGAGTGTTGACCTCATGCAGTATATCAAGATGTGTCTGATTACACTGCTGACACTTAGCCTTGAGATAGCATTGAGAAGCAAGGTGACTTCTGCCACATCTCCAGCAGCGCTTGCCAGTTTTGATCCATGACGCTCTCTGATCAGTGGAAAACTTCTTAAACTCTGAACACTGATTGAAGTAATGTTGAATGTCGTCACAAAAGGGGCAATACTTCTTAGGTTTCTCAAGTTTAGTGCCGACGTGAGGTCGAACTTGTGACAGAGACTCAGGTGAATTAGGAGAAGGATCAGAGCCAAGCAAAACTGTGGTAGGGCGTGCACTGGACTTCTGCAACTTGGGCTTGAAGCCCTTCTGATATTCGTCTCGTGGAGACCGTGAATGGTAAGGTTGATAGTCCTCATCCTGAACACGGACCTCGTACTCAAGCCAATTAGAGAAGTGCACCAAGGTAGGTATCGGAGTGCGGATGGGGTCTATGTAACGCTTGAATTGTGCTCTGAGTTCATGCGGCAACTTGGACAGAAGTCGGGAGGTGTGTGACCCGCAATCCAGCTCAGTCTTGCCCTCCTTGCCCAGTTGATCTAACATACCGACCAGAGCTCTGACTTTGAGGCCGAAGATGCGAAAACTTCGACTATCCCCACTTCTGATTGGAGGCTCGGCCAGGACTTCATTGATGCGCTGCAGGGCTAGTTTGTGAGGTTGCCCATACATTTCAGTCAGTGAGGCCATTGTCTTCGAGTAGGGGGTTGGACTATTACAGTAGGAGTCTGCAATGAGGAGCGCATCTTCGAACTTGAGGTGATCAACTAGTATTTGGTATTTGAACCGCTCAGTTGCATCTCTAGGCAAGAGGTTGTCAAGCGCTATCTTGAGGCGGGCAAATTGTCGTGGATCATCATGTGTGAAACATGGAATGTCCGGCTTTGGACCTCTGTATGTCGCCTCCACAGAGTATGTATTGTGAGGGAGAGTATACGGCTCTACATACGCTGGAGTGGAGTGAATCCCTCCCTCATATGAAGGCAAATATGACATCGGAGGCGGCGGAGGAGGTAGTGGCACGTCATCTGGAGGTGGAGGAGGTAGAGGCTCGATCCAGGGAGGAATTGGTACAGCGTCAGGCCAGGGCGGAAGATCATCCACTACTGCTTGAAGATTGCGATTAGGAGTGGATGTTCTCTCAGGAAGTTGATAAGGCATATATGTGGTGGCGCTATCCCCAAACTGAGCAGAATGCCCTGGATCGAGGGGTTGAGGCTGAGGCGCTGATCTCAGGGAGAGAGAATTGAAGAGGATTTGCATATCTCGCCTGAGCTGGTTGTTCTCCTCTTTCATCTCCTGCAAAGCTGACATGACTGCTTCAGAGCTGAGGTTCTGAGATGCAGGTCCAACTGGATCTGGAGTGATGACTGGAGCATGAGGTTGAAAAGCTGCTCCCTCGTTGGAGTGGCCATGGAGTGTGAGAGAAGAAGGATGACGTGGCGGAATATTCACCAGAAAGTCATCGAGGTAGCGAGGCCGACGGATATCACGGCGAGGACGAGTGTGCTCCATTGTAGAGCTGAGGAAACTGAAGATCCGGCTCGAAGGACCATATAAAAGAGGTGTCAGGGAGGAGACCCAAACTTGTGACCTCTGAGAAGGACTGTACTTAGGGTTGATACAAAATCTTCAATCTCCCCAGGTTGTCCGGTCAGAACAATAATGAGGACGAATTTTACACTCTCATGCCACTCTTTAATGAAACAGTTTGACATAGACGATGTGAGTTTTGTCCATGGTTTTGTTCATGGTTTTGTTCATCTAAATAAAACAGAAAATCAAAGTGGACTCATGAATAATAAGTATTCATCACCATTGTAACATTAAATGCAGTTGAGGTATGAAAAGAAGATTTCTAAATCGCTACAATGGATAGAATATAACAATGAACAATCTCAACAGTGCCAAACATTATACAACTAGTACATATACAAATGGCACATACAATACTATCTTGAATTGCACAGATATAATGATTAAACTGCCTAAACATTATCAAAGAAATGGGAAAGTGTGAAACTATAATGTAGCCTAAATTTGGTTTGGTTATTTAGCTCCAGGAAAACACACATCAATAGGCAATGTAAAGTGTACGGAATCGTACACATACACCATTAATCTAAGCAAGGAAAAGATAACAATATTTACATAGACTCACATTCTCATGGACGCATGAAACAGAACTGAAGAATAAAGATATTTTCTCTAGATATATCGGATCAGGAATGGAGCGAGTGTCTCCGATGAAATTTACATGCATACTGACAACAGTTCGGCGTTGCGCTAGTAGAGACTGTCTGATTGGTGGAGAAAAATAAGGGGGATTGCTGATTGGCCTAACTGTTGCTGGGCACGTGGAAAGTGGAAAGTGAAACTACAGTAAACCAGATAATAACTATAATAACACAAACATAAGATAAAGTCAGAGCCTTATTAACAACTACATTTAAATTTTCTTTTCAACAAAATACTGGCCAAGAAACCCAAATAGCATAAAAACACAATGTGCATGACTACATTGCAGAATCATTCTGCAGTAACTGACTGAAGAGTGCCTTTACATTTCCAACAAGAGTCATTGAGTGCGCTGGTTAGATTCAGACTCGAAGCTCTGTTTGAGAGTCCAGTTAATCAGAGTGTTTTTAACTCCGTTCAGTCTGAGCTTCAGCGTGTTATGTGGATGGAGGAGGATGAACCCAAAAGCAGACTGAATGCTCTCACAAGATTTATTGGAGACAAAAACAGAAAACAAAACCCACGAGGGGGCAAAACAAGACAAAAGCCTCGACTAGGACTTGACTAAGACTTGACGATGACTAAACTAACAACAAAACAATTAACATTATACGCTGAACAGAACTCTAGACAAAATACTCACAGCAAGATCATTAACGATGGACAGTGACAAAGCTTGACAGTATTTGACAATGTTTGACAGAAATAGGCAATATTAAACAATGAACCGACCAAGTGACAGAGAAACACACGAGGTTATAAAGGGAGGCTACTAATGAACACAACAGGTGGAACAGGTAAATCAATGATGACAAAACTAGGGTAACAAGGGGGGCGGGGCAAGGAAACGAGACAACACAAGCACATGGCCCAAAGACAAGGCCATGTGCTTGTACACAAAACACGGGCCTGTCATGATCCTGCCACAAGACTAGAGAAAAATCAGGACATGAAGGCAGAACCATGACACAGCGGTCATGAGCAGATAAAGCTATTACTGTCCTACTGTACAGTAGCTGACAGTGGTCCATGTATCTCCTGTCATCTTCTGGGTCAGAGTCTGAAGAGAAATAAAACAAACCATCACAGACTGTCTTGTGAAACACAGTAAATATTCAGTAATGAGTTTGACATGACATGTATTATCTGACATCTGCAGGAATGGAGATGAACAGTCATTTGATCTCACCTCAACATCATCGTAGTCTGTATCTTCAGCCTGTTTGACACCTGAGAGGTCAGAATATAAGTTTACTTTCAGATTACAGCTTGTGTAGAAACATGTTCACTTGTATTTGATTTTGTCAGATTTAAGACTCAAAAAGGTGAGATGTTTTCTCACTGTATTTGTCACAAACAACAAAGATTTAGTGCAGTCAGAACACAAGCAAAGATTTTTTTTAAATCTCTTTTAAAACAAGATAATTTTGTGCATTTAGAGAAATAACAAGGAGTCTACTACAGAAAAGTACTAAAGAAATTGTTTTAGGTAGAAATACGAGATCAGTTTTTCAGTTTTAATAACACTGTTAAAAAAAACTGTCAAATTTACGGTAAAATACCGGCAGCTGTGGTTGCCAGGAATATACCGTAAAAAAAATGTGGAATCTGTAAAAGACAATACGGTATACTGGTTTTGTAACCCTAAATTTTACAGTAGAAAACTTATTTTTTTTACCAAAATCATGGTAGAAAAAAACAAATATATTTGTCAATTATACAGTAATTTTATGTAAAAAATGCAACTTTCCATAGCTTTTTACGGATATTTGCAGTAAAAAAAAGTTATAATATATACACTGTAAAAAAAAAGTTGCATCAACTTAAAAAAATAAGGCAACTTAGTGACAGTGACATTCAACCAAGTATGGAGACTTATACTGAGAATTCATGCTCTATATTTAACCCATCGTGCACACACACCCAGATCAGTGTTCATCATTTACGCTGCAGCACCCGGGGAGCAGTTGGTGGTTCAGTGGCTTGCTCAAGGGCACCTCAGTCGTGTTATTGCCAGCCCAAGTTTCAAACCCACAACCCTAGGGTTAGGAATCAAACTCTCTAACCACTAGGCCACAACTTTACTTTATTCAAGTCGTCTAAATAAATAAAAGACCATAACACGGGTCAAATAAATATTTTTATTATTGAAAGTTTGTGTCCAAAGCACAAGGACACACCAAGTCTTGTATATTAACTTCTTTACTCAATGCATTTTACACTGAACTCAACACATGGTACATAATGCATGTTACATAAATCCAGTGTTAATTATACCTTCATACGTTAGCAGTCTTGTGGCATGAAGTTACATGTATTTAACATTTTTGTTTGTTTTTAAAGGAACTATTACATGAAAATTACTATATTGCATATTTTAACATCAACCTAATCCACTGGGCAAAGTTACATCCAGTGGACGTCTTTTTATGTCTTTGCAGACGTTGAAAAGATATGTAAGATATGATAAAAGAGACAGAATGTTTTTATGACGTCTATTTTTAAAATGTTTTTTATGTCTTGTGTACATCCGATATAGACATTCACAGATCCTCCTTACAAGGTTTTCTGTGACTTTATTTCTGTCAGACATCTAGAGAAGCTCTTATTGAGAATTAACAGAGGTTTAAATGTTGATACTTGATTCACTTGAAGTCACCATTGTGGTGGAAAGTGTTTGGTTTAGTTGGGATCTTGGTCCAGTTACTTCTTGTGTTAGTTTCTCTTGCTGCTGTATCAGTGTATTTTAAAACGCTGTTTTTGTGGCAAAGAAAGACAAAATTTCAGCTCTTTGTTGATGATGAGAAAGTCATCACATATTCAGTTTTTTTTGTTTGATATTTTTAACACGCACCATGAGCAAAATCCTTATCTTGAAGATGGTCAAAAAGTTTCATGTACTCACACACAGACACACACATATCCAAAATCTTGATGTCTGTTTATGACGTCAATGAACGGTTTTCTAAAAATATTTTTTTCTGCAAGGTTTCGATCCATAAAAACAAATCCACAGTCGCAACAATACATTAACATCTGATTTTGCTATAATTTGACAATAAGAGTGTTTTATAACACACAGTTACAGCAGCAAGAGACAAGCTAACACCAACAAAGAGCTGATAACACCTAAACTCTCTTAAATTTTGTCTTTCTTTGCCACAAAAACAGCGTTTTAAAATACACTGATACAGCAGCAAGAGAAACTAACACAAGAAGTAACTGGACCAAGATCCCAACTAAACCAAACACTTTCCACCACAATGGTGACTTCAAATGAATCAAGTGAATCAACATTTAAACCTCTGTTAATTCTCAATAAGAGCTTCTCTAGATGTCTGACAGAAATAAAGTCACAGAAAACCTTGTAAGGAGGATCTGTGAACGTCTATATCGGACGTACAGAAGACATAAAAAACATTTTAAAAATAGACGTCATAAAAACATTCAGTCTCCTCAGTGGACATCTTTTCAACGTCTGCAAAGACATAAAAAGACGTCCACTGGATGTAACTTTGCCCAGTGGATTAGGTTGATGTTAAAATATGCAATATAGTAATTTTCATGTAATAGTTCCTTTAAAAACAAACAAAAATGTTAAATACATGTGACTTCATGCCACAAGACTGCTAACGTATGAAGGTATAATTAACACTGGATTTATGTAACATGCATTATGTACCATGTGTTGAGTTCAGTGTAAAATGCATTGAGTAAAGAAGTTAATATACAAGACTTGGTGTGTCCTTGTGCTTTGGACACAAACTTTCAATAATAAAAATATTTATTTGACCCGTGTTATGGTCTTTTATTTATTTAGACGACTTGAATAAAGTAAAGTTGTGGCCTAGTGGTTAGAGAGTTTGACTCCTAACCCTAGGGTTGTGGGTTTGAAACTTGGGCTGGCAATAACACGACTGAGGTGCCCTTGAGCAAGCCACTGAACCACCAACTGCTCCCCGGGTGCTGCAGCGTAAATGATGAACACTGATCTGGGTGTGTGTGCACGATGGGTTAAATATAGAGCATGAATTCTGAGTGTAAGTCTCCATACTTGGCTGAATGTCACGCCACTTTTTTTCACTTTAAAATTGTGTATGCTTATAGATAATAGGCCTTGTGTTCAGTAAACAAAATATATTTTGTTCTGATATTTTTAAGGTAAACATTACTATTTATGTTTTGACAACTTATTATTATTATTATTTTAAGTTGGGTGGACTTTAGTCCCGTTTGTTAAGTTTACTCAAAAAAGCATTTGCGATAATTTGCCTTATTTTTTTAAGTTGATGCAACTTTTTTTTATTTTTTATAGTGATGTATTATTATATCCGTAAAAAGCTATGTTGCATTTTTTACATAAAATTACTGTATAATTGACAAATATATTTGTTTTTTTCTACCATGATTTTGGTAAAAAAATACGTTGTCTAATGTAAAATTTAGGGTTACAAAACCAGTATACCGTATTGTCTTTTACAGATTCCACATTTTTTTCACGGTATATTCCTGGCAACCACAGCTGCCGGTATTTTACCGTAAATTTGACAGTTTAATCTGTATATCAGTATCAGAATTTCAAAATAAAAAATACTATCATTTTTATTGTCTTTTACTGCTGATATTTGCTTTTTTTAAATGGTATTTACTGGTGGTATTATTACGGTGGACCCTATTTTTTAACATCTTGCTTCTGTAAATATGGATGTTTTTGTTTGCTTAAAAATCTACAGATTTATACTGTGAATTCCAATGTGCACAACCCCAAAAGATGTAGTTTTACTCAAATAATACCGTAAAATCTAAGGTTTTCAGACATTTTCAACATTACAATATTTAATTGTAAAATGTATGCATATTTATTTGTTTTCACAGAAAATATTTATAATTTCAACATTTTATTACAGTAAAAAACAAAGTTTTATCCAGTCTCACAATTAACGGTTATTCAATCTATTTAATAAAGTAAAAGGAAGTTTTTGGTTTTACGCTCCAATACCGTTGGAATTTGACGGTGTTTTGCTGTATATTTTACTGACTTTTTTTACAGTGAAGATGGACATACCTTTTATATTTTTGCAGTAACAGTAAAAAACCAAACCAGCAAACACTATCACTTCCACAACAACACACACAATAATGAGCACAGTCATGGAAGATGAATCGTAAATTGTCGTCATTTGTCGTCTTTCCTTCTCTGGAAAGTAAAATATGAAGAACTGCAATAATCAGTCTATTTATATTTAACATTAGTCATAACAAATATCTTAAAAAATCATTAGAGAAAATGCTGCCTTCAGTGTGTAAATTAAAAACAGAGATTTGAATTGTGAGATAAAGACTAGTTACTGATGTTGAAGAAGATATTTACCTTCACAGAGCTGTGTGATGTTTATTCTGTCTTCTTTCCAGCTGACAGGGTTGCTATGGTTACAGATGATGGATTCATCCCTGCAGTACAGGATGAGAGTGTTGAACTGTGATGTCATTTCCTCTCGTGAGCACCTGCCATACAGAAAAGTGGAGCTGAGTGTGAAGTCATGACCTCTACATGTAAAATGGACAGTACAGGAATCACTGCTGGACAGGTTTGAGTTCACAGTGAGGACAGGAGCCTCCACAGCATCTGAAACACACATTTACTCACATGTGATCACCATCACATTCATATTCACATTCACATTCAAAATTTTTCTTTAAGCATGTTATTTATCCGCATTCTCTGTGTGAAAGGTTAAAATCGCCGGGAGAAGGAGTCCAACTTTTGTTTTTGCTTTAATTGAAGTTACAGAAATACCTGATTCATTTGAAATAAAAAAATTAAAGTCTTAATTATTTATAATCTCACAAAGAAATGAGATTCACCTATAACAGACACTCTGTATGTAACAATGTTGTTCTCTGATTCTCCAGTTGTTTTTGCTGTGTAGAGTCCACTGTCTGTCTTCTGCATGTTCTTCATTGTCAGAGAGAAGGTTTTAGCATTGAAATCCACTCTGTCCCTGTAGGAGGAGTGAAGTCTAACTTCTTTAGTTTTATTAAAATATTTAATTATATTAATGTTTTTTTCATTTTTCCATGATAAATCATCAAACTCTGGTAGTTCTTGTGTCTGTATTTCCAGTTGAACAGAATCTCTCGTCTGAACAAACACAGAGATCTCAGCACTGAACCCTGAGGAGAGAGAAACACACAGTTCAGAACATTTTACACCTCCATCTCACTCCGTCTCATTATCTCACACTCGGTGACATAAATCATAAGAATCATTATTTTAGCAATGCGTTAGGGCTTACAGTAAAATAAATGTCCTTGGTCAAAGGCAATGCATACATACATGTCACATAGTGGTTTATAATTTTTATAGTTTTGTTAAGAGTGTCAAAGTGAAGCTCTAGTACATTCATTTACAAGATTTCATCAAATGTCTGATTCCATTCTGGAGTTAAAGCTATTTTATTCAAATAGTAAACAATCTACATTTTTATTGTCCGCTGGCACCCATTCTGAAAAAAGTTCAACATGTATTTGCTGATTTCTGGCACTATATGACACTCCAGACTACATTAAGAATAAACAGCGCATGTATATACACTAATGTAAATGTACATTACGAGGGGTGAGGACCAGAAGGCCCTAGTGACATTTCGCCAACTTTACAGGAGAGCCAAAACAATTAACCATAGTTTGATCTGACTTTGTGTACTGATTTTAATAATAATTTGTACATACATGAATGACAGTAAACTTATTGAAAACTATTTTAACATTATTATTATTATTATTATTATTATTATTATTATTATTTTTAAGTCACATGCACCTTCTTGGCACCAATGTTTCATTCCATTTCATGTATAAAAACATGGGCACATCTGATGACAATATTAACAAAGCCTTACATTAATGAGTTTAAAACTAATAACAATCTATTGTGATGAAATAAAAATCACATAGTAACTGAATGTGATTATTTTTTACTAAAATAGTTAACCCAGCCAAAATGAAAATTTGAAATACATATATTTCATTTCATGCTATTAAGTATACTACAAATACATTTGAATATTTGTTTTACATATTACTAAACTGGTATACTTAAAGTCTGCGAAAAGTTTATGCATTTTATACAACTTAATGCACTTTAATTGTAAGAAAGTAGTGCTGAACTATATTTGATTGTGTTGAAAGTGGAACTATTGCAAATAGTTTAGGTACATGAACTTTAAATATCTAAATATTATTCAAAGATCATACAATCCTCATCAATAGTGACATTAAAACCCATTTTAGGCTTTTTCCAAAATGGCAAAGTCAGCCAAATGCTGAGGGGTAAATTGAGTCAACATTTTAACTTACCCCACCAGGCACTGTAGTTAAGTTAAATCTCTGAATTATAAACTGGTATTTTAATGTGATATTACTGATTTAGTTAATCATATATACATATATTGTAGTTTATTTGATAGGGACACAATGTAAAAGTGCACCAAATAAATCTCTGATAAGAACCAGAAAATGCTTTTCATAGAATTATAATCAGATATATCTTTCCACCTGTAGTCTCTAAAGGCCAACAAACTCTGTTTAGTCTGGTTTTAGGAAGGCTACAACTTTAGTGCTCAACAAATTGTTTCAGAAATGCAAACAATAAATATTCAAATGTAAACTTATCGTGGTTGGTTTTATGTTGTTAAAGTTAACTTCATGAAAATAAATATGACTGTTTGAAAAAGGAAATTATTAATTAAGTTTTTTAATTATTATTTATTTCATATAGGTTTTAAACAGATTTGGTCAGATGGTCATTTTAAACCCAGATGGTGCATCTCACCCACTGACTCAACTCGGGTCAACTTACCCCAAACCCCGGGCAAACTGAACCATGGGAACACTTTTTTAAAATAAGAAACCATATTTTTAGAACCCTTTGTCATACATTCTGATCATTTAAAATGATAATTAAATGTCTAAAACTTATAGGGGAGAGTGGGGTAAGATTAGCCTTTTCTCAGATAAAAAGAATGCGAAGTATAATGAAAGTTACTTACCGCTGCAGATTTGTATTCATGTTTGTAATGTTGAACCACCTCTAGCAGCCTACCTTCGCTCCTTCTCTCTGTAGCTATGTCTTCTTTTTTGCAAAGGCTTTTTTTTTGTCTACAAAGTGTGCCAGCAACAGCGAATTTTGTGTTATTTATATTAGATCTGATCGGGTACAATAATTTGATTCTAGACATTCTGATTTAAAACCATGGATATTTTGTTGTTATCACTTTTTAAAGACCGAGAGCAAATCATTACCGACAGAAATAGAAAAACAAACTTTCAAATTACTAATACAGAATCAGACATCCAACTGTAATGTGGATTTTAATGCATTTTAATGCAACTGGAACTGTGCTCTCCACTCCAGAGAGCAGCACACACACACACACACACACACAAACACACACATACACACAGATTGTGAAAAATGTTGCGGAGCGAGTGGTAAAACACGGAGTGGAATCAGCAGATCTTTAGCGGAGCGGGAACAGAACATTTTGAGCTGGGATTGATGAGGGATTGGTGAGGGGCAACTCAGCCGATGATGAGGGCAAAGTGTGCAGTGGCTCTAACCACCAGGCCACTCCCCGTGCACGACCCTGTCTATAGCTCTGGCAGCATTTTGTGCTTTAACTCCCAAACAGTATTTCAAGAAACTAGTCAGATAAACATTTTTGTCTTCCATTCCTAATGTAACAGAGATTATTCTTTACAATTTAAAAAATGTGGTCTCTCTAGACCATGAGACAAGGAATCAATGCATGGATATAAAATATATGTTTCTGTGATATGTGATTCATAATACATAACAAAAATAACTAATAATTATAATATTTAAAAATAAGATCCCCTTGATGAGATGTGGAACTATGGCAAACTAAATATAATAGCTTTTTACAAACATCACACATAAACCACTAGAAAATGACAAAACATAGATACTGTAGAATAGATAGAAATTGTAATTATTGTATACATTCAATAACTGAGTTTATTACCTGTGTTTGAGATAAGGAGAAGGATGAAGGACGCAAACAGGTGATGTACTGCCATAGTAGGAAACATCAAGATGGCTGATGGTGTATTTTTAAAACAGGAAGTTGAATATGTGTGCAATGACCCTCGAGGAGCCTCTTTGTAACTCTCCCACCACAAACACATCAGTTAGACTACTAATCAATTACTAAATAGGCTACTAAATATACATTTAAATTGTTTTCCCAAAAGAGAACATTCTCAAACATATAATTACGATAATTTTACTGCACTCAAACACACACACCAGTGTGTAATGACTGTTGAGAAGGATGAAACAAATGAAAACAGAAGTCAGGAAGGATCAGTAGTGTCACTCACCAACACTCTGTGGTTTGAAGTGCTGCAGACAAACACTATTTTGCAGACATCAGCAAGTAAGATATTTAGAGTGGGGAGGGATGCAATGATGTGGAAGTTTATTTTATTCATTTTTTAAAATATTAAGTTTTGTTACTGTACCAGTTTACCTTAACATGTTAAATTGGTAAAGTTGCATTCAGCTAAAGTGGGAAATCCTACATATTAAAATATAATTCTTTGCTTAATGTGATAAATTGTTTTGTTTTACAGAAAATGCCACCAACTGTCGTTTTTGTCCTTCTGTTGGAGTGTTTTAATCTTTAAGTTTGTACTTTTGATGGAGTGCTTTAATAATCCTTTACATTCATGCTTCTGTTTTTGAAGTGTTTTAAGTCCATAAACATTAAGTGTTTATGAGTTTACGCTCAACAGCACAATCCACTATGTTTATTTTTTTATTTTTTTAAGTTATTCTATTGCATTTTGAAAATTTGTACTTTTATTTTATTTAAATTTTACTAAAATATTTGTACAATGTATTGTTGTGAGAAATTGTATTATCTAAGCACAAACTAGATAAAAATGTGTTGCACTTAACCTGAAAAAACCTGAAGAACAAAAATGCAATTAATATTTTGGAATATGTGTAAAAAAAAATTCTACAACCCATTTTCCTTCGAAAAACATACAAGGGACTGAGAAAGCATAAAAAGTGTTGGTAGTATAGATTTATTTGTATTTAATAATACACTGATTACCAAAATTGTCCCACTTTTGCTGACACCACCCAAATCAGCACTGCGACTCAAAAAGGACCCCATTGGAAACCCTTCATACCGCCTGCTAGAAATTACACGGATATTTGTGTAAAGCTCGGTTACTAATCAAATGAAGCATTTTTTTTTTCAAATATAAAGTCATATCGTTTCACCCTAAGGATTATCACAGAAGAATTTATTTGAGAGACATTATTATTATTATTATAAACACTGTAACTACCTATTTACGCGACGCGGCACTGTCAGGACCTGAAAACATGGAAACGAAGACGCTTCGTAGGAGCCGATCGCGGTCCCGTTCTGGAGAAAAGTCCCGTAGACGTGTCCGCTCGCCCGAGGACAGACATGCTCGGAATCGCTCTCCCGTGAAAGGTTATCGCAGACGAGGGCGGTCTGACAGCGACGGCTCCAGGAGCAGCGGAAGTTCCGCAGAACCGAGCCGACACCGAGGACAAGAGTCCGGCCGCTCCAGCGACTCTGACCGCGATCACAGACACAGAAGAGCGCGATCACACGGAGGATCGAAAGATGGACACAGGTACTGAAAAAGTACATGAAATAAAGATTGAAATAAACGAACGAATATTTATACAAAACACAAATATTCAAAATAACTGCATAAAAATATATTAAAATAAACAAATCAACAATACATTTAACAGTGCAGTGCCATAGTGACAAGTAACGAACAAAAAAAAATCTATGGTTTTTATATTAATATACATTTTCTTAATTTATAATATTTATTTTTTATGTTTGCTTTGTATTTTTGTTGTTCTTATTATTTATTTCACACAATCTGAACTGCACACCAATGCTTTGTATTTGTCTTGTTCTCTTTGCATTGTATTTGACTGTATTTAACTAAATACAATAAAAAAATTACCATACTATAGTAAAAAAAAAAGTAACTTCAGATAACACAATGCATGTTTATTTTTGAGTCACACTTCATACACCATGGTAATTCAGAAAAAAAATGTATCTTAAAAAGTTTATAAGAAACAAAAAACATAATAATATTAATAATACTACTAATAATAAAAAGAAGTCAAAATTGAGGAAAAAATAAATGATTAATTGTTGATGGCTCGTTTTTAACTTTTGTTAAAAACATAAATTATTAATACTCTTAATAATTTGGATACACCTATTGAAATTTTATAAACACTGGATAGTTCATTAATATATATATATATATATATATATATATAATATATATAATTTTTTTCCCCAATTAATATTTCACACATTATTAATAATATTTTTTCACAGTGTAAATGAGTCTTTATACAAGAAATTAATATCTGGCTTCTAAATTTTAGGATTGAGGTCATTTGCACAAGGGTTATGATATTTGGGGATCACCCAGATATCACCCAACATCTAGGGTGATTCCCAAACCTTCACTAAAAGGTTGAAAACCCTGATTGTAAAAACAACTTTTTCATTTCTATATTGTTTAAGCTCTTCAGGGGATAATCAGAAGAAGCATAAGACGAAGAAGAAACACAAGGATGAAAAGAGCAGCAGGAGGAGGAGTTCCAGCTCAGAGTCCAGTGTGGAGCGAAACAGATCCAGAGACGGCAGGAGACGACAGAGCAGGAGCCTCAGCCGGGAGAGACGGAGGGAGGGAAGTAGTAGAAACAGCAAAGAGAGGGATCGAGACAGACGTAGACGCTCTGAATCCAGATCCTCGAGTTCCTCGAGCTCCTCCGCTGATTCTGATCAGGCAGGGAAGACGACACAGGGAGCCTCCTCCGCCAAAGAAGACAAGAAGAAGCAGTGGGAGATGATGAAGGCGCTGGAGACCCCAGAGGAGAAGAGAGCCAGACGTCTGGCCAAGAAAGAGGCCAAAGAGAGGAAGAAGAGGGAGAAGATGGGCTGGAGTGAAGAGTACATGGGCTACACCAACGCCGACAACCCGTTTGGAGATAACAACCTGCTCGGGACCTTCAAATGGCAGAAGGTCAGAGAGATGTTTCAGATATGTGTCGATATTGCAGTGATGTTCTATCGTAAAGTCTGGTTCTGAAATAAATGTCACTTAACTGTGTGTTTGTGTGTTTCTCAGGCTCTGGAGAAGAAGGGCATCGGGCATTTGTCAGAAACAAATCTGAAGGAGAGAAATAAACACATCCAGCAGGAGAACCGCAGGGAACTACAAAAGGTACCAAACAAGTGGATTAAAAAATGTAATTAAGAATTACTACAGAACAATATAATATATACTTAAAGATTCAAGTTTATATTTTCTAAAATCAGTAAAAAAAAAAAAAAAACGTAAAAAGTTGTTAATGAAGTGTTAACTACTAGTGAAACATGTTTTTTGTTTACTGTGCTCCTGTCAGTTTAACTTTATTATTTTTAGTTAACCTGACAAGAGGCACCATAAACTAAAGTTATAATATTTTAAAATAGTTTTGATAGTCATTCGCATTTATGAACACTGAAAAATTATAGAAATGGGATTTTTTTTTTTAGGAGGATTTTGATTTTGGAATTATGAAAAATTATGTATACTTGATAAATTACAAAACAGTTTTTCAAGTATCTAGTTAACAGGAGAAACCATAATGTAATATATTATATAATATTATATCTTAATCTTATCAAAGTTGGAAACAGTTCTGCTGCTTAATATTTTTTTTTCTCAGAACATGTGATACTTTTTTAGGATACTTTGATGAATCAAAAGTAAAAAAAAAAAAAAAAGAAGCTATGTTTTTAAAATATAAATATTTTGTAATAACAATATACACTACTGGTCAGTAATTTTGGGTCGGTAATTTTTTTCTTTTCTTTTTTTTTTTTAAATAAAATCAATACTTTTATTCAGCAAGGATGTGTTAAATTAATAAAAAAGTGATAGTAAAGAAAATATATTATTAGAATATATATTATTTAAAAAATTTTTTGGAATAAATGCAGTTCTTTTTAACCTTTTATTCATCAAATATATTAGACAGCAGAACTGTTTCCAACACTCATAATAAATCAGAATATTAGAATGATTTCTAAATGATCATGTGATAGACTGGATGTTACATGTGACACTGAAGGCTGGAGTAATGATGCTGAAAATTCAGTTTGCATCACAGGAATAAATTATTTTTTTAAGTATATTCAAATAGAAAACTATTATTTTAAGTTGTAATAATATTTCACAATATTACTGTTTTTTCTGTATTTTTGATCAAATAAATGCAGGCTTGATGAGCAGAAGAAACTTCTTTCAAAAACATTAAAAATAGTAATGTTTCCAAACTTTTGGTCTGTACTGTATATATGTATATATATATATATATATATATATATATATATATGAATAAAATAAACATATAATTTTAATTACTGTGTTTTTGTAGTATTTAAAATATCTTTTAATGTCTAAATGCTGCAGCCAAATTGCATTTGGGAAATGAAATATAGACAAACTGAACTGAAGGTGTGAGATGTGTGTGTTCAGGTGAAGCAGCTGCGTCTGGAGCGAGAGCGGGAGAAGTCCATGCGCGAGCAGGAGCTGGAGATGCTGCAGAGAGAGAAAGAGGCTGAACATTTCAAAACATGGGCGGAACAGGAGGACAACTTTCACCTGCAGCAGGCCAAACTGAGGTCACGCTCTTCAGACGTGTAGTGTTTCTATACATGCATAGGTGAACAGACCATTTGTAACACGATTCTGTGATGTAGGTCTAAGATTCGTATCCGTGACGGCCGAGCGAAACCCATCGACCTGCTGGCTAAATACATCAGCGCTGAAGACGATGATCTGTCGGTGGAGATGCATGAACCGTACACCTTCCTGAACGGACTCACCGCCACGGACATGGACGACCTGCTGGAGGACATCAAGGTGTGTGATGAGAGAGAGATCAGAAATCATCTGAACACTTTTTACACAAAGTAGAATTCAAATGTACACCGGTTCTGTGGTGATTTTGGTGTTTTAGTGTGTTTAACAGCTGTGTTTCTGCAGGTGTACATGGAGCTGGAACAGGGCAAGAACGTGGATTTCTGGAGGGAAATGACCACCATTACTGAAGACGAGATCAGCAAACTGCGCAAACTAGAAGTGTCAGGCAAAGGACCAGGTGATGTGATCACCTGCACTATTACATTTACACCCTGATATAGTTTACAGTTGAATCATTTCAGAGTAAATGTTTTGTAAAATAAACATTTACTCAATTTTGGTGAGCTAAAGAGACTTTTAAATGGTTGTGTATATTTTTACTTCTGTATTATAGTTTATTTTTATTATTAGTTTTTAATATATTGGCCACTAGTTACCCTGCTCACTAAAATATGCAATGAACTAATTTTAAAATCTGTAAATTCATGAAACAATGCAATTGAAATATATATGTAATCTGTGAAAATGTTATATAGGTGATATATGAATATTATGTAACTCTACAATGCATTATAATTTAGTAGATTTAAAGAGAACCCCTCATTCACCTGTTTTTGGTCTCATGACAGGTGACCGTCGTGAGGGCATAAACACATCGGTCAGCACAGACGTGCAGAGTGTGTTTAAAGGGAAGACGTACAGTCAGCTTCAGGCTCTTTATATGAACATTGAGAATAAGATCCAGGCTGGAGGCTCCAACCTGGACGTCGGCTACTGGGAGAGTCTCCTGCAGCAGGTGCGGGTCTACATGGCACGAGCCAGGTGCGTGTCAGACTCCAACTGTAACAGGACCTCTGGGGATTTATAGAGTTCAGTGATGTCTTACCCTGTGGGTCTGTGTGTGTTTGTGAAGGCTGAGAGAGCGGCATCAGGACGTCCTGCGGCAGAAGCTGTATAAACTCAAGCAGGAACAGGGTGTGGAGAGCGAACCGCTTTTCCCCATCATCAAAGAAGAGAACGAGACCGAGCGGCCCATGTGAGTGATGATACTTATTCTTGAACATTCAGACAGAAATTTGCATTGAAATTTTCAATGTGCTGAACTGCTTACACAACACAGCCTGATCCTGATAAATTAAACACGCAACAGTGAGGTCATGTGACTATGTAGCATGCTACATTTTAAAAGGTTGTTGCATTCTGTATACCTTTTCACAAATAAAATATGCATCATACAGTCTAGTCTATACTACGTATCATCAATATATACTAATATTCAAGGGATTTCATGGTGATGGAAAACCTGCAACTATTCAGGAATTTTAACATAATTGGGCCTGTTAATATCAGACATTTTAATACAATGAAAATATGATTAATATAATTTTTTCTAGTTTCAAAGATCTCAAATTACTAAAGTTATTCTTGAAATGTACTACTTCGTGTAATGAAGTAGTTTACTACAATTTGAAATAATTTTTGCATTCTGCATTTTTTTTTTTATAGCATGCATACACAATATGTACTTGTCACTAAGCATTATGCTAATATATAATATACAGAAATGTTATATAAATTCTATATAAATGATATTTTCACAAATGACTGAATAATTAATGAAATGAATTGCATTCAAAAACATATCCAATGTATGTATGATTTGTCTGTTTTGTTTCCCAGTAGCACTAGAGCGGCAGAGTCTGCAGATGAGGAGGCGGGCAGCTCTCAGCAAGGTGACGACAGAGACAGACGGACCAAGAGGCTGGATGGAGAAAAGGGTGAGCGGTCTGGAAGGAGCAGTCCTGAGGAGAGGAAGGAAGGGGAGGAGGAGGAGGAGGGAGAGAAAGATGAAGCATCGGAGGCTGTGTTAACAGAGGAGGATCTGATCCAGCAGAGTCAGGCGGAGTACGACTCCGGCCGCTACAGTCCCACCCTCCTGCAGTCCTCAGAGCTACCGCTGGACACACACGTCATCAACGTGGAGGAGGACCTGCAGAGACTCGTGCTGGCCCGGACACAGCTGCAGGTGACCGGTGCGTATCGCTCTGCTGCTTACACACACCACATGCATTAAGATTTCAGTACTAGATGTGCAGCAGGAGAAAAATTTCTGATATGAATTTTGCACCTTCATTGTTTAAAACTATTTATAAATGTTTTTTATTTTCTTTTATTGCCACACTGTTATATCCCCTACTCTATTTCCTATTTGTTCTGCATTGTTTAACAAAAAAATGGTGTAACTTATTTTCACAATTCTTTTTCACAATTTCCTTGCATACTGGGTTCCCATTTAAATTGTAATTTTAACACTGGCCATAAGGAGGCGCATACTTTTTTTTCCTCCCTTCATTTTGTAACTGGCCTGCTGTATAAAGGGGATGAAAGTTCAGGAAGTAGACTCAGGCACATACCTAAATTCACTTAAAGAGTAAAAAAAACATTTGGATGGATTTTTTTTGACGTTGAAAATTTGTATACAATTTGAGGGTTACAAACATCAGAAATAGAGGAAATTGACTCAAGGAAGCACTCAAATTCAACTTTTAAGGCTTCCATTCTAATGGGCCGATGGTTACAGAAGAACATGTTAAACTTGAGATATCTTCAGGTTTTCATCCAAAGTTGTGAGTTTAACTTGGAATATCCCATAAAAAATTTAATTAAGTACTATTTCCATCCCATGCACTCAAGAGAACACAGTGGTCTCTTCCTGGGAAAGTATCAATAATAAAAAGGGAAAGCAATGGTGGCTCTTTTTTTCCTTCATAATAAATTAGTTGCACCTCCGAGCAACCCGACGAAATGCAATAAATGCTTTCATGTTTGGAAACACAATCATGCAAGACAGTTATACCAAATTAATTTATAACAGACTTTGTCTCAGGCATTTCAGAATGACTGAAACGATATTTGAGATAGTGTAGGCTACAATGTGATTGGTCCACTGGTCAGTCCAGTTATCCAGTCTAACAATCTGTTGAGGCAAAATCACATCTTCAAGGAAGTTTATGCACGTTGTCTTATTGAATTGCGCATCTTGCCGTTTCCATCTAGTGTTTTTATGCGATATCCCAGTTTTAACAGAAAAATACATGCATAAAAAAACAAGTTCTAAAAAAATGTGGCAAATTGAATAATGTGATCAACAGCCCTGGAGTAGTTTCATAGACCTATAATCATAGAAAATTAATCAACATGCCAGCCAGCCGATTCTAAATGAAGAGTGCAGTGATCTTGAAGTATGTGACTGTAAAGATCTTCTTTACTGTTAGGAACACAAATCTAGTCTACATTTGCTTTACTCATGCTAATGCTTTTTCTTGAACAGGCGATGCAAGTGAAAGCGCTGAAGATGCATTCATTCGTCGCGCTAAAGAAGGCATGGCCGGCGATGAGGCCCAGTTCAGTGTTGAGATGCCTTTGACTGGAAAAATGTACCTTTGGGCCGACAAATACCGCCCGCGCAAGCCCCGCTTCTTCAACCGCGTCCACACCGGCTTCGAGTGGAACAAATACAACCAGACACATTACGACTTCGACAACCCACCGCCCAAGATCGTCCAGGGCTACAAGTTCAACATCTTCTACCCCGATCTCATCGACAAGCGCTCGACTCCACAGTACTTCCTCGAGCCCTGTCCCGACAACAAAGACTTTGGAATGTTGCGCTTCCACGCCGGACCGCCGTACGAGGATATCGCGTTTAAGATCGTGAACCGTGAATGGGAATATTCTCATCGCCATGGTTTCCGCTGCCAGTTCGCCAATGGAATCTTTCAGCTGTGGTTCCACTTTAAACGATACCGCTACAGACGATGAAGAGGATGAGGATGAGTTTGTCTTAGCAAAGTGATGGTTATCAGGAACACTGAACGTTCATCTTCAAGTGCTGTAAAATCGGTGTAAATCTAGAAAAGGTAGTACAAAATGTTTATTGATGTCATCCGTGTCTTCTGTTAGTGGAAGAACAGGTTTTCAATGCGGAAAATCCGGTTTTGTACTTTTTCTGGTTTGCAGGCACTTAGCTTGCATTCGATTCCTTTTTTTAAATGGTGTTTGTTGGTGAGCTTGAAAAATGCCATTCTTGTACTATTTTTTTTTTTTGAGATGATACATTAAAGATTTCTTGCTTATTGTTAATTGTTTATAGTCATCGTATGTGCTCATTTAAAAAATATTTACACCATGACACTTTGTTTGTTCATTAGAAAAAGGCTTTTAAAAAGACATTTGACAACATTTTAGGTACAAAGATGGTATTAAAGTTAAAATTAAGTTTCTGTAGTACATTCATAAAAAATAAAAAAAATAAGCTACATTAGATTTTGACACTTGTCTTGGCATCCTGAAGATACGGGAAGTTCATTCTTGTCCATGTGGAAAGGCAACATACTAGGATTGAAGCAACAACCACGGCAGGTTTTAACAAGACCGTATGTCTCACTTTTTGTCCTTAAATGGAATTACAGATGTCCAAAAACAGATGTTTTTTTGTTTTTTTTTTAAATCAGTCCACCTGAAACAAAATCACATTTACAAGATGCCAGGTTGATAAAATTATAACTTGTGAGCAAGAACTAATCACTGGTTTTGATTCAGCGTTTGTTTGTGGCATAAGTTTTTGTAGAAAGTAAACTACATATTCATAAGCAGATTAGCAGAAATGTATTTTCGGCCAATTCACCCCCAAGGACGGTACCTATGACCTATGACTAAACTTTTAATAATCATTCTAATTCTATGAGAAAAGGAAGTCCACACCACAGCTTTAAGCATAACAACACAGAAAATGATGTTGCAATCTCAGTATTGCCAATAAGAATAAATCTGAATGTAACGAGCGAGCCTTTAAAGTGACAGACAATGTAACTGTATCACATGCTTAGAATAACCAGAACATTATCTTATCTTGTATCTTGTTTGTGTGGATGCTACTAATATGTTTATTATTGTTATAGTTATCATTCTTGGTGTGAAATGGGACTTTAGGCCTACTATTGTGGTACCTATTTCACATGATCGCCGTTCTTGTGTAAGACAGTCATTTCCTATAAGATTATAATGGGCCTTTCCTAATACCCACACTTGGAGTCTTTACATTGAACCAACCGCCTACTTTTCGCCAATTGCACAGTCCACACAAAAACAGTTGTGTCCTGAGACTCGCTAAGTACATGCATTTTAATGTTACAATTTTATGCTATTTCAATGTCTGAAACAGCATGTATTAAGTGGTTCATGTTAGAATTTTGAAATACTGCCAAGCAGTTCTCAAGATGTTACTATTTCCCCAATCAAGCAGACAGGAATAGGTTTTGTATGACTGAAATAGCTGCCTGCTGGCGTTGAAAATATGGCCACCGAGTGATTTGACTGTCCTTGAAAAGTACTTGGGTGATTCTTGGCCAAAGTAAGATGCAATGTAGACAAACTTTATGCAGAAATGTCTTATTCAGTGTCTTTTTTTGGCCATTTGACATGTTGGCGCATGATGGTTGAATGATGGTATTTGGAAGTGAATGTATAGCTTGATCAAGGATAAAAAGTGGGTCACAACAGCGGTTTAGTCACAAGTTAACAGCTGCAAAAGAGGAACCAGCACCAGTGGGCTTGGTCTGCCATATAAATGACGATTAGCAGCATTAGCAAGTCTGTTCATAATCTGATCACAGTCTGATCTCAAATCTCAGATTCACCGTCTTTATGTTTCAGTAAGATCTGACCAGAGAAACCACCAGTGGTTGAGAGTTGAGAGCTGGAATACCTTTGGTCATTCACATGGTTGTTGTTGCTGTTCAAGTTCTCTGTTGGTGATGCTAGTATATGTTCTGGAGGCTGGTTCTCATACAGACTTTGTTCACACTTGTTCTCTGTGTCCTTTACCTTCCTGAGGCAAAACGGCAAAGGTAAATGCCCTTTGCACAGATTCCAAATTACTAGAATAGCTAGAATTAGTGACAGTACCACAACTATAGCCACCAGTGTGTTTTCCTTTTTAAAGATCTTTAGGTCATACGCTACATGCTGGGTTTTGTAATTGCGCTCTACAGAACTGCAGGTGTAGTGGCCGCTGGCGTCTGCGGAGGCGTTTAAGATCATCAGGCTGTCGGAGAGGATCTGGAAGGTGTTTGACGCTTTGATCGGTTGTCCATTCAGCTGCCACTGGACCTGAGCCAGGTTTGAATAAGGCTGGCACCACAGCTTCACAGTATTGTCGGGGAAAAATGAGACGCTGACTGACTTACTGTCATCTGTAACACAAGGTCTAGATGTAACTTTTTTCTTCAAGAACATACAGTATGAAAACACAGGATATAACGCAAATACCTGTTTGTGGACATCGGCTGGCATCACCATTACTCAAACTCTGAATCATAGTGCTGTGGAAGAAATAATATTACAGCAATCAGCAATATGCCAATATAAATTTTCATGCACACAAACCTTTGCATTAAGAACACATTCCTAGATACATATTTATGACAGTTGAACATTTTCCTATGAAATTCCCATTACCATAAAGTGTGCAGATATTTTATTTTAAGAACAAGGTGAATTTCAAAAACATCAAATGATAATTCTGTAACACTTTAGTTGTGGGACCAATTTTCACTGTTAATAAGTTGCTTATTAGCATGCATATTACTAGCATATTGGCTGTTTATTAGTACTTATAAAGCACATATTAAGGCCTTATTTAGCACGGCCATATTTTAGAATCCTTAATCTTACACCATACCTAAACTTAACAAATATTAACTATTAATAAGCAGCAAATGAGACATTTATTGAGGCAGAAGACATAGTAAATGGTCAGTTAATAGTGAGAAGTGGTCTCCAAACTAAAGTGTAACTGGTAATTTTCTCTAATTTATGCTGTCAAGTTTAATAGAATACAGACAATAAAGCATCAGACATTTAAACAACTACCATGATGTATTCATAATTTACTACTTAAATATTAATAATAATATTTCTATTTTATTACAGTAAAACAATGTTGTTGTTGGTTTTTACATTACAAATGACTTTTAATTCCTATTAAAATAATGTGGAAATGCCAATAATTTTAATGGTGTTAAAATTAACAGGCTTCATTTTCTTCAAGCAAGATATAATATCTAGATTTTGAGGTTTTACATTTATTGTTTTACTAATAGTAAATCTATTTATTTGTCTTTTCACCTGGTTCTGGTTCTGTGTGTGCTGTTTATAGTAGAGCACTGGTCAGCACTGAGGTCCCAGCCACAGTACGGATCCCTGGCCAGAACACAGTCCAGACACGTGTGGTACCGCCCACATTCACTGATGGACAGCTGAACCACGCCCACTTCCGAACCCACGTACAGCTGTTGTTGGCATGACATCACACATTACTTAACATAACATCTCTATAGACAATAGAGATCACAATACTTTTGACTCTTGCTTCAGTTGTATTTATATACATCATTCCTATAAAACAGCACAGTGGAGATACACTACTGCTAAAAAGTTAAGATTTTTTTAATTAATAGTTCTATTCTGCAAGAATGCACTAAATTGCATACATGTACTTTCTGTAGCCACATCTCCATAAAAAATTAAGCAGCACACAGGTTTTCAACTGATAATAATAAGAAATGTTTCTTGTGCATCAAATCAGAATGATTTCTGAAGGATCATGTGACACTGAAGACTGGAGTAATGATGCTGATAATTCAGCTTTGATCATAGGAATAAATTACATTTATAATAGAATACAAATAGAAAACAGTTATTTGAATGGTAATGTATACAGAAAATTGCTGTTAACTGCCATTTAAACTTTGTCTTTTGAGTTAAAGGAATAAAATTAGCTTTGCTGAAAAAAACAGACACACACAACTCATGATGTTCCTAAGTGAGTAATGAACTTCAATAAATGCATCTGCTTATTACCTTGGTGTTGGAAAGTCGCAGTATCTTCACTGGCTCTGTGGGCTCAAACAGCTGAATCTCTTCCATAATGACCATCTCGCCGTCATAATTCACAGCTTTTAGCACTGAGCCGCTCTCTGATACATAACAGAACACAAGACAATCAGTTAAACGTACTTAGACAGCTGAATATATAATATTATATTTATTTTGGATGGTTTACTGATTATTAACACTACAGATTTACATAAAGGCATCTTTACTTGTGCCGATGAACATGACTTGATGGCTGGTCCCATTCAAGGCCGTTGCTGTGACCACCACAATTCTGGTGAAAGCAGTGCCTCTCTTCACCAGCAGCGGTTTCTCTCCACTGGCCTTGACGGCCTGGTCCATCAGAGGCTTGTCTTTAACAAACTGCAAGGTTTTGTCTGGGAGATCCAGAGATTTGTTGAGATGCATTTCTCTGGCATGATTATCAATGCACTGTAATTGAAAACAAAGTGAGGGTTAGTGAACTCTGGGAATCATTCGTATAACTGAACGAGTGCTGAACAGAAGACTCACTGCTCCGGGTCGGGGGTCAGGCACATCACCTGAATACATCACCCACTTCACGAACGACGTCTCAATGGTAACAGGAGCCTTAAACTTGCCCTTTGAGAACACAGTCTGGATGTCTTCAATCTTGTATGCACATACCGCAGAGTACTGAGAAGACTCTCTGTTGATAAAACACAATGTTTTTATGAATAATGAATGTACAACATCGACACTATTATTAAACTGAACTGAATCAACAAGGAACTGTCTTAACTAAGCTGATATTTTCCTGTTTATTACTGTCTGTGAAGCTGCTTTGACACAATCTGTATTGCATGAAGCGATATATATATATATATATAAATAAAGGTGACTTCAATTAAGTTAACTGGTATAACATAAGATTTGTTTGAGGCAGTAAGATGCTCAAGGATGCTCTGTTTTCAAAGTTTAACAAAAAGATCACAAATTTACAATTGTGGGGTAAAGACAGCATAAAACACGCAGGTGGTCCAGTCTCCGGGGCACAAGTGGAACACGTCCTGGACCAGAAGGGGCAGGTTGTTGTTTGGAATGGGACAGTCGAGCCTTGCTTTTAGAAATGAAGTCCACTTCCTCTGCAGTGTCCTCTGCCCACCCAAGTCTCCCTGAGAGAGAAAAAAAGACACTTTGTATTGATGTAATATGTAGTAGAGACAGGAAATACTTTAATGTTTCTCAGTACGGCTCATTAACATAAATATTACTCCAAGGCAGTTTACCTTACACACACGAGCTATTCGAGAGACGTCCACCTTGGTGTACGAGTCATATTCCACTGCTGTCTCAATGAAGAACAGATAGATCTTGTCATCGTCGCCTTCAGGGTTTGAATCTCCTTCACGTATATGGGCCATGCGGATAAAATTCGGTTCTTAAATGACAAAAAAAAAAAGAAAAAACATATTTCACTTACTATCACTTTCCTGTCTTTGATAATGCATTTTCATCAGCTGACACTCAAACCAACAGTCCACTCCACAGTGAAAGTGGGCATTTTTTATTGCTGATCAATGAAAAGTAGAATTCAAAATCTTTTTTTTGCAAGCAATATATGGTACATTGCAAGGCAGCTGGTAAAAAAAGATATTGAATGCACCAACCAAAAAAACTAATGGAAATGCTACAAATAGTATATTAGTACTCCTCTAGTTACCTAAAAAAATGTAATTAAGTGCACAAAAAATAAAATAAATAAATAAAACTACAACAAAATAAATTACAACTTGGTCTTTGACTAAAAAAAATTATATTATATGGGAAAAAATAGTTGACATTTTCTGAAGAAAATGTAGTAGTGTTTTCCTGTAAAAACCTGTTATGGTTTGTTGCAAGGGTACTATGATGTGTTAATTCATGATGAGTCATATTGTGCTATTATGCTATGCTGTTTTTAACCCTACTGGGGTTGGAGGTTTGGTTAGGCGTGATCATTATTGTATTTCACCATTGAGCCAGGTGCTTGCAAACTCTGTTCGTAGATATTCCTCTGAGCTGCGTATCATAATCGGCTCTGAACCCCGGAAGTTCAGTGAAGTTGCAGAGTACAGCACTCCATCTGCAAAAGAGCAAAATACTATTATATATCATGGTTATACTTTTGAAACAGTGAGATTCAGTATAAATATTCAGCATTTAGCAGATGCTTTTATCTGAAGTGACACTGTAAGGTTCACATGTACTTTTATCATTTCTTGCTTTTCCTGGAACCCATGACCTTGGTGTTGTTAGTGTCACACTCTGGTCTATAAGAATAGAACTTTAACTGGCAATATTATAAATGAAGAGGCAGTACGTACCAACCATCTCTGATGTGTATCGCTGAGAAGGATCAAAGGGACATTTCCCCTTCCCATCTTCTTGTTTGCCCTCTAAAATCAGATGACCATCTCTATAGGACTAAGAGAATAACATGCAACAAACACAACATAAAACACTTTATACTGCACATTTTACATTGGTAGTCACTAATACTTAATGAGACTCACCATATAGTCACAGGTTGGGGTGAAGGCTTTGGTTCCGCAAACATACATTCTGTCATCGTTTCTTTTATGAAGAATTCTGATATAATTTTTGCAATCATTCTAAAGAAAAAAAACAAAAAATGTGACCAAGGGGAAATAATAAGTGATGTGACGTGATGTGAAAAAATCTGACCAAACAGAACCAAACACTTCCGTTTCCTGCATGTTCCGAGAATCTTCATTTTCATTGGTATTGGCTTTTACTTAGTATTTGATTTGTATCTGTTGATATCTGCTGTATTTATCAATAAGAAGAGGAATCACTTTCTTGCATGTTGATTTGGTTAGATGCTCTTAAAACATCCTTAAACATCTATTAACCTTTTTGCATAAAATATGAAATTCATGCAGAGCAAATCCATGCATATGATACATTTTCTATTTATGTAAAAAAATAAAGATTATCCCATAAAAAGAGTGCAATTCTTATTTAGAAAATGCTAATTTAAGTACATTTTGCTAAGATATTCAACATTTTATTAAAGAATGTCTTAAAGCATTAATTAACTGCATACTGCCCACTCACGATAAAAACATATATTAAAAGCACAAAACATGTGAAAACTCACCGCAGCATCTTTTCCCTTACTGGAACAATCTTTTTGCTCCTTATTTGTGACTGCCCAAGTCACCTGTGAAGAATAAATACAATTTACCATCATCTCTTTATACAAACCCCACACCCAAAAAACAAAAACAGGCTGCAGAATAATATTTAATGGCTTAGCAAACTAATTTAATCGTGAGGTTTTTGTAAATATGGCTTTAAGGCCTCACCATGGCCTTTTTGACTGTAATGTCATCAAGGTCAAGGGCAAAAATGGCTTCCCTGGCACCCAGGATGAGCATGTTGAGATCTTCCCTCAGAAGCATAGTGGTGTAGTTCCAAACACCCTCCTCACGAAACAAACGTCCTCCATTACCTAGCAACAAATAAAGACCGCCAGTCAAGGGCAGTAGCAGCAAACGTTTGCCAAAAATGGACGTCACACACAGAACAACTAAACATAGTTCGAAAAAAAAGAGTTGTGGACCTGTATCTCCTCTAAGCAAAAAAAATTAATAATAAAATTATTTTATATATATATATATATATATATATATATATATATATATATATATATATATATATATATATATATATATATATATATATATATATATTAGGGGTGTAACGATACGCGTATTCGTATTGAACCGTTCGGTACAAGGCTTTCGGTTCGGTACGCGGTACGCATTATGGACCGAACGGTTCGTTGGACTAATTAATTATATTTGGAAAAAAAAAATTTGTGAAATATAATGATATGCGTTCAACAAGGTAGCCCAATAACCCAAATGACGTAACAGGCAACGCCCCTGACACCACCAAAGAAGAAAAAAACACCAACCATTGTAGCTTACAGGGAATCCAAAGTGCACCCAAACACCAGACCTGTTGGTTATTGGAGGATCTTCTATTTCTGGTCTGTTAAACGCATAAGCCATTGCAACGAGCCTCGCCGCGTAGGCTACTGAGTGAGCGAGCGCCTTACTCTGTAGTGCAGTGATGCTCACTATTTTTTTCACAAGAGCCACATTGGCAGAGCAAAATCAAAAGGCGAGCCACTTTTACGACAACATACTAAGTCACCTTTGCAAATGTGCATTTCTACATATAAATTGGACATCCCACAAAAAAGAAATAACACGGCCAATACATTTTCGTTTAAGAACAGATTTACTTTAATAGTGGGATAAGCGAAAGCTGTCATGCATGTCAAACAAAATGCCCCCAAAAGAAAAAAAAATCTCTATGTTTTCAGTGCTTGATGCATTCATGTAACATTTAAGGGTACCTAAAAGCGGTCACAACGAACCGGCAAAATTAATGATTATGAATATGTAAAATATAGCAGAAGACATTTAATTTTTTTTTATGTCTGTCGGCTAGAAAGATGCTGACTCGTGATCTTCGCAGTATGTGAACGCGCCTGAGAGAAATGCACATTTCAAACGGGAGGGAGAGCACTCTTTTTTCTTTCGTTTTGAATTGTTTTGTTTAAAAGTAGACATTTCAAGCTTTATATATAGCCTATTTGTCGGGTCTGTGAGGCAAGTAGGGTATACGCTGAGTTTCGGTTCATTCATGAGACAAACTCCAGGTTCACACCGGCTCCTTCGTATCGTGGTTAGGCTATCTATTTTCTATTTACTTCTTATTAAATCCAGACAATTGGTTGATGAAACCTTGATTAAAATTAAGATACAATTAATACAAAACGAAATCAAATTTAAAGACAGGCTTTGTGCTTTCTGTTTGAGGTCTCAGTGAAAGTTTTAAAGCAGTCTTAGTGCCACTGTCAGAGCGCTCACGTCCGTAATGGAGAACTGTCCCGTCCATAAGATTTTTTTTTTTATTTTTTTTTTTACATTTCTAAATAAATGCGACTTATATAGTCCAGTGCGAGGCTAGGCCTATATGTTTTTTCTTCTTCATGGCGCATTTTTTGACTGATGCGCCTTATATTGATAGGCTACACCTGTATGAATTCTCATTTTACTTTTTGAACTCCATTATTGAGCCGAGTTTTGCTTGAAAATAGTCTACTGTTGATGACTGTGCAAGACTAATGGATTCAGGGTCAGGCTTGAATGAGCATGCTTCAGACTGGTGGTGTGAGCAGAGCGAAATTGGAGCGGGAAATGCGACGCTCCGTCCACCGCCCTTTCGAAATTGCCGCTCTGCGCTCTGTCCAAGATCCGCCCGCTCGCTTCCCGCTTGCTCCCGCCTCACATGCTCTGAAGGCAAGTGGCAGTGTGATCCTGTAAGCTACTATGCGAGCCGCATAGTAGATAAAAATAAAACATTTTTATAAAAATCAAGGAAATTTATCTGCTAATTCTTTTCTTTTTGCTGTATCTAAAACGTACCGAACCGTACCGAACCGAACCGTGACACCAGTGTATTGTATCGAACCGAACCGTGAATTTTGTGAACCGTTACACCCCTAATATATATATATATATATATATATATATATATATATATATATATATATATACACAAACAAACAAAAACAAACTTTTTTTAATAATGAAATAAATAAATGTAACGTTATTCCATTATTTTGGACACATTAGTAGTTAGTAATACCCTAATATTCTTCAGAGCACCTTACCTTTTAGTTAATGCACCTTGATATATGAACATGTGAATCTAACACCAAGCACCAGGGTATACCATGGCTTTAACACAAATAGTTTGCAGATGCCACCTTTTGGTTTGATATTTTGTATCTAATGCACATAATTTAAACATTTTTACGACCCCAAATATTTTCTGAGACCACTTAACATTAGAGTACATGGTACTTTGTAATGATGTCCAAAAATAATGATCCTAAAGTCAACTTACTACTAACTGGCACAGTTTTGCGAGGTATGGTATTTGGAGTGGATCCTGATTCGCCGGTCAGAGTTGCTGTACTCCAGACGCACAACACGCACAGAACAGCCAGCAGAATCATCATACAGCGCTTCAGTAAAATAATCAGTCCGGTCTAAAGATTGTGCGAGTGCTAGATTCCTGTGTCGTCTGTCTGTCAGAGTGTCCTCATCCTTGCTTCTCCCTCACTTCAGTCTGGAGCGCTTCCATACTGAGATATATGACTTTAGCTGCAAAGAACGCTCTTCAGTAAAGAACCCAGTGAGGCCATCTGAAAGAGAGAGAGAGAGAGAGAGAGAGTGAACAGGCAGGGGTGCTGGCAGCAGTATTTCTGTCACTGCTATAGTGATGCTAATGTGGAGGATGAAAGCTTTTGCTCTAGGACCTTGACAGAGACACACAGTTCTGCTTTCAAGCCACAGAATGACACAAAAAAAAAAGCCCCACCACATCCTATGACATGTCTTACAAACCACAAGAACAGTTTTCACAAGCGCAATATGAAAAGTTAAAAAGTCTTTAAAAAGCTCTCCTTCTTGTTAAAAATGACAGATTAATAAAAACTCCCAGGACATATTTATTGTGTGAAAGCTGGTGTTAGCTAACTGACATGATGAAGAAACTGGAGAACAAACCCGCAGTCATTTTGCAACCTGTGTTTGCTAGGTGGTTGCTTCCTAACCCAAAACCTCTCTATACAAGTCTATTGCCATCCATTTTATTTTCTTCCAGACAAATAATGTATATATTTTTTTGGAGGTGCAGAAATAGTTATGTGCTTAAATTTATTACTTGGATGTATGTACAATATAATAATGAGAGAAATGTAAATGCATGACAAGTTCTATTGAAAACAGTAACCCTTTGTCAGTAAAGACAGAGCTGCTAATTGTAACCAATGTATGAACGCACAATCAATACACAACCTTTGGAAGCCTCCAGCATCTGGAAACACAAGTGCTCATTGGTGCATTTTACTGTTTAATTACAATGGCATATGTGCACACTGCTGACTGAGAGCATGATTATTTCATGACAAGAGAGATGAGCTGTAGCATGAGTACAGACCTTATCAGATATTTCACCACAACACGCACATGTACACACAAGCTTATTTTTAAATCATCAAGGGGACTGCCAACCCTACTAGCTGCTAATATAGGCCAATCATAATTACCACAGCCTTACACACTACTAGCCCTACATGACACCTTTTGGGAGTTTTTAAGCTACAACATGAGTCAAATATTATTTAATACCTTAAATGAATCATTTTATGTCTAAGGACACCCATATAAGGAATTATTTTCAGAAACTGTGCAGGTTAGCTCAATCTGCCCTCAAACAGGTTTCTTACTTCAAAACACCATGAAAGGCATTGGGGGAATATATACACACAAAATCTTATGATATTATCCTAATCATATACGTATACAATGTATTTTATCACTTTTGACAAGTTGAATTGTGGTTTTTGTGCCACTGTGTCAAAAACAGTGACTGACATTCTGAATAGCATACTAGGAATAAAACAAATAAGATAAGTATGTTAGTAGTTTATCCTAAATAACATGCTACCGGAATGAGTCCTAAAATACAGGAACAATTTATTTTTTTACTTCCAGTTCCATCGTCAGTTTTTTTTTCTTTTTGCCTAATGCCTGAAATAACAAAAGCTGAAGATATTTTCACATTTTATTCTAAAACATTAAATAAATTTCAAAATTCAAAATAAAAAAATGCTATAATAGTATATATATATAATACTTGAATAACACTGGAATACCATAAGCCAACAGCATAAGGGCATCACAAACGATACCAAATTCAAATTTTCAACCAGTATTTTATAAGTCCACAAGTTAAAAACTAACACATTGAAAGAAAAGTGTGTGATCAGTGAATGCCTCTGTAAACCTCACAACAGTGAAAGCATACCAGCTGTTTCCACAGTGTTCATTTCAATACTGTTCTCAGCTCCTCTGAAAATAAAATTTTAAATACAGCAATGAATGTAAAATATGGGTCAGCAGCAACTCACCATGCAACCAAATTTTCAGTTGGAATCTCAGTTCTCCTGTGCTTGCATGAGTGGTTCCTCTTCACACACGCACCCACCTACACACACACACACGCACCCACCTACACACACACGCACCCACCTACACACACACACACACACACACACACACACACACAGTTGCAGCCCTCCAGTGAAAAACAGATCGAAAGTTGACTAAGTCTCAAAGGCAGAAGAGTGTGAGATTCATGGCTCTGCAGTGAATGGATCTCGTGGTGTCTTCTGCTTTGTGTGTGAGAGTATTAAACTGCTCAGATCCTGCAGTGTGAAGTCAAAGACATTCTTCTACTGGAGAAGAGAGAGAGAGAAAGAGAGACAGAGAGTGAGAGATAGAGAGAGAGCGAGAGAGAGAACATGGTTTAGAGACTTCTCAATCTCAAACAAGTCACTACAAGTGTCAGCAAGTGTGTGTGTGTGTTGTCAAAAGAGGAGTGTAGGGGAGGCTGTATTGTGTTTTCTGATCAGATCTTCAAGAAAATCTAGTGCTGTAGAAAACAAAAAAAGATAAATTTCTTGATTTCCTTTGTTACAACAGTTTACAACACATTTTGCATTGACAATGAAGAAAAAAAAGACAAGGAATGCTGCACCTTTTTTTTTAAATTTTTTTTAAAGGCTCATTTTCCAACTACCCTAGAATTAAACAGATGAGTTTTACAGTTTTTGAATCCATTAAGCCGATCTCTGGGTCTGGCAGTAGAACTTTTAGCTTAGATTGTTGAATCTGATTAGGCCATTAGCATTTAACTAAAAAATGACCGCATAGTTTCAATATTCTTCCTATTTAAAACTTGATTCTTTTGTAGTTACATCATGTACTAAGACTGATGGAAAATGAAAAGTTGTGATTTTCTAGGCCGATATGGGTAGGAACTATACTCTCATTCCGGCGTAGTTCCTAACCGGCCAAGAAATTTACTTTTCATTTTCCAGCGGTGATACCGCCAGATCCAGAGATTGGCTGAACGGATTCGAAAATGGTAAAACTCAACAGTTTAACTCTAGGGGATTTGGAAAATGAGCCTATTTTCAAAAAAAGTGGAGTGTGTGCCTTTAAGGCTGTTCTCACCTCAGCATCTTTGCAAGGGTCATTCACTCACTGAAAGTGAAAGTTGCCCAGGAAGCAACTGGGGGTTCAGTGCCCTGCTCAAGTATTGAGGGAAGAAGAGAGCGCTCGTTTTAAAAACGTTTTATTAAAAATTTTGCCTTATGAAACTGATAAATTTTGGTAAATATTTTGCTAAATGTGATTTTGCTCCCTTTCACCAGTGATCAGTGAAAAAAAAAATGTTTTGCACATTCAAGTTATCTGGACAATCTGGATGAAGGAAGTTCAATATTAAATACAGGCATTGTTTTATGAAGTATTTCTCATCCAATTAAAATAACGTGAAATATTCATAATCCGTGTATTATGAATCGTTTGAAAGGAATGAAAGGCTGAGGTCAAAGTTGAAGACTAGTGACGCCCCCTGGTGTTCCTGACTATGGCGTGCGGCCCGGTCCAAAAATAAGGCTACTGACTTGTCGCGGGACAAGTGCTAAGCTAAGCAATAAAAAAAAATAAAAAGGCACAGGTTAGGTCGAGGTGTAAAGCAAACAGCTGAAACCCCATTACTACGTTTTTATAAACTGTGGAACCCAGGAAACGTTACTTAAAAAAATAATAATTAAGCTTTTAATCTTTACTGTAATTAAATTTATATTTATATGTATATTAATATAATATATATTCAAACTTATTTATAAAGTGGTCGAATTTTAAAATTGTTTTAGGGGGGATAGAGTCTTTTTCTTTTTCTTGGTCCTGTAGCTAATTTTACATAATTACATAATTTTTAAAAACGTTTTATTGAAAATTTAGCCTTATGAAACTGATAAATTTTTGTAAATATTTTGCTAAATGTGATTTCGCTCCCTTTCACCAGTAACCTTTGGGTAACTAGTCCAAGTCTTTAACCATTAGGCCACAGCTGCCCCAAATGCATTTTGATAGTGAAAGTCATGACATTTGCCAAGTATGGTAACCCATACTTGGAATTGGTGCTCTGCATTTAACCCATCCAAGTGCACACACCCACACACACACCCAGAGCAGTGGGCAGCTATATATCCAGTGCCCGGGGAGCAACTGGGGGTTCAGTGCACTCAAGGGCACTTCAGTCATGGGTATTGAGAGTGGAAGAGAGCACTGTTCATTCACTCCCTCCCACCTACAACTCCTGCCAGCACCGAGACTCAAACCAGCAACCTTCTGGTAACTAGTCCAGCTCTCTAACCATTAGGCCAAGCCCTCACAGCTTCTGCTTCCATCCAAGTTTTTTATGTTCATTATGATATAAATTGTAAAAAAAAAAAAAAGAGAGAAGAGAGGACCGACTGTTATGTTTTCTGTCGCACGTTTTCAGTTTTGACAACGATGAAACGCAGTTCACAACATGTAAAACTAGAACAGTAGGTGAATTCTACAAAACCTTCCCTTTAATTCCCATAAATATCACAGTTCTAAATAACAAAACATGATTTTAACATCACATGACATATCTACAAAGTCACAGTAGCACCACGCATGTTCATAAAACTGATAATGACAGTTGGTCAATCAGGAACACAAATGCAACCATCTTTTACAACCCATCAGCCTAAATGCTTACAAGTCTGACAAAGTCTCACCTCTAGACGGCTGAATTGTCCTTTATATTCAAATACCTTTTTTTTTTGTGAGTGCAAAACCTGCTCCATAGACTTGGACGTTTCAAATGTATCCAAAAGCATCATACAAATTTCAAACCATAGATCTACTGAGACAGGAAGCAAGGTTAAAAATTAACTTTCTGCCACACCTCTCAATTTAGGCCACAAATGTTTCCTAATGGCCATAAACTGCTTTATTTCTATTGAAGGATATATATATATATATATATATATATATATATATATATATATAAAATTTGTTTGGCTGGTTTTAGCTTGTCTTCCAGCCTTGTAATAGCTGCTTTGCAGACTGGTTTTAGTACTTTTTTTTTTACTACTTTTTTCGCTGGTTAGGCTGGGAGACCAGCTAAAACCAGTTTATAATTTTGGACCCTACCTTGAACAATACCAGATTCACATTAATCTGAGCTTATAGATAAATTATCTCCAGTTCAGTGTTTGATTAAAACCATTAATAGCCTTTAATTATAAGACAATTTTGATGTGCTTCTTTCTTAAATGTGTGGAAATGTGCTCTCGACTCATGGTTTTGTCACTCAAAACGATGTCTAATCATTCATAGAACAGAGAGTGTAAGAGGTATCGAGAATCTTGGCACAGATTTTTCCCATTTAAAGGCCGTGTTGCAAGGTTAATTTTTTAACAAATTTGTGCAATTTGCTTGTTGGTAATAAACATTTAAACTGTTATCCATTGTATTTTATGTTGTTGGGTATCACAAAACGGAATATAATACGAAAAAGTAGGTACTATCTTACAGCGGTCTCCTTTCCCCCACAATGCATTGCATCACGTCACGTTGGGAAGAGAATTTACCAAAGCCCCCTTGAGAGCATTGAGAGTGACTAGAGAGAGACGAGTAGTAGACGTGAGTATTCAGATAGCGCAGATTATAGATAAATACATAGATATATATAGACAGATAGACTACATATATAGTTTGATAAACAGAGAGATAGTTAGAGAGATATGAGATATAGAGGTATAGAGACACTCACTTCCCTACAGCACAAGCTTTTCAGCGCAGTTCCCTTTCATAGGTCACTTCGATGCTGCGGTGACGTCACCACGTATGGGAACACCTTCGGTGTGACGAATGTCTGAAGCCCTATACCATCCCGCCAATCTTATTGGCCAAATAGCGCGTGGCACCGCCCAGCATGCGTAAGCATATATATACCTGGTGCCGCGCGCCATTTACCTCAGATTTCATTCCTTCAGTACGAAGCGAATCTTCTGTGCCCTATTATCTCGCGTTCTCAGCGATCATCTACGAGCAGTATACTCGATGAGTCAACGAAAGGTAGGAGCCGTATGATGGGTTATCACGAGGAGGCACTTATGAGAGGTTCGTTGCAGCCTCTCTACAGGTTCTCTCTTTGATAGCCTATGGCTACAGTAAAATATGCATACACTTCCCCTGTGCACTAACGCCAATAGGAATATCCGCGCTCTGGAGTGTATTTCTTAAGTCGCCTCGCGTCTAACCCCCACCGCACGAGGTGTTGGTTAGGGGCGATATGTGCGGCTTGACTATGAATACAGTGATGCACTGGAGTTCCATGTGCTCGCTCTCCCCCACTCGAGCGCGTTAATCAACAGTTTTGCTCTTCAAATGGTGGATTACGGCTCACACAGCCGCCGCATTTTCGCTAGCGGCTTGGCCCGATGTTATCTTGTTGGATTGAATCCTGCCGTGGATACGCTTCAGGATTATATACAACGAAACGCAGCGAGTTTGACGCACACGCTTTTCTTCATGTTAATATGCCAGGGACTATGCCCTTCACTGAGAGTGCTGTTAGACTGCTAATGCACATCTACCCTCTCACTGCAGTCCCCATACTCTAACCTTGACTGTCTCGCGGCAAGGGCACCTCGAGCGTCATTGAACTGAGCTATCATTCGGGCGCCCCCTCAGACACTCTGCACAATCCAGTCTTCAGAGTTTGAGGGATGGCGCGGAGGCTGGCAAAGATGGCCAGCGTATGACGGTTCACACAGCCACCGCGTTCTCGCTAGCGGCGTGGCCCGATGTTTATCTTGTTGGATTAAATCCTGCCGTGGATACGCTTCAGGATTATACACAACGAAACGCAGCGAGTTTGATGCATGCGTTTTTCCTTCATGTTCTCTAACTTTGACTGTCTCGCAGCAAAGGCACCTCGAGCGTCATTGAACGGAGCTATCATTCGCGCGCCCCCTCAGACACTCTGCACAATCCAGCCTTCAGAGTTTGAGGGACGGCGCGGAGGCTGGCAAATATGGCCAGCGTATGACGGTTCACACAGCCGCCGTGTTCTCGCTAGCGGCGTGGCCCGATGTTTATCTTGTTGGATTAAATCCTGCCGTGGATACACTTCAGGATTATACACAACGAAACGCAGCGAATGTGACACATGCGTTTTTCCTTTATGTTTGCCTAGGACTGTGCCCGCCTCCAGAGAGCGCTGTTGGACTGCTAATGCACATCTAAGCCTCTCACTGCAGTTTCCACACTCTAACATTTACTGTCTCGCAGCAAAGGCACCTCGAGCGTCATTGAACTGAGCTCTCATTCGCGCGCCCCCTCAGACACTCTGCACAATTCAGCCTTCAGAGTTTGAGGGACGGCGCGGAGGCTGGCAAAGATGGCCAGTGTATGACGGCTCACACAGCTGCCGCGTTCTCGCTAGCAGCGTGGCCCAATGTTTATCTTGTTGGATTAAATCCTGCCGTGGATACGCTTCAGGATTATACACAACGAAACGTAGCGAGTTTGACGCATGCGTTTTCCTTAATGTTTGCCAGGGACTGTGCCCTCCACCAGAGAGTGCTGTTGGATTGCTATGCACATCTAACCCTCTCACTGCAGTCCCCACACTCTACATTGTCTGCCTCGCAGCAAACGGTGCTTCGAGCAGCATTGGATTGAGCTGTAATGCCAAACGTTCCCTCAGACACTCTGCGCAATCCAGCTTTCAGAATTCGAGGGGCGATTCAAGGGTCCTGCACAGACGACCCATTTATCTGTTGGCCTAATTCCTGCCGTGGACACGTTTCAGGATTATACACAACGAGACGCAATGGCTCTTAAACATACATTTCCCCTGTGCACGAACGCCACGAGCTTTTCGTGCCCAGACATTTTAACATGTATGACAGCGTTGCAGGAAACGGAAATTTTGAGACCGCTAGTATGGTCTCGGGCCGTGTGTGAACGCTTGCCCGACATTTCTCTATGAGTGTTATGCACGATTTGTCACGGATACACCATTCAGTTTCAATAAGGCCCGCCTCCTTTCCGCAGAATTCTTTCCACGGTGGCGAAGCTGATGGAAATAGCGGTGCTGCGACAGGAGATGTCAACTCTGCTGAGCAAAGGGGCTATAGAGGAAGTACACCCCTCTCAGATGGAGGCGGGTTTTTTTTACAGTCGTCATTTTGTGGTAAAAAAATAAAAATTAAAAAATAACACGGCGGATTACGACCCATTCTGGATTTACACCATCTGAATCTTGCACTCAGGCTGAGGAAATTCAAGATTTTAATGATCATCAGGAGACTCAGGAAGTTCCTCAGATTCGCTTTAGAGAGCAAAGCATATCAGTACTTCTCAAAGTGCATGGATGGATCTCTGGCCCCGTTGCGGCCCCAGGGCGTTCGTGTTTGAACTATTTTAGGCGATTGGCTGGTGTTTAGCGCAATCGCAGACTCAAGCACACTCTCATGGGGATCTTGTGCTGAATCATTTAACAGCCTGGGCTTACGCATGGAATGTTTCACCCCGTTGTCTCCGCATCGGACGATTCCGGTGACACGGCGATGTGTGATGTCGCTAAAACTATGTATGTCAACCGAATTCTCCTGACCGGAGTCCGGCTGGGGATTTGCGCTTCCCAAGAGACTGTCACGACCGATGCGTCTTTGACCAACTGGGGAGCTGTTTGTCAAGGGAGTTGGCACATAAACAGGTTGGAATTACTGGCTGTTTTTCTGGCTCTCCAGTATTTCTCGAATCTGCTGATCGGCCGTCATGTGCTGCTCAGATCAGACAACACAGCGGTTGTGTCATACCTGAATCATCAGAGAGGATTATGCTCTCGCCCCCTGTGCAGGCTGGCGAAACATGTTCTTTGTTTTCAGAACTAAATTCAATCGATCCGAGCTGTTCATGTCCCCGGACGTTGGACTTTGGAGCGAATTTGCTATCCAGGCAGACTCTGGAGCAAGCGGAGTGGGGATTGCACCCCCAAACGGTGAGTCTCCTATGGCAGATTTTCGGGGAAGCGAAGTGGAATTGTTTGCGTCAAACACGACTACGCATTACCTGCTTTGGTTCTCCCTATGCCCTCCAGCACCCCTGGGCTTGGATGCATTAGCCCACAACTGGCCCAGGACCAGTTTGTATGCGTTTTCCCCCAATCTGTCTGATTTCGGCGGTATTATGCAGAATACGGGTGGACAGGGTGGAACAGCTGCTGCTGGTGGCTCCGCGGTGGCACACACACAGCCGTGGTTTGTGGATCTGATCAATCTGTTAGCGGGCTCTCCATGGGAGATTCCCCTCAGACAGGATTTATTATCACAAGCACAGGGACTGATTTGGCACCCGAGGCCAGATCTATGGATTCTGTGGGCGTGGCCTCTGAGCGGAGTGAGTTCTTATGTCCCGGTCTTTCTGCTGAAACTACCGAGACTATACTGAATTCTAGAGCAGCTTCTACGAGACGCTTATATGCTTTCAAGTGGAGACTGTTTACGGCCTGGTGTGAAACTCATAATATGGATCCAGTTTACTGCCCAGTGGCGTCAGTACTGGAGTTCCTTCAGGAACGTTTTTCGGATGGAGTGACACCAGCTACCCTAAGGTTTACATGGCAGCCATTCAGCTTACCACGAATATATAAATGGTGCCTCAGTGGGCCGTCATCCACTGTTTCTCGTTCATACAGGGTGCGCGACGGCTGAGGCCTTTCCGCCCCGTGCGGGTTCCTTCATGGATTTTCCATTGTGTTGCATGGTTTATCAGGGCATCTGTTTGAGCCCTTGGAATTTGTTCCGGATAAATCCTGACTTTTATAGCACAGACTCTGTGGAAGTGTTGTTGCGACCAAGGCCTAATTATGTCCCTAGGTCGCATCTATCCTTTTCGCTTTCAGCAGGTGGTCCTGGAGGCTTTTTCTCCTGCTGCGGCGGAGTCTGGGGATCTAAGTCTTTGCCCTGTGAGAGTGTTAAAGACTTATTTGGATCGTACTGCCCCATGGCGTGAGTCTGACCAGCTGTTTGTCTGTTTTGGACATAAGAATAAGGCCATGCAGTTACGAAACAGCGCATGTCCCATTGGCTGGTGGAGGCTATTTCCTTGGCCTATGAGGCGCGTGGGCTCGCTTCGCCCTTAGGAGTAAAAGGTCATTCCATGAGAGCAGTGGCTTCTTCTCAAGCCTTTCTCAGTGGATCTTCTATGGATGATATCTGTGCTGCGGCAGGCTGGTCCTCACCGAGCACTTTTATCAGGTCTTACAGTCTGGATGTGAGGATGGCTCCTGGCTCCTGGGTTCTCTCCGCTTGAGCAGATGCTTCCTTGGATCCAAGCTATCAGGAACGTCAGGCGTGATGGTATAGCGTTCCCATACGTGGTGACGTCACCGCAGCATCGAAGTGACCTATGAAAGGGAACATCTCGGTTACGTATGTAACCTTGGTTCCCTGAATAGGGAACGAGATGCTGCGGTTCTTGCCGTGCCGTACCTTGATAGCTTTCTTCTTCTTCTTCGTCATGAAATCTGAGGTAAATGGCGCGCGGCACCAGGTATATATATGCTTACGCATACTGGGCGGTGCCACGCGCTATTTGGCCTATAAGATTGGCGGGATGGTATAGGGCTTCAGACATTCGTCACACCGAAGGTGTTCCCATACGTGGTGACGTCACCGCAGCATCTCGTTCCCTATTCAGGGAACCAAGGTTACATACGTAACCGAGATGTTCCCTTTCATAGGTCACTTCGATGCTGCGGTGACGTCACCGTTTTTACTCGGTGCTACTCAATGACAGTAAAAAATAAATAAAATTATATATATATACGTGTGTGTGTGTACATATATATGTGTGTGTGTGTGTCGTTATTGTGCACTGCTGCTCGTAGACTAGCTCCAGTGCTCATTGCTGCGATGCTAAACGATAGCAACTCACCAGGACACTTCACCAACTCTCCACTCATTCTCCTCGGACCATGCATAGGCTTTGACGGACATCAGTTCTTGGCAATTCCTCATTTGCCCTCTCACGACTGGCTCGATCGAAATTACACGGCTGCGGATCATACATGTTGGCTCTTGCCACCTCTTCTTCATCCCAGTCAGCCGCTATAGTTCTGATGCTGCGTTCCAGGCAGGTTTTTGAGCTCGTAATCACTTACTACTAACGACTTTGTACCGTTCCAGGCAAGTTACGCCCAACTTTCTGAGCGCAAGGAATTGTAACTAGATTATTTGTTTTATTGCAACGTTGCATTGACCTAAAATCGTTTTTTCAACGTGTACCACTTGCATAAACACTGCATCCGTAGGCACTATTATTCGTAGGGGCTGTCATCGTTGTTTCGCGTGCTGTGTGACCTCGGAACTCGGAGTACATCGATCTAGTACGAGACACGAGTTCATGGGTGGGAAGTCACGGGTTTGATTGCCGTTCCATTGCACTTTCACGGGTTTGAGGTTGGAAAAACACAGGTTACGGGTTGCCTGGAACTCGGCATCATACTAGACTGAGGCTACCTTTCCTCGACTTCTCCCCAACGTGACGTCATCACCGTGTTGGGTAAAAAAACAGTTAATACCAAAAACTTAAAAAATAGGTCTTTAAGACCATTTTTGAGACATTTTAAAAATGATATACATATCTTGAGTGATTTATGTACCCATTAATCGAAAGTGGTGGTTAACCTGCAACATGGCCTTTAACTTACAATAATCTCAACGGAAACAGCATCATTCTGTGACAGCATTATTATGAGGCAGGATAGCTGGTGGACCTCAGCTCTTGTGTTATTGATTATGCCAAATAAAGTGGCATTGTTTAAGTCACACTGAGGGAAGAATGTCGATTACAGGAAGTCCTCGTCTGTTCAACAGGACATCAGTCTTTACTGGAAGGCACTGGAAGAATGAGACGACGAAGGGAGGAAATCACTGTTGACTGGCCCGTCTCTTCTCCAGCTTCTGTTTGAGCTCGTCTGTAAGACCTGATGGCAAGAAAACTAACTAGTCATATTTTAAATACACAGTCATATTTACAACCCCATGTTCTGTTTATATTGATTTTACTTTCTGTATGTTTGGGCTCCCCTGAGACAAAAGTGCACATTGAAAACAATATACACACTACTATTCAAAGTAGGCTGCATTTATTCAATCACATTTTTTTTGTTAAAACAGTAATATTGTGAAATATTGTAAAAATTTGAATATATTTTAATTTGTCATTGATTCTTGTGATGCAAAGATGATTTTTCAGCATCATTACTCCAGTCTTCAGTGTCACATGATCCTTCAGAAATCATTCAGATATGCTGATTTAGTGCCCAAGAAACATTTATTAGTATATTTTTGTGGAAACAGTTTTTTTTTACAAATCTTTGATGAATAGAAAGTTGAAAAGAACTGCATTCATTTGAAATAGAACATTTCTTTATTGTCACTTTTAAGCAATTTAATGCATCCTTGCTGAAAAAAAGTAAATTCTTCAAAATATAATTTTTTTTTTTATTAAAAACCATATTATTGATACAATTTAAAATATATTATTCAGTTATATTTATTATATTTTTCCTCCCAAGATTTTTTCTTGCCTTTTGAGTCAATATGTTGGGAAACACAATAAATATCAGAACCCCCCCTAAAAGGAAATCCATTGAAATTTTATGATAAACAGTTTTGGGGCTGTTTAAAAAATGCCCTTGGGGTCTTACTCTGAGAGAGCGGTGAGGGAGACAGAACCAGCCTTCTCATGGAGTTGGACGGGGAGCCAGGCGGGGAAAAGGATCTTGGTGAGGAACTGGGAGATCTGGTCTGTGACCGCAGCGACCATCTGTCTCCACCTACTGAACACACACATACAAACTCACTCGCTTAGTCAAGAGAATCTGAGGTGAACATTGATCTGGATAAAAGCATTCACTAGTACACTGACATATAAGTATGGGCAGCCCCACATTTATTGTCCGCAGACAGCCGGCAACTTCTCACAGGGTTGTGCAATTCCTACAAGCCACAAATTGCTCAAACACACAAACTGAGACTTGTTTCATACTTTTGCAACAAGAGTCACTACAGCATTCAAGTGCAGCTGTTCCTGCTTGTTGTTTGGCAGAAGCATTGAAACTGAAATAACAGATGATTCATTATAAAAGTCACTATTTGACCATTTAGTTAACAGCTCTTTTACCATTTTAATCATATGAAGCTGCAGCAATCTCTATAAGAACAATATATATTTGTTCATTAATATATGAACAAAAGGCAGCAGATGTCGTCATGTGAAGCAGTGGAGCAAGAGATGGATGATACCTTGTTTAGGTGGCAGTGATGGAGTACGAGAAAGAGGTCCAGAGAGAGCGGAGTGCAAGGTTCGCTCTCCATTCTCATCGTTGGATGACACAAACGCTACAGGAAAAGGAAATTTGAACACTGAATTCAGAATGTGTTGTTTTATGGCCAAACTCAACAATGTAGATGCACAGACTGTGAGAATATACAGTACATGTGTGAGCGTGTTTGTGACATACTGATGTTCTCCTCATAAGGCTCTTCTAATATAAAGGGCTGAAGAGTCCCGGCAGTTTTCTCCATCAGTGCATTGATGACATCATGCAGTGTGGGACAAGGGATCTGTAGGAAGAGACCAAAAATAAGAGAAGGAGTGTGATTTCCCCCTAGGCTGATGTTTTTCCACAGATTCCCTTTATTGAGGAAGTCATTTTGACATACTGGGCTTTCCACATCGATGATGTAACCACCCTGCTGCTTCTGTGTCACTCTGTAATGCCTGAACACTGATCTGAAACAGAAAAGAACAAACCAACACAATGACTCTGTTCTGATGTGTGCCAGTGACATCCAGAGCAATGTTGTTATTGTTAACTCAAACTAAAACTATGATCCCCACCCCATGTTATTTGAAATAAAATAAAATCTAAATAGTCAATAAAAAAAATAAAAAAAATTTACTTTTAACTTAAAGAAGTTTTTTTTTCCAGGACAAAATATTTATTTATTTTCTATTTCAGTACTAAAATTACTAAAACTGAAATTAAAATAAAGCTAAATAGAAATATTGTAAAGAATGAACACATTACAAAATTACTTAAATTAAAATGAAAACTGAAATATAAAAATAGAAGGCAATTCAAAGATTATAAAATACTATAATAGTACATAACACCAAGTAACACTGATCCAGTGAAAAGTGAAGTGGAAGTGGAAGTGAAAGTGACATTCAGCCAAGTATGGTGACCCATACTCAGAATTCGTGCTCTGCATTTAACCCATCCAAAGTGCACACACACAGAGCAGTGAACACACACACGCACACTGTGAACACACACCCGGAGCAGTGGGCAGCCATTTATGCGCCCGGGGAGCAGTTGGGGGTTCGGTGCCTTGCTCAAGGGCACCTAAGTCATGGTATTGAGGGTGGAGAGAAAGCTGTACATGCACTCCCCCCACCCACAATTCCTGCCGGCCCGAGACTCGAACTCACAACCCTTCGATTGTGAGTCCGACTCTCTAACCATTAGGGCACGACTTCCCCTAATGCTGCATTGGCCGGGAATCGCAAATAAGAGGAAAGCTGTAACAATGACATTATAAAAAAAGGAAAAATCAGTCACGCCTATTCATGTGGTCATAATGACATCCAGCAGTAATGTCATTATGATAATGTATGGAGACATAATGAAATCAAGTGATGATGTCACAACAGGCACTTATGATTTCATAATGAGTTGGTCTAAAGAATACATCACACAAAGCTCAGTGGAAGATAATTCAAGCTGCCAGATCAGATCAAATGAAATGCCAACTATGTATGCTTTGTGTATATATATATATATATATATATATATATATATATAAATACTTTTTTTTTTTTTGGATTCATGTGCACTACATTTCATGAGCATTATTTGTGTGGTTTTCAGAGCTGCTATCTATTAGGGACATTTAATTAGTCACTAATGAGGTTTTATAAATGTATGAAACTTTAAATTTATGCATTTAGCAGACGCAAAGCGACTTACATTGCATTCAAGCTAACAATTTTCTCCTTAGATGTGTTCCCTGGGATTCGAACCCCCAACCTTGCGCTTGCTAAGGCAATGCTCTACCACTTGAGCTACAAGAACATGGTTATATGTATACAATAGACAACTTACAAGATTTTAGAACAGAGCCAAAGTGTATTTTTGGAGGCCATGCTCTCAATAATATAAATAAATCATGCTGAGAGAGAGACAGAGATCCGTTTCAGTGTTTTTACCCATTCAGGTCTTGTCGTGTGGTGACGGCGAGTGAAGATCCGTCTCGGCCTGGTCTGAGCAGCATGTTTCCGCAGTCTGGATGTCTTTCTAACAGCACCTCAGCTTCAGTACGAGACACAGGCCTGAAACACCTGCCAAATAACACACAAGCACAACTACATTAGCATTAGTCTCAAGTATCCACTAAGAAGGAGATTATTCACATCAGTTAAGTATGCAGATAAGATTTTGGGAAAGAAAGCCTAAAAATGACAAGGATGATCTACAAATAGAGAACAAAATAAAATAAAATTATCTAATCCCAGCCAACATAGTTTTTTGATTGAGTATTGAGAAGTCAAACCTTAGTTTGGAGTGTCATATTAACAAGAACATGGCAAAAAATGACAATATTAGTCTGTAAATAGATGAAAAGTTATAAATAGCATATCAGCCACAATGCATATACTTCATACAACATAAATATCCAAATGAAGATAGGATAATTTTAAAAACATCACATATATTTGAGTTTGTAGTTCTGCAAACTGACATATGAAATTAGGTTTACATTGTTTTTGTTGCTGGGTAGGACATATCAATGACATTTTTCATCTTTTTTACAAGGCAGGCAAAATTGATTAAATGTACCAGCCCTACTTCTATAAGAACAATATTTATAGTGATGTTTTAGTTATGTATAAACACTCAGACGGTCAAGAATGTCATCTATGAACCTTCTTCCCCAAACCACTCTCGCTCACATAAACAGATACTCACGCAGGTATTTCCCCCACCAGCGGGAGTGAGAGGGGGGACGCGGGGGCTCTGGAGGACAGGCGTGCCTTTCGACGCATTTTTTCTTTCTCCACGACTTCTTTCAGCATGTGCAGCTGCCCGGGCAGAAGGGTGAGAGTCGTGGGCACAGCCAGCTGGAATCAAACCCAAAGCAAATCTGCACGGTTAAATACACAGTGCACAGTGACGCTTTATGCATGGGGACTCTGATCTCTTTATCTAGAAAAACAAGTGAGCAGAGCAGGTGAATATGATGCTGATAAATAGTTTTTATAACACCTGGTCATGTTTTATGATGGATGGGAAATTGACTTTATTAAATGTCTAAAGTCCAACAAAAGCATTCATATAAACTGATTTAATTATAAGAGAGATATAGATAATATGAGTTAAAATTTTAATTTCTTGAGAAATCTGACAAAACATTCACAAAACTCTCAACAATATTAGATTTGACAAAGTCTACAATAGTCTAGAAAAAGAGCATAAAATAAAAAACAAGTAATCTAAAATAGCCCATTATAATCCACTTCCTTTATCCCAAAAAGCTTTTGTTACATTCATTCCAAATCCTTCCTAAACCAAAAGAAACAAAGGCATGTGTTGCATTGTTTAAACATGGTCATAAAACGCAAACCCTGCCGTTCAAAAGTCTGAGGTGTCATTAACAAACACAGAACAACAGTATTATTCAGTGCTACGTGCTAAAAATAATAAGTCAGACCGGAATTCGTGGTTCTGCAGAAGAAACTGTAAGTGTTTATTGACATACAAACTTATTTCTAGTGTGCAATAACAACATGCCAGTGCTTTCACACTAGAGTTATGCCCTTTTATGTAAGAGCATAAACTCACCTGTGACACTAAAGAATTTATGTCAACTACCGTAAAACAAAGCCATTTCCTCGTTTGATTGAACTTACATCTACGACAGAGTAGAGAAAACCTTTCCACAGCTCACGCGCCTCCAGATTAGGAGCCTGAGAAGAAAGAGACATTGACATTAATTATGTTATTAATAACTATAATTCAATGCAATATTTCCTTTCACTAATGTATTACATTTGAGACATGTAATATCTCACAGTCAATTAGATCTCCATTACATTTATTGATTTAATTAATACTTTTATTCAGCAAGGACGCATTAAATTGATCAAAAGTTACAGTAAAGAATTTATAATGTTATAAAAGATTTCTACTTCAAATAAATGCTGTTCTTTAGAACTTTCTATTCAACAAAGAATCCTGAAGAAAATGCATCACGAAAATATTGAGCAGGACATCCGTTTTCAACACTGATAATAATAATAATAAATGTTTCTTGAGCAGGAAATCAGTATATCAGAATGATGTCTGAAGGATCATGTGACACTGAAGACTGGAATAATGATGCTGAAAATACAGCTGTGCATCACAGGAATAAAATTCATTTTCACATATATTTAAATAGAAACATTTTAATTGTAATAACACTGTATTTCACAATGTTTTTGATTTTACTGATTTTTTGATCAAATAAATACAGCCTCGGTTAGACTTCTTTCAATAACATTAAAAAAATCTTACCGACCCCAAAGTTTTGTTTCAATCTACTCTTTTTTCGAGGTATTGAAGGGCTGCTCATGGGGTCTGTAAGAGGAAGTATCCTACAGTGTTTTTGTGCTTCTTTGTGTTGGTAATCTCTGTATAATCACTCTGTATAATCTCTGTATAATTCTGATGCAGAATAAGCCGAGGGTTTCCTGAGCAAAGACTTCAGCATATTTAACAGCTGATAGTGATCCTTCACTGTACAGTAAGTGCGGTTTAGTCTTGACCTGACCGAAATATGACCTGGAGCTTTGTGAAAGTGTTATAACTGCATCAGATGTGGTGAGCACAAACATGAATAAAATAGTGAAAGCGAAACTCTCTTTAGTGTGTCAAAGGTAATTTCCATAGTGAGATGTTTGTGAAGACTGAAAGATTCAGGTTTGCTCATACAGGAGTAAGTGAAGGTTGAGATGTGCATATGGAGTGTGACTGACCAAGCATTCAAACTGGAGCTTATCGTTTTAAGAAAGCTATTGCTATTCAGTGTGCAATACACAGCAGACGGTCTGTGTGTGTGAGACTGAGATTAAGGGCGTGAGAGGAATGAGATGCATGTGTACTGACAGACATCTGATACTCACAGTGAGTTTGATTTCTCCATCCTTCATCCGGAGGTTCAGTCTGGCCGCCTCCAGATTCCGATCACGACTTGGGTCATCGATCAGAGACACAAACCCACTCAGGTCCAGCTTCTCTACAAACTGATTAGAAAACACAGAGCGACATTTAAAGGAACAGTTTGCCCCAAAATACCTTTCCAAACCTGACTGATTTCTGTGAAACATAAAAAAAAAGAGATTTTGTGCAGAATTTCTAATGTTTATTATGTAATTTTTAAAACAATATTAAATTCTATTCATAAATATTTATAAAATAAATACATTTTGAATAATAATAAATGGTAAAATATTTTTGTATTATTTAAATTAAAAAAATAAAATTATTATTGTTATTATATAGTATTTTACATGATAGGTAAAAATTGATAGCCTGAAATGCACTGTAAGTCGCTTTGGATAAAAGCGTCTGCTAAATGCATAAATTTAAATTTATATATATACACACAATAAAATTACAGTACTAATAATTAATAAGAATATTTTTTTTGCTCTCAAATGTTAAACTATAAGGTCTTTTGTTTTGGAATAAATTATTTTAAACAATCAATTTAAAATAAAAATGTTCTCCAATTTACAATTCACATCGTGCATACTTTTTCTGGTGGGAAAATACAAATATATATATATATATATATATATATATATACTAGAAAATCATATGACATCTTATCTCATTTGAGTTTCCTGGAAGAATAATAACCAGAATAAACATGCTTTATAAGTAATCATATTCCGTGAGCATCTATGTAAATATTACCCTCCCACACAGTGTGATTCTTCAGCAAACTTTGCATGTTACTCCACCCAACCCCCCCCCCCCCCCCCCCCCCATCCACAGCTGAGGTTAAAGAGGCTAAAACTGCTATCTGATGGGCTTAGAATTAAAATCAATACTGAAACCACAATAAGTAGAGTCTGCTCTCCCATGGCTTACCGCGCTTATTGAGATAAGGTTACGATGGACTTTAGACATGAAGGGGATTTGCAGAAAAAGGTCTTCTAGATTTAGATCCTATTGCTCCTCAGATTGATGATTGTAAATTATAAACAGCTGTATGGGTTGCCAGTCCCTGAATACGTTACTTACACTTGTGTCCTTAGGGGTGTTGAAGAAGTACAGCGTGTTTCCACATAAACAGGTCCACAAACGCAGAGCAACCTGCATCCAGAGAGAACAAAAGCCATATTTCCATATCTGTTATATAAGAAAATATAAAATCTGCATGTCAACTCAATTTCCATTATAGTTGGATATATATATATAAAGACACAAAAGTGACAAATCATCTCTCTCTGGTTGGTTAAATGTCTGTTCAGGGCTTGAACACATATTTTTACTTGCTAATGCTCTGACTCTGACAGCGCAGTAAAAGGCAGTCATCTCTGCATAGATTACTGTTCTTCTCTCTGTAATTCTCTGCTCTGTCTGGCTCAATCCTGATCTCAGTGGCAGCTCATGGCTCCCTGGGGCACGGCTCACACACACACACACACACACACACACACACAGACACACACAGTCACACACAGTCACACACATACACACACACACACACACACACACACACACACCAACCCGGAGCACAGCTGTCCTAAATCTGAGACCCACCCCCCCTGCATACACAGGGCACCTGAACCCCTCTGAATATTCCCTCCTGAATATGCGATTTGGGATCCATTTGTGTATGTGGCTCTCATGTCAACACATTTTTGCTTTGGGAAATATTTTAGCTTAGAACAGAAACATATTTGTCTGTACATTGCGCTGTTTAATAGCTACTGCATATTCAGAGTTTTACATATTGTCAACAATGTACATATATTATAGATAAAAATAGGAAATACTATGTAATAGAATTTGGTTAAAATTCATTTGGTTACTTCAAGGGAAGATTCAATTTTATTCACTAATAACAAAGAATATATAAATATTTAAATATTGCACATTCAGTGTTTTACACATTTTTTACAGTATATATATATATATATATATATATATAGAAAATATAATGCACTATAATAGAAATATATCATTTAGTTACTCAAAAAAAATTTCAGTGACAAAAATAATAGATGAAACAGAATATTATAATAAAATCCAGACCAATGCAAAATGCTGATACTTATATCTAAAAAGCATATTTTTATGGATGATATAATGCTGATATATACCGAGTCAATAAAATGAAACACTCACTTAGCACAGTATTAACTCAGTTCACTAACATTTGCATTATCCATTGATAGTAAAGTCGGTATGTTAATGATTTCTTACCTACAGTATTTATTATTAACTTTTGTGTATCAAAGTTACATAAGAACGGAATCTGTAAATGTGCACTTGGTAGAAGTCATGCACCACTAAAGACTGAATGATTCAATCCCAATATATCATATTAAATGACAATTTACAAGATTAAACAATGTGCAACAGTGAACTCGGATCTACATGTAACATGATAGATGCAATGTAGCAAGAGATGCATGAATGAATGAAGGCTTGAGAATTCAAACACGAGATCTATCATATTAATATGACCACACACTTCCGATTGCATGTGGTCTGCATTAACGTGTGTCCATTACCAGAGAATCTGCCGACAATTTAAAGAACCAAACAGAAGAAACAGCTCAAATATGAGTTATGGCAGGCAATAAAAGAGCTTGAGTCAGACAGTGCATGGAAGAGAGATACCGGTGCTCTGACGATTTGTGCTACACCGACTCATTCATCCGTTAACAATTAAAATGTACAGTCAATATTTGAGTTTTGAGTTCAAACGAAATAATGTTCAGACAGCTGATCCATGCAAACCTCGCCCATATCCACACAACACGCGCGTGCAGCAAATGACAGGAGTATGATACGCCGCTGCGCGTGATGATATAATCGGATCAAGTGTTTGACACGTAATACGAGGCGCTTACCTTGTCTTTCGCTCCTCTTTTCTCCAGGTATCCCTCGTAATAGCAGGGCGGCAGCTGCGCTCTCTGGCTCGCCGCCATGACTCGAGCAGCTCAGCCCGGGACTGACACACACACAGCAGCGGGACAAAGAGCTGCTGGATGAGGCGACTTCCCAGGAAGCGACACGCCTTCTTTGGGTGAGATATGGATGGCACACCAGAGACAGTCAGACATCTGTGAATACATTATGACCCGCAGGCAGCAATCTCTCCTTTATTTGCTGGAAAGTATAATTGTAAGATTATAAAACTGCTCGTATATTAATGTCTATTTCGAAGATAAGAGTGTAATTCAGTTAGAGCTGTAAGTTAATAAAGTAGATTATAAATAATATTATAATTATATAATTAGAAATATAATTATTAAAGCTATGATATAATCATTACGTTAACAAATTTTATATTATAAGTAACACTATTGTATTAATAATGTTTATATAAACTCTTTCATGTGTTAAGATACACAAAATTATAAAAAAAAACTATATAAATTACTGTTAAAACAGTACGATATAAAATAGTGGTTCTCTTCTCTAACAAAATTGATATTAAAATATGTATTATTATTAAATGTTTAATAACAAGCTATACCATTTTATAATTCACACACACGTTTTGAAAAACATGAGGTTAGTAATGGTTTGACAATTTAAATTTTTTGGTTGAACAAATCCTTTAACGTGCCATTCCAGTAGCACAAAACCTGAGATATATTGAGGAAAAAAAAAAAAAAAAAAAAAACACAACTACAACAATATTTGAACACTTGACTGTCGAAAGCATTCTGTAATTCCTCAACTCCAGCTCCAGTCCAATCGTATACTTCACGCTCACCGGTGAGAGAAACCTGCTCAAAGTGATCACTGACCAAGAGAAAACACACACACAGATATAGTTTTCCACCTTTATTTATAATTAAAATATACAATGTTCTCTTATCCCTGCACAATTTCATAACAAAACATAAATCACAAATTGATTACGCAGGAAATACTGATTCAAAGAAGCATTCTTTCTGAAACACTTTCTAAAAATATTTTTTTTTAGATTTGAGGTCTAACAATGTTAACCAGGGACAACAGGAGGCCCAAACAAGGTTTTCCATTACATATAATACATTCTACACATAACAGAATATTACTTTTAAGTGTAGTGTAAGCAACATCAGAGGACATGTAAGAGGTTGAGAGTACAGTACTACAGTGCGAGGTAAAATAGTTACCAGAACAAGACTCGAACCTGAAACCTAGGACCAGCATCCCTCAACCCCAAACACAATGAAGTTTATACTTCACAAAAACTCATCACACTGGTTCCTTTCGGCATGAAACTACTGAATAACATGAAATCAGATCTGCTGACTAATGTAACTGTAATCACATGAATAAAAGAGTAAAAAGGTACATTGAAGGTGGTGAAATCATTCTTTCTGAACATGCTGTGGTATATCCTGATCTACAGTACGTACCAATTATGATGCACAACATTGAACATTACACTTTCCAACACCTCTGATTTTCTACTTTTTCACTACAGTAACTCTACACAGATTACAACCTGATCCCAGTTTTCACGATTCCCTTGTCAAGATCCCAGGAACAGTTTGGGGTTAAAAACAAAAACAAATCTGAAATATAAACCGATCCAAAATGCTAGATAATCTAAACCAGTCAAATCTTTCCTTTTGTCATCTAAAACTATGGCCCATGACTGTCATTCTAACATCGTCCTTGCATGCAAAAAAAAAACAAAAAACAAAAAAAACAATTGGATGTAATTGATATTTGCAGTGATTATAGACTGTATCTTCAAAATAAAAAGTAGAAGTAGAAAGTTGAATAATATTGTTATTGCAATGAAAAGATGACGAAAATTCACAAATACAAAGATATAGGAACCATGTAAACATTTGTTTGGTACGGTTTATCCAAGGCAACAGATTAAAGTGGTCTGCACTTTAGGCAAAACCAGACATGTTGAATATTATGAATGAGTCCCAGTGAGTTTCTCTGTAAAGAGGATTACAGCAGACGAACCTTTTCCCTGAGAAATAGAAACTGAACCAAGATCAGTGGTTAGAGGAACTTCGGATTTCCCTCTTTGAGGAAGTGAAACAGATTAAAGCCATAATAACCCAGAAGGAAAACAATCTGGACTTAAAAAGAAAACAAAAAAAACAAAAAAACAATAACAAAAGTGGTTCACGGACTTAATTTCCTTTTTCAAGAACTCACCCATGTGGAACTTAAATATCTGTAAGCTGAGGTTTCTGATTGTGTGTGTCCTACTATGGTTCTCAGAAACACAAGTACAGTTCAGAAGGGGATTTGTAAAGGTTCCCCTTTCTAGAAAAGAGAGCGAGGGATGGAATCATGCAGAAAAATAAAAGTAAAAATCATTGTTGTGTAAATAAACATAAACTGGTACTTCTGGTTCGCATTTGGAACAGCATGAGGGTGAGACACTAAAATTTAATTTCTATTTTTGAGTAAGCCGGTCATGTAAAGAAACCACCTTTATTTTTCTGTTGACCTTCCTTTTTGTTTTGTTGTTAGAATCAACTTTGAATTAATTATTAATGCATAATGAGGTGTTGTACATAACTGTGGCCACTAGGGGTCAGTGATTACCAACAGAAGACACTTCTTTGTAACATCAGTATAGGAAACTGAATATGAAAATAAAATCCATTGACTCTAGAATGAACTCTTACAAAACAGATTTATCTTTGACATCTTCTCAATGATGTTTATTGTACTTTGGGGAATGCTAGAGTTTCCTATGATGAACTAAAACTCTTGACCTGAAGCCTAAGTAACAAATAATCATTCAAACTCGTACTGTATATTATCCAGCATTTCTTTCAGGAGGTCAAAGTGTCAAAATTTTCCCCCTATTCCCTGTCCTGTACCTGGAATTGCACTTTCTCTTCCTGTTTTGTGTGAGATCAGTGCCGCAGCGGCACCATAACCTCTACGTAGTTGCAGGGGAACAATCCGGTCTGGCCGTGCACGGTTCCCTCGAACCAGTTCTCGTCTATTTGATTGGTCAGCGTGATGACGTCACCCTCGTAGAAGCCAAGCTCTCCTTCGTTCTCCGCTTCAAAGTCATACAATGCCTTGCAGCATGGCTGATCTGTCACTATGGAGACGGAATATTGCATTAGAATAGAGCAGAAAAAAGATGAAGATGCACAGAGAGAGGGAGGTGGAGAAAAGGTAAACAGAGCAAGAGAAAGAGGACAGATTACTGGAAGTACGCATAAGGAACATCAAATTAAAAGGGCCTTTTAACTGGAATTATTTAATTTTTGTAAGTATTAGCAAAACTTTATTTATAAAGATGCTTTTTAAAATCATGAATACAATTTCAAAAGTTGTATCATTTTTTATTTTATCAAGCAATTTCCATAATAATGAAATTCTAGGTTAATAAAAAATAAATCATAATATTAATGAAAAATATATAAATGCATTACATTTGTAAATTGTATTCATTTGTAAAATTCTAAACAATATTTTTACATTTACACAATATTATTAATATAAACAATATATTATACATTTAATTTTAAACAATATTATATTTTATATTAATTATTTATACACTATAATAGGTAACAAGGTGTTAAGGTGCTGGTTTATAATTAATAATAAACTTGTATTTCTTATATATATAAAAAATATTTTACTTACAATAATCTTGGCAATCAACACTAAAATTTGTTACAGTTGATGCATTTAAAACTAGCTTCTTCCCATACTGTGCTAATTTCATGTGAGACAATAGTTAACATATCTAACATATCTAATAGTTCTCTCTCCAAAGAACCTGGGACTGGTACCTTTATTGAACAAAAAATTAAGAGACAAGACAATGAAAACTGACATATACCAAACTTATTTAGCATTAAGTACATGCAATACTGCATTTATGCAAAGGTGTACCTTGGTTTAAGAAAAAACAAAACAAAGACAATGACCAGTTCTGCTACTTCCGAAAACGCAAGCTCCAAAAAGATCAATACTAGCTCAAGCAATCCAAACCCTCCGCATGCTAGACAACACTCAGTGAACACTTCAAATTGAACCACCTTAATGCTAACTTAAAACATTAGCATTAACTTATTGGTATCACTGCAAATTGTGGTGCATGTGCTGCCTATGTAGTGCAATCCAAATCAGTCACTGATAAAGTTCCATTTAGATTAGGATGCTGTCTTAGAAAGCAACCTATGTAGACAGTAGACAGCGAGGCAGCTTGTTTGTGTATCTGTGAGATGTTCTTAAACTGTTCATGCAGATATTAATAAACTACTACATTTTTAGTTAAACAAGCTCCCTGGTGGATAATTCAACACGTGGGAGATTGAGCACTTGTTTGATTTATCTTATGAAAGGAAACTAAAGGCGTCTCACTCACAGAGCATCTCACACACACACACACACACACACACACACACACACACACACACACGAGTGATGTGTCTGTGCTCATCATGGGTCTGTTATACATGTGTGTGCGTTTAGCAGGTGGCTGATTCACATCACTCATTTTCACTGAGATTTGAAGCTGGAAGAAAAATCTGGCATAGAATTAAAGCTCCACTATGTCGAGTGTGTGTTTGTGTGTGACTCACTTTTGTGTTTCTGACGGGAAGATGGGGTGTTATAGGAGTGGGCCGCTGACGTAAGAGAAAGAGAAACAATAGTCAGTCTCTGCGTGGTTCCACACACAGTTCACACTGAAACCAACTGACACAGACATCCATCCACACACACATGCACGACAAGCTCATCTTCACACAGAGTGCATGCTACATGAACTGTGAATTATACCAAAATGTGCTGTACACTACAGAGCACACTGCCTCGAAACTATATCCCACAATGCAATGCATCAGTGTTATTGTTAACAGGAGCAAAATGAAAAAATATAGAGCAATTTAAAAATGTTACATTGGCAACTAAATTAATGAAATGCATTTAAGATGAAGTGCTAAAATAAAATAAATAAAAACAAATTAAAGCGAAACAGAAATATAACAAAATTATAAAAATGGCAAAAGCATAACAAAAGCATAAACTAAAATTAAAATGATTAATTAATAAACAAGACATTAATAAATACTATAATAGTATATAACACTGCAATGCTCTTAATTTGACCAATTAAATATTTGTTATATAATAAATAGATGAAAAGCTCAGACTTAAATATAAAAAAAAAAGAGACGAACTGAAATACGTTTAAGTTAAAGTACTACAATTACTAAAACTAAAACCAAATAATAAAAAAGCTAATTGAAAATATTAAGTGATACCATAATAATATATAAGAAAATAACTGAAATGCACTCAACTTTACCACTGATGAATGCATGATTTTAAACATCACTTTCTTGACTCAATAACTGATCAGACTCCCAAAATTCAGTGCATGTGAATCAACAAATGGCTGAAAGAATCCAAATGCTGTCTGAATGAGCAATTGAAAAAAGTCAATTATTTTTTCAGCAGATGAATAAACTTTTACGAGAAATAAGCATATTCGTCAGTAAAAAATGGCTATAAAGCTAATTTAAATTTAAAGCTAACTTCAATTTGCTCTAGATTAATAGACATTACATTATTGTGCCTTGGAAGGCAGTTTAATAACCAACCTCAGACAGTCGGTTTCCATTTTACACAAAATCAAAACACTTTTTAGTAAGTCACTGAGTGTCTGGGCAGCCCGACTGGTGTAGGTTCTGGAAAGCCAACATTTTAAAATATTAAGTATACACTTAGTCCACAGCGTGCAGCGCTCCATACAGAACATGTGCTGCTTAATCAGCTGCACTGTCTTGTCTCGTCTCCGTGGAAACTAGAGACTTCATGAGAATGAACCTGTGCAGCATATGGAAATCTGTTGAGCTTCTCGTTACATAAATCGAAGAATATGATTTCCAGTAACCCTTGCACTTGATTAAAAATATTTTCAGAAAAAAGCTGTAATGTGTGAGCCAATGCATCATTCAGGAAAGCCATTAAATTGAGTGAAGGAAGGTCTAAAAGAAAGCTCCTAAAGGAAGGTCTATCATTTGCACATGTAATGGCTTTCGGTATTTCATATCTACTGTTACCATTCAGAATGTGACTCTCTGTCCAATTAAAATCAAATCTAGGCTTCCCTGAAAATGTTGTTCAATTTACAGTTGAGTCTGCATGTGTTAAAACACACAGTCTCTGCTGTTGATTCATTTTTTTTGAATAGTTGAACCAAAAATTAAGATGTAGATAGGTTTGTTTCTTTAAAAAGAAAGTTTTGTAAATGTAGCACTTCATCACTTGCTCACCAATAGATCCTCTGCAGTGAATGGGTGCCATCAGAATGAGTCCAAACAGCTGATAAAAACATCAATAATCCACATCACTCCCGTCCATTAATTAATGCCTTGTGAAGCAAGCAAAGCTGCGTGTTTATAAGAAACAAAACCATCAAGGCGTTTTAACATTATACTTTTGCTTCTTGCCAAAATATTAGTCCATAATTCAGAATAACGGTTCCTCCAGTGAAAAAGTCCATCCCCTGTTGTCCTTTCACATTAAAATCTAGCAATATATGTGTTTAGAATGGTTTTTGAGTGTTTTCTATAACATACTGTGCTTAAAACAATGCATATTTCTCTCCTGTTTCAGACGAGATCACTTTTTCACAGCTTTTTACTTCACAAGACGTTAATTAATGGACTGGAGTCGTGTGGATTATTGTAATGTTTTTATCAGCTGTTTGGACTCTTATTCTGACGGCACCCATTCACTGCAGAGGATCCATTGGAGAGCAAGTTATGCAAAGCTAAATTTCTCTAATAAAGAAACAAATGAATCTACATTTTAAGTGGCCTGAGTGTAAGTAAACCTTCAGCAAATTAGTATTTTTGGGTGAACTACTCCTTGAAGGCTTCTATAAATGAACAGGGTGAGCTCACCTGTGAACGCGTGTGATGATGGTGCAGCTGACGGACTCCAGCCTCCGTCAGAGTCTTCCGACTCCAAGCAATCAAAACTGGGTCTGGACACAGGCATCCGTTTCTGGCGTGGCTGAGATTCGGCCTCGTTTACTCTGCAGAGCACATGCACAAACATGAACACAAACACACACACACACACACACACACACAGAAAACCATCTATCAGAAGCTGAAAATATTTCACAAAAAAATAAATGTATTATATATAGAACATTTGGTATGGTCAAGAGGCCATATGGACTTCTTCAATAATGTTTTTGCAATACTTTTGCATTCTATTTGTAGTTTGAAAGCTTTAGTCCCCATTCAATATAACTGCATAGGAAAAAAAATGACCATGAACATGAATCCAAATTTCATGAATCCAAGAAGAATTTCAAATGGGTTTGGAATGACATGATAAATATTTATATATATGTGAAGACAGAGAAATATCCAATGGATGTTGATCTCGAACCTCTCTCTCATTCTCTGTGCCAGCTCCTCCAGGACCTCCACAGACTGTCTGTGAAACTGCAGCTGTGATTCGACCAAAGCTGTGAGCTGACTCACCTGCTCCACCTACAAACACACATACAACACACAGCCACGCACATCCAGAGCATGACGAGATGTTATTGCCTTCGAATAAAGAGCTGGAAGCTTCCTCTTTTAGGTTTCACTGATTTTGCATCTCTATTTCTGTTACTTCACAAGGGCTTCAACTTTTGATCTCAATAACCAAATTCACTTTTCCTACAGAACTGGTAAACAATTTTATCTTTAGCTTAAACCTCACTAAATATGCTGTTAACTTATTTATGAAATGACAAATGGGACACTCTACACACCTTTGGCTTTCCACCATGAATATTATAGCAATTAAAACTCAAACTAAACTAGTTTTAAGTTTCTTACTTGAAATAAAATAAATGTTAACTGAAAAAATAAAAAATAATATATATATATATATACACACACAAAAATGACAAAAACTCACAACAAAATGGCAAACTTTAAAATAATGTTTTAAAATAATAATTAAAGCTACAATAGTATAGCAATGATATTAAAACAGCACTGCTTTCCACAGCATAAACATCACAACACAATGTTAAAACTAACATTGCATCAATAAAACTACAGCTTGACCGCAAAGTACAGCCATATGCAAAGATGTTTAAATATGCTGCTGGAAACAGCTGGAAGGAGCTTTACATTCAAATCATAGAATACTAAAAAATTCTATAAAATATTTGTTTTTTTAATAAAAAAAGATGCACAGTGTATTAATCTTTTGTCGCTTCTACTACAATGAGCATTCCAACGTGCATTTTTTTAAGATGCAATATGCAAAATACAATAAATATTATAATAATCATGAAAATTCATGGTACAGAGTTTCCATGTTACTTTGATATATACCACTGAACTGACTGACTATTACTGCATACATGGCAAATTGAGGAACTTTCTGTTAGCGCACATTAATGACAATGTTTTATTACAGGCCTCTGTGACCAGTGTAGCAAATAGTCAGAAACATCAAAAGTGTTCACAGTCTCTGGCCTGCCGTCCAGTGTCGATAAAACAGACTGATAAATGTGTTGGCTGGAAACTATCCAGCACTCACTGATGTGGATCACTGTAGCGACAGTACAATTATACGACCCTCCCTGGTCCCAGACTATAAAAACTTCCCAATAGGGGGTTATGTAATAAGATTTTTAGTGCTGTTCGCTCAGGCAAAGCATCACTGTTACTATTACTCATTACTTTAAGCAAACTGAAAGAATCTCAGCAACCAAAATAATTCCATAGCAGAATTTATTGTATTTTGTAATTGTACTTTTCAAATTGTAGTTTGCATATGGCTTTTAAAACCGATCTGCACCTCGCCATTTTCAGTTCTGTTTTGGCAGGCACTTTTTACAGACGCGATTTGTGACAAAGTCTGATAACCATTAAAAAACAGCTAATAATAAACCACATCCTCAGTGTTAAGAATGACTTTCAGCATTTAAAAAGGAGGTGATCAGAGACTGACTCCAACAGGCTGAACTGAGCTTACGTCAGTATCCAGAAGGTTCTGCATGCTGGTTTCAGCCACTTCTTTGGACTCTTCGAACTTCTCTGCTGCTAGCCTGACCTCCTCATCCGGAATCTTCCCCTGACGCTTCTTCTTGTAGTCGTAATCCAGTCGACGGCCCTCCAGTTTTTTCAGATGATGCTGAGGAAGAATCAGAGCATATTATCATATTTAATTATATGTAATGGTCATATATTTAGCCCATGATTATTACATATTTAATGAATAAACTTTAATTTGATTTTAGAGTGCAATTGATTGCAGTTTTCCACCTGTATGTCTTTTAGGTCCTTGTCGACTATAGTTTGGAAAGGGTCGATGAAGTTCTGTTTGACATCAATGTCTAGAGAGTCTTTCACTTCTGCCAGTCTCTTCATGGCCTCTCCCATCTCCACTAAAGCACCACCTATGGATCCGATGGAGAACATGCACAAAAGTGTTTTGTAAAAGGGTTAGTTCACCCCAATATTAAAATTATGTATTTAATAACTCACCCTCATGTCGTTCCAGACCCATGGGACCTTTGTTCATCTTCGGAACACAGTTTAAGATATTTTAGATTTAGTCCGAGAGCTCTCAGTCCCTCCATTGAAACTGTGTGTACGGTATACTGTCCGTGTCCAGAAAGGTAAGAAAAACATCTTCAATGTAGTGCATGTGACATCAGAGGGTCAGTTAGAATTTTTTGAAGCATACGAAAATACAACCGTTTCTGTCCAATTCGAGAACCGAGGAGCTGAATCGAACTGTCCAAAAGAACCGGTTCGCGGAAAAGAACCAAATTTCCCATCACTACTGGTGATCCAATAACGATGCAACCGGTTCTTGACTAGAGAACGAGTCAATCATTCGTTCGTTATCTGGCTCGGTGTTCATCTTCAGTTCTCTCTTCACAGCAGTTCAGTCAGTGTACTGTTTGAGTAAATGAATTACTCCGGGATATTGGTTTGTTTGAACTCAGAGGGAGTGTCAGCCACGTTAAAAAAGTTAACAGCTTAAGTCGTTTGCGGATTAATGCGTATTGGAGACGCAAACCGTTTCAAACGATTCAGGTCGATTTGGTGAACTGGTTCAAGAAGATCCGGTTACATCGAATGATTCGTTCGCGAACCGGATATCACTACAATGCAGTGAACACACTCACAACAGACACGGAAGAGAAGACAATGCTGAATAAAGTCGTAGTTTTTGCTATTTTTGGACCAAAATGTATTTTCGATGCTTCAAAAAATTCTAACTGACCATCTGATGTCACATGGACTACTTTGATAATGTTTTTATTACCTTTTTGGACATGGACAGCATTCCGTACACACAGCTTCAATGGAGGGACAAGCTCTCGGACTAAATCTAAAATATCTTAAACTGTGTTGATGAACGGAGGTCCTACGGGATTTGAACGACATGAGGGTGAGTCATTAATGACATAATTTTAATATTTGGGTGAACTAACCCTTTAAAAGCAAATAAGATACTATATCATCTGTATTAAACAAAGAGAAATATAATACTTTTATATTTTAAAGAGTAATCTCAGATGTTTGACAGGTCTCTAATAATAAGATGCTGAAAATCTGAATAGGTTTTTGTTTTCTGTTTCACTGTGTGCTGATACATGTTGCTGTAAGAAAGATTTTTATGCTTTGGGCAAATAATATGAATGACATGGTTTCCCATTACAGTTTTTTGTAATTGCCGGTAAGAAAGAACAGTCCTCTCACCAAAGTTGGTGTCGTCTCCCATGTCTCGGCCGTATTTGAGCATACACTCTCCCAGAAGGCCTTCTGCCTGAGGGTAGCCTGGGCTCTTCACCTGTCCCCGCATTTTAGACATGGTGTTCAACATGGTCAGCCTCGCTCTTGATGCTGCAGTACAAGACAGACAGATGAATAAACAAATATACACTGCAAAAAAAAAAAGACATTAATTGATGGACTGGAGTGGTGTGGATTACTGGGATGTTTTTATCAGCTGTTTGGACTCATTCTTACGGCACCCATTCACTGCAGAGGATTGACTGGTGAGCAAGTGATGTAATGCTTTTTTTTTTACATTTAATATAAACTAATTAATATAAATCTTGCATATGACTTTAAATTCAGCACAAGGGGAATATGTATTCCATGTTTTCACCTGGGTTAGGCTGCAGGTATTCAGCAGTTTTGCAGAGCACATCTGATATGGCTTTACTGGTGACCTCAGCCTTCTGTGAAGCACAAATGTCAGAGAACAGGTGTGTGTGTGTCTCACTGACAAAGAAGTGAGAAAGACCTGAAACAATCCGAACCGGTCACACCTACTAAAACAAAAGGCACTCAAGAAGCGGACTGATACTGATAGAAGCGGGCTCAATAGACTGTGGCTTGCTGTGGTTTACCACAGAAAATAATGCAAATAACTTGTTTAAACCAAAAATGTTAAAGCTCTTACAGGAATTAAGCAGTAGAAACGTGAGTTATGAGCTGTAAAGTTGTTTGAGAATTCGTTTTGAGGTGGGGCTTCTTCTAAAGGTGAAGGAACTTCCGGTTATGCATAACTGATGTACTTTGGGAGGAAGTGGTATTAACCACTTTTTTTTTTTTTATTCCAATCTAAATGTCAAGAACTACTAAAGCTAGTGTTGTCAATATGACACTGCAATTAAACAAAAGACTAGTGATTTTTCAGGATAAAATCTATAATAATGGGCTTTTAACATTATATTTAAATGGCAAAATACAAAGCCTTTGTTTGTTTATCATTTATTACAAACAATAATCCGAACATGAAGTGTGGATAATTGGCTAAGTGGAAGTAGAAATAGTTTATATCCTATACTATTATTTGACAGTTAATTTTTTTCCACGATGAATTTGTGCTGGTCAGTCAATCACAGCTTTGGGTTTGTATTAAGGAAGTTTTTATTTCATTTTACAGTTTAATTTCTTACAAGAATGTCCTAATAGTAGGAAGAAGGAAATCTTGGTTGTATTTTTGTGAACTTGAATATTGGCATAGGCATGTGAATGTTAAACATGTGTTACCCTCTCAAGGTCTTTGAAGTCCTCGTCCAGTTTGGTTCCTTCTGCACCTCCCACCTTCTCACTCATCATCTGAAACACACACGTCAGGACATCTATCAGTACAAGGACTTTCAATAGGCATAATGTGTGTTTTTTTTTAGCTAGTTCTATTTTCTATCCCCCAAACCCTTACACAAAGTATTTAGCAAAACGTATTTTAGTATTAAGCGAATAAGAGAAATCATCCTTCAGGAAGCATGTACTGTATGCACACATTTAGTGAGTTTGCATGATAAAATGCTAAAATGGCGAAAAACATTCATTGATTTGCAAATGTAAAGTTGAACAGACTCATTTTGAAGCCTCAGACTTTCATCTAATTACCTGCTGCACTTTCAGTTCACATTATAGTGCGAGCGGGAAACAGTAATAGTGTTTGGCATGTAAAGAACTTAAAATATCTTTTAATTTGTTGACTTTTTGAACGTTTCACTATTTTACTTTGTCACTCTATTAAAAAATAAAAATTTGGATTTAAACCACATTCTCCAGTTCAGTGTTATTTTAGTATAACTGATATACTTTTATACGTTTTGTTAATATATTGAATCTGATTTTATTTTATACTTTCAGTTTCTACTTTAATTTTAGTTAATTTTGTGTTATTTTTATTATTATTTTTTATGGTATTTTTATTTTACATTTAGTTTTAGTTTATTTACAGTTATTTTAGTACTTCAAATTAAACAAAACTTTACAAATAGCAGACATTACATTTTTTATATACTTTTGTTTTTCAGTTTACGTTATTTCAAACCACAAAAATATTTTTTATGGCTTTAGTTTTATTAAATAACCCTCCTCCTGGGTGAGTTTCAAGTCTCTGCAACATTTCCCAAGTCTACTCCCATTCTCCATCAATTATTTCATTCACTCTCCACTATACTGTACATCCATCTAATTAAAAGGTGGTGGCCAAAACATTGCTATGCAGCTGCCAAAGTGATTTTTAACTCATTTCTTAGTTGTTTCTTATTAAGCCACATCAAGAGTTTTATTGACCACCAGCTGACAACTCACCGTCAAATCACTTAGAGACCTAAAAGCACACTTCTCCTTAGCCTTAACAAACTACTAACTACATTTGTGTGTATACTGTAGAAGAGAAAAAAGAAATAACAGCAAAGGAAAGAAATTCAGGCAGGAATGGACTCTTTCTGTTGTTTGTCAACGACACTTCCTGTAGGGGCGGCACAAATGCTTTCACTCAGTTTCACACAAAGCACTCCTCCTTTATGAGCTGAACTCCCTTCGAACACAAACACAGACAGTATGGTCTATTGTATTCCACTAAACAGAAAGCCTCTTGTTTATCAAGATCTTCCCAAAGGAAAATATTCAAATGAAAGCAAACAGCACAGCCCATAGGTGGCAAAATCCATCAAGCTTATAATTACACTAAAACGTCTTAGTCATCATCATTTTTGCGAATCATTGTAACGGTTTAGTGCTTTTGTTTTCACTAACTTTTCAAGTATGAGGATGCTTTTGTGTTTTCCACGTCATTTTTATTTTACAGAACTGGTCATGCTAAAGCTGCACAAACAACAGAGTTGTGTTTGTGAGAGTTTATTTAATCAGAAGCAAGCAAGCAAGTTTACAAGTAAGACTAAAAGTTGAAAGATAATAAATGTGGAAGAAACTTCTGATTGTTGCCGTACAGATTTTCACAGCTCGTTGTCTTTCACGCATATGAGCCAAATATTAAACATAACTGGTCTGTATGTAAAACCCACACCCAGTGTTCAGAGAGGAACACATGCATCTTTGCCTGACAGCCCTTCAAACAGTGGCTCTTTGTACGGCCTAACATGATTCAGATGGAGGTGTGGACACAGATAATGATCAGAAAGATCACTTTCCTAAATGAGAAATACAGTTATACAAAACAGTCGGTCTCATTTTATGACTCATCTTAAAACACTTGTTTTCACTTAAAGTAATCAGAACTGTTCAGGTGTTTTTGGTCAAACACATCAATATACTCATTATCACTGTCAATTTTTGACCAATCCTGATTATTTAAAATAATTCAGTCTTTATAATGGCTGGTAACTGATATGATGACCAATATTATAAATATATACATTTTATATCCCGAAAGGTTACAAACATACCACACTTTCTGTGTTCTGTAGAATTTGTATTTAATATTTGAATATCTGATTTTAAGCTTTATTGTGAACTTTGTTTTGCCTTTCATTTGAAACAAGCAGTATAATTTAAAAGCAATCACATCTAATCCTGTATATGCTTGGAATTATCTTTAAACACTTGAGAAAAATAAGCCCTTATATTTAATTAAAAATAAATCAGTAAAAATAAACACCCTAATATTTGTGCTACAAACATTTTCATGATACGTTGCACGATGTGGAAGTCATATGCTTTGCAATTTGCATAATTATCTCTGCCATACAGCAAATCTGACAACTTTTCTAACAAACAGGAACAAAGGCATCAGACAATAGGAAATACACAATACAAGAGCCCGCATGGAAACACATTCAAGTTCATAGATACTGTGATACAACCAGTCACGAGATATCTGGTGCAGTAAATACTCAGCAAAACCCACTTGTCAACCCGTAAGTGAAACTGCTATCTAAAGTAAAAGATAAAAGATGAAAGAAAAAAAGGGCGGGAGGGAGTGAGGGAAATAGCCTGAAAGAAAATGACCTATTTGTTGGGCTTGTAGCTTATGCTGTGAACAAGAATCCAGTCTGACGACTAAACTAAACTTTTAAATCAAAACACTGTAAAACTTTTTCAGTGTAAACACACATACTGTACAAAGTTGGACTTTTTCAAGGCTAACAGGTGAAGTCAAAGCTGATAATGTGATAACTAGTTTGCAGCTAGAAAATATGCTGGTATCAGACACTGAAGTGGCAAACACAAAAGATGGAATATTTGCATTCAGTCTGCTGTTTTTAAATGTCTATTGATGGACGTCTTTGGCTGTTGCATTGTATCTTGCCATTTTATAAAGTAAAAGTAAACGCTCTCACCCTCAGGCCATGCAGTGAATGGGTGCCGTCAGAATGAGAGTCTAAACAGCTGATAAAAACATCACAATAATCCTCAAGTAATCCACACCACTCCAGTCCATCAGTTAATGTCTTGTGAAGTGAAAAGCTTGAAAAGTGAAAAATGTATGTTTATAAAAAAATTAAGAGGTTTTTAACTTTAAACTGTTGCTTCTGGCCAAAATACAAGATTTTGACAGAGACAGAGTGTTGTGGATTATTGTGATGTTTTTATCAGCTGTTTGGACTCTCATTCTGACGGCACCCATTCACTGCAGAGGATCCACTGGTGAGCAAGTGATGGAATGCATTTCTCCAAATCTGTTCTGATCAAGAAACAAACTTATCTACATTGGCCTGGGGGTGAAAACATTTTTAGCAAATTAGAATTTTTGGGTGAACCATCTAAATACTTTATAACTGTGAGAACATTTTTAGTAGAATCAGTATGCATGCTTTTGTCTCTTAAGAATTTAGCTGACAACAGATTTCAGGCCTAGTAAACAGACAATATGATCCTATTCAACTTCAAACTGATGAGATCGAGATGGAATATGTTCTCTGTAGGCACACGCCAAAAAGGTGAAATAGTAAACTAATGACATAGTCTTTAATAACTATGAACAACATGAAGTTCTGCATTTTTGACACTGCAGGCTTCAGTTTTTATTGTAATAAAGCTCAGGGACTGTAAGATCTCCAGTCTGACATTAAAATGTTTGGCCTGATTCTTCTGCAACATGTCGGTGCACGTCAGACTTGTTTTGCTGAAGCAGGTAAAGGAATGTAAGACTGGCTGATGCCAAAAACAACTGAATGTCTGAAATTGCATTAATCTACGCTGTGTTTGATAAACAGGCCTCTTTCTGATTGAATGCATGATTATTTTGGAGTAGAAGACATGGATTTAAAACTAATCCAGCTAAAAAATAATAAAGCACACCATCTAAGAATCTCATTTAAAATCACTTTATTTATCTGCCTGGCATGAGCTTAAAATTGTACACATGACTCAGAAGTATCTGACAATGGAATGTTTATCAACCACACAATGAATTACAGCGTCATTAGTCACAGAGAACAGAAAATAAGACGCATGTGGATCAAATTACCTCACTCAAGTCAACCTTCTACAAACACATCGCAAATGTTCAATAAAATAAAATGGGAAAAAAAACAAAAACCTATTGTGTCAATTGTAAAAGTATTTATATATTATGGGATTATTTCTAATACTTTAGCATAAAAATAATGGTATTACAGTATTTAAAAAAAAGACAATGTAAAATGTCTATGATGGAAATGAGAATTAGATTTTTGCATTAAAGTAAAAAGAATTTAAGAGGAAAATGTGCACAATCATCATGAGTACAATATCCCAAATTGCATAAATACAAATTCTTATATTTTACCACTTGACTGTGACATGGACACGTTTTCATACCATATAGAGGATGAATATGTTTTTCAGCACATTACAAATTAACACTATCCATTATCTGCAGACCTTAGTGCACACCAGCTGAATAACATGAGTATTTTTCCAATAAAATACATGTGCTTCACTGCTTCCTGCTCAAAACCCACAGTATTTAATTTTACATTTCACCTGAACTGCTGACCACATGATGGTCGAGGTGGTGTCAGAAGCAGTGTGTTGCAATGTTTAAGTCATGATTCTGCATTAAAGCAACCTGTTAACTCTTTGATATGGAGTGTCATAGCATGTGTACTTGACTATAAAAATCTTTAAAAGGAAACATTTTTAGACCTAACTTTAAAGACTTCACTTTGTTTGGAAATATATATGAGCTTGGTTTAGTCATAAAGTGTTTGTATTGATGCTCTTATCTACAGTAGTTATATGGCTGGCAAAACAAACTACTGGGTGACTCATCTGTGCTTTTATGCTGCAACTCAAAGCGTTTACTCATATATTATAAATTAATTTTAGATATATAAAAAATATTAAATATAAATAAAATTTGCAGTGATTATGTCTCAAAATCTAACGAAACGCCTGCATAAACGCGTTCAAAACCCAAGTTTGATGATTGAATATGCTGTCTAGGTAGGGCGCTCACTACATTTTGAAACACAGCCATGTTTTAACTTTTACTTTACCAGAGCAGTGGAGACCCCGAGTGAAGCAAGTCAAAACTACTTGAACTGACATAATAAATGTTTCTTTGTAACTTGCAAAATATAATTTGTGTATTGTTGTATCTAGTCTGTAAATTTACATTCGTATACCAGCTGACGTGGAAACACTCACCTGACTCGCTTTATAAAACTGTTTCCTTAGTCCGGCAACAGACATATTTGCGTCGGATCCTGTCGCTTTGACAAATTTAGATGTAATTTAATTTAATTTAATTTTTAAAATGTAACTCTAGGCTTCTATAAAGCTGTGGTAAAACTCTCACAAACTTCTCTTCCTGATCGGCCAGAGTTTGAGCCTGCAGTGTGCACGTCACAGCTACAATGCGACGCAACTAGAACGCTCCCACACACGCGTCGCGTTTAAAACAGAGTTCTGATTGGTCGGCTATTTGTCGACGTCAGGATTTTATCGCTCGTATTGTTACATGTTTCAAAAGCTCCCATTACTACGCATGTGACATTCTTATAATTTATTTTTGTAATGTATTTATATTACGTATTTTATATTATTGTCACTTATTTTGTTATGTATCTCTGGCAATAGAAAAATTATGAATATTATTTAATATTATTAAATAATATTATAATTATTATTTAATTATAATTAAATTATTTCTAACTTTAACACTCACTATTCTAATTCTATTCTTTAAAAAAATCTAACTACCTTTCTAATCTTTTTGTATTCTATTTTCTTTTCATTTATTATGCAATTGTATGTGTGTGTGTGTGTAAAGATCTCTAATACTAGCTTGCTCTATTCTATTTTTATTCTATCTGTTTTCTTTTTTTATTTATTATATTATTTAAAATCCAATTCTACGTGTACTGTGTTAACCTAACTGAGACTTGTTATAGCACTTATATATCATTGCTCTTTTTGTTGTTTTTGATTGCTTCCACTGTCCTCATCTGTAAGTCGCTTCGGATAAAAGCGTCTGCTAAATGAATAAATGTAAATGTAATGTAATGTAATGAGGCGTAACTATCTGATCTGATTGGCAGATTGAGTGCGTCGCGTTGCTTTCAAAAATACAAACTATCCAGCTTCCGGGTTAATCTTTATCTACCCGTGTGTTTAAAAATAGTTTAGGCTGAGATTATTACTAAGTTTTGACTAAAAACAGCAGTCAGACAGAATTATTTAACTAAAAATATTTAATAATAAAATTATAATATTTTTTTTTTATAAGTAACTTAACTAAAATAAAGTTCAGTGAAGCAGACCAATCAAAAGGGACAACATTTCTTTTTCAAGGATAAAATCCATCTTTATTATTTTCTTTTCTTTCATTAAGTCATATTCTGTGTCATATAATTCAGGCTGAAAGAAACTATAATGGTAAATTATCAGAAAGAAGAAAGGTCTTTGACACTTTGTGATTGACATTCACAAAAAAAAAAATCATATATATATATATATATACATATATAATTTTTTTTTTTTAATATAGCTACAGGACACAGTGATCAAGAATACAGGTCTCCTATTCGGTGCAAAGTGTGTATGTGTGCGTTATATGTGTGTGTGTGTAGTCGGCAGAGGATACTGGTGAGAGAGAGACCAGTCATCTTCCTGAGAATAAATCTTTGTGTGTGTGTGTGTGTGTGTGTGTGTGTGTGTGTGTGTGAAACACACAGAGCAGAAACATTTCTTCTACAAAAATGAAATAAACATGAAACCACAGAAACTGCTTTAAAGGGTGACCGAATGAGACAAACACAATTTCGTTTTAACAGGAAGCCATGCATCAAAGGCCTAGAGATGGGGATTATCAAAACAACACATTTAAAAATACATTACACAGACAGAATTCCCATACTTCTCATCCTTAAACAAATGCAGGCTACACTCCTTGACGTGAGAGGTTGTAATGTTGGGCACACAAAAAGAAGACAGATTTCCTTTTGTTCATTAAAAACCGAGATACAAGACCATATTTTATCTTTCATACAAAATACAAGCTCATTCGTTCATCTGAAGCGCTTAAAACCAGTTGTGTAGTATATATAGTAGTACTATAAACAATTCCATCAACCTTGACTCAAAGGAGTAGTGGAGAACTCTGTCGAAGCAATGTTTTGGTGCATGAGTATGGAAAATACGATGGAAGAATGCGATCCAGGTCACAGAAATGGACAAAAGGAGATACAATCAACAATTTACAAAATAATACAACAGAAACCACACTGGCCACGAGTTGCATCTGTACCTGAAACCTGCTGGACTGAGCTTTGATTGAATCTCTATTTCTCTTGTTCTTTTCGTTCGATTTGTGAAAATGCTTTAGCATCTGAAGACCATCAGACAGGTGATCCCATACGAGGAAGGTTCTCATAACGTGAGACTGGGGTCATCAAGGTCATCCCAGCTCTGTGTGTGTCCCAGAGAAAAATGTCAAAAAGCCATCCAGCCTGGCTCAGAATAACTGTCCGTCTCCTGTAGGCGTTTCATCCAAGTCACTTGTGGAGGGCAGTTCCGGAACAAAATTCATGCCAGTTCATCTTTTGGATCCAGTATTCCCATGCACATGCTGGAGGCACTCAAAAGCCAGCTGATGAAAGTCCTGGCTTTTTCATTTTTAAAAATTTCTATCTCTCTTCCTGCTCCACCTTTCTTTCTCTTTCTTGACTAAATATACTAATTTATTAACATTCCTATTCAAAATAATCTTTTAGAAATGTCCATATAAATTAAATGAACATTTAACTGTTTCTTATTCTAAAGTGGCATTTACAAGGGAAGGGGATGTGGGACTGAGGTTTCTCATTGCATAAAAAAATTATAATAATTAAATAAAAAAATAAGGTGCAGCACCAAACACTGTCAAAATGTGCCTGAGCAAACAAGAGCATGTGTGGGTGGAACAACTGTGTCAAATATTTGCCAGCAGTCTGGTTCTGGAAGTAAAAACTGTTTTGGAGCGGCAAGGTTGTTAATTGATTGTATATTATTTTGTTACAACCAATTTTTTTCATTTCAGCTTATGTTTAAAATAGTGGACAGTTTTATTTAACAGTGGAATTTGTAATGAGAACTATTACCCATGATGCTGTGCAGACAATTACACCAATCAGTCGCACCCAACAAATCTCAGCAAAAGAGCTTGCAGGGAACGCAAATGACATGAGTCAAAATACTTAAATATTTATGTATGTAAGTGCATATTATGAAATAAACTTAAATATACTGTTTCTACTGATTCAATCCAAAACTTTTAATTAATCGTTTTGTATTTCACCATCATTAAATTGATTGTCAGTCGCAGTGCTTCATGGGTTTGTAGTTTTAATCCTCACTAAATACATTAATACAATCTTGTACCTGTGTTTTTGCCCCTTTTTTTGCTTCAGCTAAAAGATTATGTTATGTAGTAATTCTCCCTGTAGCTTTTTGGTTTGGCTCATGGCTTGAAACACTTTAACAAAGACAAAATCACTTCGGGGTAAAAAAAAATTCTTCCAAAACTAACACTGCTGAAAAATTGTATGGACACTAATGCACTCTATTCTTTATAGTCATGCCATAATTTGCAAACCCTTTATATAGAAGAATTGTTGAATACATTTTGCATATAATTACGTGTTAATGCTAAACACTGTTGCATTTAGAAGTTGTTTACTAGAGTCTAATACTGTACTAATTGTGACAAATTCTGCTGAATATGAGGTATGAGGTCATGTAAATAACTGTTAAAGTGAGGATTGTGTGGTTGCTGTTGTGTTATTGTAACAAAACAAGTTGTTCACAAATGTTTGGCTATGACTGCATGCTTATTCTGATTACCAGGTGGATGACTAAAACCTGGTTTGTTTAAATATCTGTAAAGGAATATTCAAGGTTAAATACAAGTTAAACTCAGATGCTATCAGACACAGTTATGAACTCTAAGGTTATGAACAGCTGTTTTATAACTGTACAGCTGCCCCAAAGGCTTCCTCTATAAGTGCATTTCTGTCAATACTTGTTCGTTTTCAGAGATGATTGAAAATATTTTTGAAAACATTTTTTCTAAATATATTATTTTCAAAATTATTTATTATTGATTACTAATGATTATTATTAAATTAAACAATTAAAAATATAGATATTTTAAACGGAGAAATGAGCTTGACTTGTATTTAATGTGGAATGTTCCAGTAGTACCGGTAACATTGGTCCCTTCATTTTTAATAAACAATATGGGCACATCAGTTTTTTTGTTTGTTTTGTTTTTCCAAGTGGATCGTCATAAAGTCTCATAAAGCATAACGCATGACCAAAAGTGCATTGTGTACATTCGGTCTCAAATCAAAATAAGTGCTTTTGGGATACATTCATGATTTGTCTGAGGGCGAAAAAGTGAGGGGAGAGGGAGGAAACAATGTGATATTAGTGCTTTTAGAGTGATTCGGCAGGGAATAACGGGTGACGTCACCTAGTTTGTTGTAGTGTTGTGCTCTCCTGAATGTTCATGTGGAAGAGTTTTATCCTGTTAAATTCTTAAAATGATATGACCTCTTATAAAACTTCTTTAAATATCTCTGTGTACAGATGCAGAAGCAATAGTGCCATGCTTAGACATCAAGTTGGGACTAAAGCCTTTGCAAGCATACATCTGTACACAAAATATATTTTCCATGAAATAAAAATGGATTTGAGAGCGCAACTCCAGGAATAATCCCATTATGAATGAAAATGTTTTGTGTGTGGTCGAATCTGAAATATTTTGTTGGCCCTTATGTTTGTGTATGAGTGTATGCGCAGCAGGTTAAGGGTGTATGTTTGTAGTGTATTGTGTGTGTGTGTGTATGCTAATAGTGCTGCAACAGACTGAGGATTCTCCCTGGAGGTTTTTCAAATGTGTTCGTTGAAATGCTGTTTTTACATGTAATGGCATCTCTTTCCTTAACACTCACTCGTAATTTCCCCTTCACACTCTGTCATTCCCTCCCTCACTATCTCCCTCTTTTCCCCCACTCTCTCTAACTGTTGGTGGAGTCAGGGAAGTTGATCTCACTGCCAAACACTTCCCTGTACAGAGGCGGGAAGCTGTAGGCTGTTTCCGGGTGAACCAGATGGAAGAACTCCAGCTTGTCAATATGCAGGTTACAGATGGACTTCATCTGCGGTAGTTTGGACACCATCTGCAAAACACAATAGATAGACACTTCAGCCAACAAACTAAAACTACTGGATGTCTTTTGCATGGCTATTTAGTAGTAGCAAATCAACCAAACAGTGGAACAGAAGTTATACTACTGTTCAAAATTTTAGGGGCCACACAAGAAGTCTTTATTTTATAATCTTTTATATTAAATCAAAAATACAGTAAAAATGTGATTGTAACAAGTCTGCAGTTCAAGTTTTTGAATTCCTGTTTTCCTGAGTTTCCTGGTTGATCTATTCTCTTAGTTGTCAATAAACTCAATAAACTTTAAGCCCTGTGTTCTCCTCAGTTTTGTATGATGTTGGATGTTTTGTGCCCATGTGGATGTTCTGTTCTCCCTGTTACTTCCTTGGACTCCACTCCTTCATTACTACAGCCACATGTAATATAATATAGGGCAAAAGTTAAGATTTGCAGTGATTTCAGTTTATATTTTTCTATTTATTTATTTTTCTCCTTCCTTCCTGATGGATCTGCCAACAGTTCAACTCCTATGCCTGGAACAGGTAGATTGCTCCCTTGAGGACCACATAAGGGACTTTATCAACCTGGTAAATCTCAACCCCTTCCCGGGGCGAGGCTGACTTAATAGAAAATGCACAGTAAGTGGCCCGGGAAGATTGTAAGATTTTTGGTTCTGTGCTATCCTGCACGTAGAAGGTCCTCAAGAATTTGTGCATTTGTGGAGTAGGTGCTGGAGAATAATGGATCTGTCCCACCGAGGACATCTCCAGCCCCACTCCCAATCCAGAGCCCAGCCAGCCATCACCATCAAGCTATACAGAGCGTCTGCCTGAGCCCACCGCAGACGGAGAGCCAGAGCACGCCACGATCAACAAGCTATCCCAAACAAGAGCGACAGTGCGGATCATCGCCCTGGAGCCAGAGCCTCAAGGCACATCTGACCAGGTGCGTGAGCCGACAACACAGTGTATCGCCTTGGGTTTAATACTGGACATCAACTGCTTGGAGGGAATTCCCACCCACACGCCCGCCGCCGAGGATGAGCTGCAACTGGCCTCTGGATATTATGAAGAAACTAAAAGATATTTATTGTGTGGATTTAATAGACTGGTTTGGGGAGTCTCTGCTGGTTCTGCCCAGCTCCTATTCCCCTGTTCCCTCCCAGCCTCTCTCCCCCACTTCCTCTCCTAAAACCAGCCAGTTCCTCAGCCCTGTCTCTGCTGTCTCTCAGCTCACCGTCAGTCAGCAACATCCAGGCTCTCTGATTCGCCTCGGGTCTGCCAGTCTCCAGCTCTACCTTGGCGTAAGGGTCCCCTATCTCCACCTCCGGCCTCTGAGTCCTGGACTCCACCTCGGCCCTTTGACCCATCTCCTCCTTGGCTCCTAGCTCCCTGATCTCCACCGCTGAATGTCATCCCAATCGCTCCACCGTCCCTCTGGCTCCAACGTGTTTTTCCGGATACCCGCCTCTGCCTTGTTTGCACCAGCTGTCTGCTCCACCTTGGCCCTCCAGAACCTCGATGTCACCCTGGCTCTGCGGCTCTCCGTCTCCATCCTGGGCTCCTTTCCTCAGCTCCATCTCCGTCAGACGACCCCCTGGTGTCGCCAGCCCTACCTCCACCATGGCTCCTCCCCTCTAGCGACTCCATGGTGGGCCGCAGTCCTGGCTGCAGTCTCGATCTCCACCTGGCTTCTCCCAGGGTCTACTCTGTCCTGGCTCTATGGACTGTGTCATCTCCCTTTTGCCTGCCCTTCGCCTGCGCCTCATCCTCCTCCTGAACCCCCACCCAACCTCCTCCATTGGACTGTTCGGCGTGAGGACGCTGTGTTCTCCTCTGTTTCTTTGTCCTGTATTAATGATGTTGGATGTTTTGTGCCCATGTGGTTGTTCTGTTCTCCCTGTGGATTTATTAAAATTACTTCCTTGGACTCTACTCCTTTGTCGTGTGATTAATACTACAGCCACACGTAACAGTGATATTATGAAAATTTCTATTTTCTAACCTCTTCTATTTGAAATCTGTTTTAAAATGTAATTTATTCCTGTGATGCAAAGCTGTATTTTCAGCATCATTACTCCAGTCTTCAGTGTCACATGATCCTTCAGAAATCATTCTCATATGCTGATCTACTGCTCAAGAAACATTTATTATTATCAAAATTGAAAACAGTTGATTCACAAATCAGTTTAATTTAATAACTCACTAAATCACAAATTATTTTAGGACTTGAAATTAATTGAATGAGAACGTTTTGTTACTCTCCTTGGTTGATTCATAATATTAGTGCTTTAATAATTGTATTTCTTTTTCTTAAATATTCTTGAAGTTCAACTGTATATCTGTAAAGTGCTCTGTGTGTATGGTTCGTCACCTTATCCAGTTTCTCGATAGTGGCTCTGTTCATGTGCAGGCTGTGCTGAAGAGCCACGTAAACCTTCTCCTGGAGCTTCTGCACCTGCTGAGACTCTGTCAACCACGGGCGATCTGAGTGCCACACAAACACAGAGCAGAGGGGTTTTTTATTCTTGTGTGCAAGTCTGAGTATAGCACATATTATATTTTTTTCCGGAAGCCTATAAAAGCAGCTTTATAAACCTTTGCTTCAGGGAACGAATCTCTAAATTGGTAGCAGACGTGTGTGAGATTCTGACCTGGAGCCAGCAGGACCGCAGCGCTGAATAAAGCCATTTCCTCCTCACTCAGCTGAAGACGGCTCAGACTTTTAGCCAATTCAAAGACAGCGTTCACCAGGTCATCACACCCTACAAAGATATGTACATGCTGGTTACCATGCTAAAGACGAAGAAACAAATTACATTTCCATTGAGGGCCTTAACTTGCACAGAATCTGATTTTATTCAGCATGAAATTATTTAATGGATCTACTGGGTTCCAATAATTATGAAGGAAATTATAAGATGTTCTGGGTAGGGCTGCACGATATTGGGAAAAATGACATTGCGATATTTCATTTTTCTTCGATATATATTGCGATATGAAATCTAATCTAATTTTTTCTTTAAAAAAAATGGGGTCAGCACACTTACATTCTCATTTTAAATGATTTAAACATCGACACCATCGTGTCAATTGATTAATATGCGCGAGGGAGAGAGAGCAAGACAGCGCTCGTGTTGTTTGAAGACGGCTCTCTCTCTCTCGCGTGCGCTCTCTCTCTCTCTCTCTCGCCCTCCGCGAATCACATTCGTCACGGGCCGGGGAGCAGCTGGCCCGTACAGTTAATGAATAACGGATCAACTACGACAGCCTACATCACACATCCTGCGATGTGACTATCATGGATTTGTTCATCACGATATCGATGCTTAAACGACACATTGTGCAGCCCTAGTTCTGGGTACAAAGCTTTAGGTTATTTGTGAGAATAACACAGTTTTAAGCATTGCTTTATCATGAATATCATAGTTGGCTTCTATGTTTGTATTGTGCATTTTATCATAACATTAACAACGCATTTAAAGTTGTGATGAAACAGAAGTATCACTAAATATATGTTATTTTCAGAAGACAATTATGATATTTTAATTAAACATTACAAAATCGTTTAAAAAATCAATTTAAAATGGCTTGGATTAATTGTTCACAAAATCTGTAACATGCATTCAAAAAATAGATAGGATGAATTTCATTTCATGCTTTAAACATATACAATTTGAAAAAAGCTAATAAAAATATGTGGTACAATCTAAAAATAATTCTAGCAACTTCTTTCAAAGATAAAGGTTTGTATTTGATATATTATGTGACGAGAGTGCTTTCTGCAATGCATCCATTTAACTTTGATGAGCTATTACTCACTCGAGCATCGCTTGTATTCACTAACTGGGTTAAAAACCCATTAGCTCTTGTGGCTTATTGATTCATGACGCCTCTGCTCTTGCTCTTAAGAGCTGCTGGTGTTTTTCATTATAAGGTAAAGAGGATGTGTTTGATGTGGAATAGTAGAGAACTGAATACTGCCTACTATTTTTTAACAAACAGTTTCACATTATATATATATTCACATAAATAATAACGTAGTATGTTAGCATGCTATTCTGAGTTTGCATCTGGAACTCTAGTTTGCATCTGGAAAGTAAAACTGAGTGCATTAAATTATGAGATGCCTGAACCCAGTATGAATGTGTTATATATTGCACATTTAAATCAACCATAGCTATTCTGTTTACGCTTTACTTAAAGCCTTTATATATAATGCTTTGTTAAAAAAGGTTTTAATGCATTAATTATGCCTTGTAATGCACCTAATAATGCATTGAATGATTTCATGAGTAGCTGTAACCATAGTTATTATACATTATAATACTTATCTATTCACTGTTGCACTTTTATGAAGTATAATGCATTAAAACATGTGACAAACAAACCTTCAAATGTTATAATGCATTTTAACATTAGATACAATTATTTAGGAAAAGATATAATGTATTACAATGTATATTATGAATATCTTCATGATGAATTAAACAAAGGCTTCAAGTGTTACCACTTATACTGTATACTTTTGAAATAGTAACCATTAAAATGCATTATATTCTTTACATATCAGGACACTCACCAAGAGCTTTGAAGAGCTGAGGACTGGCGAACTTGCCATCAAAAAACATTGTGTTATTTGAAGAGTTGTAAGCACGGCACATTCGAATCAACAGGATTTCCAGACATCCTGGAAAAGTAATAGAGAGAAAGAGAGTGGCCAAAAAACGTGATGGTGGGGGGAACAGAAAAGACAGAGGACAGAGACAAAAGGAAAAACAGAAAGAGAAAGATAGAAGAAAGAAAAGAAAGAAAGAAAGAAAGAAAGAAAGAAAGAAAGAAAGAAGAGTAGTTTTTTTTGAGAAAATTGAACATTATCAAAATGAAAAGTCATTGTGTTTGTGATTGTTTCAAATAACGTTAAGAAAAAGGAGTTTTATTTAGTGAAGTGTTTTTTTCATACGGTAAGCACAAAGAGTAGAAGTAGACAGAATGTTGGAGAAACAAACACAAGAGGAGACAAGCATTAGTGCAAGTATCAAGAATAAAATTGAACACAGAAAAACATGAACTGAATCCTGTGGGGTGAATTCATGAAACAGTTGTGCATCTTTTGGACATCATTCTGACATAAAATTCACTTTTTTTATGTAACCATGTACAATCGATCTTAACCAGCCACTATATGTTAGGAAATATCACTTTTGCATGAGCATTAAGTTTTTGTATTGCATCTATGTAGATTTTTATCAACTCTGGAAGCAGAAAACCATCGATTGATGGTAAAATAATGAATAAGTGTATTCTATCCAGACATATATCCAAATACAGTGCAGTCGAGCACAGTTATTTTAAAAATAATTATTTCAGGTGTTTGGTATGGAAGCTTTTTTTTTTCAATTAAAATCTACAAATTCAGACTTTTTTATCCTCACAATTCTGAGAAGAAATTTCATAATTCTGAGTTTATATCTCATGTTTCAGAAAAAAAGTCAGAATTGTGAGATGAAAAAAAAGTGAAAAAATAAGACACAATTGCCTTTCTTATTTTTTATTCGGTGGCAGAAATAAGATCCCATAGTGTGGATCACTATGCATCCTTCACAACCAAACATTCTGCATGACTGAACAACGCCTTGTGCAAATTTGTGGGTGTGTTTGCATTCGTCATTATCTGAATTACATCATGTCAATATCTGCTCTCAGAGTATCCTAGATGTAGCATGAAAGATGATGCTCATGAAACTCAGAGTGTTCTTGAATGGTGTTAGAACATTACTAAATGTGATTAAACTAATAAAGAGATTGAAAGGCCGCCCAGGGCCACATCAGAAATGCCACATCATGGCATTGAGTGGATAAGGTGATGCGAGTGAGAAATCTGTTGTATAATCTGGGATTAACCATCTGTAATCCGTGTGAGACAAATGCAGCACTGACCTGCTTTGAGCAGGATGATCTGGTCATTCTGGCAGAGGTCCATGAATCCAGAGATGCGTTTAGCGAACTCCACGACATACTGGATGGCGTTTGTAATTTGCAGGGCACACTGCTGCCACATCCATTCTGTAGACTGAATGCACCGAGAGTGTTAATACATCCGTTAACAAAGAGACACAAATCACATGATTGACTATCTGTTTATGTATTTGTCTGATATAATGATGGGGTGTACCTTGAGCTGAAAGCTGCGGGTTTCTTCAGGAGTGTAGAGGTTCCAGGTGAGTTTTTTCAGCTCTTCTGTGGTGCACTGACTCGTCTCCAGGTGAGACTTCACTACATTTTGAGTGATTCGCTCTAAACAGATATTCAACACATTGACACATTTGTCTTTAGTATCGGTCTATCTAGATATTAATAAATATAAAAAAAACAGATATAACAAACAAATAGTATAAAATATGTTATATAGATATACCTTTAGATAGATATTAAAAGTACTAATTGTTATTAAACACACACACACACACACACACACATATATATATATATATATATATATATATATAGACAATTATATAATCTATAAAAATAACTATATATATATATATATAATACGTATCTAAAAATATATTATAAAATAAATGTTATATGTAAATTATACACTATAAGTAGATTAACATATACAGATTTATAGACAGATACATAAATCTGTCTATAGTTCTATTTATCTATAATTTATAACAAATATACATATATATATATATATATACATATATACATATATATATATATATATATATATATATATATATATATACATACATGCACACACAATAGATAGATAATTGCATTTTTATTATATTATATTACACAATTATCTATATTTTTATATAAAATTTAGCTAAATCTCTTTTCTAAAATTTTATTAAATTTTATTTAAAAAAAATAATTTGTGCCTGCACAAGAGGATTTTCATTGTATTATAGTAATAAACATTTGGAGGAAAATTATTATTAAAATAATGTCAGTATCTTATAGGGCTGTCACTTTTAGTTCGAAAATCGATTGCATAATCGATCGGACCAACCAAAAAAAGTTTCGAAAATGAAAATAGGGAATCGATTTTAACCAAATATGTACACTATTAATTTTAAAAGAATTAAACAATTTAAAAATATAGATGTAACAAAACTCACAAACAAGCAGAAAAAGAAAATAAAGAATTCCGAAAGTGCAGCATACGTTGCGAAAGCTAGACAGAAAATACCAGAAATTTTTACGCGCCTATAAGACCCAGTGACGTCGAAAGCGACCTCTTATGCTGCGTTCACACCAAACACGAATCGAGCGTCTGGAAGGAATGATTGCAATGTTAAGTCAATGTAAAGATGTCTGGATGTCTCGCGGCGCGGTAGACACGAATTCGCCTCATTCGCGCATCTAGTTACAGGAGATTCTGAGTTATGAAAAGGAACATTGCAAGCTGACAGCGACCGGCTTTGTGGAGGAAAATTGACCCCCACCTTGCGCAGCTGTACCTGAGTGTCCCTGGGACATCAGTGCGGTCAGAGCGCGTCTTCTCAACAGCTGGACATAATAAAAAGTGAATTAAAAAAACGCTCTGCTCTGGACCCCGAAAATGTTGATCGACTTATTTTCCTGTCCAATAAATTTGTAATGGCCCTAGCCTTTTTGCACATTTGATTATGCCTGCCAAGTGTCACCTAGCCTAAGTGTCGGTTACGTTCAATAAAAAAACACACATAGCTTGTTCTCAAGTCCATTTAAAGTTTCATTTTTGAACAGTTGTTTGAAATGGATTGAATCATTATTTAAAATAATCTTGGAGATTTTTGAATTGCCTAAATCATAAATGCAGCCGGGTTGAAGCCTGCAGTGATGTTTTTCTTTTGTTATGGCAGCTGTCCCCTCTGCATATATATATTTTTTTGAGAATGTTGCACTCCTGTTGCTGTTTGTTATTCTGCACGAAACTTCATGCCAATAAGTAAAAAATATTGCTGACTTGTGCGTTTCCAGCGCTCTCTCTACGTTCGTCTGTTATTTGACGTTGAAAAAGGAAACGTCTTTTTTTTAGACATGGAAAATCGATTTACGATCGATTCAATGAACACTTATGTCTTAAAAAAAGAAAATGATTTTTTTCACAAAAGTGACAGCCCTAGTATCTTATCCTTGTCATATTAGCATAATGATTCAAATGAATAAAGGACAAGATCACAAAATGAAAATCTCTAATGACAGCTCACCTATGTCATGTAGAGAGCAGTTGTCTGGTAGAGATCCCAGGAAAGAGTGTGTAAGAAGACTGTTTTCCGGTACAATATACTCATGCTTCAATTCCGCCAAATCCACTGTGCTGGGCTCTGGAGAGCTCTGATTGGACGAACTTCCACTTCCAGCACTCCCGGACCCTCCGCCGACCCCGAGCATCTCCAGAGAGCAGTACTCGCAAGCCTCCTCTGGGGTGAGAGGCAGGTCAAACAGCAAACCTTCAGGCAGTGTGGCGATGTCGTCCAGGTCACTGAGGTTAGAGCTAGAACCACCACTGCTGTACGGCCGACTGTGTGTGATGTCTTCACCCGTCTCTTCACGGTCATCTGATGCCAGACCACCACCCAAACCCGCCAGGCAGTCCCGAGACAGCTGCTGGTGCCGCTGCACCTCTGCGTACAGGCTGTCCCGCTGTTTCTTTGACATCCGGCCAAACTTCACCGCTACAGAAAGAAAAAGTATTGCATATTCACTTAGTATAATTTACATTATATATAGCATTTATTTACAGAAGTTTAAGATCTGATTTTATTTATTTATTCATTTTGAAGAAATGTAATATTTTATTCAGTAAGAATGCAAAAACTGATCAAAAGTTGCAGCAAAGGCATGTATAATTTCCATTTGAAATAAAGATTTCCATCTCAAATATATACTGTTCTTTTAAAATTTCTATTCATTAAAGAATCATGAGAAAAAGGATCCATAAAAATATTTTTTTTTTAATTGATAATTTTATATATATATATATATATATATATTTTTTTTTTTTTTTTTTTTTTTAATTGATAAAAAATAAATATAAATATATATATGCTTCTTGATCAGCAAATCAGCCTATTAGAATGACTGCATATTAATAATGAAAAATGAGCATTTAGTTTTGAAAATGGAAATACAAAACTTACAAAACTTATTTACAATATTATAAATTTTACTGTATTTTTGATTAAATATATGAAGCCCTGGTTGGTATAAGAGGTTTCTTTCAAAAACATTGCCAACCCCAAACATACTTATCAGTATTGTATATTTATTACTGTATTTATGACTGTTTAGTTGTATTTTTTGTTATTTGCTAAATATTAATGCTATAAATAATTGTATTTATAAAAAACACTAATAATTAGTATAATATAATTGTTACATGTTTGTTAAAAAATAGCCAAATAGCACTTTTGTTTTGTTCAAAATATATTTTCTCAAATAAATATCTCACACAAATATACAGTACAGAAGTTTATATAAATAAATAGATGTATTCTATTTCTAGGGTGAAAATAAATTGCTCTTAATTTATCTTCAATATATATGGGGTCTTAAATTCACACTTCTACTGTAATTCTATTACACTGAATCATTAAACCAAAGAAAATTATTTGTGTCATCTGATACATAAACCATTAAGTCCTGATTTAAGACCATCCATAAATAAAATATATGATGACACAGGTTTTTGTTTTTAATGAGATAATGCACACATTTTCACATTAGGATCATCAAATCAGGCTCAAATTGTGACTGAATAATACCATGTAGTTGCAAAAATCATAATTGTTGACATGAAGTCCCCCCCAGCTGCCTTTGACCCTGCCTCTCCTCATATAGTACTAATATCTGAGTCATGGTTCCTAATATTCAGTTTTCGTTGGGCTCACCATCACGGCTCATGCCGAGTGCCAGGCACTTCTGCAGGCGGCAGTGTTGGCAGCGGTTCCTGTTGGTTCGGTCGATCTGACAGTTCCTCTGCCGCGAACACGAGTACATGGCATTGTTCTGCTGGCTGCGGCGGAAAAACCCCTGTAAAACAGAAACATGGTTACCTCAGCATGGTTATTAATATCAGGTGCAGCTTTCATAGGTGTACCCTGGTGCCACATGATGAACATAAAGTCATATATACTGACCCAGAAAACAGATGCATACAAATAACATCTGGGTAAAACATAAGGAGGGACAGAGCACAAAAGGGTAAATTTGAAAGTGCACATCTAGGATAAGAAAAAAAGAAAATATGATATTATAATCATTAGGGTATTAAGGCAAAATTCTTACCTTGCACCCTTCACATGTAATAACACCATAGTGAATCCCAGAGGATTTGTCACCACAGATTTTACATGGTATAACCTCAATTTGAGCTGAAAAAACAAAAACAAAAAACAAACATTGTTTTAAGAATTAAAAGGAAGATGATTCCATGATACACAAAGAAAAGCACATTTGCAAAAAGAACTGTATTCATCCAGAGTGAGTAAAAGGGCTGGCATAATCATTCTGTACCCCTCACACCCAGCCCACTTCCTTTTTGAACTGAACTTACTCATTCAGTAATGCTGAATAAAGGCGTAATTTTTGTTATTTTAAAACCAAAATGTATTTTCAATGCTTCAACAAATTCTAACTGACCCTCTGATGTCACATGGACTACTTTGATGATGTTTTTCTTACCTTTCTGGACACGGACAGTATACCGTACACACAGCTTCAATGGAGGGACTGAGAGCTCTCGGACTAAATCTAAAATATCTTAAACTGTGTTCCGAAGATGAACGTCGGTCTCACTGGTATGGAACGACATGAGGGTGAGTTATTAAGGACATAATGTTCATTTTTGGATGAACTTACTCTTAAATATATCATACATCTATCCACATTTCCTTGCATGATTTCTGTATGGCACATCAGTACATACAACATACTGTCTTTTTGTCAATTGTGTATTGTTTTTACATATTAATTTTAACCCACTTATTTTTATTTTGTTACACACTTTTGACTTGTCATCGATGCTCTGAAAGTTTCTGTCACCAAAACAGATTCCTTCTGTGGGTACACACACTTGGCAATAAAGCTCTTTCTGATTCTGACATACACCACAAAAAATATCAACCAATGAAGATTACAGTCGGATAGAGAGAGATCTCTCACGCTCTGCATGGCATGAAGGACAGAAATAGCCAGAGGATTGATTTTCTGACTGAAGGGTTTATTATGAGACCTTGATACGATTCATATGATCAGTGGAACAAAGTGTAGTGACTTTTAGAAACTAGATACCTGGCAAACATGCCGACAGATATAAAACCCATATTAAATTGTATACATTTAAGTATAAAGTTTATAAATAAGTATATAATTATTGAATTAAATTTTTTTTATAAAAGTGATAAAAAAATATTATATCAATTATTATGCAATAAAACGTATTTTCATATTTAATTATATTTGTTTTTATACATGCAAACATTTATTTATTAAAAAACTACATAAATGAATAAATAAAAAATAATAAACTAAATAAATAAATAGCTCTGTGATAACAATTACACATACACAATTATTATGTAATAACAGATTGTTTTGTGCTGTCAAACAATTAATCACCATTAGTTGCATCCAAAATAAAAGTTTGTTTACATAATGTGTGTACTGTATATTCATATGTTTATATAAATACACACACACACACACACACAGTATATTTCGGATGCAATTAATCATGATTAACAGCACTAATATTTTTATATTTATATTACATTTATGTTTTTTATATGTAACCATGCTTTTAATTTTTGACAAATACTAAATAAATTTTTTTTATTAATAAATGGAAAAATAATTGAACTAAATAAAGAAATGTGTTTTTATATATTTAATGATAAATGTTTGACCTAAAATCTTCACATTGATAAAAAAATTGTATAAAAATGTCAAGCATCAATTTGCCATATTATATATATATATATATATATATATATATATATGGGAAATTGATGCTTGACATTTTTATACACTTTTTTTTATCAATGTGAAGATTATATATATATATATATATAAAATGAACTTTCTTACATAGAATTAATAAATCACTGAATGAAAAAAATACATTTGTTTTGTGATAGTAACAATTATTATACAATAATTAGCTTTTTTCATATTTTGCATATAGTGGTGGAATGGAATAAACTAAGCTAGCAAAAACACGATATGTAGGAAAAAAACATCCTCCATTTTGTCTTTCTAGCTCTGTCAGCTGAAAGCAATGACCAAGATACACTGTGGCATGCAATGGAAAATCTGTAAGCCCTTGGGTGCCCCTCCCGTACCGCTCTCTGTAGTGTTATATAACCTTCGTCTGCAAACATTCCACAAACACGCCATTCAGGGCTGCTCAGTCTAATAATGCAGATGTTCCACCTCCCTGCCACTTCTCAAAGCCTATTGGTTTAAGTTTGGGCAGATGTGTCTGTGATTGACCAACTCAGTGTCGCTCAATTCAGCTTGGCTGAATGCCCATGTGGACTCGCTGTCCTACTGACATACTTTCTCAGTGAAAAGGGGAGGGCAGCTGTGGGCGGATCTTCACGCATGTAATTTTAAATAGGCCTTTCCCTTTTCTTTGTTAAGGTGGAGCTGGTTTCGATGAGAAGGAATTACTTTTTTGACATTTGACCTTTTATTATGACATTATTTTATACATTTAATTATACACGTGTAACCCAAAAAAGTGCATTAACACACAATATGTCTGTGTGTATGTATGTGTGTGTGTGTGTGTGTATATACAGTACAGACCAAAAGTTTGGAAACATTACTATTTTTAATGTTTTTGAAAGAAGTTTCTTCTGCTCATCAAGCCTGCATTTATTTGATCAAAAATACAGAAAAAATTTAATATTGTGATATATTATTACAATTTAAAATAATTGTTTTTAAATTTATTATACTTTAAATTATCATTTATTTCTGTGATGTAAAGCTGAATTTTTAGGATCATTATCACATGATCCTTTAGAAATCATTCTAATATGATGATTCATTATCAAAGTTGGAAACAGTTCTGCTGCTTAATATTTTTTCAGAACATGTGATACTTTTTTAGGATACTTTGATGAATAAAAAGTAAAAAAGAAAAAGAAGCTATGTTTTTAAAATATAAATATTTAGTAAAACAATATACACTACTGGTCAGTAATTTGGGGTCAGTAATTTTTTTCTTTCTTTTTTTTAAATAATATCAATACTTTTATTCAGCAAGGATGTGTTAAATTGTTAAAAAGTGATATTAAAGAAAATATATTATTAGAATATATATATATATATATATATATATATATATATTTTTTTTTTTTTTTTTTTTGAATAAATGCAGTTCTTTTTAACCTTTTATTCATCAAATATATTAGACAGCAGAACTGTTTCCAACACTCATAATAAATCAGAATATTAGAATGATTTCTAAATGATCATGTGATAGACTGGATGTTACATGTGACACTGAAGGCTGGAGTAATGATGCTGAAAATTCAGCTTTGCATCACAGGAATACATTTTTTTTTCTATATTCAAATAGAAAACTATTATTTTAAGTTGTAATAATATTTCACAATATTACTGTTTTTTCTGAATTTTTGATCAAATAAATGCAGGCTTGATGAGCAGAAGAAACTTCTTTCAAAAACATTAAAAATAGTAATGTTTCCAAACTTTTGGTCTGTACTGTATATATATATATATATATATATATATATACAGTACAGACCAAAAGTTTGGACACACCTTCTCATTCAAAGAGTTTTCTTTATTTTCATGACTATGAAAATTGTAGAGTCACACTGAAGGCATCAAGGGCTATTTGACCAAGAAGGAGAGTGATGGGGTGCTGCGCCAGATGACCTGGCCTCCACAGTCACCGGACCTGAACCCAATCCAGATGGTTTAGGGGTGAGCTGGACCGCAGACAGAAGGCAAAAGGGCAAACAAGTGCTAAGCATCTCTCGGGGAACTCCTTCAAGACTGTTGGAAGACAATTTCAGGTGACTACCTCTTGAAGCTCATCAAGAGAATACCAAGAGTGTGCAAAGCAGTAATCAAAGCAAAAGGTGGCTACTTTGAAGAACCTACAATATGACATATTTTCAGTTGTTTCACACTTTTTTGTTATGTATATAATTCCACATGTGTTAATTCATAGTTTTGATGCCTTCAGTGTGACTCTACAATTTTCATAGTCATGAAAATAAAGAAAACTCTTTGAATGAGAAGGTGTGTCCAAACTTTTGGTCTGTACTGTATATATATATATGTATATATAAAACGTACATATATATATATATATATATATATATATATATATATAATGTACACACAACAGTTCTTTCTGGTTCTTGAATCTGATTAGCTGAGAGCCTTTTCCAGAGGCGCTTTTTTTTTTAAAAAAATTTCTATTTAAAACCTGTCCATTTAAAATAACGTGTGTGTGTGTGTATGTGTGTGTATATATACATACATACATATAATTTACATATATGTATATATAAATTATTATACAATAATTGTATAAATTCAATAAAAAAACAACATGGGTCTTTTCTATTAAACCTACTACATTAGCCATTTAAAAACAGTTAAACATTTAAAAGTGATTCTTGAAGAGTTTCCATTGCACTTCATGAGGAATCCTGACCTAAAAATATCTAACGTACTCATCTGTTTCATATTAGCATCACTGAGGGATCATGATCCTTTAGTTTCCACAGCCTCTTACTTTCTAAATGCCATCTGTGTGATATAATGGACAATAAACAAAAAATAAAGACAGATGAAGAATGTTTTTTATGTGCATGGCGATTCAGGAAAAAGGTTCAAATGCACTTTAAGTGGCAGCGGCTGTTATCTGTGTTAAGGTACAGGTAATGTAATCCAGCTTTGAGAAAAGAATACTGTGTTAAGCAGTAAAGTCTAACTTGGTGACATAACAAGACGGCAGATTAGATTAAGGAGAAGAGCATAATGCAAAAGGAGCCACTGACCCAACAAATTTCACAAGAACAACCTTTTAAATGTAGACAGTTGTGTATCATTTTTCATTTTTGACTAAACTGCATATAATAAGGTGTAGCCATGTTACTAATCACAAATGAATTTTCTCTCAATGATGTGTCTGTCTTGTCACAGTGATGAGAAGAAGCGTTTCTGGTCACATGGTTGGCATATGTAGGCCAGAGTAAAGAGCAATGATTTAACACCTCACCTATTTTACATAACACATCCCCGGGTCTCGCTCAAGCAATATGAAATCCTGATAACTTTATGCAGATAGACCAGAATTACACTCTAGTTTCTGGTAAGACGGCCGGTCAGTGTGTCAGTAAGTCACTTTTGGTTTCTGCTGTCTGGTTGTCATGAAACCAAGGTCATTCAAGTCATGTTCACTTTAAAAGGTGCACTGATACCAAACTAAACAGTAGGAGAGGAAAACGGTAATGCTATAAAATAAGATCCACTCATCTAATGGCTCTAAATGGGAAAACAGCTTCTTTTCTGTATGTATTAGTCTGTGTGTGTTTTCTTTAATATGAAACGATTATCGTAATTTTAGTGTTGACTAAATAAAAATGAAGCCTTATTATTAGAACAGAGAGGATGTGAGTTACATAATGATCCATGACACAAAACAGACCACGCAAAACTTCCAGGATTTATACAAATAAATATTCCTGACAAAGTGCAGATCTGCTCTTTTTCAATAGAGAACATAACCTGCTACAGCCTTCCTGTCCTCAGCTGGCCTGTGAACATGAGCCACGCTGTGTATATTTAAACACAACCCCACCTCACAACAGTATGTCCGGACATGTACGCCTGCAATTGCCTTAAACATTTGTTCAGAGAGCAAGCAAAAAGAGAGACACATAATCACTTTGAGCTTACAGGCAAAGAGTTTGGATCATTAGTTAAATTAAAAAGAACAATGATTAGGATTTGAAATTTACTCAAACCCAGGTGAAGAATAAGAAGAAGCCAAGAATCTAAAGCTAAATAAGTCTGTTTTGTTAAGATTTTGCAAGCAGAGACAGAATTTGTTCATTTTATTTTATAATATATTTTAAAGAATGAATGAATTACATTTTCACATAAAAAAAAAGAAAAGAAAAAAAAGAGAATGTGCAGAGTGGTGCTTATAATCATTTAATTACATATTTAATTCTAAACGAATAAACGCTTTGATCCAGAATTTAAATAATTCCACTATGTGAGAGGAAAGAAAGTACAGAGTGGAAACTGTCTGGAAAAGCAATGTGTTATGTATTTTATCATCATTATACATAAATATTTGCTGCTGAGAAATAATCTGTCAGAGTTTTGGAGTTCTCAATAATTTTTTTTATAAAATAAATAATATATAATACAATAAACATTTCCATGTAATAACTACATTTTTAATTAATTTTATATGTAATTAAATCCATCACATTTTTCGGTATAATATAAAATGTAAATAGAATAAAAGATTTTAAATTCACGCAACCATGCGTTTAATTTTTGCATATTATATTCATGCATAATGAAAACGTGTGTTTATCGACAAGAATTTATAGAAAGTCACTATTATGCACGCATTTGTTACATTAATAGGTGAGTTTGCTTATTGTCTAGACTCTAGATCAAGATCGGAGTTCAAGTTCAAACTCAAGTTCATGATGGAAGGCAAAGGCGGTGGCCATCATCACCAACAGACCGCATGTGTCTGCAAGACTCCAGCAAAGCGCCTCCCCTCGCTCGCGCTCTATCTCTCCCTCAGTCCCTGCTGTGAATGCTGTGTAATGCTCAGTGACATAACTAGGTCAGTAGAACAGCAGGTTCGAGCGCTGCTCTCACACACACAGCCGGCCATGCTGCCCTGCGAAAACAACAACACGCAGCCGACACCTCCATCTCCAACATTTACACTCAACAAAATATCGCAAGAACCGCATAAAACGAGGGTTTAACTCACAACAAGTCGTGTTTACAGAAACATTAAAGTTTATTAAAGTGACTGCAAGCGTCACCACATTTTATTCACCAAATACGTGTAGTGTTTATATTTTCAGAGGATATATTATTACTCGATACAGAAAAAAACATTCCACTAATTTGACTCTCATTACGTAAAAAAACAAACCTTTTAAACATGCCAGAATCACGACCAGTCGTGATTTTGACACATTTTTACATCTTACAACGAATCACTGTATCGTTTGACAAATAATGGAACGGCAAAAACGTTTCAGAGTAACAAGTGGTCGAGTGGCGACTGTGACAGGAAAGCAGTGCATAAAAACATACGTGCACACATTTCTATATATATTTGCTTAAAAAAACTGTTTAAAGTGCGTTTTAAAAGCAACATGCAAAGTCGGCGTAATAGTTCAATGTTATACAGTGCTCCGAATATCTTACCTCTCATTTTGACCGCGGTTTCTTGATTCTCCAAAGTTTATGGGGTGCGGAGTAATATTGTTCGGACTAAGTAGATAACATAAGACAGCTACCTAAATGAAACTTTTCAGCTCCGAATGTCAGCATTATTAGGAAAAAAATTATAAGAGAGCTCCTCAAAGTAAATTCGCAAGGTAAGGTCTACTGTTGCGCTTCGGTTACAAAAAACTAAAGTCGCTCTCGACGCGGTATGAATCGTCGTCGTCGTCGTCCTCCCTCTCCTCTCACTCTATCCTGCTAAGTGCTAACCTACTTTTCAGCCGCGTGGACTCTCGCATGATCTCACTGCCGCGCACTGCTCACGGGGACGCGCATCCAGTCAACGCTTAAGGTGGGACTAGAATTCGGCCATTCAGAGTGATTTTCTCATTTTAACAGTCAAATGTAATTAATTTAATGTAAACTAGTTTCAAGAGGACAACGGACTTTGTCATAAAGGCATACATTATTTGATTAATTAATTAAAATTAATTAATGAGTTTATCGAGATTTTGTACAAGTCTTCTATACATTGTCCATGCATAAAAATATTTACATTTACAAAGTTCTCTACAATTTAATGCAAAAATAAATAAATAAATAAATAAAAATTAATTAGAAATGAATATTTGTCATGGCCAGCCAAATCAAACGCTATGTGGGACCACCTAAATAAATAAAAAATAAAAAATAGTATTAAAGTCGATAGCTACCGCCAGCTCTGTGGTTTTTGACATATCCTTCAGAATATATTATTTTGTGTTAAGCATAAGAAAGAAATTAATACAGGTTTGGAACAAGTGGAGGGTGAATAAATGATGACAGAATTGTCATGTTTGGGAGAACTATCCCTTTTAAAATCATTATTAATTATGTTACTTTCCTGTTAAATGTCTGTCTCTATTGTATAAAGCACTACAAAAATGAAGGTGACTTGGAGTAAATAAGCCTTGGCTTGGCTTGTCTAATGTCAGCTAACTCACGGAGTCATTTTACAGTGTACAGTTCACTGGAAACATTTGAAATGTCACATTTAAATGTTGGTTGCGTTTAAAACTATATAATCAATGCCAGTTCTTTCCTATGCACACGCCAACAGACACCCATTAAAGAGACAGGGTTGCTCTGCAAAATGGCCATTTTATTAATCAAACCAGGCAGAAGAAATCCCTCAACCAAAAGGTATAAATAAGAGCCAGTCCTATAATAATGGCAGATGGTTATGTAATCCTTGGAGGCCTGCTGGAGGCTTGAACAGACTAATTATTCATTATTCATTTATTGTTGAGGGGAGCATTAACCCTTTAGTTTAGAGTCTAGAGCTTCTTAAATGAAATATTGTCAAACTCTTAATAGTTGCAAAGGAGATATAGTGATATTTAAACATTTCAGACAACCAAAACATGTGTTCCACATTCTATCAACACAATCTAAGCACCTGGGCACCAAATAATAGGCCAATATGTGAGACAAAAATCACAAATCCACATGTGCCTCCATGTGCATTTGATCTGTGCATCTTTCAAAATCCTAAATGGCAATGATGACAAGAGAGCGACTGTGTGTGGAATAGCTTGGTGATGCAATTCTCTGGCAGCGCTCTTATGAAACACAGAGAGAAGCTTACAGTAAGTAGGTTAGTGGAACAACCAGAGAGCAAACAGAGTGCTGTGTTCAATGCTGCTGCCTCCTCTTCCATCCATTGCTCCCTCACCGTTTCATCCCTGTCCACTTCTTCTGTCCATCTTGAGGCTTGAGGTCCTGGGAGATCTGCTTTTCTCCTTTTCTTCTTGTTGCCTCTTTTCTGATTCAATCTGTTTATTTCTATTCGTTCAGCATACTGGCCTGCTGCGCCCCCCTGCTACTACAACCCGAATTCCGGAAAAGTTGGGACGTTTTTTAAATTTTAATAAAATGAAAACTAAAAGACTTTCAAATCACATGAGCCAATATTTTATTCACAATAGAACATAGATAACATAGCAAATGTTTAAACTGAGAAAGTTTACAATTTTATGCACAAAATGAGCTCATTTCAATTTTGATTTCTGCTACAGGTCTCAAAATAGTTGGGACGGGGCATGTTTACCATGGTGTAGCATCTCCTTTTCTTTTCAAAACAGTTTGAGGACGTCTGGGCATTGTGGCTATGAGTTGCTGGAGTTTTGCTGTTGGAATTTGGTCCCATTCTTGCCTTATATAGATTTCCAGCTGCTGAAGAGTTCGTGGTCGTCTTTGACGTATTTTTCGTTTAATGATGCACCAAATATAGGTGAAAGATCTGGACTGCAGGCAGGCCAGGTTAGCACCCGGACTCTTCTACGACGAAGCCATGCTGTTGTTATAGCTGCAGTATGTGGTTTTGCATTGTCCTGCTGAAATAAACAAGGCCTTCCCTGAAATAGACGTTGTTTGGAGGGAAGCATATGTTGCTCTAAAACCTTTATATACCTTTCAGCATTCACAGAGCCTTCCAAAACATGCAAGCTGCCCATACCGTATGCACTTATGCACCCCCATACCATCAGAGATGCTGGCTTTTGAACTGAACGCTGATAACATACTGGAAGGTCTCCCTCCTCTTTAGCCCGGAGGACACGGCGTCCGTGATTTCCAACAAGAATGTCAAATTTGGACTCGTCTGACCATAAAACACTATTCCACTTTGAAATAGTCCATTTTAAATGAGCCTTGGCCCACAGGACACGACGGCGCTTCTGGACCATGTTCACATATGGCTTCCTTTTTGCATGATAGAGCTTTAGTTGGCATCTGCTGATGGCACGGCGGATTGTGTTTACCGACAGTGGTTTCTGAAAGTATTCCTGGGCCCATTTAGTAATGTCATTGACACAATCATGCCGATGAGTGATGCAGTGTCGTCTGAGAGCCCGAAGACCACGGGCATCCAATAAAGGTCTCCGGCCTTGTCCCTTACGCACAGAGATTTCTCCAGTTTCTCTGAATCTTTTGATGATGTTATGCACTGTAGATGATGAGATTTGCAAAGCCTTTGCAATTTGACGTTGAGGAACATTGTTTTTAAAGTTTTCCACAATTTTTTACGCAGTCTTTCACAGATTGGAGAGCCTCTGCCCATCTTTACTTCTGAGAGACTCTGCTTCTCTAAGACAAAGCTTTTATAGCTAATCATGTTACAGACCTGATATCAATTAACTTAATTAATCACTAGATGTTCTCCCAGCTGAATCTTTTCAAAACTGCTTGCTTTTTTAGCCATTTGTTGCCCCCGTGCCAACTTTTTTGAGACCTGTAGCAGTCATTAAATTTTAAATGAGCTAATTAAGTGGATAAAAGTGTAAAATTTCTCAGTTTAAACATTTGCTACGTTATCTATGTTCTATTGTGAATAAAATATTGGCTCATGTGATTTGAAATTCCTTTAGTTTTCATTTTATCAAAATTTAAAAAACGTCCCAACTTTTCCGGAATTCGGGTTGTATCTGTCTTTCATCTCTCCTCTCATACGCTCATATGTCTGTCTCTCATGAAATAAACATCACGCTTGTGGAAGAAACTATTCCACCCATAACATAACAGCCAAAGAGTTTTATTCCTGATTAAACACGTTATGGATGATAACCTTGATATAAAAGATGTCTATCGTAACATCCTTTGCCTTGTTAAGTTCTTTCGATTTTCAACAAGTGTTCCCTCATGCGTGTTCGGTAACTAATAGCAACAGCCATGACATTCTGACCTTAAATTACGCACATGCAGTTTGTGAAAGGATGGGGGTATAGGCCTGAGTCAATCCAATCGCTACAATGAGTTTGATCTGTAGAAACAATGAGACAGAATATACAGTGGGTACAGAAAATAATCACCCCCCTTTAAAATAATCACATTTTGTTGTTTTGCAGCCTGAAATGAAGACGGACACCGTTTTTGTTTTATCCAGTTGTATTTACCCATTGCAACTTACAATATAACATCCGATATAACACCAACATCACTTTGGAAAAAGTATCTCCCCCTTGTATCAGTATTTTGTTGAACCACCTTTTTTGCTTTAGTCTGTTGGGATATGTAAAATTTGGATCTTACCACCTCCATGCTTTACTGTACTGTAGGAATACTGTTATTTGGATGGTGAGCTACCATATATTGGATTTCCATCAGACATATTGTTTGGTGTTGAGGCCAAATAATTCAATCCGTGTTGTACCAAATATGTTCCACTTAGTAAATAGCAGATTTAATGTGCTTCTAGTCATTGATGAAACCTTTGAATTTTTTTGTATCCTTCTCCGGACTGTCCACAACTTTATCCTGGAGATCTTTTGACAGTGCCTTGCCTCCCATAGTTGACTGTTTGCTTCAGTTGCACTACGATGGACTGAAATGCACCAGTAAACACTTTTCATGGCAAGCTGATCAAAATGACCACAGCTGATCACAGCTGATCATATGATTGAGTTTACAAGTCATTTTTAGGAGAGGGGAGATCCTTTTTCCAACCCTGTAAAGCCTGTCATATGAAACAACAGTCTGAAAAATGTAATTCTCTGAAATGGAACAGTTTATTGAACCTTTAGAAAAAAAAAATCTATAATGTTTCTGAAAAAAAAAACTAATCTTTTTGTTATAATAATTGGCTTTTATTGCTCTTATAGCATTTGTGTGACCAAAAAAGTAAGATGAAGTTATGATAGCTTGTAACGTAAATCTTTACAACAGTATGGCAGAGTTCTTACATGAATACATATAAATATCAGTTGTCGCTCTTTATCTTCTAATAATACGTCTTAGTAAGATTACATTTAAATGCTTAGTTTTATGATCAAAGCTCTGTAGCTTTTATTATGGGGGCAAAGCATAATGCGGTGCAGCACAATGATTAACAGATTAATAAAGAAACACTCCTCAAAAGCCTGATGGTTCATATTTGATACTCACATTTTAACTAGTGATGCACCGAAATGAAAATTCTTGGCCGAAACCGAAAACCGAAAAAGAGAAAACCAAGGCCGAAGCCGAAACCGAAACACCGAAAGAAATTATGCCAATTATTCCATTGCATTTATTGCTATGACCATGTACTAACTTTACTAAAATTAAGACATTGCAATTGCATAAATTAATATTAAAGTTTCAAAGATAATTACAATTACATAAATTATAAAAAAACATAAAAATACATAATTACAAATTATGCAATATTTATTAAGCACATTGCAACAATGCACAGTATAAAATAAAATTCAAACTAAAAATGTATCCCACTCATGTGAATATTAAATAATAATGTACAGGCCTACTGGCCTGCAGAAAGGTTTTAAAATGAACTGTTCTCTCATAAAAACAAAGTGCATTTAGGTCAAGTGCATTTGAAATTTTTCTCTGTAGGACTAGAAAGTGCATTACTTCTCCAGTAGGCAAGACTGTTATCACTTCTGGGGATGGGGACTTCAGACAGATAACCATCTAGCTGTTGAGCAGTTGAGCTTGTCATCTGCCTGACATTTGAGAAATATTTGAGAGAGTGTATTTAAATAGGGGCAGGGCATAAATAATTTGTTTTATCAAATTAAAGCAGAAATCTAGCAGAAAATCTAGCAGAAATATGGCTACAGTCTGATATTATGTATGTATATGTATATATATATGTGTGTGTGTGTGTGTGTGTGTGTGTGTGTGTATATATATATATATATATAGGCTACTGTAAATAAAATGTCACATATATAGTAGCCTAAGAACTAGAACAATAGCCAATGTATTATTATTTGAGGCACTTTCTTGCAGAATTTCACTGAAAATATCAGACAACGAGGGTGAATGCCAAGAGACGAGTCTTTTTTCCGCGCTCTGATCTGTCTCCTGCGCTTGGCGCTTCTCCGTCTCCACGCGGGCTCTCCGCATCCAGCGCGGCCTGGATCATTTCTCGTGCGCGCTGCCTTATTTCCGCATCCAAGTAATGATCTTTATAACGCGGATCAAGCACATTCGCGATGAAGTGCAGAGGATCCGAAAAGATCTCAGTGAGACGTGTGCTAACAGACTCTATAAGACTGTACCTTTCTTTGTTCTCACTTCGTGGTCCGTCTCAATCTCTTTGTTAGGAGACGCTTTAGTGCTGCGAATAAAGGAATAAGAAGAGAGAGAATGTTCTCACTGGTGTGAAGTGAATGTCGCGGGGAGCTCGTGGTCTGCGCTATGCAGGTGCACGTTCAGGTCGCGGTTTCTGTTTGCGTCATCATCACAACATTTCGGCCGTGTTGTTTCGGTGATAAAAGTCTTTCGGCCAAAAACCGAAAATGCTCTTTTGGGCCATTTTCGGCCGAAAATCTTCGGTGGCCGAATATTCGGTGCATCCCTAATTTTAACATAATTTAAGTTTCTTGAATCAAGTAAGTGTTCATCTTGAAATATTAGAAACAATATAAAAGTTATTCTTACGTTTACTTTAATAAAATCATTAATGATTTCACAGCTAAAAGACAGATGAACCACAATCTAAAAGTGAAAGTTTTTACAATTATATTAAAAGGCATTTTATTTTCTAAAAAAGAATGAACTATATCAATCAGATGACAGATATAATGTAGAAGATTATGCACAACAGGTTTTCCAGCAAAGATTTGATCATTTTGATAATTCAGATTTTTACATTTTTAAATTTCCATATAAAATATAATACAGCTTTAGGTTTAAATATAAAACATATTTTATAAAAAATCTTTAAAAAAGCCCTTAAAATACAGTCTACTAACCAAAACATCTATCATCTACCCCCCCCCCCCCCCCCTCCCAAAAAAAAAAAAACAGTTAATATTAACAAGTTTGATACCTATGGGAATGGTAGCTTTTCTAAAACAATTTGTCCATGTCTCGATTAAAATCATACTGTTTTCTTTCCAAAGGCACTGACTGGCTTTTTCAGTTCTAGTTGGTGGAAGCAGACCTTAAAACAAATTATTTGTATGTTCTAGTATCAAAAGTACAACATCATAGCCACAACCTAGAAACCACCCAGGACACGTTAGCAACCACTGGCACCATGCTGCTATCAAGTCAATGAGTTTTACATTTACTCACATTTTCTAAAGAAAAGTCTAGTATAACAATGTAATCGTACACTCTCAGTACATGTACAATGGGGTAGTAACTTTTAAAAATGTACACTAATATGTACCATTTATGAACAAATATGTACACTTAGGTACTAATATGTACCTTTAAGGTACCAATATGAACACTTCGGGGTAAAATGGGTACAAAGGTGTACAGTAACAACTCTTGTACCTTTAATTTTTTTCTGCGAATGTTTGACAAATAATACTAATGCGTTATAATAAAAACACACACACACATACTGCAACAGAGCGAACGGACTGATCATAAACACATTGTACTGGGATGTAGTGATGAGGTGACCGATGGGTAAATCCTCACTCTCGCTCTCTCAGTAACCAAGATGGAGGTCTGAGTGTTCACAGGGATTATGTTTGATCCTGTCTTCGCATGGCGCCGTAATCCCGCTCCCTCCTGCCCTCCTTTATCCCTCCCTCTAATCCCTTGCTTTTCTTCGATTCCAAGAGCTTTCTAATCTCCGCTGGCTTGAGGCTGTTTATCTGATTAGACTCCAGGTAACATGCCACCAGGTCACTGTGTCAATGAAAACATACTCCTTCACCTTGTGTTCTCTCCTCCCTCCTCCTTCTTCTCACCTTCCATTCTCTCTTGTCCTGTTCTCCTCTCCTTTTCTTTATTCCACTCTCCCTCCTTCCTCATCCTCTGTCTCTTGGGTCACATGCAATGTACAATTTTAGATATCTTTGTCAGAATCTATTTCTTATTTAAAGGTATTATTTAGATGTAAAAAATATCTCCTAGTGTCTTTTAGAATATTTGGCCAGGAATCACAATTATTTGCACTTTGTATGCATTTCAAGATGTGGCTTAGTGATAAAATCCTTACTCTGATACTTTGAGCTATGCTCATGTGAATTCATATTAGTTTAAGTCTGGTTCCCATGGTTTCTCAATCCCAGTTACTTTTTTAAGTGATCAATCTTATTACAATTGCCGGGTGGGTAAATTAAAAAGAAAAAGAAAAAGAAAACACAGGCTTGATCTGATAGCACCCGAACCACGATAAAACCACCCAAAATACCCTAGTAAATTTAATATTCTATCGACTGCATAGAAATACCATTACCAATAGCAATAGCAAAACCACTCAAAATACCTTAGCAACTGCATTGCAACGCCCTGGAAATCACCCAAATGCCCAAGCAACCACCAAAATGATGATGATGATTATTATTATAAACCGGAAAGGAAAAATTGTATAAGAAATCTTCTATCCATATCAGTGATATTTTTGTATTGTTTACATACTATTATAATATTTAAAATTACTAATTAAAAAAAAATCATTTTAGTTAAGTTCATTGTTTTTTTTTTTGTTTTTTTTTTTGTTTAGCTTAGTTTTCATTTTAATATTAGTGTAAGTTTGTCATTTTAACTTTTTCTTAGTTTTATTTTTTATTTTTCAGCTATAGAACCTTTTTATACCTAATTTCAACCTAAAAATATTTTTAAACCTGTTTTTTGTATTTTATTTCAGCTTTATTTCAATAGATAAGAAACAATTTTTAATTGTTTTAGTTTTAGCCAACAACAGCAACACCAGTCCACACAAAAGTCATAGTAATGTAGCTTTGACACACCTTTGAGGAAAAGCTTTTAAAACACAACTCCACCTATTGATTCAGACTTCACACTTGTTAAATATCAGGGATATGATGTAATTGTTATCGCCTGGCATGAACTAACCTGCCAACTACAGCCAAACCTGTTTGACATTAGCTAATTTGACCATCAAAGAACGATCTGTCCTTTACCTCAAGAAACATACAGTGAGAAAACATCAACACTTGCAATATTACAGTTCTACACATTTCTATCTACACTTGGCTATTGCATTCTTCAATAGAACTTGATATAATATAAGGGAAGCTTCAAACAAGTTTGTATTGTTGTAGAATATCTATAGTATGACTGGCATGTGTGGATTTGGTCAACAAAGCATTTGACAACAACATCTGCATTTCTTCTACCTTCACAGAGAACAAGAGACCAATATGCATGCTTCAAAAATACTAAATGACAGGAATACTAAACGTCAGCAATGACAGACACACCCGTATAAGAAAATGAAAGAGAAAAACAAGCAGAATGTTAGAGTTTTGACCCATTTGGTAAAGAACATCACCGAACGTACTGCATGTCGCCAACAAGGTGGCAAACAAAAGCGGACACTAGGAGTATCTCTCTGATTTGTCAGGCAAATTTCCCTGCAAATGTTCCGTCAGTGAGAGGAAGCAGATGCTTGCGGAGCCATTGAGAACACGTAGAAAGGGCAGGGACGGTGTTGCTGTGGAAACGGGTGAGCAAGCAAGCCTGTTTACCAGCGTTGAGTCAGCCAGCATGCCGAGCCATGTGAGACTGACCCATATAGCAGCAGAGACAGGCTGATTTACAGCAACACCCATTCACATCCTTGTTAGTGTACACACTAAAGCACACATGAACGCAGCTCTCCTATTCTTCCATTTTCAAAAATGATATACAGTTTTTCTCAATTGCTTTGGCACATTTTTCGAAACAGTCTTAACATTCTCTAAACTGTGAGTGCAAATGTCACAACTGTTTGCAGGCACTTCAAAACTTTATAGCATGTCTGCAAAATGTAGTTACTCACCCAAAACATTTAATTCATGCTTCAAAACCTAGTTGTGTCAATAATTTGGCCAAGGCTACCAAAATCTAAAGTATTTTTGTCATTGTCAATGTTTAGTTGTTTTTTCACCACAACAGTCAACCGTGAAAATTAAGGGTTTAAACAAAAATCTCATATTTGTTGAGAAAAGTCAATAGTATGTAGAAAAAAAAAGTCTATGAACATTTGTATTTTTACAATGTTTATTTTTGTACTTCATGTGTATATACACAATACAAGTGTATTTACTGTACATGTAAAGTAACTGACAAGAGTAACAAGATTTCACTTTACATTTCATATTTGTGTATTACCACAAATACACAAACAACAAATAACATTCATGGGAAAAAACAAAACAAAAAAAAATTATTCTTGGTGGACTTGTCGCTCACGTTGGTCAGGCCAAAGATTTTCATCAACATCACATCTGATGTTTTCCATTGCCACACACCTTGGAAAAAATCTCCTTGAACGCCGCACCCATTCCCTGCAATGGTCAGCTGTGATGTCCTCACATGCAGCATTCATGGCATCCAACAAACACATCTGATTTTGTGGTCTATGATCATACACTTTCCACCTCCATGCTGAAAAAAACTCTTCTATTGGATTTAGGAATGGAGAGTATTGTGGAAGGAATTCCACTGTTATCCTTTCATGTGCAGCAAACCAGTCCCTAACACTGTTGGTTCGGTGGAAGCTGACATTATCCCAGACAACAACATAATTAGGCAAATGTGGTCTAACTAAACCTCTTTCTTGTTCTGGAATCAGGTCTCTGTAAAGTGCATTTAGGAAGGCCAGGACATGTTGGGTATTATAGGGCCCAATGTGTGGAATATGTGTGCTCACACCGTTCTCTGAAATGGCAGCACACATTGTAATATTGGCCCCACGTTGGCCTGGTGTGTCAATTGTGGCTCGGTGTCCAATGAGATTGCGACCACGTCTCCGGCCTTTGGACAGATTACAGTTTTTCTCAATTGCTTTGGCTCAGTTCTCAAATGATTTTTTCCCCCCAAAACATTAAGTTCAGATCTCTGAATAATTTGCTTCTTTTTCACATCAGATTGGAATTTCTTATTGATTTTTGATTTTCTTATTGATGCTGCCATTTCAGAGAACGGTGTGAGCACACATATTCCACACATTGGGCCCTATAATTCTCCATTCTCAAAAACTTCTACAGCAGTGATTGTGCTGTGGGCAATCTATATACATATATATATATATATACTCCCAAAGTTGATTGGTTAAATGGTTAAATGGTTGATTCATATTAGAGGTAATTTGCAATTAGGTTGCGAATGCAATTAGAGGTCATGTGCCAATTTAGCAGACATTACAAATAATGTCAATGTCAGATATATTTTAAAATATACATTCATGTATACTAATTATGATAATTGAATAGATCGTTTTGAATGTGATGGCTTACACAATAAAAAATGTCTGAGAAGTTCTGAAGTGTTTGACAGTGTAAGTGAGAATCGAGTCATCAGTTTTGATCAACAAGCCATATGCAATTATTTGTTGTCCAAACTGCAGACAGTTGTATGTACTCTTTGCACACATGTGCCAAAGCATTCGCAATTTGCTCAAATCAATAAGAAATTCCAATCTGATGTGAAAAAGAAGCGAATTGTTTAGAGATCTGAATTTAATGTTTTGGGAAATAAAAAAATCATTTGAGAACTGAGCCAAAGCAATTGAGAAAAACTGTAATAGACAGACAGACAGACAGACATACAGACAGACGGATAGATAGATAGATAGATAGATAGATAGATAGATAGATAGATAGATAGATAGATAGATAGATAGATAGATAGATAGATAGATAGATATTCAACACTGAATTGACTTGAATAATGCTGAATAATGACACTATTTCCTTCTGTTGTGCTGTTTGAATTAAATGTGTTTCATAATTGATGAACTTAGCAACACTGACATAGTTATTGAACCGATAATCTTCTTAAGAGCTGCTTTACAGCTGAAACTGAATGTTTCTTTTTTTCACACTCTATGAAATTTTTGTTTAGATAGATTTAGATTAGATTTTGGGGGTAGAAAATCTCTTGCCAATTTAGTATGCTAGATAAAAACTCTAAGTCTGGTCACTAACAAAAGTAATAGAACATTTTTTCATGATCCTCAATTATTCTAGTTAAAATTACGTCTGTAAACTGTAAAAAAAAAAATTATAAAAAAATAAATAAATTAAGCACTCCTTCAGTCTCTCTTCTTCAAAATGTAATGTTTAATTCAATTTGTTATCTGCCATTTCTTTGTAATTATTTGTGAAATGTATTAGCAATTTTTGAGTCAAAATTTTTTTTCATTTTGTTTTTTTTCATTGCAGCTCAAATATAATTGTGTGTGTGTTTGTGTTTGTTTGTGATGGAAACAACGTGAGGTGGGGAAAAACAATTCTTCTTGAGGGTGACTGCAAAGTTTCTCTTATTTATTCATTACCATGTCTGCTCTAAATTACTAATAAAATAGAAAGAAAGAAAGAAGCTGGATCTAATATCATCCAGATATAATGAAATAAAGGCCAAGGAATCAACAACCATGTACAGATGAACTAGAAAGATGAAAAAACTCTGTTTGGTGACCTGATCTGACTGTAACCCCCCACAGACCCGGTCTCACCTCTTACAAAGACCACCATGAGCTTGAAACACCAAACACGCTTTTCCTGTTTACCTCAATCAAACACAACTAGTTTCTCTTACTCTGATACTATTTTCTTTATTTTTTGCTGCTCTCTCTCTCTCTCTCTCTCTCTCTCTCTTTGTTCCCTCCATGTCCTTCTTTCAAACAATAGCAGCCCATCCTTCATCATCATCTTTCTATTGAGCTGGTCTCCATGGCTACACCTGTTCTACTTCCTTTTAATACCATCATTCTCACTTTCAGATAAATGAGACACTCTCAATTTCAGTGGTTCCTCTTTCTCATTTGCTCTCGCCTTGAGACTTCTCTAACTTCAGAGGTCATTCAGAGGATACACAGTTTCATTTCATTCTCCTCCCACAGATTCCAGAGAATCTGTGAATTCTATAAAGAGAAAGAGAGAGGGAGAAACAGAGAGATCTAATGCATCCCCGTGGTCAGGGCCTATGTAACAGCTCTCTGATGTATTAATGCTAGCTTAGCATATTCACAGCGCACTTGAGCGGATGTAGGATTCCAAATCAGTATTCACAGCGAGCAGCGCATGCAGCAGGGCCATGCCAGCACACAGCACACATGGAGATCGCCCGACAGTTTCTGACAGCAGAGAGAGAAAACATTTACAGCATATTAGCAGGAAATTACACCACAAATGACCATATGGGGGTGAACAGAATGACTGAAAGATATAAAGACAGAACAATAGACAGATGGATAGAATAGATAGAACAATATATGGAACGACAGATAGAGACACAGACCAGAAGAACAACAGCCAGAATGATGGATGGATAGATAGAAAGGCAGACAGAATGAAAGACAGACAGACCGATTGATAGACAGAATAATAGATTATTATAGATAGATAGATAGATAGATAGATAGATAGATAGATAGATAGATAGATAGATAGATAGATAGATAGATAGATAGATAGATAGATAGATGAAACTTGTTCAACAGGGTAAATCAACAGACAGTCAAAAAAATTATGTGCATTTTCATAAACGTGTAATTTCTCTGTTTTTGCTGATGAGTAAATACGATGAACAGCAGCAAATACTCACAGCTTCATTATCACAATGTGTGAATGTAATGTGAGAGCAATTTGAGAAGTCATGATAAAATATGTTTTTCAAAACGCTATAAACAGCTTAAAACTAGTGTGCAAGTTCCTCAAAAATTATAATAAGTATACACCAGCAGATTAGATGCAAAAAAATATAAAAATAATAAAAAACAATTGACTAAATGACACACTTGTGTAAAAAGCAACCTGTGGAGGAAGAGATGGGTCTCAAAAACTACCTGTGCAGAACTTACTATAAAGGCTCATAGCACAAACCGGTCCTGGGTCAGAGCTGATGTCTTCATATGTGTCTGGAATCCTTCTTTATGGAGCGCCAGTGTTTATTAAAGTAAAAGAACCAAGAATCACAATAGAAATACAGAAGAATTTGATTTAGTTGTCAGCACAAGAACAACAACATTAGAGAGATAAAAAACACTACATATTATTAATAATAAAATGGCGAGACAAGAGGATGCTGTTAACAGAAAAGTGCAGGAGGTATCCATTAGCACAATGTGTGTGAATGTTGCTACTGAATAACATCCAAATGTTTGGGGTTGGTTTTTGAAGTAGGTCTCTTATACTTACCAAGAAGCAATTAAATGATCGTAAAAAACAGTAATATTGTGAAATATTATTGCAACCAAAATAACAGTTTCTATATTATATTGCAGTCATTTTTTCTATTTAATATATTGTATATTTAATATATTTGAAAATGTAATTTATTCTGGTGATGCAATATATATAATATAATATATATATATATATATATATATATATATATATATATATATATATATATATATATATACAGTAAATACATAATGAGAGAGAGAGAGAGAGAGAGAGATACACTGTAAAACCCGACAAGTTAACGTAACTCAAATCGTTTGAGTAAACCGATTGCCTTGACTGTGCAACCCGACAAGTAAACTTAACTCAAACAGTTTGAGTAAACAGATATCCTTAAGTTAAGTTAACTCAAACCGTTTGAGGAAACCGATTGTCTTAAACCATTTAAGTTAAAAAAAACTAACAGTTATGAGTACTCTGAACTTAATTCAGTTGAGTTCACTGAAAGAAGATATACATTGCAATTAAGTGATTAAGTGATTAATTGAGTGATAATTGAGCTTTAGTGATGAACACCTGCTGTTAACAAACAGAATCACTGAAGAAAAGAGAGAAAGGAACTACAGCTGACTTCAGACACAGCCTCACTCAAACCTGACAAGTTATGTTAACTCAAACCATTTGAGGAAACCGATTGCCTTAAACCATTTAAGTTTTAAAACTAACAGTTATTAATACTCTGAACTTAATTAACTTAAAAAGAAGCTATACATTGCAATTAAGTAATTAAGTGATTAACTGAGTGATAATTGTGAATTAGTGATGAACAGCTGCTGTTAACAAACAGAATCACTGAAGAAAAGAGAAACACAAGAACTACAGACACAATCTTAGATGAAATCAACTGAAATAAAATACATGAAATCTCTCAAGATCTGATTAAACAACCCCACAAACAGCATCACCAGCTCCACTTATTAATAACCAGACTGACTTTATTTCTGTCAGACGTCTACAGAAGATCTTATTGAGAATGAACTAAGGTTTAGATGTTGATTTATTGTTTCATTTGAAGTAACCGTGTTAGAGATCAGTGTTTGCTTTAGTTGGGCTCTTGACCCTTGATTTCTGTCTTAGTCTTTTCTCTGGCTATTATAACCGTGTGTTTCTAAAACACATTTGTTGTAATTCAAAAGCCCAGAAGAAATATCATCAGGTGTTAACCTGTATCTAGGTGTAGGTTGTTATACTTTATATAGGTGACGATAATTATTCATTATTATTCACAATTATTGAGCCGTACAGAGTCTAATCTCTGATGAAATAGATGTGTAATTAGTTGAAGTGGTTCTAGTAAAATATGACACCAAGAGCCAGTGGTTCTGTGATAATCAGTTAATATAAAAATGATTTTCTAAACATTTTGTACACATAAATCTTTCTTCTATGTCAGTAATTGGTCAAACACAGACATTAATAATCAGAATATGAACCTCTACAATGGTGACGAAAAAAACATGCTGCAATGCATGCTGGGTATTATTATAGTACAAAACTCATCCATGGCTCCCAGCATGCTCTGCAGCATTTTTTTTAATGGTCACCATTGTTGAGGTTCATATTCTGATTATTGATGTCTTTGTGTGACTGTTTGACACCGTAGAGGTCCAAACTGTTTGTTTGGAAAGTCTTTGTATTAACTGATTATTACACAACCACTGGCTCTTAAAATCACTTTTACTATAATCAATCAAATTACACAACACCTATTTCATCAGACATTAGACTCCAAGCAGTTCAATAATTGATGATTATCATCACCAATATAAAGTATAACAACCTACACCTAGATACAGGTTAACACCTGATGATATTTCTTCTGGGCTTTTGAATTACAACAAATGTGTTTTAGAAACACACGGTTATAATAGCCAGAGAAAAGACTAAGACAGAAATCAAGGGTCAAGAGCCCAACTAAAGCAAACACTGATCTCTAACACGGTTACTTCAAATGAAACAATAAATCAACATCTAAACCTTAGTTCATTCTCAATAAGATCTTCTGTAGACGTCTGACAGAAATAAAGTCAGTCTGGTTATTAATAAGTGGAGCTGGTGATGCTGTTTGTGGGGTTGTTTAATCAGATCCTGAGAGATTTCATGTATTTTATTTCAGTTGATTTCATCTAAGACTGTGTCTGAAGTCAGTTGTAGTAGTTCTTGTGTTTCTCTTTTCTTCAGTGATTCTGTTTGTTAACAGCAGCTGTTCATCACTAATTCTCAATCAGCACTTAGTTAATCACTTAATTACTTGAATGCAAAGTTTTAAAACTTACATGGTTTAAATCAAGGCAATCTGTTTACTCAAACGGTTTGAGTTAAGTTAACTTGTCTGGTTTTACAGTATAAGAGTCCGCCAGCTCAGCAATTGGGAACTAGAGAAGACAAAATAATATAATATTAATTCAAGAAATTATTTAACGATTCTGGCCTGGGCCATTTGTGAAATGCACGTAACAATATTATGCTAAATAAATAAATAAATATTGCTGTAGTACCAGGAAAAGTCTAAAAATAAAAAAAAATAAATTAGGCCTAAATGATAAATAAAATAAAAGTGAAAAAAATTGGCTTCGGTGGGTCAATAAAGTTACTTGTGAGCTGAGTGCAAAATTAATGCATATATTAATACAAATATAACATAAATGTCTGAAAAAGTAGTACAGTTTGATCAAATATTTTGATTGATTTGATATATATATGCAGGTTTATATAGCCTACCTGATTTTCCTTCAGAAGTGTTCAGTTGACCTACTTTAGATGTTCCATCATAGAACAAGATGCCATTCATACAGACCATTCCAGAAAAAGAGAAATCTTTCGAATCACAAAGACCCCAGACTCTGACCCTGGACTGGGTTGTAATTATTGGCCACTTTTCCCCCCCAAGCATTTTCTAAAGATGCAAAGAAAAGCAATTTTGAGATACAATAAAAAGAAAAAAACTGCTCTGATTCACTACATTCAGACTGTGGCACACGAACAAATAAAAAAAAGGAAACAGAGTGTGTGAGAGAGAGAGACTAGAAAAAAAGAACCAATATACGGTAGGAAAAAAGAAAGACACAAAGTTGTGTAGTGTTTAAGGTTGACATGCGGACCAGCAAATGATTCAATCAGGCTATAAATGAATCAGCTTTTTGAACGAATGGTTGCTTCAGCTCACTCATTAAGACAGTCACTTGCTGACATCTACTGGCGGTTGTAGTTCATATTTAAAATAGTGGCTTATTTCATTTTGGCAATCATTTAATATTTCTACTGTACATTAAAATGTTATATTTAAATGTAACACTTATGCACAATCCATCTATGAATTTTGTTGATATTGATTTAATTTGATTGTTAATAGCCAGCATGTCTTTTTATTTGATTTAATTTATTAAATAACAAATGACATAAGAGGACACAGATATGACAATAACTTTTATAATACTAACAAGCCAACATCACATTTGGCCTTTTTTTTATTTTTTTTAAAGCCCGGCAATTAATGTAATTTATAAACTTGTTCAAATATTTTAATTAAAACCACACATTCAATAATGATCAAACACAATCAGGAAAAATTAGTAATCATTCAAATAAAATCAGTATCAGCAAAATTAATCTCTGCACAACAGAGGTTGCACAGAAAAAAAAAGTGTCATTAAGGTTTATTTACAGGCTTTTTAATTAGGCTCAGAGTTGGAATGAGTGCATTTAAATTCATAACATCAATGTTATGAGATTAATGTTTTGAATTTGGAAATGATTCATAAATTATTTAAATAACTGAATTTATACTTTAAACATGAAATTAAAACTGCCAGTATATGGTAAGTCAATGTCTTTGTCACTGAATTATTCTGATTCGTTCAAACGGCTAATTCTTTCAGGATTGAATCAAGTGACTGTCTTTATGAATGGGTCATTCAATCATTGACTCTCTAGATTTGTTAAAAAAGTTTGGTTGAAACAACCAAGCATTTTTTTTTAAAGTGCATGTAATTTCAGGTAACACATCTTTACACATATCAAACTTTCTCTTACTGCATCTGTTAAAATAAATTATTCTGCAAAACCCAAGGTTAATCCAAGATCATTTATCTGAAGCAGTCTGCTTTCACGATCTGTTCTGTGAGGAGCAGAAGCATTGCCATTGGCTGCAGTCTGCAGGTGTTATGGCTGATATTGCGAAGCTAACCATAGACAAAAATATCTGTCCACATTTTTTATAAACATGCTATGTTATGTTGTCTAAGTTCACTTTCTGGACTCCACTCCCCCACCATTACCAGCCCTGCTCATTGTAACTTCAGATTCAACCACTTCAATGATGTAACATTATTCAGCATCAGCAGACGAAATATGCAGACTGTCAGTCATGCAACAGACAGCCTACTCATTTCAGTTCTTTAAAACGCACTTGTCATAGCATCGAGAACAGCGGTGCAGCAAGACCTCATAGGCTTTTTTGAGAGAAGAACAAGCTATAAATCATGGTGAGTTGTTCTTGTTGTCAACCAGAGAAATGTAAATGGAAGTAAAACTAAATAATTATTCAAGTAGCAGTGAAGCTTGTTTTATTATCAACTTATGGATTTTAAGTAAAAGAGTTTAAATTCAAGGGGTTACAGAAGAGTTTACAGAAGTCATGTTGATTGACTCCACCCTAAATATTTAAAACATCTAGCTGGAATTATTGTTAATTACATATAATTCATATTATGTCATTTTAATGCCAAATGTATTTATATAGCAACTTTAGAAAAAAAAACAACCTAAAGTACAATATTAATAAAATAAAATGGTAATTAATAGAAAGAGCAAATACTAAAATCACATAACAAATTCTCTACAAATAAATGATCTGTAATCATACACACTGTATCAGGAATATACTGGCAATTTTTATCATTAAAAATGTGAGTTCATAACAGATTGTACATTTTACAAATTATGATTTTGTATTTAGAGCTTTAAAGTATACGATTGCATGTCTAAAAGGCATTACCTAGTAATATAAAACTATTTTACGTCACAGCATTTTATAATAAACAAATATAGCAATGATTATTATTATTATTCATTACAAACCTATTGCTTGTTAAAGCGTTGCCTATAACCTAGAAATGCTACACTTCCTGTCCTCATCTACTCTTTTAAAAATACTGATTAAACCACAGTGGGCCTCTTTCTATAATCTACACAAAGTACTGTGGTCTAGGAAGTTTATTTATATTATATTTAAAGCAGTAGTCTGTAACTTCTGGCGCTCTAGCGGTTCAGAAACCGACTTGCTGCGTGCGTGGGTCTTGCGGAAGAACATTGTTGCCGGAGCTACTTCTCTCTTGCCTTGTCCAAATACCCACACTCGCGGTCTCTGCACTTGACCAATTATATGACGCTTTTCCTGAATTTCACAAGCGAGGATGAAGACCACAAATGTGTGTCGAACTTTTCTGTCCCTGACGGGACACATTTATAGTGTTGTAAAAATGCAAGTGTTTACATAGCTAAATTTTAATTTTAAATACTTTGCATTTTAAAATCAACTTGTAAATGTCTGTTTAGTAGTCCCATAACATGAAATAATTTTAATGTGTGGTGCTTCTAATTAATTAAATGATAAAAAAGCAGTTGCAAATGTTGTACAAAATAAATATCATCACTACTCATCTTTGCATCAATAAAACTTAAAAGCATAGTTTCTACCAAATTAAATGTAATATCTAATTATCTATTCAATATTTAACTTGCATTGGAAAGGCTTCCGTGACCTCTGGTGAGATCAAAAAGTCTCAAGATTTTTTACCAGAACTTGGTGGATGAATAGCACTCCGAGCCTCAAATAGCACTCCGAAGCAGTATTTGAGATAGTCTGGATTTAGTGTGAGTTAAGGGCAGTGCGCTTTGCCGATTTTATAGTCTCATGTAGCCAGACCTTCAGACTAAAGGTCAGGGCCTGTATTCACAAGACATTTTATCTTACCACTAAGAGTTCTCCTAAATAGCAGTAAAGGTTTTTTTGCTAAGAGTTTTTTCTTAAAACCTATTCACAAAGCTGATGAGACAAACTCTTACTAAGGAATAGAGAGAAGTCTTAAACTAAGATTATAAGGTTTGATTGACCTCGTTGCTATGGATGACATCATGCTTCCTAACTATGAACACAGTTGGCTGATAGTCTCTGTCAGAGATTTATTGTGTTGCCAGATTCAAATAAAGGTTTTAAAATAAAGATGTTAATTGCCACATTTAAATAAAGATTTTAAAATGCAGGCTAAGTGTCACTAATTAAACAAGTATGCTATTCAGCTAATTGTCAGCCTCTTATATGTATGCTTCTCATAAACAATTAGTCAATATGCATTAGGGCTGCCCTCAACCAAAGACTTTTCTGGTCGACTAGAAGTTGTTCATTTTAAGCATTAGTCGACGATTAGTCGCACTTTTATTAATAAACCATATAAATCATAATAATAAACCTTAATAATAAGTTAATATATAAATTAAATAATAATAAGCCTATAAAGCGCTCAAGTGCACACAAAAAAGGCTTGCCATAGTACACAGCAAATATAATAATTATGAATTTGTTAGGGAAAAACAGAATGTACACTGCATTAACATTTTACTTTATTGTAGCGTCATAATTTATTGTTAGACTAGTGCTTTCTGTTTTCGGTTTAAGAGATGAAGTTGGCAAAACTGACTCGTCTTCTCTGCAGTAGTGATGCACCTGTATGCATGTTTCATACGGATTACATAATGTGAGAATATTTGTTTTCTGTTTGAATTGGTTCATTTAAAAGTTTCACTCTCTAAAGATATATTTTTTAATGTCTGTAATAAGGCAAGCATACACAGAGTTTCGAAGTGACGTGCTCAAGTTCACAGAGTCCAAGACGACAGAAAGCACATTGTTTGCTTTAATTATTTTACAAAAGCGCAACACTTTGTTGCTATTCGGAGTGCACACAAATAAACTTAAATTCTTTACAGATACAAAAGATGCATTACTCTTATCTGTATGACCAAAAATGAAAAAAATATTTTAAGAGCAAGTGATCGCAGCGGTCGATGAATGTTAGGTGAGAATATGGATGTCCTGCCCAATGTAGGCCTACTATATTATCACATAGACCAGCCGTTAACGATTTGTCTGTCACAAACTGTATAATTTTGCCACTTAATGTGGAATTTATTATTTTCTCCAACTAATACAATTTTGGCAGTATGCATATAAACAGACTTTTAACAGAATAATCCTGGCAGATAGTAAGACATACAAACATAAAAAGAAAAGATAAAAGCGAAAAGAGCTAGCCTATATATTAAGGATCAAACATTTGGAGTTGGCATAACCTCCAAACCAAACCAATTAGATTTTTTTTTATAAAATGTCCATATTCCGAGGTAGATTTCTGGCCATTTTAGGATATTTCAGATTTGGTCTTCTGAGGCTGATAGTGAGACTACCGTTTTTAAGACCTGAGACAGTCTTGCACACTTACTTCCTGTGGCGCACACCGCTCTCAAGTGGCCACGACCAAAGTGTGGGTTTTTGGAGAAGGCATCTGTTTGTGTCTATGACGAATCACGTCTACTCCGCAGCGGTTCCACCAGAACCACTCTGTTTACTAATATGATGAAATAAAACCCACTTCTAACTTCATAAGAAACTGACTTCATACATCCACCAAAAACAGCTAAAAGATACTAACCAAATTAGTTCTGAGAAAAGACACTGAAGCATTTGTTTGACACTTGCTTTGAGATCTTATCTAATTCAAAAATACACAAAAATAATTACCAAAAAGTGAAGTTAGTGTAGGAGAATAGGCTACACTACAGCATTTAAGCTTGTGCATTTGAATATTTTGGCATGTATTGATGACATTCCGATATTTTCAGTGCAGTCTGACTGTGCAAACATTGTTGTGATGTCTTTAAAATCATGAAACTTCTGCAAGCAGCTTCCTTACTTAAATAACCACTAAGTCTTTGCAAAATCACGTTGGCTCTCTTTCAGGTTTTGCATAACTGCAGTGTGGCGTCGAACCACACAGAACCAGCGTTGATGCGGTTTGAACGTGTGGCCTACATAATTGTCTTCATAGTGGGCCTTTCTTTCAACATCATGGCTCTGTGTATCTTCTGTCGCCTCAAGCGCTGGTCCGACATGCATATCTACATGTTCAACCTACTGGCTGCCGATTTCCTGGCCATTATTTTCCTACCTTTCAGAATACGGGATGCCTTTCACGAAATAGGTCCGAGTGAACTGTGTACATTCCTGCTGTGCGCTCAATTCTCCAACATGTACAGCAGCATCTTCACCATTACAGCCATCAGCATTCACCGATTTATAGCCGTCAGGTTTCCATTTCTGACCAAAGCACTGGCCTCCAAAAGTAAGACGATTGCCATTACAAAGTGCTTTTTCATCTGGGTAATTATAACAGTGATCTGTGTTATTAACCGGGAAGAACTTACCAAAGACAAATTAAAGACCTGCTATGAACGAGAAATGTCAAAAAAGCTCCAAACCCACTCTATCTTACTTCTAGAGATTTTAGGGTATCTCATTCCAGTGCTCACTGTCATATTTTGCTCCTCACAAACCATCTACATCCTGGTCAGATCCCTTGGGAATGTCCAAGGCAGGGATAGAGTGGAAAGGAAAAGGATTGCTGCAGTTATCACCGCGAACATGTTCACATTTATAGTTTGCTTCACGCCTGTTCACATTGGTCTTTTGTTGCAATATTTTTTAGATTATTCATGCAAACACTTTGTGCATGTGTTTTTTGATGTTGCCATGTTGATCGCTATTACCAACTGCTGTCTGGATTCTATTGGTTATTACTTTCTGCTGAGAAGAGTTCATAAAATAAACAAGAGATCCCGTTGAATGTTAAATGTTAGCTAAAATACAGTCTACTGATCTAGATTAGATTGAGGCAAGTCCCGGTGAGAAACACAATGAATGTAATAAAGGCTGGTCTAAATCAGACTGTCTACCCTTACATAACATTAGTCTTACCATGGTTGCCAGATTTACAACTATCATGATGAAAATAAAACAGTATCATGGTAGGCCTATATATATTATTTATATAAGTGCAATGGTATTACCACAGTATGTTCCTGTTTTTGACTGTTAGTTTCAGAGAGAGAGAGAGAGTGAGAGAGAGAGAGAGAGAGAGAGAGAGAGAGAGAGAAAAGTTGTTTTTAATATATTTTAGCAATTTAATAAGATGTCTAAATAATTATCCTCTGTACTTATTTATTTGTGCCCATAATTATTTTCATGATGAAGAGAATACATCAATTTAGAAATATTTATTATAATTTTATTAGTATTAAAATTATTATATTATATATTATATGATATCACATTATATTAAATTTAGTTTAAATTTTTATCCAAAGTGACTTTGATCACATTCAGTTTTTCACATGAGCAAAATCACACACACACACAAACACACACACAAACACACACACACACACACACACACACACACACACACACACACACACACACACACACACACACACACACACACACACACACACACCCACCCACCCACCCACCCACACATGATTTATGATTGGTTTCATTATAATATGCATTATTATAATATATTATTATATGTAGTATAAATAACCAATTAATAAAGAATACATATATTTATTTACATTCATACATTTTATTTTTATTTTGCATTTATGATTATTTCATAATTTCACAATTTTATTCATTAAATAGAAAATGTTTATTCTGTTAAAATATATTTATACCATGAATATAGTACACATGTATCAATAATAAAACAAACAAATAAATAAACAAAACATTATTTGTAATGTATTAACATCTGTATTTTTGCAGGGTTGGTTCTTGTCATAATCAGCAAGTGGTTTGCACGAGATGTCATGTAATGCTAAGCCGCCCTCTAGTGGTCATCTAGTGTATTTGTCACATGCGTTGTCACTGCAGTCAGGTGCACGTAAACGCATTTGGCACGTGACAGTACGTACAGCGACCCTATTATCACATGAACCGAGAATTGGCCCAGTGTTAAATACCTAATAGAGAGTGGGCTACTAAAAACCTCTACTATACTGTCATGTTGTTTTGAAATGTTACCATAATAATACAATGTTATATATTTGTAAGGTACCTTAATAAAAGTAAAATATGAAAACTCCACATTAGCCTACTATTTTAGGCAGCTCAGAGGTTTTTGCGACAGCTTTAGATCTGTCTGTTTAGTCATGTTGAGAAAAAATGTTGCAGTTTGTTTTGATGCTTTTCCCATTTTATTATAATTGCGGTAGGCTAACAGATGATGGATTGAGTAATTATATATATATATATATATATATATATATATATATATATATATATATATATATATATATATATATATATATATATATATATATATATATATATATATATATATAAACAGCACATCAGATTGTACACACAACAATACAACGTTTATGGTACAAACTGTTACACCTTTGACTTTTTTTAACCCATTAAAAAGCAAAGGACATGAATGAGTCAAATTAAACTGCACTGATACTAAATGCCTGATGTAATTGATATGTTGATGTGTCTAATTAACTTCCAAGTAACGATCCTTTAAAACAACATCTCTTTAGGCTTCAGCTCACACAGATGTTGCTATGGTGACATGGATCTCTACAGCAACAAAGAGATGCTGTGTGAAAATTCAATGTGCGTTCAGTGAAACGCCATCTACTGGAGAGGGCCGTGCAAATGAAGGAAACAACAACCTTTCTAATTGATGATCATGTATATATTAATTAGCTAGATATTGTATGCTTTAATCATGCTCAGATATTTCTTTAATAACAGCAGGATAGCTAACTAACAGTTAAAGTTAGCCACTAACAGTGAGGGACTGAGAGATTGTTTACAGTATATAATAATGTAAAAAATATATAATTTTTAACCATCTTTGATCAAATTTGATCTTTTCATTAGAAGAATGTAATAAGTAAAACCACAAAGCATCACTGAATGCAGTCAAATAAATATATAATACTCATGTTTGTGCTGTTGTTTTCCTTCCAAAATGATGTCACTTCTTGGAGGATGATGCCACCGAGGAATGAAAACAACATCCCAAAACATGTTTTGTTGTAAAGTAAACATTACTTAATAAATAAACTGTTTATTTAGAAATACATTGAGACAAGTCAAAAATGGCAACATCTACTCAAACCAAAGTAGTGCAGTTGTTAAAAAGTTGCTTAGATGTTTAATTAATTTTGTGAAACTGGATGTATAACAATTTAAATACTATGGTGCATCAATAATCAAACAAGTACCATGGTGCCACCACAGTATGTTACTTTTGGGAAAAGAAATACATTTTTTTATATGCAATATTTTGAATTGCAATAATTTTCAATATGGTTTGATTTAGAAATAAATTGAGACTTGACAAAAATTGCTTAAACTAGTGAAACTTCACTCCCACATTCAATAAATTGTGATTTTGTGAAAAATTAAAACAAACTAATATGATTTACATCTTTTAAAATTGTGAATTAAATATTGTTATACTAAGTTTAGGAGTTAACCTATATGGGTATTGCATAGTGATCTACTAGAGCCAGCAAAAGTCTGTTTTATAATTAACAATACAGTGTCTGGGGCAAGTGGCACCTATATAACTCTTTATAGTGATCCTTACTGCAGACTTACTGTCTTTCATTTAGATGACACATTTAACAGAGACATAGATCAAACAATCAAATGTGTTTATTAGAATGATAAAATCTCCATGTTGATTTACGTTTGAAAATAAGTGTGCGCTCCAATACGTAGTCGTGTGTGTGTTCTCATGTGTGAAACTGGGTGTATGTGTGTGTACTTCTATACATGTGAGATTATATAAAAACCAACAAACGATCAAAACAGTTTACACTGGATACCACCCCTGGACTTCTATACACAGGGACATTACATCATCGCCAGCGGAGGGGTGGAAATCAGGATTTGAGCTATGTACAGAGCAGCGGAGTCTAGGTAAACAACTCAACATAACACTGATTCAGTCTTACACACAGCCCTTCGTGTTGAAGGCAATTCTGTGTCACCAACCACATCCACTTACAAAATGCCAGTTATCAAGAGATCAAGAATCCTGCTTCAAGTCTGTGGCAAACAATAAATGTGATCAAAAAAGCGAATGAAGCATGGTGGAAAAAGTAAAACACACATAATTGGCCTTGATAATTGTTCTTGTTGTAGGATAATCAAAGATAAAGACACTCGGTTATGACAGCAAGTGCATATGGGAAAAAAATGGTTTTCAATACATTCGAAACACATTCAATATTTCCCTTCGACAATAATAGACCAGAATTAACAAAGATGGCAATGTGTGAAAAGAGTCATTGTCACTCAATATCTCTTAGAGCAGTAAAGACATAAAACAAACCAGAAATCATCCACACAAAAGAAAAATATCATGAAGTGTAAAATCATTGACATTTAAAGCCATTTTAATTTACACCAAGAGACTTTCTGCAAGAAACAAAATTGGCTTTAGGCACTGAATTTTCAAGTTAATGTGTGGACACTTGTATCTTTTCATTAAAGGCAGTTTGTGTGTGTTTCTTGATTTTTTTGAAGAAATAATCACTAATTATATTGGGACCTAGACTTAACATTTTCTGAAGAAAAAACAAGCAGTGTTTTTCCAGGGAAAACACACTTCAACAATACTAGCATGTTACTGTGATTGCTTACTAGCTCAAGTCTAAATTTTCTCATTCAAGAGAAAAAAATTGTTTCATCATCTGCCAGGCAAGAAACTCAAGTCTGATCACTCAGTAAGCACACCTCAGTTAGCAGCTCAATTTGAGGTATCGATAACACAAATAGCGTGCGACAAGTAACACTTTGAAGAAACACTTGTTTAGGAATCTTCGTAGCCTATTAGCAAACTTGGCGATTGTATTTTCTGTTGGCAAACACTTCTGAAGATAGATATATGGCACAGTTTCTTTTAAAGATTGTAAATCTGAACACTTGAAAACTTTGAGATGTTTGTTGAAAGTACATGATATCTTCCTGACGTGCTCCTTTCTCTACATGTGGTAGTACATTAGCATATAGCGCATGTCCTGCATTTGATTACATGCTTGGTGTCCTTGACCTACAGGTAAGTAGTTATATCCTTGCATTTCCTGCCAGGATCTATTACCTGTGCTCAGGATCCTATTTCCTGCCTGGTGTATCTTCAAAGCTGAAGAGAGGAGATCTAAATACATACACACAGTAATTTAAACACATAAACACGCACACATAGCGCAGTCAACCATGACTCTCCTTTCAGCTGGATTTATGAGTTAATCAATGTTCAACCGACCGTAGTACACAACTGCAGGAGTGTGTGTGTGTTTTCTGAGAGCATCAGCAATAGTGTGTTCGTGCTGTCTAGGATAGAGGAGTATGTTTAAGTGATGTGTGTGTAGCATGTGCTTTTAATTAGAGACATCTTGCAGGTGCATGAGAACCATTATTAAGTGCATTCCAGTGTACTCAAGTGTGTGTGGCAACTCATCTAATCAGACATCTGCTTTCAATATCTCAGACTGATGCTATTAGACATTTAATAACAATGCCAGCCTATGTGGAGAGGGACACATGTGTGTGGGTCTTGCAGAAAGTGGAAGCTGGTGAAAAGGCTATTTTCCAAACCCTAGAGAGTCAACCTGCTGTCTGCTGTCATTTTAAGGCAGATTACAGACCAAAATGAACTTTTGAAAGTTTTGAAATAATCTTTTAGGACAACAACTCCATTAACAGGCCCCTAAGGAGACACACAAAGAAATTTGCTTTGCTTGTTTCCTTAAAATAAAGTTAATCTGACAATATCATGTTGCTTAACTAACTTTAATAAAATCAAAAATAGTACATTTTACATTTTCATTACTTAATTTGAAATAAGATGGAACTATTTTCTGTTGGTTACAAACTGTTAGATGCCATTAAGAGTAATGTTTATTCATAAATTGATTGTTTAAAATTCACATTTCAATGTCAGAGGTTTGATTCCCAGGGAATGCATGAATTGATCAAATGTATACCTTAATGGCAATTTAAGTCACTTTGGATAAAAGCATCTGCCAAATGCATAAATGTAAACTCTGTCTCCATCTTGAATTAAACTGCTTTAAAATTTACTGGCTAGGTAGGCAGCTCACTAGAGTTTGGAACAGAGCCAGTGGGTGTTTCTCTGTAAATTTGATTATGATACTCTTTTAGTTTTCTAATGCCTTTAGGTTTCTCTTTGTCAGTTCCCAGATACATGACTGGAAACATGCAATCTATGATCTCTGTTGATCATGAAGAACTTCCAAATGACTTCCATGATTAAAAACCAATCCAAATAGATACAAAAAAAGGGGAAATGTATTATGATGTATATGACAAGCAAAATAATTGGTTACTTCACAGACAAACAAGCACCCAATAACATAACTGGCCTGAAGTCACATGACATCGCTTGACTTTGTAGTCCTTGTAGTTCTTGCATTGTGATTCCTCTTCTCTGGGTTTCCATTACTGTTTGCTCTCCTTCAGAGTCCAGGAGAAACAAAAGATGAAATGGCATCTTCAAGGAAAAGAGTCCAACGGTCCTCAAGACAGATTCTGTCTTACTCTGTCTCTAATTGTGTTTTTATTTATTTATTTTTTTAGAAAATGGCGGGTATATTTACCTCAGTTCACTGCTCCATGTTAAATTTTACATATTGTGTAAAAAAATTCACTGTACAAAAAGGAAGAAACAAAACAAAAAGACAAAAAAGACTAGGAATCCAGCATGTTCTGCAGTTCTCAATGTTTAGTTTCTCTGATAATACTCACAGAGCTACACAGAAATTCATGTGGCTGGGGCCATGAAACTCATCCGACCAAAGTTTTCTCTCTCTCAGACTCTGTAAAGTCTGAATTCAGGGCTGAGGTAATACTGAGGTAAAGGCCTCAGCTCACTCAACAGAGATACAAAGTCAAAATCACAAAAGATTTCCGAGCATAATCTTGTGTTTTCTATTCATACATTTTGGTCAAAGTAATTCATCAGAGCAAATGGCGTACTGCTAATCTTACAAAGCGAACTATGATACGGGGCCCCGCCCACATATAGTGATGTCACACACAAGTGTTTATAATGGAAAAAGTATAACTGATGGAGAAAGACAGTGTTATTATTTTGCGTAATATGGCCCTCTCTATAATTTGGTTCTCTTTATTTTCCCATTTAATATGCTAAAATAGGTTCAATTCATCTTTCTATGAAACAGTGTTGTACTACTTGAGCATGGACTCAGACTTGAATGAGCTGGTCTTGAATAAGTCAAAGAAAATATGCTCTTTGGACTTGAACTTTAGACAGACTTCAGTCTGAGTCTGATCTTGTCCAGATCTGAGTACTACAACACTGCTATGTATGTTATGGAGATAATGTGAATTTGATGGGCTACAAGAAGTTATAATAGTTTGAACTAATCAGTAATCACTGAGAGAAGCAATTCTGTAGTAAATGTTCTAATATGAAGTTTTTCGTCCAAATCTTTCCTTCTGACCAGTTGACCTGTCCAAATATACTGTACTCCTACAGCATTTACACTGATGTAAATGGAGTGTCTTGTTCGCCAGTAATCACTTTGTTTTGAGTTTGGAATCGACCATTACTCCAAGGAACTGTTGGGTTCTTTGTTTTATATGGAGTGAACAACTGTCCCAATTCCCAATTGAAATGCTGTCGTTATATCAAACTTACAAATCTGCTGAAAGGGGAACCTGCTAAAGAGTGGCTAGGTCTGAACAGATTCAGGGATAGGTAGTCTTCAAGATGGCCATGGTTCTTTCCTCCATCTGATAAAAGTGCAATAAAGTTTGGTAAGCCGCACTCATAGTCAGTCTGCAAGAACCAGAGTTACAGGGAAAAGAACATCTCTGTCTACATATTTGTGTGATTGTGAGTGATAAATAGAGAGAAGGAAGAGGTGTTTCTAGTTGGAATGGCTGCTTTTCTCATAGTCAGTGAGGTCCATTTTAGCTTGTCCTCATGCAAGCAGTTCCAGTCAAATGAGAAAAAGGATGACAAGCAGGTGAGAAAAGAAACAGTGAGAGAGATACAGAGAGCTGCTGTGATTGGCCAGGTTGCGCTCTGCAGTCCACATGAGGTTTCAGCCGCTCATGTTTCACCAATTTCTCGCTTCTCTCATCCTTGGTCCTCCCTGCTCACTGGCCTGCCGGTGTCCGATCGCTCCCTCCCTTCCCAAGCAGGTGGCTGAAGTCTGCCAGGTCGATTATCCCCCGGGATCCGTGGAGCACAGAACGTGTCAGTCCTGCAGGATGCTGTGGGGCTGGGGTGTAGTGGTGGCCCGTTGGAGGTATGCCATGACTGCTGAAGATGTAGCCTTCATGGGTCCAGCGAAGAGGCTCTCCACTGTACTCTATCTGCGTACTGGGGGCCGACACCACTCTCCGCCGGTCAGGGGAGTCTTGGGGAGTCATGGGGTAGTTGTATTCACCTGCTGACTTGCGAAGAAGAGTGCCTGAGCGTATTCCATGATCCCGGTACTTGGAAAGAGAGACATAGCGTTGGCGGTCGATCCCGGTCTCAATGGCTTCCTCGTGACGTCGACCGGTTCCTTGCAAGAGTTTAGAGCTGAGAAACAATGTGGACGGTGGAGGTGGACACTGGGTACCCACCGAGCTCAAGTAGGTCTGACTCTGGTCCCAGCTGGATCCGGAATCGGACAGGCATAGCCCACGTTTCTGCTGCAGGGGAGTTTGCTCGGGTGTAGGAAGTAGACCTGGATCCAAGTCGCCTGCTTTGACCCAACCATTGGGCATGACGAAGAGTGTCTCTCCCTGTGAGTGTGGCCGATCTGTGCCGCTGTGCCGGGATACGCTCATCACGGAGCCACTTCTGCCTTGTCCCATCATGCAACGCTCCTTCTCGCTCTTCCGCTGACTACTGGACGAAGGAGTGTTGGTGTGCGAACGGTGACGGTGTTTTTGGCCCATTATCCAGCACACTGCCAGGCCTGAGAGCGCTGCCCCGGTGGAGAATGCAGAGACTGCAGCAACAACCAACAGGTTCAAGGTAACAAGACTTTCAGGCTCATCCATAAAACTCTCATGCAACAGACCTGTGAGAAAGAGAGAAAAATATGATACAATACAAAAACAGCATCATGTTTCAAGGTCTTGAAGGCCAAAACTCAGTTTTAGGACTACTAAAAAACACTGTAATGATTACAACTATTGACATGATTAAGCTTGGGAAGACTAATCATTTAAAAATTGACAATCAAATGGCTTACAAATGCATCAAAGAAGCTCCTCATGATTATGAAGCGGTGTGCAATTGATCTATTGAGTTTCTGTACATTACAGTCCCAGCAATTGATCAGAAAACAAGAGATGGTTGACTACAGTCTCCCCTAATTCAGTAAACTAGTGTGTGTTTCAGTAGACTGAGGCCATGGCCTTCCAGAGATGGAATATGACCTTAGAAACCTTGCACCTAAAACTCCTGCCTCAAAAACCGTAAACATGCAAACACCACTGTCAATCACTTACCATAAAGGCTGATTTATACTTCTGCGTGGAACCTACGCCGTAGCCTATGCATAGACGCACATCCTAAACCTAGCCTACGCCGTAACCTGACGTGCACCTCTCCAAAAATCTAGTGCTGTGATTGGTCTGCAAGAACCCCTCCTTCCATATGTACTTGTGTTTTGTGTGTATTTATGTGCACTTTAATATATTTTAATGTTACATCTTTTTATATAAAATATAACAAAGCAAAGAACAAGGGTCTTATTTATTATACTACACAGCATTATACATCTCTAGTTGTCCATGACAAACAATGTTGATCTGCCGTGATTCAAGTCCTTGTGGAGACAGACAGAATGCCATTTTCTCCTGTTCCATTGTTGTTTCCGTTTGTAATTTTAAATAATGATTTAATGATTTGATATTTATTTTCCCCTGTAGTGGCTATAATACTTTTGTGATAAGCCGCTTCTTCTACGGCTTTTGTCTTGGTACTGCAGGTTAGACCAGCAACATGCCCATGGACACTGCAGACTAGTGGCTTGCATGTGTACTGCACCATGACATGGACAACAACGCAGAAGTATAAATGAAAACTGATGCATAGCCTACGGCGTGAAGGCTACAGCGTGGGTCCGACGTAGAAGTATAAATAGGCCTTAAGTAACCAGTACAATTGAGCTTTATACTGTAAATAAGAGTAGATGTAAGAAATATTCAAATTAAAGGTGTCTAAAGAGATCATTCTGCAAATTCAAAGAATGCAGCAGTTTTTGAAGTTGATGACTCATGCTCATAGTCTGCTTTCTAATCATTTCTATTGGAATTGGCATATGTGTAATCCTGGCCTTTCTCTTTCTCTCTTTTAATAACAGCATTTCTTGTACTCTTTCTTCTGCTGTTCCCTGTGAGATGTCCTTGGTTTTAACCTCTATGTTCTCAGTCTACTTCTTTTACTCTATTATCTCCCCTCTTGGCTTTCTTCTCGCTGACTATCTCTCCTCTAGCGATGCCGTTTATGTGTGGGCTGTTAGCCGTCTCAGAAATGAGAAGCTGTCAGACTTTGCGTCTACTTCAGTGTCCAAACTAGTAAATCTCTTGACAGTAAGAGGACTTTTAAAAGAATAGTTCACCCAAATGTGGACTTCATTAAAGGTAAGTAAGATTTTTGAAAAGAAATTAATAATTTTTTTATATAGCAATGATGCATTAAATTGATCAAAAGTGACAGTAAAGACATAAATAATAAATAATTTATAATAAAAAATTATAATAAATGTTTTGAACCATATTCATCAAAGAAATCCTCAAGAAAAAAATCTATTATGCTTTCCACAAAAATGTTGATCAGCACAACTGTATAAACTGTAATAATAATTCATAATTTTGCTGTATTTTTGATCAAATAAATGCAGCCTTGGTGAGCATAAGTACATAAAATGTAAAAACAGTACTGTTTTGTAGCAAATTAATATATTTCAGGAATCCTCGAGAAAGCAACTCGCTGGGCTTGGCTGGATAACTTAAATAGCTTTCTAATGTAATCCAACACAAACTCTGGCTATGGCCAATTTAAATGTACTTGGCTACTTCTGTCAAACTCCAGCAGCATCAAACAGAGTGATTTCAAACAAGCTCTGAACACACCTCTCTCTCTCTCTCTCTCTCTCTCTCTCTCTCTCTCTCTCTCTCTCTCTCTGTTCTGATCTTTTTTGGCATTCATTGTTTCACTCGTCTCAGGCTCTTTAAAATATGACTGAACTTCTGTGTGATGGATGGAAAGAGCGAGGACAGAAGAAGACAGGCGTTTGATGTAGATGAGAGGACGGCTGACCGGCAGACTGGAGCTGTTTCAGCAGGAGTGCTGAGATTAATGAGCCTGTGACTCTGGTTCATATATCCCAAAACCAAATCATATCAGACTGGCCAGACGGCAGCCATTTTACAGATACATCTATATGAGCTCATTATATTATGTATGTGCCTATACATTTCTTTTCAAGGATCTCTTTAATTAGTTTGATAATTCACAATCAAGTTATTCCTGCTGCAAAGACCAACATTTCCAGTCTGGTTTATGCTGGTTTATACTGGTTTAGTGCTGGTCTGGTGGAGTTTGGCGATAAAGTGGTTAAAGTAAACTAAAACCGTTTCTGTTAATTAATATAAATATTTGCTGAAAAAGGCAAATCAGCAATGAAAAAATAAATAAATAAATAAATAAAAATATTAAAATTAAAATAGGACAAAAAGAACATTTTTGAATCACAAGGACGAAGTTTGCAGAATTTTGTCGAGTTGTGACATTTATATGCTGTAGTTTTTTTATAGTTTAGTATTTCCCCGGTAGCCCCACTATTGCAGAAAACTAGCAGCTCTGTCATAATCACAGCAGAAATACCAGTCACTTTTGGAAATAGCTGTAGGACAGCAGGGGGCCTTGAGTCAAAAAGGGTTAGAACCACTGTTTTTTACGCTAATGGAGAAAGTTGTTGACCTCAACTCCATTAAACAGCACATATCAATCCAAATGTGCTCTCAAAACTCAGTTGTGTCTCTTAAAAGCTTCAGAAAGTCACTTTAAGTCATAGAAAAGTGTCCCTAATTCTTTTCCTTAATCAAACTGTGCGAAGATTAGAAACCCAAACAAGGCTTCTGTTTACCATTTTTATCTTCATAGAAACAGATTCCTTGAGTGTACAAACTTACTAAGCCACTGAACTCTATTTTTATTTCATTCTGTGCCCTCTCACTTGCTCTCTTATGTAACTCAGCTGAATCTATACGACTGCAGTGATATATAACTTCTTCTGTCTGAATCTGTTATGCTCAAGAGCTTTTGAAGATGAGACTCGGGAACCTCACTGCTGTTCCACATTTTGCTAAACCTGAACTTTGGAACAAATGTAAGCGTTTTGAGCCATGAAAACTGGAGAGATTGACAGAGAGTGTTTCATATGCTGCCAGATTCGCAAAATGCCATTAAGAGCGGAAAGCGAATCTAAGCTTCTGATTGGTTGGAAATATTAACCATCTTTTGTCTTTTTAACAATGTAAACACTGTTGCTTACTTGTACCCAGACACCTCGTACTTTAAAGAAATCAATTAATTTCTTAAAAGAAAAGACTCAAGGCTCCGTTTCTCTTTCATTATCTTCCTCCATCTCTCCCGAAGCAACCTGACTTTCTCGTGACTTTGACTGCTTAAGCAAAACTTTTGAATCAGATCAGAATGGATCTTTTCTGTACTGTTGAAGAGTTGCAAGAGAATTCTCTTGAGGAAAGACAGACATGCTGAAGATAGACCGGGAAGCTAAAGGTCACATCCCAACAGGTTCACAAACTCACCGTCGCAGTCTCCGAGATGTGAGGTGTTTCCATATTCAACATCCTGCACGAAAGGTAATCTGCAAAACAGGAGAAAAACGGATTTGAACATAAACCGCAAATTCACAGATTAGATACACGACACACATTTTATGCAAGTAAGCGACTGCAAATGCTTCTAGTTATGCGAACTCAATTTCAGGCGTCATTGCTTTTAGAAATGTGTCCGAACACAATTCAAAACACATTCGATGTCAGTTTTCTTTTTCAGGTCAGTGACTGTCATGGCAGACAAAAAATGTAACTGTCATGTTTACCAAGCTACCTGAATAATAATACATCTGGTTTAAAGGTAAACAGTTTATTTTTGTTTATATTAAATAACTTTTTTTATTAAATATGCAAATGTAGAACTGTAGAACTTATGTTATAATTGGAACATTTGTTTTGTGAAAATGTTGTTTGAATGATCTATGAATGTTATTTCTGAACAATGCAAACTTGAACGAATGAAAAGTAATGTTTTTGTGGTAACTTTTTGAGAACATTACTAAAGTCAAAATAACTTTGAATGAACTTTATATTAATGTTACTAGAAGAACTTGCTGAATGTTTAAGAAACCTATGTAAAAGCATTTTCATTTTGGTTGACAGTAGTGGCTCAGAAATTTAACTCTTCACCTTTAATGGCCAGAATTTGAGGGTGACTCGATTGCCCTGTTCAGTTGAGTTTTGAACAACAGGGCAGATATATATTCTGATTTCTAACTTACCTGGTGCCTGGCCTCAGGAGTGAGCAGGTACTTCCTCTGGTCCAGCCGCAGTATGGATCTCTGGACGCAATGCAATTTCTACACACACACACACACACACACAAACACACACACACACACACACACACACACACACACACGTATATATATATACAGTATAGATAGACAGATAGATAGATAGATAGATAGATAGATAGATAGATGGATAGATAGATAGATAGATAGATAGATAGATAGATAGATAGATAGATAGATAGATAGATAGATAGATAGATAGATAGATAGATAGATAGATAGATAGATTAACAGTGTGTGTGTACAATGTCCATATTGTATAGCAATACCAAAATAATATATAAAATTAACAGTAAATTAAATTGAATAACACAATAAAAAGAAATCATTATACCTACATTTATTGTATATACAAAGCATCAAAAATTAGATGCTTTTACTGCATATAAAATAAAAGTAGCTAGATTTACATTGTGAACAGCAACAAATGTAATTAACTTTAATTAATTATTTGTTATTATTTTATTTTAGCCTTATAGATAATTATCATTACACAATTATGATTTGTCATTTAAATTTATATTATTTAACAATGCATTTACATTTAGTACTGTATTCTTTGTTCAGCATCTATTTATATGAGCTTGTGCAAGGAGGAAAAGGAGGTTTAAAATCTGTGTACAGTGTAAAAATTATTTACTTGAGTTGCAAATAATACAGAGATTATTCCAGAATATCAGAAAATACTATTTCAGTCTTTCTACTTCAAAGTTTCATGGTAAATTCAATTTGTTACAATTTTTTTAAATTATTAGTACAATTTACTAGTACAATTTAATTGTTTCTATACCATTTTTCATCTAGTGTAGCAATTTCTGGGTGAACAAAATTCTTTTTTTTTTTTTGGTTTACCACCCATGGCAGCACGGGCTGCTGGTGCAAGTCATTTGAGCGACACATGGTGCTGCAGACGTACATAGTGGATTGCCACAGATGGTATGACTGCACTGTAATGCATCCCACAAGATGAGAGAGAACGTCAGCAGACTCAATCAAAGCCTCTACCATTAATCACGGCTGAACTGCACCAGAACTTTACTGCTTCACAGGAAGAGACCGTTCCAAATGTGCCGTACGGGAGCCCGGCCAGAAGGAGTGTGTATGTGTGTGTGTGTCTGAAGGAAACTGTAAAAGCTGGGTCACAGTAATTGCAAAGCCGCTGACGAAGCAGTGTGCATTTGGGTGGCACAATTTACTTTAAGATGGAAAAATGGGAATGTGTGTGAATGAGAGTGTGTTTAATCAGTGTAAAAACTGAAGGTGTGTATGTGTTTGTGTGTGTGATCTTACTTCATGCATCTGGAGTGCAGTTGGCAGCGTGCGACAGACACTCTCACCACGCAGGAGTGGAACGCCAGCAGGAGCGTGTGACTGGGTTTGTCCAGGGTCAGAGAGCGAGGCTGCCTCGCCTGCACAGAGTCATCACCGCACCTACACACACACTGAATTCATCAATAAAAGCCCACATGCACTTTTACAACTAAACATTTCCTAGAACACAAATACGCACACTCATTAAAACCCAACAACTTCACATCAGTGTGAGTCATGAGCACATTAACACACAGTATGAGCACCCATACTGCAGCAGGGCAGAGACATTCGAACTCATTTCACATGTGAGAAGGTTAGCTCACTACAAAGGTTATCTACATATACAACTTACATACTGTATATGCCATTTACATGTCGTTTTAAAGATACAGTTGCAAAAAGGGGTTAAGAATTAAAAATGAATGAGTAAAACAAAGACATTTTCCAAAAGACTAATAGGATGGAAAGTGAAACCGGGGACAGGTAAAACGTTTACTATAATGAATTAAAAGAAATCATTCTAATGTGAACATTTGCTGCTCAAGAAACATTTGAAATAGAATTTTTGTGTAACAGTGTAAATATCATTACTGTCACTTTAAATCAACTTAATGCATTTTTGCTATACTGACCTAAAATGTTTGAATGGTAAATTTATGGACCAACACAGAATGCATTACCTATTAAATTTATATGAATTATAATTTTGTAAATTCCACTTCCTGTCATTTAACTAGAACTTCCTGTTGGGTGTGGCCAATTCAATTTCCAACTTGTGAAGCGAATTCTTAAACTTTCTCTTTTTCTTCGGTAAGCTCCTGTCTGTCTGTGACTATAAAAAAGTGGCAAACAGCCCAAAAAAATACACACTAAAAGAGATTCAGTCAGAGTTGGTCTTTTTCCAACACACATTAACTGTCAAGCTGCTAATAAGGCATTCAATTACTGCAACATCTCTGATTAAATTACGACACCAGCGTCTCAGAGAAACTCCCCAACAGCAGGTCTACAGATATCAGACATGTAATCTAAACACTGATAAATAGCTGGAAGACAAGTGAGACATATTACAGGAAGTTGTGTAAGAGTTTTGGATGCCATCCAGAGAACACCTGAGGCAAGCCAGAAGGTCAAGCAGACACAGTGATCTCTTTGTTTCAGGTGTGTGTGTGTTTCTCAGCGAGTGCGGCGTCCTGCTGAGAACCTTATCTCAACCGCCACACAACTCGCCTTCATCTCCCAGCATGCATCTCTCTGAACCTTACTGTTCATCCTCCAGACAGGTATTGCCTTTCATCTTCAAAACCCCAGCCATGTTTTCATCCATCTGAGCACCACACGCTCACACACACACACACACACACACACACACACACACACACACACACACACACACACACACACACACACACACACACACACACAAATAATCAGAAACCCAGCTGAATCATTTTGCCTTCTTTTGCTTTTGAGGACATTTTCAGAGGCGCTGTTTGTGGATAAAAAGTGTGGATTTATTTCTTCAGTTGCATTTGATACTGAATATCTTTTCCTTTGACAGTGATAAAGTTTTTAATCCAGGGCTAAATGTCAACAACAGTAAACAACTGCGGGGCACTTCTTGATAAAAACAGATTTTTGGAAGTCTGGAAACAGATGAAAGGATGTTTAGGACAAAAACAACTTGATCTCTTCAAGTTGAAATCCTCACTTTTCAATCCTGTAACAAGCTGCCTTATCAGGGAAGGCCAAAAGTCATCAAAGTATGTCTGAATCCATTGTTTGCATAACATCTTGTCTACTAAGCTGCTTTCATCTTTTTGGAGGTAGCATAGATTTATCTCTCTTGGGTTGTCATATTCTTAGTGTACACTACAGGTAATAGGGTAAACATTTTAACTAATAAACATCACCATACTTTCCTCAGTTAATTCAGGGTAGGCGATTTCGGAGAGTATAGCAATATCAAACTAGTTTTGAAAGCATAAGATCCCACCCTCCCTGCAAGCCACGCCTCCTGTAGTGTCTTGCCTCAAACTGGTTTCAAACAAAAAATCCCTTCACCTTTCTGGGTTGTATCCCTCCAGCTCTTCCAGAAAAATATTGGTGTTGGAGTACGGGTTCTCCGGGATGGGCGTGATGAGGAACTTGAGAACGGTTCCCCTGGTGGATCCGAGGAACACTACAGTCCGATTGCGATGTGGGCCTGCCTCAGTGTCCACCACCATAGTGTTCAACTGGTACCTTTAAAATTAAGAAAATAAAACAACATGCACACATTACAGAAGCTTATTGCTTTTCTAAAACAGTTGCAACATTAATATGATGAAAGAAATGTTCCGACAAGAATATATTTCATCATGCTTACTCTAAGCTGTTTACACTAGCCAAATAAAACAGTGCTTTAAAATCAACACGAAACTGCATTTGCAAGCCATTTTGCAACCATAATGTGATATTTTTCCAAGTGACACAGAATATTGAATAAGAAAAAAAAATGAAACCCTGTATTATTTCCCTACCCACACGGCCTAGTTACAATTCTGAGGAATAAAACAGTACTTTCAGAGTTATTGAAGGTATTGCAATTTAAAAGAGATATTTTTTTATAGAACATTCATTTCTGAATTGTGCACCGGAACATTAAAAAAGTAAATAGAGTTCATTTTGATTTGTTGAATTCTGCTGGCGGTCACAGTTTGTCATTTATTTTAGCTTCAAACATTAATCAGATTTTAGTGCCGCCGCTATCTGTTTTAAACCATTCTTGTTGTGTTATTCTTACTACAGCTTAAGGAATAATTAAAAAGGGATGTCAGAGATAAGATGTGTAAATACTCTCTCTGTTGAGACTTGAGAAGATTAGGTGTAAAAAGGCTTATTTGGATCAAAGTTTACAAACGCAGAGGATTTTCATCAGTCTCTGATGGCTCACACCAACTTTTAATTTCTGAGTACTTGTAATTGGTTGTAATTGTGAAAAACCTGAGCTGACTATTTTACTTCAAAACATTGAAGTCTTTATGAAGAGTAATTCACTAACGTTTATTCAAGATAAACATTCAGGCAAAACGGTCTGTTATTGCATATGAATCAAATGTACACCAGAGTACCATTCTCCTTTGTGTCAATTTACTTCTTGTTATCATGAAGGAATCCAGTGGCCATTTGAAATCAAATTTTTAAAAGTGAGATGATTTATAGCTATATTTTTTCCTCTTTGCAGAGCAGCTTTGCTTTGGTTCTGAAAGCCTCAGGCAATTTACTCTCCGCAGAAGCACTTCTGGAGTTCAGATTTATATTTTAACTAAGGGTTTTTTTCCCCGTTAACCTTGAGAGACACTGTAGGAACGCTCTGAGCAGGAATGAGTCCTTTGAGTGGCGGTGCTGCTACATTAGCCATACTACAGCAGAGCTCGGGCTCCTGATATCTCAACCGATTTCAGTTTTCGCAGCACGGCTTTTAGCAGGCCTTGAGAATTGTGTTTCACCTTTTCAACTCTCAGCAACACACTTCGTACAACAAGCATCTTGCGGTTTATTGATATTTTTCCATAACACCTGTGTTGAGTAGCTGTACTCATCTTACCGGACCATAGTCTTGACTATCCACGGTCTGTGTCCAAGCAAAGGTACTGCTTCATCCATTAGTGGATGAGTTTTGATGAAATTCAGCACTTCATCAGGAAGGGTGTTGGAGGAGCTGAATCTCGACCCCTGGACAGCACATCCTCCAGGCCTAGGAAAGTAAAATTAACGCTTGACATTTCAAGCTACAAACCAGAAGAAGACAACTAGCTATCAAGCAGTCAATCAGTAGAATGATGGATAGATGGATGGATGGATGGATGGATGGATGGATCGGTAGAAAGACAATTAGTATTAGATCAGTAGAATACTAGAACAATGGATGAATGGTAGAATGATAGAATGAAAGATGGATGGATGGATGGGTAGAATGATAGAACGAAAGAGGAATGGATAGATCAGTAGAATGATGATGGATGGATTGGTAGAAAGATATAATGATGGATGGATGGATGGATGGATGGATGGGTAGAGGGATAGATGGATGGATGGATAGATCAGTATTATGATAGAATGATGGATGAATGGATGGGTAGAGGGATGGATGGATGGATGGATTGATCAGTATTATGATCGAATGATGGATGGATGGATGGATAGATCAGTATTATGATAGAATGATGGATGGATGGATGGATGAATGGATAGATCAGTATTATGATAGAATGATGGATGGATGGATGGATGGATCAGTAGAAAGTTAGAATTAAGGATAAATGATAGATCAGTAGAATGATAGAACGGTGGATGGATTGATGGATCGGTAGAAAGATAGAATGATGGAAGGATGGATGTTAGAATGATAGAACAATGGATGGATAATTGGTAGAAAGATAGAATGATGGATGAATGGATGGGTAGAATGATAGAATGAAAGATGGATGGATAGGACAGGATAGATAAGTAAAATGATAGAGTGATGGATGAATGGATGGGTAGAATGATAGAATGAAAGATGGATGGATAGGATAGGATAGATAAGTAAAATGATAGAGTGATGGATGAATGGATGGGTAGAATGATAGAATGAAAGATGGATGGATAGGATAGGATAGATAAGTAAAATGATAGAGTGATGAATGGATGGGTAGAATGATAGAATGAAAGATGGATGGATAGGATAGGATAGATAAGTAAAATGATAGAGTGATGAATGGATGGGTAGAATGATAGAATGAAAGATGGATGGATAGGATAGGATAGATAAGTAAAATGATAGAGTGATGAATGGATGGGTAGAATGATAGAATGAAAGATGGATGGATAGGATAAGATAGGATAGGATAGATCAGTAGAATGATAGAATGATGGATGGATGGATCAGTAGAAAGTTAGAATGATAGAATGAAAGATGGATGGATAGGATAGATCAGTAGAATGATAGAACTATGGATGGATGGGTGGATGATGGCTGGACAGATGGATGGATCAGTAGAAATTTAGAATGATGGATGAATGGATGGATCAGTAGAAAGTTAGAATGATGGATGAATGGATGGATCAGTAGAAAGTTAGAATGATGGATGAATGGATGTTAGAATGTTAGAACAAAGGATGGATAATTGGTAGAACGATCGATAGAACGATCGATAGAACGATCGATAGAACGATCGATCGATCGATAGATAGATAGATAGATAGATACCTGGGTTTTGGTACCAGTTCATCAGGTACAGGTGTCCAGATGGAGTCTGGTGATTTCTGCTCCTTGAATCTGCCCTCAAACACACGTGCCAGCTGCTGCATGTCAAACGCACACACCGCCGAGCCGGGGATGCTGGGTAAACACAGAGAACAAGAGGGTCAAGACACATCACTGATCCAATCCACACCTCAAACACACACACACACGGTCTGACACATTTTCAAACTGACATAAAAATGACGAATTGTCAAAGTGACATGTCACAACAAGACGATTCGTTTTTCTGGAGCTGACAGACTAATTGACCAATTATCCTCTACTGCATCTCATTAGAGAGCATCTCCACAGCCACTCCACAGCTATTCCATCAGATTGATAAAAACTGAAAAAATAAATAAATAAAAACGCAAACGTGATGCAAATTCAAGTGACTCAACAAGCCCACCATATTTACATACAGCTATTGTATAGCACATAGGCTTTATTATCCATATAACTATACAGCACACATTTGGACTGATTTTTCACCTTTTCGTGGTGCTTTTTGGTCACTATATGCTTTCAGTGTATGAAAAACATCTTCTATGTTTCATGAAAGAAAGAAAAGCCTCTTTGGAAAGACATGATATTGAATAAATAATGAGTTTTATTTTTTGGGCGAATTGTTCCATTTAAACTGTGGAAAAAAGCTACATATTATAGCTTGATGCACATGAAACAAAAAGGAAATCATAGATCAGACACAGAAGGAAACTGTAAAATGAACTGCCAGGATGGGCAAGTGTACAGCCTGATGGTGTGTGTGTGTGTGTGTGTGTGTGTGTGTGTGTGTGTGTTCTGGTCTGCAGGTGTTCACCATGTGTTCCAGGGCAGCTTGTGCCTCTCTCCTCCACTTCCAAATGGCGGGAGGTCAGATGGGCTGTTGAGGAAATTTGGATCCTCTTATCTGTCCAGCTTTCAGCCACAACAAGACCACAAATCTTATCGAAGACTTGTTGTGAACGTATATATATATATATATATATATATATATATATATATATATATATATATATATATATATATATATATATATATATAATTTTGCAAATAAAATGAAAATTCTGCTTTACAAGCATCATAAGAATATATAAAATAATATTTCACAATATTACTGTATTTACAGTATTTTTAATTAAATAAATACAGCCTTGGTGTGCATAAGAGACTTCTTTCAAAAACTATAACAAAAAAATCTTATCAACCCCAATCTTTTTGAAAGGGATTGTTTTTAAAGCAATCTTTTTATTTTACTGTTTTTTAAGTCAAATTTTCTAAATATAAGTACAATTATCTAAATTTTAATTTCTAAATATATTAGATCAAGTTTTAGACTAATATATTAGATCAAGTTTAAGTTTTCGCCTCATTTATTTTTAGGTTTCTTTTACCATAATATCACAAGTTATGCAATAATTTGAAATGTATTAAATAATAATAATAATAACTCCACCCTATCCTTTTCTTGGGAATATTGTTTAGATTAAATGTATAAATGAATACATAAATGTAGGTTTTTACTTGTTCTTAATTTAAATTCCCATCCTATTAATATTTTACAAAATCTTTGTAACTTTGTAAAAAAAAAAAAACAACAACACACAGTTTCCTCCAAGATGTGTTATAATTTTGTTAGGAAAACAACAGCCCAAACATGTGCAAATATTAACATGCATTTATGAATCTTGTGATGTTTTGTGGAACAGGAGCAGACTGCAGTCACACATGGTCCCATCAGCCGCTCTCAGAACGTGTGTTTGGACCACGGAGACAGATTTGGCGAGTTCTGCCCGGTGTCCCGCTGGAGCTGGAGAGAGAGGGCTTTTCTGCACCCCTCACCTGACACCAGACCTGCTGAGCCAACACTGGACAACATTTGGCCAAAACTGTGCCAATGCTGGGCCGGAGATGAACCAAACCTCACTGTCCTTTATCTTAAATGACTGGGACAAAACCAAGCCCCTGCACCTCCACCAAAACTCATAAAGTGTCTCTCACAAAACAAACTTTCATAGACTCAATCCCACAAACGTTAGTCAAAAACAGCAGGTTGGCTGGTTTTAGCTGTTTTATTATTACTATTATTTTTTTCATCAGAGAGGTTACTGTCATACACAATTTTGTTTCCAGGTGGTCTAAAATAACCTGCGAATCAGGTTTGTACAGAAAATCAATATTAATAAATATATTTAATTCAGCAACTGGAAAGCATCAATACGAGGTTAATTAAAGTTAAATTAAAAAATGACTATTTCACTCAGTATTTTTGCATGCTATTTTATTTGTATTAGAGTAATTTTATTACTATTTTGAAATTGCTTTTATTTTCATATTTCCAGATTTCATTTTACATTTACATTTATTCACTTAGCTGACGCTTTTATCCAAAGCAACTTACAATTGCCACATATGTCAGAGGTCGCACACCTCTGGAGCAACTAGGGATTAAGTGTCTTGCTCAGGGACACATTGGTGTCTCACAGTGGATTCGAACCTGGGTCTCTCACACCAAAGTCATGTGTCTTATCCACTGCGCTAGCACCACCCCTAGTTTTAGTCTTCATTTTTAAAAATATATACTTTTATATAGCTTTAATTTAGTTTATTTCAAACCTACAGTACATGACTTTATTTCTTGTGTGGAACATAAAGAAATAAGTTTCAGTTTCAGTCTCAGTTCCCACTGACTTCTGTTATATAGACAAAAATGCAATGAAATTCAATGGGAACCAAAACTGTTTGGTTACCAACATTCTTCAAAACATGCTTTTGTCATAGAGATTTGGAACAACATGATGGTAAGTAAATGATGACAGATTTTTGGTTGAAATATGCAGCGAGGAAGCACACTATTTAAAGCTTATGTTTGTATAATTTAAAGCGCTATATATTTGTAAATCAGACAAACGTTACTCAACACAATGAAACCATTTAGGGAAAATAATTTTGATGCAAGCTTGAATTTGAGACAATAGCTACATTATCCTGATCACAATGAGAGTGCAAATCCACACAGACTAAATAAAACTGCAGCAGACAAGACAGGTCCAGTGCAATCATCCCATTTGGATATGATGAGGTCTGTTCATTCAATTCTAATCATTTCATTTCTGCTCAGTTTCTCAGTAATATCCCCCACTAATACATACACATAAAATATGTGGTCTGATCTGTTAAATATGGGCTATTGGTAATTGAAGGGCCTTTGGGAATGAAGGGTCTCATTTGGAAAATTTGGAAAATGTGTGCAGATTGATGGACAGAAACGACGCAGTGGGCTTGGTGTTAATGGCCTGATTTGGAGACGGGCCTGAGCCCACCGCCTGCCGCCCTTATGGAGGACATCTGTGCCAAAAATTACACCAAATTAACAGAGATGTCACTGGATGGCATCTTGCTCTCTGTCTCCTTTACTGAGCTTGCCAGTGTAGCACAACCTTATAATTACATCAACTATTTAAAAAGAGTAAAGGGAAAAACAATAATGTTCTACAAGTGCCATTGGGGCACTGACACCTTTCTCATTTTACCTCAGCAGGTGACTAAAAATGAAAGTGATTAAAAGAACAATGCACTGTTCTGACACACTGTGATTTCATTAGTACTGTAGTGTTTGCTAATCATTGCTCATAATTAAAAGTCTGCCTTCATTTACTCCCCCTCATGTTGTTTCAAACCTGCATGACATACTTTCTTCTATAGAACACAAATGAAGATATTTTGATGAATGATATTTGGAACAAAAACATTAGTGAATCCCATTGACTGTAATTATACTGGCAAAAAAAAACCCATTAATATACTGTATGTATATATTAAATTTCACCTTTTTTATTCCACAAAGAAATAAAGTCAACATGTTTCTACACTACCTTTTAAAAATTTGCTCTTTATTTTTTTTGTTAAAAAAGTGACCATTTTACTCGATATGTTTTGCATGCTATTTTATCTGTATTAGAGTACTTAATTTAATATATCTTTTTTTTAAATAGTTTTTTTTCTTCATATTTTCACTTTAAAATTGTAGTTTTGGTTATTTTGTTATGTGCTTTTGTAAAGTTTTTCATTTATTATATATATATATATATAAATAAATTGTTTAACAGTGACAAAGACATTTATCATGTTTTATGTATTTTAATATTTATTATATTATTATATTTTAAATAAATGCAATTAAAATGCATTAAGGATTTCTGAAAACAAGTTTTTAAAAAAGTAAAAAAAGGAATGTTTCTTGAGCAGCAAATCAGCATATTAGAATGATTTCTGAAGGATCATGTGACACTGAAGACTGGAGGAATGATGCTGAACATTCAGCTCTGTATCAGGAACAATTTACATTTTAAAATACATTAAATTGAGCATAAGAGACTTCATGTAAAAACACTGAATAATAATAATAATAATAATAATACAGGAAATTCTTCAAAAATCAGTTTTGGATGTGCATTGCCACTGCAAAAAATGAGACGTGCAGACAGGTTTCAAATAGGATCCACTCGGAGAACACCTCTGAAGCCAGTAAGCTGTCAGAAGTTTGTAGCCTCCAACTCTAATCCAGCCAATGAGCTGTCAGATGCAGTGATCTATAGTCTTGTAAACCTCAAGCTAGACAAACAAGCTCTACTTTCACTGTGTTCTCTCTGGCACTCGGCCCTGGTCACCTATCGTCCACTATTTTAAAGGCTTTCTGGCACCATGCCTGTGTAACTGACCAGCCCAGTGGGCTTGAGGTGAACAGGCCAAGATCTCCTCATCACACATTTGAGACAGGACACGACGGGGGGCTGAGAAATGAGGACTAAATAAGAAAAATGGACAGGGCACAAAGCAGGAGGGGCTTTATGCTTTTTGAACATAGGCAGACTATTTGTGGTTACTAAGGTAAGGTGTTTAAAAATACATTTACAAAACAACAGTAAACAACTTAAGTTAAGCTAATAAGCTATATCAATTGCCAACTTTGTACTTTTTTGTACAATCGTATATTTTTTATTCTACAATATAATTTTGATTAATAATAATAACTAATAATAAACACTTCTTGCACCAAATAACAATATTCATTAACCTAATTGTAGTTGATAGTTGCAAAGAAACATACAAAATATCAATACATAAATCAGTTAACATTCAATAATAATAGTAACAATAACAGTAATAATAAAAAAAAAATTCAATACAAAAAATAAATACAATTATCATCCTATGTTTGGTTATATGGCTTATATATGGTTATTTGATAATAATCATAATACAAATCAAACAAAATATTCATAAATATATATTTTTTAAATTAAAAAGGTAGTAAGTCAGTCAAGGCTGTGTGTTACAGTATTTTTTAATATGGTTAAGAGAGATAAAATCACTGTTATTGACAGCTACTCGTGGCATATTGGGTTATTCACTGTTCACATGTAGAGAACAAAATCTGGACCAAAATCAGTCACAATATGGCCATAAATAAATGCATATATCAGAAAATTTGGGCACAAAAGGGTACAAACGTTTCATTTCATGACAACTCCCCATTCATCAAGTTCCTCTTCCTTTTTCAAAATAATTTGCTCTTCCCTTGTAGAAAAATGACCACATCTAGCAGAGCAGATACAACACCAAAACCATTCCCCTGGAAGCTGATGATGAAGCTCATTTTTATTCTAATCATACGAACACAACGAGAGGTAATCTAGTGAAAATGGCCCTCATCATCTGCCTGATGGACTGCAGTATATCATACTGAACACACACTCGTCGCACGCTTACTCTCTTACAGTGTGTTACGAGCACTCGGGACCCACACAAAGAGCTGACAGAACAACACGATCTAGAACAGAACGATTCATTCTCTTTGATAAACCCATGAGCTCAGATTATCGGCTGGTTGTTCTACAGTCTCTTCTGCCATCTCTCTTGCTTGCTTTGTCTCCGTACATCTTTTATTCTAGGTCTACAGTATGTAAATGTCTGTTCTCTATTGGGTGTTATTTCAAGCTTCATGCTGCGCCAAAATGCAAATTCAGTATGGAATTCAACATCAAATCTTTCGTTTTTTAGCTTGTTCCAGTGATCATTTCTTTCGAGGCACTCCCAGGTACGCTGTGCCACTGTAAAAAAAAATCATTTTACATTTACTGTATGTGTCAATCATGAAATCTTTGGCACCTATTTTGAAATGTCATTCCACTATTTCCTCTGAGTGGTTTCAGTTTCCACAGAAATAAAAAAATGTCAGTGTGTTTCATCTCTTCCCTTCCTGTGAAAAATTAGCCTGTGGCAGTACTTTCATGAGGATAAAACCATGGTGCTTTGCAAGATAATCATTGTAAAATAATTATCATAAACATCAGCAAATGAGTTAGGACTAATGTTGCATTACTTACTATAGTACTGTCTGAATACCATATTAATACATTCAACTGTTTTATAATGTTTTTGAAAGAAGTCTCTTATGCTCACCAAGGCTGCAATTATTTGACAAAAAACTGTAATATTGTGAAATATTATTTCAATTTAAATGACCTGATTTCTATTTGAATAAATTTTAAAATATAATTTATTTCTGTGATCAAAGCTGAATTTTCAGCATCATTACTCCAGTCTTCAGTGTCACATGATCCTTCAGAAATCATTTCTAATATGCTGATTTGATGCTCAAGAAATATTTCTTATTATTGTAAATGTTTAAAAAATGTTTATTTTCATTTTAATGAATAAAAAGTGGAGGCTGAGAATAGAAAGGTCTAAAGAACAATTTATTTCAAATAGAAATATATCGTTAAATTTCTTTTTCTCTCATTTTTAGTTAATCTAAAGAAGCCTCGATAAATAAAGTGTTAATTTCTTAAAAAAAGATTAAATAAAAAATCAGACAAACTGCTTTAGTTAAAAGTGTCTGTCAAATGCAGAAATGTAAATAAACCTTGCAAGTAAAGTACATTACCTCATAGAATACCATGGTATTACCATCATAATAGTGTCCAAAACCAGTACTATGCCTACAGTTCAGACAGAAGCACATTCTCTACATATATACAGATGTTTGCAGCACTCTCTTTCTCTGACTCACTCTCTTTGCACATTTTGACAGATGTCACAACCACTACTGTAAACGACAGCACTATGTGAGCTGGCCATTTACAACACTGTTAGAATGTGTTTATACCGTTTCTTAACATCTCTGATTACAGAATTGTAAAGAGTTTTTTTTTTTTCTACTAAGACAATCAAACTCTCCCGACTCTTCACTTTATCATTTTAGTAGAGAAAAACAGCCCTTTAGGCAGAATATCAAAAGAACAAAATCCAAATTGTCTTGAAATTGGATTCATTCGTGCTGCTCGCTTTCAAAACAGACTAATAAGAAGCTAAATCACAGAGGAAGGAAGGTGCGCACGTGTGTGTATAGAAACATTTTCCATTTCCCTTCAATTTAGTTACATCTCGTAATCTTTACACATTTACACTTTACACAATTTGATGGGAAAAATCTACTTAATCGTCATTAAAATAATTCCATACAGCAAAAAATAAAATAAAATAATAAAATAAATAATTTGGCATTATTTTAATGACTTAAATAGTTAATGAGATTATGAGAATTTGGTGGGAAAAATATGCTAAATTGTCATGAAAATAAAAAAATAATATCATAAATAAATAAAATAAATAAATACATAGATTTTATATATACTTTATATATTACAATTTGTAATGGAATTAAATAACAAATATATTTATTATATTAAAAATATATGTAATATTGTAATAAAAAATATTTAAAAATTATAGGACATCATATCATTATTTGTTTTTATTTTAATTACTGTAATTATAATGAGATTTTATTCATTATAATTATAAGCATTTGGGTGGGGAAAATATGCCAAATTGTTATGAAAATAATATCATAAAGAAATAAACAAGCAAACAAACTTTTTTTCTGCTGCAGGATATTACTGACATGAAAATAAACCAAAATAAATATATAATTTTTATAATGATGTCATTATTTTCATAAAATAAATAAATATATTTATGATATATAAAAATAAATAAAAAAATAAAAAAATAAAATAAAATAAAATAAATGTGAACCAGGTAAGTTCTTGAGAAATTCGACTTTACAGTGTCTTACACATAATAGTAACTGGACATATCTTGGATTGGAAGCTGATAAGATAATAAATGGTGCCAATATGATTTGAGGAAACAATCTTCTCAGAAGTTTTTGTCCCTATTGGCATCAGGGCTGTCTGCATTCATCATTCAAACACACAGATTGTTCCACTATAATGCCAGCGATCACACCGTCCTCTTTAAGATTTCTCCTGTATGAGTGTGTGTACCTGTTGGAGGGTGTTGAGAAGACCCCCAGGATGACGTCCCTGCCCTGCATGCGTATGATGGGGCTGGTGGACTGCAGCAGGTTAAAGTAGAAGTGCGAGTCTCCCGGGATCGAGCAGTTCAGACGTGCTTTCAGAAACGACGTCCACTGGCGCTCCAACACCCGCTGAGAGCCGCCCAAATCACCTTTACACACACGTGCCACGCGGGACACCATCACCTAATGCACACACACACACACACAAACGTATTAATAATGGACTGTTTCTTACAAAGATGCAGCTTTTCACTTGTTAACAAAATGTTAATTGATGGACTGGAGTGATGTGGATTATTGTGATGTTTTTATCAGCTGTTTGGACTCTCATTCTGACGGCACCCATTCACTGCAGAGGATCTATTGGTGAGCAAGTGATGAAATGCTACATTACATTAAAAGTCTGTTCCCAAACTCACCTACATCTTAAATGGCCTTAGGGTGAATACATTGTCAGCAAATTTTAATTTTTGAGTGAAATATTCCTTTAAATTAATTTTGTTTTTGCTACCAGACATTTACAGTACTGTACCTTTAATATGTAAATGAGCTCTATTATGATTGGCTGACCTCTGAGTACTGGGCGGTGCACCATTAAGTTCCTCAATACTGAATAGTCTATCAGTAATAGCTATCCATGGGCAGTCATTTATTAATGTGCAAGTTATGAGCATGACATTACAACCTAGCTTAATTGTGAATTATTAGGTAAGCAGTTTACTTTTAATAAATGGAAAGAATACATTGTTGGGGGCAGTAATAACAAAATAATTATTTTATTCAGCAAGAATAAAATAATTATTTTTTTTATTTTTTGAAAAGTTTAATTTTTTATTTATTTATTTTTATTATTAGTAGTAATGATGCAAATAAATTCATTTTTGCATCACAGGAATAAATTACATAAAACAAAATATTCAAATAGAAACCTGTTATTTTAAATCATACATTTTGTGAAGTTATCATATTTCACAATATTACACTTTTTACTGTATTTTACTGTAATAAATGCAGCCATCATAAGAATAAAAGACTTCTATCAAAATCAACACATTTTCTCAACCCCAAATTTTTGAACAACAGTGTAAATCTCCGCCTGTACTCCTCTTTCTTACCTTCTCCAGGTAGTTGAACTCCATGGCCATCTCCCTGAAGAAGAAGTAGATATGAGGCCCCCATTCCACGGCGCTCACAAAATAAGGCTCTGTAAGACACACACACAAACACAAACACGGGCTTTCACTTTACAGTCTGAGGGCGTCCTATGGAGAAATTGCAGCTCAAATAAGAAAACACTCATCAGTCATTATAAAGACATTTCATCTGAACAAACAACATATGCACAGTCCCAGAGGAAGACAGAGAGAGAAAGAGATATACAGCGAGAGAACTGAATGAGGCAGAGATAGTCCTCATTAAACATGCATGTCCTCTTAAATAAAGCTAAGAGAGTGAAGTGAGGACATTCAAAGGTCTTGGCCTCTCCTCTCTCTCTCTCTCTCTCTCTCTTCTTGAGCAGTACTGTATGTGTTTTATAAAGCATACGCAGGTCTATGTGGCTCAAAACAGGATGTCAGTCTCACTCCCTCAGTGATTCTTTAATAGAGATATTCAACTTATAGCTCTCCAGCATTCAAAGTTCAACCAGAGAGCTCTAAATTATACACACATCCAGCTTTTCTCATCTGAATGAGGCTCCAAGAGCTCTGTGCAGTTTCCTGTGGTTACAAGGTCTCACATATTTGTGAGAAACAACTCAGGTAAAAAAAAAAAAAAACATCCCATTTGGTTTTGTTAGCGCTCTCGGTATATCTGGTGTGAAATCACACTCAGAATTCAATTCTGTAAACCGCTTGCTGAAATTATTTTAAAATCCACAAAACACACCCTACTTCAGGCTGCCAGGGAGACTGCAGAGCGACACGGATGAAACCCATTTTACCAAACATTTCCTGAAACAACTTCAGGTTCAGTGCAGCTTGACAGTTTATGTGGTTTGATGAAAAGAAAATTAGTTTGACTTTGCCTTCATTTGAATTCTGTTGCTGTATCATTAAAAATAATGTTGAATATTTGTATAAGTTGTCCTACTGAAAGGCCATATTTAGTGCCCAAAATATCATAATGTTAAAATCACTTCTGATCATGTCTAGTTAGTAGACATAAAACAGCCTAACTACTATACAGGGCTTCTTTTAAAGTCAGACAGTCCACCGACTAGTTGATTTAGAAAATATGTAGTTTTGCCTCTGTTTAAATGGAGCTGAGCTCTGATAACTCCACCTACAGGAATTACTTTGGTAATACAAAGCCATAAGTCTTTTTTTAACAATACAAAAAATACTATAATCACAATTAATTGCATATATTGATGAAAAAAAGTCCCTAAATAAGAAAATGTTTTAAAAATTACACTATCTTTCCATTTTTTTGAAACATGCTCATGAAAACTTTTTATTTTTAATACAATGAAACAGTAATTTTGTGAAATATTACTACAGTTTTAAATAGCTGTTTTCTGTCTGAATATATTTTAAAGTGTAATTTATTCCTGTGATGCAAAGCTGAATATTCAGCATCATTACTCCGGTCTATAGTGTCACATGATCCACAGAAATCATTTTAATATGCTGATTTGCTGCTCAATAAACATTATTTATTATTTCCAATGTTGAAAACAGTAGTATTGCTTTTTTTTTGTGGAATATTTTTTTCTGGATTTTTGTTGAAAGGAAATTCCAAAAGAACAGCATTTATTTAAAAAGATTATTGTGACATCATAAACATTATAAAATGTCAACTGTCACTTTTGATCAATTCTTGCAAATGAAAGTATAACATTTTTTTTTATTATTACTAACCCCAAAATTTTTGACTGGTAGTGAGTATACAGTACATTGGAGGGGAAAAGTGCATTAGGAATGTTTAAATCATTTTCCATTCTTTAAAAAAGAAAAAATTCTGTGTCAATGCCCAAGAACATTCATAAAATCAAAAACAAAACAGATGACAAATAAAACCAATGTATTGATATTACCAAACATTCAGAGTTTTATTTTATGTATGAAACAGTACCTCTGAACCATTTGGAATCATGCTTGATCGTTCGCAGGGCAGGACTCTCTCCCAAACTGCGATAAATGACAGCGTCGATGGCCAGGAAGTCAGTCACTGTCCCCGTGAACAAGCTGCCCTCTGAGGTCAAAGGGCAGAGGTCAGCGGTCAATAACCAGAAGTGAGGATCGACACTGTGCCAGGATGATATATGTGGCAAAGTGTTCAAACAGAAAGTCCTTGAGCTTAATGATGTTAAGAATATGGTAAACACATTAATGGAAGCAAATAAAACAAGGCGATATTAAATATTATTATGCGGTGTATCCACTGGATGTACAGCTCAAATTATAACAGATTAAAAAGAATGCTAAACAAATCAGTACACACTTAACCAGGAAAGCGTGTGGGTTACCTGCAAACAGAGCCACGTTAGCGTGTTTGGGATCGTAAGGACATCGAGCCATTCCACTGATGGGCTCGCCGATCAGTTCCAGAGTGTCTCTCTGAACAAACACACACACACACTGTTTGTGAGGACGAGATACGACACTTTCTGAGAGGATGAGAGCTGTTATAAACCACACATATCTCCAAACACATTCACAAGTGCTGCTATCTATTTCTACACGCTTCCAGCAACAGTCCAGAGTGTTAGTGAGCGTGAGACAGTGCCTTCAAACACAACTATAGCACGTGTCGATTTATCTTACAAATAAAACAAACCTACCAAACTGTCTCCAGAAAGGTTTTTTTCAATTTTATATGAAGCAATAAATCAGCTCTGATGTTGAAATATACTGTAAAAACAAAGATTTGAAGATTTTACAACAAAATGTGAGATTTGGTTAGAAATTCTGCTCAAAACAAAAGGGTGACTCTCATGAAGCATCCATGTGATTTTACCCCAAATCCAAAGGAAAAAAAAGAAAATATATGTTGCATTAAGTAGATGAAGCATTAAATACCATATGACCAAGTGATCATGTAAAAAAATAAAACAATAAAAAAACAATTCTTTGGTCATTAGTTTATGGAAGCCCATTTCCGTCATGGAATAAAAAAAAAGTCAGAACTACAATATATAAACTCAGAATTGGGATATAAACAAACAAAAAAAAAGTGACAAATAAAATAGTCACAATCTTTTTATTTTTTGTTCTGTGGCTAAGAAAAAAAAAAGTGAGATGTAAACAAAGTATTGCGAGAAAAATAAATCTGTTTGAAATCTGAGTTTAAATCAAGTCTAGTTTATATCTTGCTTATATCTTAAAAACGAAGTACGAATTGTGAGATAAAAAGTCACAGTTGCCTTTCAGAATTTTTTTGTTTTGTTATTCTATTGTGGAAATAGGCTTCCATATTAATGCTTCATTTTCTTAATGCAAAATAATTTCTTATTGTTTCCCTTTAAATTGGGGGTGATATATAATCCAGACATGTTCCTAAAATATTCACCCACAAAACAATATACATATGCATTCATGCTTTCGCTTCAATTCAAATGAGCATCTCTTCAGGTTCTCCAATGTAATTATGTGCATCCATTATTGAGTTTTAATCATTACATCAATTGCGCTTCAATCAATACTGATCCACTCATATGAGTTCAACTGAACCAATTCATTCTGAAGATTCAGTGGATCGGACTTACAAAGCATATCTTAATAACTGGACTGTAAAAGAACATTTATTTTAGTAGTAAAACTGTGAGGTGGGTGACGTTGCAAACAACACAGAATATGTAGCTTAATCAAAATCAGCAATAAACAGCAGTATTAATCTAGATGTTTTCTTTGCTACCTTAAAACAATAAAATGCTGTTGAATTTCTTCTATATGTAGTAGGATGAACAGAATTGTATCTTGTGTTGTTTGTGTAGAATTGCGCTCTACATGTTTGCTGAGGGTAAACACAGGGGAGACTCACCGTGTAATTGGCACACAGCGGGTTGAAAGCGTTTGTCCCGCACACAAAAAGCCCTCCATCATGGCTCAACAACACCTTAATATAATTACGACACTCCTCCTGAAGGAAAAAGAGAGAGAAAGAAACGAATTACTCTGGTCAAATTTGTTTATGGTTCATGTCTGTTTACAAACTTCACAAAACGGTACAGAGGTTGCATTAGATATATTTCGGTTTTCAGTATTTTAAGGTCAGCTTTTTACCATAGTAGTGAATGATTGCATATTTTCATACTATAGTATTTTGCAAGGTACAGTACTTGCAAAATAATCTTACAGGGAACAAGATGATATATGTCTGAGAATCTAGGATATTATGATGATTCCATGTCCGATGTACTATTCCATGAAATGCAATGCAATGAAATACCTTTAGAAACATTATTGTCAAATTAATTTGCCCTGTTTATGTTTTATTATATTATACAGCAAGGCCTGAGAGCACATTGGAAATCTGGGGTCCAAAATCACTTTTAAACCTGAATATAAACAAACCATTTTAGGATTAAAACTGAAAGAGAGAGTGAGAGTTTGTATAATGATGTTATCTCAATTGGCATAAACACTATAGAAATGGGTATTCTTATTAATTATTGTGTGGAAACATTGGTGATGATATCTCATCAGTGTATTTGTTTTGCCAGACTGATCCTATTTGAATCACAATGACTTGGCAGCATTTGACTTTCGTGTCATTTAACAAAGTCATTTGAATCCTAATTAAAATTTGAGTGAAGAAGAGAGAGATGAACAAAACATTTTGTGTGTGTGTGTGTGTGTTGGGTCACACATGAAAAGGTAAGGGAGGATGGACAAAAGAATAATGCTGAAAATATTGACTCAGCTTCACAAGTCATTTTCCCCCAGACGTCATTATTTTGAGAGCTGTGTTTGTTTTGGAAGACAGACACCAGATAATTAGGTCCCAGCTTGCAGCTCCACCACAGAGCCTACACTGTGGGCATCACTCAAAAACACATTTTCTCCAGGTTTTACATTGTATTTGGAATAGATTTGCACAGTTAGATTTAAACAGGAAGTAGCCGGACTTGAATGCATCACAATGTGGGTCCAGCTATTAAAGCAGTCCTGAAAGCTACTGGATAGCCAGCTGCGAACACTCATGCATCAGGAATGCCTTTGTTCCTTGACGGACATCAATGGAACGTTTTGAAGTGGTTTTGTGTATTTTGCTGAAACCGCTGCATGTGGGCCCCATCACGCAGCTCCACCGTAGGGCCCATTCTCTGCTCTGCCCATTGAGTTTACTGGGCCTCCTGGTGGAGCCGAAACCTGAGGGGGCCGACACTGAGGTCAGGCTCTTTGAGGTGATTAGCAGGACTGCCGAGGGTCTATGTGTTGTTACAGATGCAAGTCCACTGTTCACTGTGTGTGTGTGTTTACAAAAGAGATGTTGTTACAAATGCATTCAAGCTGCTCACAGCATTAAACACGAACTCCCTAGTGATAGATCAACTTACACTGGTGTGTGCATGTGTTTGTATAAGAGAATGGACAGGGATCTTTTCATTTTTGATAAGCTGAATCGAAAGTGTGTGTGTGTGAGCATATACAATTACGCAACCTTTCACATTTTATTATAGTGAGTATTTCCACCTGGATGCTGTGAAGGATTTGTTGAGTTATGCTCTAACATTCTTACCTCTGTGTGTTTTTCTTGGTGATCATCAAGATACAATGCAAATAAATGGTGGCAAAATTAACAGTTTGCCTATAATTACCCACCAATTAGAAGACAATACAGCTGATCTTCACTCTAAAACTGAACCCAGACAGAAATGTGTGTTGAGTACATCATTAAACAGCATTTACAATAAATTTAACTTCTCTCATGCAACTGAATATTTAGCTCTAAATAATGGCAGGATATCTTGACTTTATGTTCTTGATTGGATGGTAATGTAAGGCAATGATAGTAATGATGCTTGCTAAGGCAGCTATGGCTGTTTTACAGAGGGCAACTAGAAACTATTGCTCATTCTTTGATGAGGAGAGATTAACTACTACTTTTCTAATTCTGCAGACTTGCAGTTTTTATCTGGTGAATGCTAAACTGATTAGGAATGTAGGCGGACCAGGTCTCTTTCAGTTGTGCTCATTTGATGTTTGCAGTCAGTAGATGAAACTGTATAAAGATTATAAAAAACGGCACTAGAGATATTATAATTAAGCATATTACACAAATCTGAAAAGACCTGAGAAGTGTCTACTCAGGCAAGAACACCAAAAAGAAAGAAACATCGGACTTACTGATTTTTTTTTTTTTTTAATACACATTGTTTTGACAATTGTTACCAGCACCAACATAATAGGACAGGTAATGTTAAGCACATTCTAGGAAAAACAAACCTTGCACATTTCAACAATTAAATAAAAGCACCGGTATCCACAGTGCAATTTTTTAAAATCAATTTTATTCATTAAATGTAGCAGTTATGTAGTGACTGATTTGGTTTGTGTTTCTCTCAGACTGTCAAAGACTAGAATCTGCTCCAGTCGATGGAAAGTTTAATCTTAGAATGTTAGAATGTGTAAATTGCATTCCGGGGAATGGGGTGTTTTTCTACATCCCAAGGCAACAGTATAAAAGAAGCCAAATTCTGTGGGAAAAAATGGATTTGGCAACACTGGTCCAAGCAACCACCTAGCAAAGCTGTAGTAACCATCCAAAATGCCATAGCAACCCACTGGAAAGTTGCTAGGAACCAGCCAGAAGATCATAGCACCTCAAAACAACTCTCAAAAGCAACACTCAATATAAAAAATATAGTTGGTTAATATCATGTTAATATCATATATATAATTTTCTTTAGCACAATAAGCACTAACGAAGACTAAATTTAGTCATTTATGAAGAAAGAAAATGAGCAGGGTTTTGACGTCATGTTGTTTTGAACCCCATCTATTCCCATACGGAGACGCTGGTACATCATAAACATCCCGCTGAACTCTCTGCAGGGGGTGGGGAGATCTTATGTTCCGCTTCATAAACTGTAAAATTGAATTCATCAGAGATGCACGCGGGTCTATCCGTATGCCCGTCAGAGGTGTAAAAAGCAAGATTCGCTCTGAGGAAGAGCACACGTGGTTCAGGTCTCTGTGAAACACTATCAAGAAAGTGTCAAGATTTATCCTCCAGATTAGAGTGTGTGATGAACTCCTTTCTACTCTGATCAAAGTCTGACTTCTCCTCCCTTGCTCTCCTGTCTTTCTTACACCTTCCTCACTCTCCACCACTCCCTGTTCTCTCTCTGCAAGTCTCCTTTCACTCACCGTTTCTCCCACTCCACTGGCTTTTTGCTTCTTTCTGCACCAAAACCACTCGCTGTCAGATTAGTGCACATTCAACACTTAACCATTTAAAGATTCTCACATTTCGAAAGCCTCTAATTGATCAACATGATCAAAACTGTTGTTGCTTGAAAACCTGATGTACACCATCTACTACAATCCTTCTGTCGTCTGATTTTTAAGCAAGTAAAAGGCCTTTTAATATCATTTAAAAACATCCACCTTCAGTTCACAATTATATATATAGGGTATATATAATTTCATATGTCACAGTTAAACATGAAGTCCTCCAAGTCTCTCTGAGATACAAAAAGGAACATACACAAGAGATAAATCATAAATGACATCATATTAAAATGTGAAAAAACAGTAAATGTGAATGTTTACACAGTGTATTCAGTATTCAGTTCGACTGAAATTCAGATTAAATCTCAGTAAAAAACAAAGGGTTCACATACTTTTTCCTGCATTTTTATAGCTCCAAACAATTATCTCACTGTGCCTATTTTATTTCTCCTAGACATTTTAGAAGAAACATCTGAGACAAACCTGCTCAAGTGCCTAAAGCTAAAATAGCAATATCAGAGAAATAAAATGTTCTTCAGGGTCGGACAAAAAGATATTCAGTGAATTGTTCATGAAGAGATCCTGTTGCTTATTTTCATTCAGAACGACTCCACAAATGAAGTTCTCATCCTGCAATGCCCTTCAAGCCAATAAAAATGACAATTGGAACACGTTGAGAGAGAGAATAGATACTCGAGAGGATGCGAGTGTATCTATTACACCACACACACACACACACACACACACGTTCCTATACTCCCTGTAGGAGTATCACAGGCAGCAGATGGCATCTTTTTGTAGTTAGTCACTGTGTTATTGCTGTAGAAATCGGTTTATCTTGCACTTCATAAAAGCCAATCAAAGCAGCACAAGTGACAGCAATTCAAATCCTGTGTATTCATATTAATTATAAATGATCCATTTATCCACCTCTGAAGATGTTATTGTGTTATCTGTTATTAAGCATGTGCGATGCAATAACTGTAGTTTAAAATTGTTTATTTAGTTCATTTCAGTAATTTTGTGATTTATATTTAATTAATTTCAGTTTACCAATTTTAGTACTTTAACGTATTATATTTCAATTGATTGCATAGCAATATTTCTTATTTTAATTTTTTTATAGTTCTATGTTTTTCATCATGTTTCAGTGTTAAGTAAAACTTTTTTTAGTAATTCTTTACGATTTCGACATTTTTATTCATTTTTTAGATTTACTAAAAGTATAGTAGTAATTTAGTAGTTTAGTAATTTTGTTACTGTTATATTATTTTGTCACTGTTTTTACTTTAAAAAATATTTATATTTCTATTTAGATTCAATTTATTTATTTTCATTTTAATTTTATGTTTTAGCACTTCAACACATTTCAGTTCACTGTCATTTTTGTTTAAATTATGTTTAAGTGTTTTTATTTATGTTTTAAGTTTTAAGTAAGTTTTATTAGCTCCTTTTTAAATAATTCTATCATGTTATCATTTTAGTAATTTTAGTACTTCAATTCATTACTTTTCTGTTAATTGCCAAGGCAACATTTCTCATTTTTGTTTTGTATAAGTATAATTTATATATTTAACATATACATTTGATATTTCTTTTTTTATTTCAGATTTATTTCAATAAAAACAATTCTCTTCACATGAGCACAATTCTATTTTACAGATCCTCACTGTAGTAAGTGTGTGTGTGTGTGTGTGTGTGTGTGTGTGTGTGTGTGTGTGTGTGTGTGTGTGTGTGTGTGTGTGTGTGTGTGTTTGTGTGTGTGAGGAGTCAGAATAAGGATATTGAATTTCCACCTTCATTATGAAATCATGTCAGCTTAAATCAAGCAGCAAGACCACAATTACTGCAGGAACATGCTACATCAGATCAAACACATTTCATCTGACAGCACTCCTAGAGTCCATCTAATCTTATTCCAGAGCAGATGAAGTGCAGAAAATGGCTCATGGACCAGCAGTCTCAGTTTTAGGTCTGATATCAGTGGTGTGTGGAGGTGCGCGCTCAGATCTCTGACAGAAGGACGGATAATTGGATATATGTCTCAAACGGACTCATTTCTGGGTCGTCTATGCTAATATTCTGTCTATCTCACACAATTAGAGTTGATTGCTGTGGAAAACCAGTTTATAGTTTATGAGGTAATTAGCGATCATGAACAGAAACAGCACAGAAAGACCAAGAAAGAGAAAGCAAGGAGAGTATGAGAGACTGTTGCAGAACTTGCCGGAGGCAGAGATTCACAGGTGTGTGTTTGATGTCTCAGATTTGTGTGAACATGTGGGTGGGTGGCAGACAGGTCTAATTTGTAAGCTCCCTCTTGCCAGACAATAATCCTTGTCCAGGTTTGACACTCAGTCCCTTGAAGTTCTCTCCCCTGCAGTCATACACATCTATTAAAACGGCCTGGTTTGCGAAATAGTGGCAATGCAAGACTTTTACATTATGAAGGTGGGCAGAAGGCAGAAGGTAATTAGCCTCTGCACTGAAGAATAAGAACAGATTTATCACAAAAACATCAAAGAGAGAAACAATCAAGTCTGAGGTTCAGACATCAGAACCGACTGCAGCTTACAAAACATGCCTTCACAAACTCTCCAATCGTCTCAAGTTAAAGAGAATATTGAACAAAGACTTCTGGAGAATTATTTGGGCAGGACAGATCAAGGGATGTGAAAAGAAAAAAATACAAATTCTCAAAATCAACCAGTTGGAACTTGAGGGACTCGAGATGTGCTTTCAAAGGTTGAAGAATTTTTACTTCATGCTGTCTTAAAAATACGGCACTCGTGGCAGGACAGTCAAAAAGCAGTGCAAGAGCCGATGCAAAATCCAGAGATGCCAGAAACTGTATAGCTACAGCAGTGATTTAAATTAAAAGAAGTAAAAAAAAAACACATGATGTCATTCATGTAAAATATAATATAAATACAAAAATACATAATATATATATATATATATATATATAATAAAATAAATATTAATCACTAATCGGGAAATATATGGATGGATATATAGATAGATAGTATATTTATAATATATATTTATTAATAATAATAATAATAATAATATTACTAAATCAAAATCAAAATAAGAAATATTACTTTTTTCATATTTCACTGTAATTTTTTTTTATTTATTTTATAAAAGATTATGAACATATTTTGGCATGTACAATTATAATCATTGTAATAATTACTGAGGTCTTGATTTGTGGACTGCAAAAAACATGAAGCTTTTATTTGAAAAAAAAAGCAGGGATTCTTTAAACTTTCTATTTTCTTGACAGCAGCTTTTTTTTTAAGTACTTCTTTTTAAGTATGGGAATATAGTTTCAGTTTTATTTCAATTAATCATGCTCAAATGACTTATCATGATCCATCCCTTACCTGAGATCTCTTGCAATAAAGGCCACATGTCCTGCTAACATGCCAACTCACCCTCTTAAAATCATCTTAGATCAAGAAATACAGTAGCATCTAAAAATAACTACAGTTCCGAAATGTTTCTGAAAACAGCGGCTCTTCTTTAGCACATTAATCTGGGTCTACATGTGCTTTTGTATCAATATGCCAGTTATGCATTTTAATTCATTAGGCAAAGTTAATGAGGCTTTTTGTAGAATGTTTGCCTTAATGCAATTACTATATTGATACAGTTCATGGAAAGCTGGTGGTAAATGTAATTTTACTGAAAGTCATAGTCAGGTACTTTTTTGCTATAGCAGGTTATGTGTGAATCACATACTGGCGTCACAACTGGAAACAGTTTTAGCTTTTATTAAGCACATTTGGATCTGACAACTCCTGCAACATTTCACTTATGTTCTGCTTTTTTGCATGTTGTACCTGATGAAGGCCAGAAGTGTGGAATTAAGAATGTGTGGAATTAATGCAAAATATTGTCTAAGTTTTTCAAATGAAGTTGGCATTGCATACTTTGAATATTGTTGGCTCTATTGTTCTATTGTAAGCCCCTTTGAAAAAAAAAGTGTTTGCTAAATGAATAAATGTAACTGTAAAAACACAGTATGTATGACATTAGTGTTTGAATGCTAACATAAGTGTAACATGCCTAACATAAGACACACATTAGCTGTAGGAAAGGTTTAATAAAACACAAAGAGAGCCATAATAGATAACTGGCAGTATGACAGTAAGGTAAATCTAATTTTAGTAGGAGTTAAAAACACAAGCAAATAACAGGAAAATCCACACCCCTTTATAACATCCAATAACTAACCAAGGCTGTAAGTAATCATCTGCAATACGGCTAAAAGCATCCGCTGAGAGGCTAGAGTTACATGTCCTTGTGAACCAGCAGAAATAAGCCAAATCCTTATATCGTACATTTACTCTCCAGGAGAATTTATTTGTATGAGACTTTCTCCGGCTCTGCCACAGGTTTGAAACATCATGCTCTTGGCAATAGCAAATCACTCAAAGTGCTGTGAATTAATTTCCTCGCTAAGACGGTGCTAAAAATGACCGTGAAATGTGAAAAAACTTTGTGTTATTTGAACGCTCACCTCGTGTTTGCCCTTCATTCTACAGATGCGGATGTCATTCTTATTGGATTCCCACGTCCTTTTCTGTAAAACAGCAAGGGAGTAAAATCATCACCGACATTTATGGGAAAACATGCAATTATGTGTGTGTGTGTGTGTAAGAGAGAGAGAGAGAGAGAGAGAGAGAGAGAGAGAGAGAGAGAGAGAGAGAGAGAGAGAGAGAGAGAGAGAGAGAGAGAGAGACAGCGGTACAAGGTCTCACCTTGCTGTAGAACATTTCATCTCCAGATACATGGTCCAGTTCCACTCGATAAAGGTCATCTCTGCACCAACACACACACACACACACACACACACACACACACACACACACACACACACACACACACACACACACACACACACACACACACACACACACACACACACACACACACCAGCATTAGCAGTAACATTAAAAATGGGCCTTAATTTAACATTAAGAAGGGGAATCATAATTCATATACTATTTGTACTATAGAGTATGCACCACACAACAAACATAAATAAACAATAAAAAAAAATACAAATGTAATCAGTATTTTGGCCATGAAACTGGACTGGAGAAGCGAATTTGTGTAGAGTTATCAGTAAATATATGTACAATTTGATTTGATTAACTTGATTAATCCCAAAGGGAAATTCCCATGTCACAACAGAGCTCACCACACAATAATAAATAAATACCGTATTTTTCGGACTATAAGTCGCATTTATTTAGAACCAAGAGAAAACATTATCATCTACAGCCGCTAGAGCGCCCTCTCGCGGCTGTAGACGGTAATGTTTTCTTGGTTCATTTCTCTTGGTTCATGTCAAATTAATTTTGATAAATAAGTCGCACCTGACTATAAGTCGCAGGACCAGCAAAACTATGAAAAAAAGTGCGACTTATAGTCCAGAAAATACGGTACATAAATAAAATACTACATTTTATATAGCACTCCTTTGTTTCAAGCATCAAAATGCACACTACATCATGATTATACAATATACAAATAATATTCTAAAATAAATAATCTAATCTGATAATAATTATACAGTCTAATAGCTGCTGGTAAAAGTGGCTTTCTATATCGTTACTTGTAACACGGAGGCTGAATTTGATGAACTTATTGTTAACTTAAACCATTAGAAAATAAAATATAAATCAAATTATTTAATTAGACTCAAAAATATATTTTTTTTACTTTTTATTTTAGTATTTTAGAAATTAGAAATGTTGAACTGAACTGGAATAAAGTAATTGCTGAAATTAGCCTATTAAAACTGAAATGTTAATGTTAGTTAATAAAAATAAATGGTCCATTGTTTGTTCAGGTTAGTTCAAACTGCATCAACTAACATTAACAAACAACTTTTGATTTTTTTCATTTATAAGTAAATGTAAAAAATAATATTAACTAAGATGAATAAATGCTGTAGAAATATTGCTCATAGTTAGTATATGTTAATTAATGTAGGTTAACTAATGCTAACAAATGAAACCTAATTGTTAAGAGTTACCATCATTGTTTTATGATTCAGTATGTCTGATTTTCTGTCTAACTACATAATAATATTTTACCACTGTCAGTAAAGTATAGAGAATATTAGAAGTATGCAAATCAAATTAAAGCCAAAATCATGTGAAAAACTGAGACAAGACAGAAAGTCTGTGAAGATATATTTCACCACCTACAGGAATACAGTGAAGCATTAAAGGCTTTTGATAAAACAAATCCATCAACCTGTCTACGAGAGCAGTCTAAATGTGAGTTCTCAGCTCTGGAGATGTCAGCCTCAGAGGTCTGTGGTGTCAGTAACCGGTTATAAGAGTTAACACTTTCCAGAATGTGTAAGAGAGTTAATAAGAGTGCTCGGAAAAGTAAGATAGAATATATATATATTAGGGGTGTAACGGTTCACAAAATTCACGGTTCGGTTCGATACAATACACTGGTGTCACTGTTCGGTTCGGTACGGTTCGGTATGTTTTAGATACAGCAAAAAGAAAAAATTGGCAGATAAATTTCCTTGATTTTTAAAAAAATTTTTATTTATTAAAACTAACAAAGTATGTTGTTTTTTTTTTACATTGAACAATGATGGAGCTATTCTTTACCCATCTTCTATGGTGTTTTCTTAGCAGCATACTGTATAAAACAAAAACAGCTCCTTATAAAAAAAAAATGAAAATGTTATATTAGTTATGAACAAATACAAAGATGTAACTTTTTACATGGAACTCTATAACTCTTTATATTGAGTGTGTTTTTACTCAATTTACTCAAATGGGCTCGTAAAGGAATATTGTAACGGGGCTCAATTACATTAAGCATGTTCTTAAAACCTACGTTTTCCACTACAGAGTAAGGCGCTCGCTCACTCAGTACGCGCTGAAGGCTCGTTGCAAAATGGCTTATGCGTTTAACAGACCAGAAATAGAAGATCCTCCAATAACCAACAGGTCTGGTGTTTGGGTGCACTTTGGATTCCCTGTAAGCTATAATGGTGATGATAGAATGAATGGTAAATAGTAAGGTCTCATATCCGAGGCTATAACGTAAATGCAGCCTATCAAACGCCGTGGTGATGTCTTTTGCCCTGTTTGAATCCGTTGGAAATGTCTGTCTAAATGCTGCGGGGATAGTTTTCATGCGTGTATGTTTCTCCTTTTTTCCGTCTTTTCCCAGATACTGACACACTAAGGTGATGTCGGCGTAAATGAGTTGACATGTTTCAAGTATTCCCGCTGGTGTTGTTTTTTGTTTTTTTTTGTATTCCCGCTGGTGTAGGCTACCCTAGATGCGACATATCGTTGTTTTTTTATCCACCACTCTCTTGCCATCACCATTACAGCTTACAGGGAATCCAAAGTGCACCCAAACACCAGACCTGTTGGTTATTGGAGGATCTTCTATTTCTGGTCTGTTAAACGCATTGGCCATTTTGCAACGAGCCTTCAGCGCGTACTGAGTGAGCGAGCGCCTGACTGAGTAGCCTAACATAAACATATAAGTTGGTGTTTTTTTTCTTCTTCGGGGGTGTCAGGGGCGTTGCCTGTTACGTCGTTTGGGTTATTGGGCTACCTTGTTGAACGCATATCATTATATTTCACAATTTTTTTTATTTTCCAAATATAATTAATTAGTCCAACGAACCGTTCGGTCCATAATGCGTACCACGAACGGTTCAATACGAATACGCGTATCGTTACACCCCTAATATATATATATATATATATATGACCCTGGACCACAAAACCAGTCTGAAGTGTCAATTTTTCGAAATTGAGATTTATACATCATCTGAAAGCTGAATAAATAATCTTTCCATTGATGTATGGTTTATAGGGATTAGACAATATTTGGCCGAAATACAACTATTTGAAAATCTGGAATCTGAGTGTGCAAAAAAATCTAAATATTGAGAAAATCAACTTTAAAGTTGTCCAAATGAATTCTAAACAATGCATACTGCTAATCAAAAATTAAATTATGATTTATTTACCGTAGGAAATTTACAAAATATCTTCATGAAACATGATCTTTACTTCTTATCCTAATGATTTTTGGCTTAAAAGAAAAATCTATAATTTTGACCCATACAATGTTTTTTGGCTATTGCTAAAAATATACCCCAGCGACCAAAGACTGGTTTTGTGGTCCAGGGTCACATGTCTGTTCCCTAGCTTCAGAGAAAGCAAGTGTTTAAGTGGCTTGACTGTGTAATGGTTAAAGGTCAGCGAACAGGGGTTTAACTTTCAACCACCGCTTAACTAGGACCACATGTCAACTCCCTCGGGAGTCCCAATCCTTTCAAGACCTGTCTATGTGATGGATTTCAAAGATGTAACTAAATGTAAGACCATTCAAACTGGACACAGATTTCCCCTCAAAACATCCACGTGCACACTTTGACTGCGTGGAGAGAACATACTGATATACTGCTGAGTGTGTTGAATTAGAAGAACAGAGTGTTCATGTCAGAGCTTTGAAACGTAATGAAATTTTCTCATTGTGTAACCTGTCATTTCCGTTTAAGACCAATTAGGTACCGAGATGGTGTAGCGAAATAGAAAGGTTTTAATAACAGAGAGGATATTATACTCATGTCACATGAATTCATTCAATGAATTCAATGTAAAACCAAACACAGTCAAGTTGCTGTGTGAACAGAGTGGGCAATACTGAAGTTCAAATCAACATCTTGATGATTTAACATGTTGTTAATTACTACAATAATTGTTATAATTATTAAAAATATATCATATCATACAATCTAAAAATATTAAAAGAAAAACTAAACAAAAATCTGACATTTTGCCATGGTGAGTTGAAGAACTAAAATTATTCACTGGAAATAAACAAAAACTCAAACTGAACAAAATATTAAAAAACAAAATAAAAATAAATTAAACCTAATTATGAAAAAAGAATAAAAATACTAATATAAGAATAATAATTGAAATACAAATACTAATAAAATGACAAAGTACATACTGTAACAAAATGACAAAAATAATAAGAAAAATACAAATATAAAATAAACCATTTTATATATTAAAAAATTACATATTAATTAATATAAAAAAATATAAATATATATAATATATATATATAATATAATATATAATATAATATAAAATAATGTATTTTAATAAATATTTTTTTATTAAATAAAAATATCTTTACTAACTTAAAAATGTATAAAAACCATAATATATATATATAAATCATAGTAAAATAACAATTATTACCACAGAGAATAATTTTCACTTCTTCCTTAGTACAGTATGTGCAGCAATATGCAAAATTAACACAACAGTTTTTATTTTGATTGCTCTGACAAGACGTGCAAAATGCAAAATATAATGTACAAATATTTATAATGTGAAGCGTGCATGTTGAATTGTTGTGAATTCAGTTGGATGTTACCTGGCTCCGATGTAGAGTGTACGGTTGACTTTCAGGACGGTCTGAATGTAGAGTGGCTCCTGACGGGTGTAAGAGTGATGCGCTCGGCCCACAAACACTGGATATCGTCTCACCACTGACAAATACAGAAACAGAGATGATTCAGAAGAGAGGAAAGACAAAATGTGGAAAAATGACTAGTTGAGATGGAAGACAGTGACAACCAAACAAAAGAGCCAAAATATGAAGAATAGATGGAGGAAACAGAAACTAAAGCACAGGCAGGAATGTGTCCATCACTTTCGCAGAAGAGTTATGCCCCTTTCACACTGAGTTTCCGGACCACTGAGAGACAGAGGTCCTCAGAGACAAAAAGTACACACATCATTGTCTTCTCCATGCAGAGTTAAAAAACAAGCTGTCTTAAAGCAGAAGTTCAACAAATTTGTCATATTTACTCACCCTTTTGTAGTTCCAAACATGTATAACTATATCTCTCCTAAAATATTCTGCCTGCTCTTTTCAAAGTAATGACAATAAAGATTCGGGCATCAAAAAGGACACAACAGTTCCATAAAAGCATCATATGCTTGGTATATACAACTTGTGTCCTACATTCTAAATCAGGGATCAGCAACCTTTTCGGCATGACGTGCCATTTTTTATTTTTATGGTTAACCACTGTGTCAAGTGTACACAGCCCCCCCCCCCCCACACACACCCCGATATAATTCTGTATTTAAACGGTACATACACAATTTTTTATTATACGATAAAAAAAAAGTTTTTTTAACGTTTAATCAACGTTAATGCACTGCTTTAATTGATGAACGTGCACACACAGACACACACACACACACAACACACACCACTCGCACACAGAGATCTGAGATCGTGCTGTGCAAAAAGTAGCATTCAGAAGCTCATAAACCTATGAGTGTTGTCACGGTACTTTTATTAATCGATACTGAATCGCTACATTATATTTCTCAACAACAAAGGGGCAAAATCGCTTCATTGTCTGCAGAGAGAGACAATTTACCCCCCCCCCCCCCCCCCCACTTTCTTTCTCTCAAAATGGCCATATTTCAGAAAATTTTTCATCACTGGATATAGCTTTAGGTCATTTAACATTTCTATGGTAAAACGTATTATTAAAAGTTGACTAATGTTAATTGATTTGCAGCTTCATCTTACCTCACTCTCTTTAACGTTAAACTGACGCTTCGCGCTCTGCTTCTGTGAACAGTAAACCCCGCCTACTTTGATCTGATTGGCCATCTCAGTCATTTTGACATTGACGAGTGCTGTTAGACCGAGGCTTTGATCTGAAGCACCTAGTATGTGCAGTGTTTGCACGTGCATCCATGCAAGTTAATTCTCACACTTTAATAGTATTTGTAGCTCCTAACAGGCTGTGTGACTATGAGAAGTTATTACATCAAACTGTACGTCATTATACAGTTTTCCTTATTGCTTGCGTGCCAGCGATTATCCCTCTGCGTGCCACTGTTGGCACGCGTGCCGTAGGTTGCCAACCCCTGTTCTAAATCATGTGACAGGTTTTTGTAAGAAATAGGAATATGCATCATTACTCAATACATTACAGTCAGCTGTTAACCACTTAGACTAAATAATTGAATCAGTGAGCTGAACTCAAGAACTGCATTAGTTCAATTCATTAATGAAACTTTCAGACCGTTTTTCATTAAAAAAGAAAAAGAAAAAAAAACATTAAAGTGTGTCTATTATGGTTAATGAAAGGTTCATATTTTGGTTTTGGGAGTCCCAAACAAGAGGTTGACATGCATGCAAGGTCAAAAAACACTTTCATTGTCTTATAATATGCATTTTTTTAAAGCTTATACTTGCTCAGCGACTCTCAAACGATTCGCTCAATGATTCATTTTTCCAAACCCCTTCTTTGCCTGACATTAATCTGCAGTGATCGGTCTGATTGGTCTCATTTTCATTTCATCATGCCTGTAATGCCCGATAAAGCAGCGTTTGTGAGTGCAGTGCTGCTTTGTGTACAGCGTTAACAGGGAAACCACTATTTTTACCACACCAAAAGCAGCACCTAGTGGCAAAGAATGAATTGCATTTTTATTCTGACCAGTGCAAAAGAGCAACAAGTGGGCGGACAATATGCAAATGATTCAGGTTGACCTCAACATGAAACGGCTTGAGATTCATTTTAAAACGATTCGTTTCAATGATTCAGAGTCGACTCTTTCTTTTAATAAACAATACACGGTGCACTTTCAGATTTAAAGATTTGCCAGATGTTCTTATTCACTTAGAGCTGTTTTGTACAGCATAAAAAATATTTTTCAAAAATCCAGAATAGGTGAACTTTAAACGATTCATTGAAAAAAAAAGAAAAGAAAAATAGATTTGTTCACATTATGAATGTCACATGGACCAGTTACATATGTTGCATACTAATATGATATGCTTTCCTGGTGCTTTTTTGTCATTTTAGAACTTAAAATCCCCAGAATTTAAAATTATTTACTTTCATTATACTGAATAGATTACAAGGGCATTCATGTAAAATATCCCCTTTTCTTTTTGAGTGAATGAATAAACGCACACAGCATTGTTTCTTTGAACTAAAAGTAAAATTAAAACTATTTAAAACATGTTAATTTGTTAATAAAAAACAAATGTCCGATTTTTTTTATTAAAATAAATCTGAATTAAAATAAAATATAAATATTATTAAAAACAAATGCAACCTGCCCTGACTATCAGACTATTGGTCCAGTGTCCTGTCACATAATACATTTTCATAAAATGCAGTTGAAAAGAGTCACCAGCAGCTCAGAGAGCTTCACACATTTCAGATAAGGAAAACTGCTTTCCAAATGCTGTGAAAAGAGGTTAAACACAATTAGAAAATAGATTACCACGGAAAAAACTAACAAGAATGTGTCCTCCAACCGCAGATGGATCTGTACTCTGGGCTGAGAAGCCTGAGGACACCCACAGATTTATTGTGAAAGCTAATGATATTTCTTACACTAATGATATTTCTGCTACTAATTAATTCCACTGTAATATGGAGAGAAGGATACAGATACTGTTGTTGTTGTTGTTGCAGGCCTGTTTTTCGCCTCTAGATGTTTGGACACATTTCACAAGGGTTTAAATGTTTTTGTGCTTTATAAAGAGTAATTAAGTGTGGAAAACCCTTTAAAAGGTCACGTTATTTCACTTTGATTCACACACACACACACACACACACACACACACATACACACACACACACACACACACTCACACACAAGCCCGCCATGTTCATTTTGTTCTTCACTGATTTCTGTTGTTTTTACACTGAGAGAAGGATATTTTCTTCCATCTACCTCTGTCTCATTAAGACATTATTTAGTATGTCTACTAAGCCGTTTTCTTCATAGAGAGCAGACGTTGGCAGGAGCCCACAGTGTAGGTGATTTCAGGTTTTACTGTTCTTCTGGGGAAAAAATGTGACCCACATAAACACCAACTACATTGTGCTAGATGACCTTTAACCCCTGGTCTCTACTGAATCATTAGAGATGCATGAGTGGTTGTTCATCAATATCACTGATTCTGTTTTGTGGGATCTATAGGGAATACGGGTCCTAGCACACACACGCACGCACACACACACACACACACACACACACACAGTTTTTGTGTCGGTTGTTCTAACAACATTATGTTAAAAGGCTTTTAAAATGATCACAGCCATATGGTGTATTTCATCCATTCACAAACGCTAATGTGCAAAACTATTTACAAACAGTGTGACATGTCCACATCATATGTCAACCATATGTGCATTTAAAAGAACAACCTTCAGCAGTAGTGCAGCATACAGTGTTTGACATAACCACAAGAAAGTATGCATTACAGTGATTTTAACACATTTAAAGGGGCAGTACAACCAAAAAAAGAAAAAAGGAAAATTGTTTTAAAGTTTAACTCACTCTCAAGTTATTTCAAACCTGTATTACGTAATTTCTTCTGCTGAACACGAAATAATGTATTTTGATGAATTCTGGCAATATATATATATATATAAAAAGCCTTCACTGATGAAGCAACTCATAAGTTCCAAAACATTCATATTTTACCTTAACCATGGTAAAAACATTGTAACTCGCTAGGAAATGTTTTCTATTTTATGATCATGGAAACTTAGCACAGTTTGTAATTCAGCAGATTTTCTCAAAGCTAATTCATGAGGCAAAAATAGTAGTTGCTGATTGTGCTGTTATGCTCTAAACATAAGTGAATGAAAGATCATAAATGTGGCATTTATGTCTAACTGAAAAATAACCTGCTTGTGTTGCTTAACTGGTAGACTGTAATTGGTGAGGGGGCGTGTTCTTACCCTCAGCAGGGGCAGAGATTAAAGGGCCAGGTTCCTCTGGAAATGAGCAGACAGCCAATTGGAGGACAGCAAAGATCCGTAAGAAGCAGGGGGTCAGCGTCGCCATGGCAGCCAGCGACACACCAGAGCTGTGAAGGCAGGAGTAGAGAAGTGATGTTAAGTTATAAAAACTGTGAAAAAAAAACATAATACAATGCTAATGAGCTGCTTTGACATTTTCAAATAAACAACACCCTTTCAATGAATCCTTATAAATGATTAATTTGAAATGCTATTAATGGACAGAAGTTACACAAAAAACCTTTGTCACATGAAAGCATGAGAGAACTAATGCTAAGCTAAAAAGAAATTTGCAATGCAACACATAAATATTGCATTCAGCGGTGTATTTTAAATTGAAAAAATGTCCATATAAATCATTTAGCTTTGGTATTGAATAAAATATATTCAACATTATCCTAAATTTATAAATATATAATTTTTAAAAAAATATATATATAATCAACATTTTCCTCTGTCAGCCATCTTGGTTGGAGCATTAAAATTACTAACGGGAAATAACATAAATAAATAAATAAAACTGAACTAAACCTAAATTTAAATATAAAATAAATTAAACCTAAATGGTAAAACAGTATTTAAAAAAAAAAATAATAATTCAAAATAATAATAAAAACTAAATATGTATAGTTTATATATATATACACACACAGCATATAAATAATACCATTTGGATAAAAATTGTGCTAACGGAGCTTGTCCAAAACTCTTATTAGATCAACTTATTTTCTACTGTAGCTCATACACTTTAAACACTAATATCTCAAAAATCACAATAAATAAATGATTGAATGAGTGAATGAATAAATGAATGAATATTTTATTATATTAAAAACAACATCAAGCAGCAGGAGCAAACTGGTTCATGCTAACTAACCAAACATTGATTATGGCCAGAAAAATGTAGCATAACTTTCCAGTTTACTGTTAGAACAACCTTTGTGTAAGAAACACACCAATATTATGCTTGAAACGTTGCCTAGGTAGGCAGCATATCAGGGTTTAAGGCAAAACATATAACAAACTAACAGTCTCTGAAAATATAGAGGCAAAAATGTTTAATGATACAAAGAAGTATTGAGTGTTCGACATGCCTCGTGCCTTCAATGACTTCATATGAAAATGAAACAATCTGCACATGAGAGTGAGGCAAAACAGAAGCTGTTTATTACTTAACATTTGACATTTATTAGGCACTTTATGAGTAACAGACTGCTTACAAAACCCACAATACCTGTCTGTAAAGCAAAACAGACTTTTAACAGGTGTGAGGAAACCGTCTGTCTATACGAGTGAGTGTAAGTGGGGCATAAAACTGTTTAACAAAAGCTTTCATCTCCGACAATCAGTTCTTCCTTCAGATGGAAACCAGATGAGAGTCGTGAGGGCTTCTCTTTCACAGACAACCCTCAATTACTTTAGAGACCCAAGCCCACACACACACACACACACACACACACACCGCAATTCATCTTCAGCACCTTTTTCATTGAGTGTGTGGAGAAAGGAGTGGTCGGTGGCTTTAGCAGGAGGACGAGAATGATGCCACCATCTGCTCTTTTCTTTTCCACACTCCTTTTTCGTCTGTCCTTTTCTTTTTTTCGCTCTGCGTGATTGCTGTAATTGAGTAATTTATGAGTGTGTCAGGCCTCCCTACTGCAGTATATTACTGACACAAACACACACGAGACGTGGAGGGTGAATCGCGGTCAAACTACATACATCACATAATCTGAACAGTCTCGCACAGTCATACTCATTACTATTGGTATAAAGCAAATATAGTTGATTTTTCTAGTGGTTGATGAATATCAATGAGAATCATGGTGAGGGTGTAGAAAGATCCCAGTCCATTTGAAATCAAGAGGGAACACTGAAGAAATCAATGGAGTATGTGTGTAGAATAAAATACAAATCAAAAGATTTAAGTGTTTATGCTCACCAAGGCTGTACTGATTTCATTACAAATACAGTCAAAACTGTAATATTGTGAAATATTATTCTAATTCAAAACAACTGCTTTCTGTTTGAATATATTTTGAAATGTAATTTATTTCTGAATTTTCAGCATCATTACCCCAGTCTTCAGTGTCATATGTGCCTTCAGAAATCATTTGAATATGCTGATTTGCTGCTCAAGAAGTACCTCTTATTATTATCAATGCTGAAAATATTTTTTACTCTTTTTGAATTTCCCATTTTCATTTTTCATGTTTGTATAATCTCAGTTAAAGTTTTCTTTATTTCAAGTAACTTTTTTTTTTGTTTGTTTTGTTTTAGTTTACCATAATGCCCTGGTCCTTGGTGAATAAAAGTATTTAAAAAACTCCTGAATTGTCATTTCAACAACATAAACAAAACAGAATATGCAGTTGCTTTCAAGTATGCCTCAAACCGAAAAGCCAGCCAATCAAATTTGAGTTTGCAGTTTTCAGTTCATTGTGTAAAACTATATATATATGATGATTTTCATCATTAAAAACCTAAAATTCAGAAGTGTTTTAATGACAGAGATGGAGATCGTTTTGCCTCAGAGGATTTGTTTGAGACCTTTCTCAATTATCCCTTCTTCTGCTTTCAACAGGCCCACAACAATACACGCATTACCACTTAAATGAGATGAAACAATGAATAATGTAATTAAGACATCCCTCAGGATAACGGAAATAAAAGAGATGGAAAAACTAATTGAAAGAACTCTAGATGCCTTTGGTTTTGAAATGAATAGTGGCCTTTTGAGGGTTTAAATTCATAAGGCAGAAATGAATCTCAATGGCATTAGAGAGAGACGAGCGACTCTATTAGTTCATTAGCACACCGCGCACACAAAGACACAATGTTTATCCACCCCACACATTAAATAAAGAACATTGTCAAACACACTGCTTTAAAGAGGCCACATCTTACAAGTTTTTTTATATTCAGTGCCACTTGCAGGACAAATATCACAATTACTGCTGCTTACACTTGAGGTTAGGGGTCCGAACAAATCACCAACCCCTAGGTAGTAAACTTCAGTGTTGTTTGTGCATCGTTTGTGCTACGGTCATGAATGTTGCCTTAAATCATGCACACAGCTTGTTGAAGTGAAGTTTCTTTTCTAAGCAATCAGACAGAATTCAGAAATCAGTCCACCCAAAATTGAATATATATATATATATATATATATATATATATATATATATATATATATATATATATATATATATATATATATATATATATATATAGTGTGTGTGTGTGTGTGTGTGTGTGTGTGTTTAAGAAAATCTTACAGACCCCAAACTTTTGAATGATACTATTTTACTTCAAAAGAGCCAGGAAATCTGTTTTCCATGCTATGACCCCTTTAAGTTGAAAAACGAAAAATCATATTTAACAAAATGGTGTGTGTATTAGTGTGTGTGCGTGTGTGTTTCCAGGCTGTTTATAAGGGGCACTAAAAGGAAAAAAGCACTGGTGGGCACACAGAGCTTCTGAATGCTTCATAAAGAAACCATTCATTGTCTAGAGCATTCAGAACTGCTCTCTCTCTCTCCCTCTCTCTCTTTAATCTCCTTCATCCCCATTGAACCCTTGTGCCCGAAGGAAAGGTCAGAGGTCAGGATAGGTATCCTCCCATGGGGTTTTTACAACAGAAAAGACATTTCTAGTACAGAACACGTCTGTAATTTGGTTTAAGGGGGTCGTGACCAAGCCATAGACACATTACGTTTTGTGATAGCTCTAAATTAAACCTAATAGGCAGTGATACCACCTCAATTGTTCCTTATTAATGGAACACATACACCTCACAAACTCTCTCACTTCCTTCCTCTCTCACACACTCAAGCGACGAGGCCTGAATAACACAGAAGCCGTCCAAGTCTTTGTTGGCAGGCTGATGGTGCTAACAGCCGTTAAAATGAAATGCTTTAAACAGCAGTCAGAGACACAGCGGATGGAAAGCCCTCACAGAAGCACGTCCAAAACATTTAAACAATGACTGGAATGTCATTGAGGCCGAGCCTACCTATTGTCCACAAAAGTCTAACCCACAATTGCCTTAATATTCACTGCACCTGGTCACAGTAACCCGACAGTGAACCACAAACACATAATATAAAGGGACCGCTCTTATGTGTTTTGTGGTTCACTGTCAGGCTACTTTGACCAGTTTACATACCTCCATGGTAGATATAGATGGTATATATGTTGACCGTTTATATATGTTTACTCACTCTCTCTCTTTCTCTCTCTCTCTCTCTCTCTCTCTCTCTCTATATATATATATATATATATATATATATATTCACTGTACTTATATAAAGGGACCGTTCTTATATTATGTGTTTTGTGGTTCATTGTCAGGTTACTTTGACCAGGTTCTATTTTTCAGCAAGGATGCATTAAATCAATCAAAATTGACAGTAAAATACATGTATAATGTTACAAAAGTTTTCTATTTCAAATGAGTGCATTTCATAAATTACTTTCAATTTATCGAACAATCCTAGAAAAGTATTATGGATGTCACAAAAAAATATATAGATCTAGACAGTGCATATATAAAGTATGCTTAATTTTTCTAAGTAAATAAAATACTTAAAGTGCCCCTATTGTGAGTAATGAAAGGTTCATATTTTGGTTTTGGGTGTTTGGTCAATTTCATTTTCATCTCATCATGCCTGTACTTCCTGATAAAGCAGCGTTTGTGAGCGCAGTGATGCTTTGTGTACAGCATTACCATGGAAACTGCTATCTTTACCCCTCCAAAGCGGCACCTAGTGGCAAAGAATGAATTGCATTTTCATTCAAAGACCAATGCAAAAAGACTAACAAGTTGGTGGACAATATACAAATGTTTCACGTTGACGTCACTGAAAGTCAAATCTTTCTTTTAAGAGTCAATAACTTTATACATGGTGCACTTTCAGGTTTAAAACTTTGCAGGATGTTTTCATTCACTTAGAGCTGTGTTACACACTGCATGAAAGGTAATTTTAAAAAATCCATAATAGGGGCACTTTAATTCAATGCCAAATTAAGCTGCTTTGCCATTTACTGTATTGATTAAAACATTAAGTTTTCAGGATTTGTGCATTTAATTAATTTTAATTCAGTAATTAACTAAATTAGATTGAAATTTGTTATAAAACTGCATACAAGCAAATCTAAGAAAATATCTTTTGGTGTTTGTTGCTCAGGCAAATATGAGACACTAATGTCTTGCTCCCTTTAGAGTGCTCACATTAGGGAACCCTTTTTAATGTGGAATGTGTTCCAAATCAGTCACTTTTTAGGTTCTATTTCAGTTAGTCTGTCTTAGAAAACAGCTGCCAATAGACCTTCATCAGGGTAGCACCATATTTGATTTTTGACAGAAATGAAATTACCAACAAGACTGTGAGGAATTCAAATACAGTGCGTTCAATGGATTGTAGTGTTGTATAACAACATACTTGTTCAGCTGATGAAACATCTTTCCCCCAAACACGTTTGGCAGACAAACACTTCATAAATCAATCCCAAAAGTTCTGAGTTGTTAAGATTATGTGATCTAGGACATTTATACAGGTTGTGTTTTCCTTTCCTTCATACAACCTTTTTTTCATCCAATATGGCGTCTAACCTGAGTAAGGCCTATGAAGGCAGTCTAGAACCATTTCTAAAACAAAGATATTAAAATATCTCACTATACTACTGTTCTATATTTTGTGTCCTATAACACGATAACATCTGAAGATAGCCTAGAAGAGACATTTTAGGGGGTGCATAAACATTGCTGTGACCACGCTGTCCAAACAGTTCAGCAACATGAGTTTACTCACTCAAGACCACCAAATTAATCTGATGTATTGGACCACTTTATCTCTAAACTCAGCTAAAACCAAATAAACACCTTAAAAAATGCCAGAGACCAAATATATTTATCAAATATGGTGTTGATAATTACAATGACCTCCTTCTAGCCACTTGCATAGCAAAAGTCTGAAATCTTCCTAAACACGCCTCGGAGGTCAAAAAGTCGAACCTCAACATTTGCCAGACAAATAAAACAAACCACGGCAACTGGCACAGCGACACTGGTGTTCAAACACAGACCAGTAGACCTCGATATTTTCCTATCGGGTCTCTTGAGGCTTGCTTTCGGGCCTCCATAAATACACACAGGATGTCATATCTCAGCAGGGTCTGTGCTATCTCTCAGCGAGGTTCCAGCCTTTACGTCAGTGACCTCTTTACATGGTCTGAAGTAGGTGAAGTTTAACTCTGTGGAAACAACCGCAGCTCTGTGTTTGATGGAGAATGACAGGAAGGAGAAGTAAAGGGCCTCATTCTTGTTATTCTAATGAAGGAATAATGCATGGAATGATATGACCATGGTGAGATATCATGGACGAGGAGCAAAAAATGAGAGACACGATTACACAATGCTGCTGATTTGCTCTGTTACATTATATCCTTTGAATCTATATATTTGAAGATGGATATCATCGCTGATAGTAGATTTGTATATGTTCTAACCAGTAGAGTATCAGAAATATTGAAGCCTCTCCGTGAACCATGAGATGCCTGTCATGCATGGATGGAATATTGCTGATGGAAACAGGCAAGATTTTATACTGACCAATTTATCTCTCTCTTAAGCACTTTGATATTGATTTATCACTCTAGATTTAACCATAACTATAATATAACTGGCTTATATTGCTTTGTGTAATGTAAAAATGTAATCTAAATCATGATACTTGTATGTTTTATAGTACAATTACACATAGTAAAACAATATTTAGTAACAATTATACAATGTTAAAGAATCTATTATTAATTTTGCATGTTAATTTATCATTATATACACTGCCATTTAATATTTTAAGTAATATCTTTTTTTAAATATACTTTTATACAGCAAAACAAAATAAATTTATTCTACTATAAATAAATGATATTGTATATTTATTCTATTTCAAATAAAGGCTGTTCTTTTGAACTTATTTAAGCACGTTCACAAAAATACAGTATGAAGCAAGCAACACAACTGTTTTCAGCATTGATGATAATTAAGAATTTTTTCTTAAACACAAAATCGGCATATTAGAATGATTTCTGAAGAATCATCTGAGACTGAGACAATTGCATCATCATTCCAAACCTCTCTTTCTTTTATCCTTAAACATAAAAAAAAACTTTAAAAGAATATTCTTGACATATAATAGCTGAACATCTTTCTTTCCACAGTAGCATTTAAATCTCATTTACACTTTTTAGATTTAATAGCTCTCTAAATGTGTCCAAGGACCCATTATGGGTGTTTAGAAGCAGATTTATTTGGTAATATATTTTTTACAATATGAATGTCAACATCAACATCAGTGTTCAGAATGTTACGGATGGATGGATGGATGGATGGATGGATGGACAGAGAAGGGAGAAAGCATTAGGAATTGCTGTCTAATTATCAGAAAACACCATAAAGTCCAAAAAACTTTGCAATGCTTATATCATGTTTTTAATAGTGCTTGCTAAAGCAAGATTATTACTATTACCATACTTTAAGTTAGTCTTCTGAACAAACCCTTAACCCTAAACATGGTGGAGTTCATTACCATCACTTTACCATGGTACCTACTCAGTAGCTTCAAGTCAAATAAATGTTAGCACATCATTGTTCATGTTTTCATACAGAAATACACTAATGAGGCACCTTGTCAAATGAAGGGAAAAAGGCAGTGGAAAACTCATCAGTTTTCCTGCTGAACATGCGGTCTCTCTCTCACGTACACACATGCTAATACTGTTTTCCTCATTAGCATACACTAAATGTATACAACAACACAGTGTTTCACCTTTAGCTTCTGACTCCTGTTGGAATCCATTAAAACCACGTAGAGCTGTAACCTTCACACACACAGACACAAACTGAACCACAGTTGTTGCCTATTTTAAGATTTTAAAATGTCTAAACATTTTCTGATTTGCGTCAGTCTTGATAAAGATCCCAGCAGACAGCTACTTTCTCACATCTGTTGTGATTCATAACTCATTGTCTAAATTTATACAATGCATGCTCCTCTATATTCAAGAGGGAAAGCCCAAGTCTCTATACAGGCTTTAATGTGGCACAGATATGATGTATGAAGTCATTTTACAGCACAGCGCACAATCTAAATCACAGTGTCTTATGTAAACTTCTTTAATATACTTTATGTAATATTGGACTCCCAAAGCACATCGTAATAACTAGCCTGTCATTTTATGTAGCGCATATGTGAGAAAAACACAATAAACATTCACAGCACAGCGACTACCGCAAACTTCATGATAAACACAATGTGGATATTAATCATGACTGCAAATGCACAGAACAGCTGCATAAACTATTTTTGTATTGTGCACATCTAAAAAAAATATCTAGAAAAGCAAGCTAGGTAGAATGAAATACAAACAGAGAGAATGATAAAATAACAGACGGACAGACATTTGACAGACATTAGACAGACGACAAACAGACATTAGACTGATGACAAACAGACATTAGACAGACAGACAGACAGATATTAGACAGACAGACATTAGACAGATGACAGACATACATTAAACAGACAGACAGACGGACATTAGACAGACATTAGACAGACAACAGACAGACATTAGACAGATGGCAGATAGACATTAGACAGATGGCAGACAGACATTAAACAGACAGACATTAGACAGATGGCAGACAGACATTAGACAGACGACAGACGACAGACATTAGACAGATGACAGACAGACATTAAACAAACAGACAGACAGACAGACAGACGGACATTAGACAGACATTAGACAGACGACAGACAGACAAACGACAGACATTATACAGACAGCAAACAGACATTAAACAGACAGACAGACATTAGACATTAGACAGAAAGACAGACAGACATTAGACAGGCGACAGACAGTCAGACATTAGACAGACGACAGACAGACAGACAGACATTAGTCAGACGACAGACAGTCAGACATTAGACAGACTACAGACATTAGACAGACGACAGACAGACAGACATTACACACGACAGACAGACAGACGGACAGACATTAGACAGACAGACATTAGACAGATGACAAACAGACATTAAAAAGAGATTAGACAGACAGACATTAGACTGAAGACAGACAGAAATACAATAGAAAAGGACATAAGGCCAGTTATAAAAATATACCAAGGAAAACACAGTTTTCATTCAAATACTTTTGTTTTAACAGTTGTTAGACAGACAGACAGACAGACAGACAGATCGACAGACAGATGGATGGATGGATAGACAGACAGACATAAATAGAATGAAAAAATAAAAGAACAACAGAATGATAGACAGACAGACAGATCTGGCTTCAATTAATATAGGCAGTTTACACTATCCTAGTACTCATTCAGATAAGGATTCAGTTAAAGATTACACACTCCACCCTCACACTGCGTTCTAATTAGTGCCCAGATCTCTCCTTACATTACTTACTAAAACACATTGAATCAGCATTCTCATTAGAATGTTTATTGACTAATCTGTTAAGGTTAGCATTAGCATTTGCGCTAGTCAGGGGTCCCCAGTGATTTTTAGCAGACCGTGTTTAACCTAGAAAGAACCGCAAGGTTTTAATCTCTGCGGCGTTCAGCCTTTGATCTCGACTAAATCACTGCACTCCCACCCATCATACTAAGATGCACAATATAACTAATGGAATAGAGAATGAAAGAGAAGGGGATCAGGCCAGGAAATACGAGTTTGTAGCTGCTTTAAAGATACTTTTAAGGCTTTAGAAATTTCCTGAGAGACGCGTCGGCTGGAACATAATTTTAATGGGTTTTTGGAGTCCACTGTGGGATGGGATGTCATCCAGTGCTCCTTCCAGCATGCTAACATCAAGCTTGACCTGTGTTATTATAAATTTAGCAATGCAGTTGATCGCAGCACCATCTGAACGCTGTATATCACTGCAACGTGGGTTTACAGCCCACTCAGCACAAGGTCTTGTAGGACAGACAGTAAGGAAATGAATCATGGACATTTTGATTGAGTCAGCTGTTTTCTGGGGGCATGGGGGCATGGGGGCACATGCTAATGAATAAGAAAGAGCGAGACACAGGATATCAATGTTACAGATTTAGATGATACCGAAACTGCATACATTGATCCAACACAGAAGCTGTTGTAACTGCCTCTTACGTAAAAATGAAAGAAAAAGCCGCCTATTTTAAGTGCAATCAATGTCAATTTTCCACAGCATTGTGCAAACAATGTGCACATCGTGTAAATGTACAGAGTGTTTTATTTGAGGGAAACAAAACACTGCTTACCAATTATGCGACCTCATCCGGATAATGTGGCATGGCACAGGAAACACAATAGTGAAGGACTTAAGGCCAGTTATAAAAATATGCCATGGTAAACACAGTTTTCAGCAAAATACTTTTGTTTTAACAGTTGTTATTATAATGCAAGATGGGATAATAACCATAGTATTTTTGTATGGTAATGGTAATTGTAGTTGCTATGGTTTAATTTAATGAGGAAAGCACACAAACATTGTATTTACTGTAGTATTCTCCAAAGTACACCACGTATATACCTTATTTTCTAGATTAATATGGTAATGATTGAATACCATATGTAAGAAATCCATGATATCACTGACATGTCACTGATATCTGATATACTGCATTGTTATTGATAACTAAAAGTATTAAAAACAGTTTTCGGTAATTGAAAGTTTACATTGGAAACTTGTAAACTACAAACTATATATAAATAACGAACTACCTATCAACTAAATATCTATATGTCAAAACCATGTTGGGGTTAATGAAAATAGTTTTTGGTAATTGAAATAAAGCTTAAATAAAATATTAACATTAGATGAAAAACTTAAATAAATGAAAATTAGAAATTCATTTTTATGTAATTAAATTACAATAATAAAAAAATAAAAATAAATTAAAGTTAAATAGAAATATTAATTAAAAATGACCAAAAACTAAAATGAGTTGAAAATTGAAAATATAAAAATAAAAGTCAATTCAAACTAACTTTTACAAACTAAAATAGTAATAATACTAAAATAACACTACTGATATAACTGACATACTGTGGTTTTAAATAAATGACCTTGACAGTTTACACATAGAAATGTAAATGGGAAATTAAAATTAAAAGAAGCCGCCCCATCAAGAAACCCAACTATTATAACTGCAGCAAACAGGGTTACACGGGTTAAAAACTTCCATACTCGCAGTGTGTGTGCAGTAATGTGCTCTGCTGTGTAGACCAGGACAATAAAGCTGTTTATGGGGCTGCTTTATGAGAGGGATGTTTTATAGGGGGAGGCAGAAGGCCTGAGGGACAGAAGCTGTCGCTGTTAGCCACCGCTGCTAACTAACTGTTATTAATACCGAACATCACACATTTTTAAAAGGTGGAAGCTCCATTCTTAGCCAAAGGCAATCACAATGCATAAAGCAATAAGAAAGCAATTTTGTCTAGACCTCTAATCCTTGCAAATAAAAATTAGCCAGTCGATAAGATGGAAACAGCTCATTTTGACAAGCCTTCAATCAAATTCCTGTTCAGATTTGTTTCTCTTCAACAAAAAGAGATTCAATCCTTCTCTTTCTCATGATTTTACTTGTTTAGCATCTCAAAAGGATGCTAAAAAAGCATGATGGATTTGCAGACTGAATGTAGATTGGGAGAGATAGAAATAGAAAAGAAAAATTATGCTGGAAACAGCATCATCACATGTTATCTACACAAAATTTTTGTATGCATGGAAACTGTTTTCTTAACGGCTTATTGATTTATAAAGTTAATTGATTCTGTTGGCACTTTCTAAAATAAAATTAATTTTCCATTCACATGTATGCACATTTTGGAAAATAGCATAAAAAACAGTAGTATAATACACTGTTGTCATGGCCATTTACTTTAGTTAGTTAATTTAGCGAATCCCCAGGTATCTGTGTAATCTATGAAAGCCCATTTATGTGACAGCATATAAAAATAAAAAAAATCTCTTCTCAATTCTGAGAAGTCAGAACTGTAAGAAATAAACTTCCTTTTTGAAAAAAGGCAAGAACTATGACATGTAAACTCACAATTTTAAGGAAAAATACTGAATTGTGAGATTAACAATTTAATAATAATCTATAATAATCAGAAGAATTGTGCCTACATTGTTCTGAGTTTTAGATTCAGAATTGGTAGTTCTGTGGGTTTTCCATAATTTACTAAATAATGGTTTTCGAATAACAAGGAGACCTGGGATAAACTCAAAATAACAGTCTTTAATCATCCAGACGGGCTAAATCAAGACAGGCAGGGAGACACAGGAAACACAACATCCACGTTCAATACCGGACCATGAAACTTAGTAATGGACTGATGATAAATAGATAGGACTGGATGAGGGGAAGACGAGGAACACCTGGGATCAATGATAAAAAAATAACATGGGAAACTCCTGGGATTAGACAGCTGGGACTAAAGAACATAATCAAGACAGAAACAGGAAGTGAACCAAATAAGGGCATAGGAGCATGTGGGGAGCAGAACACACAGACCATGTGACATTGTTTGATAGTAAAGAGGGTAGTAGTTGTAGTAGTAGCTATGTTTATGAGTATTGGGTACAGTTAAATGATCTACATAAAATATGGTTATGCATTAATATGTGCTTTATAATTACTAATAAACAGCCAATATGCAGGCTAATAGGCTATATAATATTGAATAGCATTCTCTAATCTAAAGTGCAACTAAGTGGATAACCATAGTTTGATTAAAACTAAAGTAACCTGATGAATGAAATAAACATTGAAACTACAGCAAAACAGCATAGCAACACCACAGTGAACACTTAAAATACTGTATCATCTTTGTAACAAGTTTTTCCCTAAGCAAGAAAAGGTACATTTTCTTTAGAAGATGGAAAAAAAAGCATATTACTGTTTAAATGTTCTAAACTACATACATTTTCACATACTATTTTGAAACAGTATGCAGTAGGCAGTATATTGGTAATAGATTTCAAACACAGCCACACAATCTGAATAAACCACATGGGCTGTGTTGTGCAGGAACAAATGTACTACTCACAATCCTAAAGTATTGCTCTCTGCTTATACTAAAACCAGAGTCAGCTTCTAAAGCCAAGACTCTGCATTAGTGCAGCAACATTTGCATTTCTGACAGCTTAAAATCTGGAGTAGGCTGTAAATATGCACACGCGCATAAAACTCAAATGAATATGAGGTATAATAAATAAAAAACGTTATCAGTCAAGATCATATTTAGAAGCACTGATGAAAGGCAATCTATCTTTGGCACAAATGCGCCGTCACCATGGAGAACGAGCTTAAAGTTTTGCATTTGTATTTGTGTTGAACTTGTATATACAGATTTCATGTGCACTGGAGTCTTCAGATCTTCAGATCTGTTAGTGTGACACACACACACACACACACACACACACACACACAGGAGTATATGTATATATACTGCAAACTGTCAGTCCCTATTTTAAAAGCTCCCTGTTGATTTTTTCCATTTCCTATTTATGTGTCACCAGAAAATGTCGCTGTGAGTGTGATGTTTAAATAATGAGACAGGTTCAGATCTGTGACTTTGTTTAATAATTAATGAGCGGAGGCTAATTACCAGAGCGCAAGCTGAGTGTGAGAGGAAGAGCGGGATGCAGTGGCGGCTCGTGAGTTTTACAATAGAGCAGGCACACTAATTGTACTGGTCTGGGCAGGGGCGATTCCAGGATATTCATTTTAGGGGGGGGCTCAGCCCCAACGAGGTCAAAAGTTTGGGATCAGAACATTTTTTATGTTTTTTTTTTTTTACAGGAGTACCTATGCTCATCAAGGCTGCATTTATTTGATCAAAAATACAGGAAAAAAAATAATATTGTGAAACATTATTATGCTGTAAAATAAAAAAATTATATTTTAATATACATTAAAAATCGAATTTATTCCTGTGATGCAAAGCTGAATTTGCATCAGCCATTACTCTAGAAAAGGTGTGACATGATCCTTCAGAAATCATTCTAATATGCTGATTTATTATTAGAATTATCAACGTTGGCAACAGTTGGGCTTACTTTTTTTCAGGATTCTTTGATGAATTAAAAAATTTGTAAAAAGAACAGCATTTATAAAAAATATAAATATTTTCTAACAATATAGATCTTTGCTATCACTTCTTATCAATTGAACACATCCTGGCTGAATACAAGTTTTAATTTCTTTCAAAAAAGAAAGAATAAAAATGTACTGACCCCAAACTTCTGAACTGTAGTGTATATTTTTAGAAAATATATATATATATTTTAAATAAATGCTCTTCTTTTAAACTTTTTATTCAACAAAGAATCCTGAAAACAATTATCACAGGTTCCAAAAAAAAAAAAATGAAGAAGCCAACAGTTTCCAGCACTGATGATAAATCAGCATATTAGAATGATCTCTGAAGGATCATGTGACACTGAAGACTGGAGTAATGATGCTGAAAATTCGGCTTTGCATCACAGGAATAAATGAGATTTTAATATATATTAAAATAAAATAAAAAAACTGTATTCCTGTATTCCTGTATTCAAATCGTTCTGATCCCAAACTTTTGACCAACAGTGTTTATTCAAATTAAAATGGCAACATTGTTTTATAAAGTATGCGTTCATATGTGCTTCATTTTCACTGGAGGAAACAACTGTGGTGTGATAAGGGGTAAATGCAGTGAAAAGCTTTTTGGTGGCTTTTAGTCAGAAAACGTAAAGAAAATGACACACATACAGCAAGATATTATAATTTCACTTACCTGACCTACCACTTGAAGCAAACATCCATGCCTTGAGAGCTTTCCTATTTTACATTTACACTAGCATAAGTGTGCAACCTCAATATTTTGCATTTCTAAATTTTTTCAATATTAAAAACCTCCTAGTTTTCCAGAATCAATTATAAGTTAGCAAACACTACAACTCAAGCTTTAAGCAAGTACAATTTGGTGTTTCCATCCAGCATTTGTGTATGCTGTACCCTGGCATTTGCATAAAAACATGTGAATGGAAATCTGCTTAATGTTTTTTTTTTTCTGTGACTGAAAATGAAAATGCTAATGAAAATTATGGAACAGTTGAATTTATGTAAAAGATTAAAAGCTAATATTTAGTTGCAGATCCCTTGCATGCTATCAGAGCAGTGAGTGTACAACTCATAGACATCAGCAGACTCTTGGTTTTATGCTTTGAAATACTTTTTCCCAGCCTTTAATACAGCCAATTCAGTTTCAACTTTCGCTTGTTTTGGGGAGTTTTTGACTTTATTCTCCTCTTCAGCTGTTTAAATTAATGCAGTTCCCTTTTTTCTCCACACTGTTGCTTTCCAATCACTTAGATAAAGGTTCATCTTTGTTTCATCGGTCCATCAACTCAGTTCCAAAACTCACATTTGTGAAGAATCTTGCCTTTCTATTTTTGGTGTTGATCGGAGATTTGCATCTTGCTATGCAGCTTCTGTAATTCTGTGTCAAATTCTCCTTAGGCCTGCAGATTGACAGAGTATCACCCCAGCTTTCTGGAGGTTGTAAGTGATTTTACAGACATGTATTTTACGGTTCATTTTCACAGATTTCTTGACTCCACAGCAAACAGAACAATTTTGTCTTTACTATTCCAATACTTATGGAGGGCACTGTAAATAAATAATATTCCAGAAAACTGTAACTAAGCTTAGACCAAAAAAGAAGGAAAGAAAGAAAGAAAAAACTGAAAGTGCAAAAAGAAAAACAAAACATTCTATGTTCTATTCTAACTAAACTAAAAACTAGAAAAAAGAAAACTAAACCAAAACTAAAGAACATAGTTTACAGACTTAACTAAAATAAAATAAAATTTAATAAAATAAAATAAAATAAAATAAAATAAAATAAAATAAAATAAAATAAAATAAAATAAAATAAAATAAAATAAAAAAAAACTATGATAACATTGCTACGTGTAGCAACGTCCTATTATCACGGCCATTAGCTGTTCACAGGAAAGAAATGTTCAATTTCTTTAGGAAATGTAAAGATGATACGTATATTTTTTACATAAAGTACACGTATATTTAAAATACATATTTAAGTTTTTGTCTGACAGTTAAGAAAAGCACAGTCTCTTACTTTGTCCCTTTGGCATAAGTAATTATTTTTATTCTTAGTTTGATTTCTCTGTCAAGTTCTAGTTTCTTAAAAGTTTCTTGTGGTTAATAACTGTTGCTGTGAGGAGGCCATTTCCTATAACCTTATAACAAACTTTAAACTTAGTTTTCCACTCAGACACCTAAATGTGATAAATGCAGAGGCTTGTGTCGTGCTGAAACCTCCCCCTCAGGTCCCAATGAAAGCTAGAGACCGTTAGTTGACCGTGTGTTGCTGCTTTAATGCAATAAGCAGAAAAAGAGAGAGAAAGAGGGTGACTAAATGCTGCAGATGGATCTTCTGTGGAGACTTTGGCTCTTTCTCTCTCTCACACACACAAGTCTGTCTACTGAGGTCCAAGCCTGTTGATTTACGATCATGGCACAGGAAGACCGCAGTGTTGTTGTAATCCACCCGGCTCAAAACTGCAAGGACTATTAGTGCAGCTCAGCACAATATACACACTTCGTCAAATCACACCGAAACAGTGACAACAAAACCAACAGCTGTGTCAGTGGCCCCGCAAACATTAAAGGCCGGGCTTCCCTGAAACGCCACTGAAGAGAAGCTTGTCTGGACGAGGTGTCAAGACTAAAGACATTGCATCCTATTCTAGTCACAGTCCATATGGGTAAATATGACATCGAATATAACCAGAGGTGGGTAGAGTACCCAAAAACTGTACTCAAGTAAAAGTAAAAGTACTTCTAGAAATATTTACTCAAGTAAAAGTACTAGTCTTGAATAGTTACTTGAGTAAGAGTAAAAGTAAAAGAGTATCGGATAAAAAATCTACTCAAGTAGTTAGTTACTAGTTACTTTGGGTCATATATACTGTACTGAGCCTATTTTTATTTAGATATATAGATAAAATGTATGTAATGTATGTGTGAGTGTATAAATGTATATATTTCATCAGCCTTTACTCCAATTTATGTAATTTATTATAAAACCCTGTCTGTTTACTTAAGTAACAGATATAGGTGTCATGCCATAACATATTTTTAATACGACTGACTTTATATTAAATGTGAATTTAACATTGAAAGTTAATGTGATATAAATATTGCTACTAATCTTTCATTGTTCAGAAAGAGAGCAAATAACATTTACATTATTAAAGATAATTTTCACTGACAGTCTAGATTTCAATCACTCTCAGAAACTCCCATTAAAATCACTGAAACTGTTAACACTGTGAAATCAATATCTTAATTAAAGATTCGTACACACATCTGCACTTTGTTGTTCCTGTGAGAGAATTCGCCAGAAAGAGGTCTCCAGTCAGTGAGCGAGTGAAGGAAGCACCGGCATTTTAGCGATGACTCATCTGAACACCTCTGATTGGCCAATGCTTTAATAAGCTCAAAAGAATCATGTGTGATTGGTTATAATGCGCAGCGCTGTATAAACGCATCTATCTCTGGCTCAGCGCCAGCAAGCAATCACAGATCTGAATTTAGCAGCTGATTATATGACTTACTGAACGTACTACACTGATTCATGAACCAATTCACTCGTTTGCCAATTGGTTTGATCAAGCCTTTGAACAGAATTGACTCAAAAGAATGAATCATTCGCGAATGGGCATCGCTCATTGCCCAGAGAAAAGTAGACGGCGCGTTTGGAATAAACTGAAGCATTATAACATTTATTGCATTAAGATAAAGTAACGAGAGGAGCGTAACACACAGTAACGAAGTAAAAGTACAGATTTTTCCCCAAAAATTTACTCAAGTAAGAGTATAAAGTACCCATCTTTAAATATACTCCGAAAAGTATTCGTTACCCCAAAAAATTACTCAAGTAAATGTAACGAAGTAAATGTAACTCGTTACTACCCACCTCTGAATATAACTATGAGAACAAATACGATAAAAATGATCTAAAAATCGATCAAATAACGAACATTTACTAAGGCTTGTTTCCAAAGACCCTGTAAAAACTAAAGTGCATTTTGTCACACACTTGTGTAGATAAGAAACATACTTGTAAATAAAAAGATTCAATGAGTTTTCGATTAATACTTTTTAGACTTTTTCTAGCAAAAATGATCTAAATATCCATGAAACAAGATTTATTTATGTATGCAACACTGCATGAGCCATTAAGGCCTGTTTCCATATATTCTATATTACAAGAGAATTCTTTCTTTTTTTCACTTGTTTTAACTTTTTTATACTTAAAATATAAAGCAGCAAGACAAAACACACTTGTATAACACATTCTCTGGAAACAAGTCTTACAATATCTTATGCATGTGAAGTAAACTTGCTTAAAGGATTTTTGGTAACACTTTAGAAAAGGTAACACTTGTTAACTATTAATTATGACATTTCTCTCAATAAATAGTTAGGTAGTTCTTATGTTTAGGTATTGGACAGTGTTGTGCATGAACGCGTTCAATGAACGACGTTCACTGAACGCGTTCATATTTTCGCCGAACGCTGAACTGAACGAATCACTTTTCATACAATGAACGTGAACGAGAGCGGCGCTCACTCTGGCAGGAAAGAACAGCATGCGCAGTTCGCGTTCACGCTCATTCGAAAAGTCTTAATTTGAGCCGGAACATGTTCCGTCACCTCCGACATTGGATCCGGCACCTCCTGTGTCACTAAAATTAATTGCCTAAATAAATAAAAAATTACTGTTTGTGTAATGTTCAATGTTTGTGACACATGACTTGCGCGCTTGTTGTAGGCTACTAGTTGAGATTGCTGTTAGCCTCGATCGTTTCACGCAGGGGAAAAATGTCAAAAAGTTTTTTGTACAGATAAATCCAGCATCTGAAATTGAATGCTATGTTTGTTTATTAGAGCTATATGCTGTAGAATTTTCAGTTTTCAGAGCTATTCAATTCATTTAGACAAATATAAGTCAAGAAGAGTTAGAAAAAAAAATATTAATGAATGTAAATGGCATTGTCATTGTTTACTCACTGTTTACTGTCTTTTGAGGATGCTAGAATGTGTTGGTCCAGTATTTCACATTGAGCAGGGTAAGGTCATCTTAAGTTAAGTTGTTCAGCTGCTAGCTGTTCATTTTCTTTAGACAAATATAATCAGGAAGATTGTTTTATTATAAATAAATGTAAATGGCATTTTCATCTTTTACTCACTGTTTACTTCCTTTTGAAGGTGTGAAAATGTGTTGGTTGAGTATTGCACATTGAGCAGGGTAAGCCCAAGCTAATTTGACATTACAGTACATAACTACTTTGGTCTGGTTTACATAGTTACTGCCGTTCAGAATATGCTGGATTTTTGTCAGTAGACTGATCTTTTCCCTATGAACCTGAATATACTTTTTTTAAATACTGGGTAATTTGTTTCATGCTGGCTAAATAAAAGTTTCACTGAACATACAGTATACCTTGACTGCACCTTGTATTTTCCTATTTCTACATATCATGATTACACATTATTTAAGGGGTAAATATATTCTCTATCTCAACATTATTTTTCTCCTGGCTATAATAATTGTCTCTTGTTTATTGGTACAATAATTTTGATTAGTTTTGGAGTGGCAGTGATTTGCAGCTGGTAATGGATGGTAAAGAGGTTCTATTTTAACTTAGTTCATTTAAAAAAAAAGAACTATGAACATGAACTAGTTCATTATCATCTGTGTGAACTGAACTTTGAGCTAGTTCTTTTTAAGTATGAACTGGCACAACACTGGTATTGGATTAGGGATGTAAAATAAGGTCAAGTAGAATAAGGCATTAATATGTTCTTAATTAACACTAACACATGGCTAATAATCTAGTAATATGCATGCTAATAAGCAACTAATAGGTGTTACCTATTCTAAAGTGTTACCGGATTTTTTTATATTTTAGCTGAAAAATAAGACAAACATACTTGTTAAGAGTAAGATTCTTGCAGTTTACTTCTAATACAACTCTTGAATAATGTTGTAACATCGCAGCAATGACAGCTTCTTCAGATGTGCTCATGGGGTTTCATTCATGTAACAAACAGAAATACTATACTGTATTTTTGATTAAATAAATGTAGCCTTGGTGACCATAAGAGACTAATTTCAAAATTCAAAAAATCTAACAGATGCCAAAATGTTCAACGGTAGTCCAAGATCCAGCGTGTCTCAAGCACAAACTTTTACCACTGCATTGTAGCTCCAACCATTTATAATACTATGCAAATGTGCAAGGACTTTAGGTTTTTATCAAATACAACCTGCAAATTGATGTATTGTAGAATACTTCAGCTTCAGAAAAATCTCAAGCAGATCTTTAAAACACTGATTTTCAACATGTAAAACCCGGGTTCTCATGCAAAACCAGAAGAGAATCCACTGCTTTACAACACAACAAATATTTTCCACACAGCTAAGCCCGAGAGGAAAGCACAACACTGACAGACTGTACAGAAATGGCTGCAGACAAAGCATGAATGAGCAGAAAACAGGCAAGGGAAGAGAGGAAGAGCAGAGCTGGACGACTCTGTTCCTGGTGTACTTTGCCGGAGGGCAGCTATAAGATGAGATGTGTGCATGTGTGTGTGTGTGTGTGTGAGAGAGAGAGAGAGAGAGATTGCCGCAGTGTCTCAGGCACACGCTCTTCTGCTAACAGTTGGACAGTCTCTGTTATTCTGACCATGTCAAATACACTTTCAGTTACCCCTTTCCTCAGTTATTTTATACCAGTATCAACTTGTTTCTCTCTTCACAGTTCCTCTGAAGAAACAACATTCAAATAAAATAAGACAATTGCAGAAATGCAGCGAAAGAAAAGATCACCTCATAGATCATGTAGTCTCGGATGATAAATGCTTGCGATCATATTAATAACTCTGACATTTGATCTTAGACACTGCTATCTTGAAACACAGTTTGACATACTGTTGAAATTATGTCTAAAATTTTGTCTAATCTACTCATCTTTTATTTGGAAGAGAAAGTAAAATTTTGTTCTCAAGTTAACTTCTCCACTGTCTAGGTGGTGGTGGAGGTGGGGGGGGGGTATTAATGGAATTATTTCTGTCATCATTTACTCAACCTCATGCCATTCTAAATCTCTATGACATTAAAAAATTAAGCTGAATTCGAATAAGTTATAGCAGAATGTTCACACTGCTTTTTTCCATGCAGTGAAAGTAGATAGTGACCATCGTTTTAAACTTTAACAATAAAAATGTGTCCATATGACTCCTGCAATATTTCTAACAAAATTTGCCTGGACATTTTGCAAACATCTCCATTTGTGTTCTAATGAAGAAAGACAGGCGAGTAAATAACTGAAGAATTTTTATTTTGTGGTGAACTATCACTTTAAAGAAATTTTCTCACCTATAGATGTTCTATTTTTTTTTTTTGTCTATGCCTAAATATGTAGTTCATTCCAAAAGCAGTGGTCAGCAAGATTTTTATATTGTTTGTAAAAATATAAAAAAGTATCTTATATTCACCAGGACTGCATTTATCTGAATCCATTAAATACAGTAACATTGTGAAATATTATTACAGTTCAAAATAACAATTTTTTTTCTATTTGAATATATTATAAAATATAATTTATTCCTATGATGCAACGCTGAATTTTCAGCATCATAACTCCAGTCTTCAGTGTCACATGATCCTTCAGAAATCATTCTAATATGCTGAGATCTGCCGCTCAAGAAACAGTTCTGATTATTATCAATGTTAAAACACTTGAGCTGATTCATATTTTTGTGGAAACAATACTTTTGGATTTAAGATTTAAAAGTACAGCATAGAACAGAACACAAATCTAAATTCTTTACTGTAACTTTTGATCAATTAATAGTGTACTTGCTGAATAAAAGTATTAATTTCTTTCACTAAAACATCATACTGATCCCAAACATTTGAACAGTAGTGTATCACACAAGAACAATTATTTTTAAACTCACGGTTGAACCAATCCTGACATGTGTTTCCACATTACACACACTCACACACACAAGCTTGTGCTTCTGCATGCTGGGATGCAGTCAAACTCATTTCCCAGCAGAAGTGGAAGCCATTATAGAGTCATTGTTTCATAGATGCCCTGCCACAGTTTGAAGGCTTCCCACATGTTGTTGAGTCTGTGAGCTGGCAACAGATTGGTCCACTCGTACGGTGAGTGGGCAGGTTCAAGTGATCTCGCTGCTAAAACGTCCAACTGAACCCCCTGAAATGTGTTCTGACACCACGACAGGCGGCACTCGCAAATTTCCCACTATATGATGAGGACGGCTGGTGACTGTTGATGAAATTACATTTGGAAACAGAACATTGACCTGGGGGGATGTGAAAAAGATAGGTACGCTTTTTGGCTCTTGCTCTATCCCTATCCGATGCAAGAGATGTATGAAAGGATAGTTCAATGTCATCGATCGCTTGCAGGCAATTAATGTCCTGATTAATTGCTTAAGTCTATCAACAGCTTTCAATTTGACTTGAATGCCGTTCTCTTCTCTCTCTTTTGCTGCAATCACAAGACACTAAACCAAAATATGCAAATAACTGCCAGAGTGAGATATTACATCCTGATCTCTAACCATTAGATGGGGATTTGTGTTTATTAGTATAATAAAAAGGATATTTTGGAAAGCATCAAGCGCAGGTGTCAGAGTCCTTTTTCCTCTTTCTTTCACACACACACACACACACACACACACACACACACACATGAAAAAAGAATGAAAAAAGCGATGAAAATTTTCAAAACGAATACCCTGCCCTCCCTACTGATTTTTCCTCTCCGTTTCGGTTGCCGTGGAAACAGTAAGCGGTGTTCAATGGGGCTGGAGAAAGAGAGAAACATATCGCCGCCAGTCTCATTCTCACCCACTGAGAGCATATGTGTGATCAAATATTTGACTTTTGTTTGACACATATATGTGTTGGGATACGCCGGCCATTGGGCTGAGAAGTTAATTGTATGAAGGACAGCTTCAGTGTGGGATTGAAGGTTGCCAATGTTTTGAATATCTGTGATATCTGAGGGTATTCTTTTTTGGAGGACTACACAAATATATATATTTATAAAGAGATTTCACCAGATAGAATACATGACTGCATTTATACTGCCTGAGCTTTTGGCATATTATTATAAACAATATATTTTATCAACCAATATCAATGTTTTTATTATTATTATTTATTATTATCTGTAATGGTCTAATTTGGCTAATATTAGACTGATCATTTTTTTCCAAATTGTATATTCTCCATCTAAGATTGATTTTTTTAAATATAAAAAATAAGTGGTGCTTATATGGTACAACTCCTAACTTAACTATATAACTCCTACACTGTAAAATTATATATATATATATATATATATATATATATATATATATATATATATATATATATATGTATATGTATGTATATATATATATGTATATATATAATAAAAAATAATAAATGCTATAGAGATATATTAAAAAAATAAAATAATAAATGGTATAAAGAATGTAAAAAAAATAATAATAAAAATGACAAAAACAAATTTACTTTTCTTTTTATTTTGTTGAAAATCATAAAACTATTATACGGCCTCAGAAGCTGTTTTGAAAAGTACATAAATGTGAAGAAAAACATTTAGCAGTGACTACAATGACTTTTTAATTAGATTCAGATTTAACACAAACACTAATCAACCATCAAAAAGAACCGATTCCTACCACATTTGGTATCTGAGCAATCACTTTTTTTTCACTCCTCCCCTCCTTGCAACCAAATAATTACACTTCTACATAATTCCATTTGAAGGCCGCTGAGACGTTGATGGTTTCTTCCTGTTCCAGTCCTGAGGCCATGCAGTCCTTGACGATCCCTGATGCCTGCCGAAACTGTGGCAACCGTCAACTCATTATCTCATGACAAGACCCCCATGGCAACAGCGAGGGAAGTCAAATCAAATCATATCATAAACGTCGACTGGGGATAACCATTTAAAAACATTCTAAACCAACTCATTAATGAACCATGTTCATATTGCGTCTGTTAAAAAGCAATTACAGCAAACCGTACTTAAGCGAGATAGATATCCAGCTAAATGGGTACATGTGAGGCTGTGCTGAGACTTAATTATGTTATACGGAGATGTTTAATGATCATTTGCTTATCAGATGATCAAACACGTATGCGTGAAATCGATCACTGACGCCAGGCTTCTCATTTGCCACAGCTTAGTGAAACTGATTTGTATTAATTAAATGCTCCATCATATTCTCCAATCAGTGAACATGTTACTAAAACAAACAAAATAAATGACATCAAATAAGATTATAAGAAGCCTTTTTCTCATGTCTTGATCCCATTCTTCCTTTCTCACCTCTATTTTCCTGTTTACACTTGATCCTATAAGAGTAAATGACATATAGAATGTCTATGATAAAAGTAAAAGTCCTTTGAAATAAAGGAAAAAATTATGTTTAAAACACGTAAAATGTTTTGAAAACGTATGTGATTTTCAAAAATTTCAATTAAAGACTTATATAATGACTACATGGGATGTCTCTTAATCTTAACCCCCAGCACCCCTCCCCCCAATATTATAATTATAATTAGTATAATTTTAAATTCCTAAACACTATTAAGGTTTTGGGGAGTTGCACGACATTACATTTTAAAGCTTAAATTAATGAGTAAGTAAATAAAATAAACAACAATTCTAAATCTAAACTAAACTGAACTACAACTAAAAAAAGTTAATCAATTAAAAAACATGCTCATCATAGAAGATGTGTTATTCATACCTGTTGTTGTAGACATTATTTGCATTTTAAATGCAATTAAAATTTATTTAAATGTATTTTTGAATAAAAAGACATTTAAAAAATCATCAATATTGGCCAATAAAATAAAGATTAAAAAAATTAATGAAAACTATTTGCGCCAATAAGTAACCACCTAGCAAACACCCAGAACAACCTCAAAGCTTAATAAAGGAATTTAAACTTTTAATTTTTAACCTCTAAAAAAAGTTAACACCTTTATTAATGTTAATTAGTTCATTAAATTGTGATTTTAAAAGATAATTTACAGATGGCAACTTTAATAAAAGTTGGCTGCTTATGCAGTATTACACGACTAGAGAAAACTGTGGCCAAAAAAGGTAGGAAAAGTTCAACACCCATAATGCACTGGGCTCGATTAGACTATCTGCCAGCAAGGAAAACAAAAATGTGATCTGTAGTTTTCACAAAAGCCCTGGAGCTGTCAAAAGATGTGAAAAATGCATTATCCAGCAGACTTTTGCTGACAAAAATATGGGGATATATTAGTGTGAGTAACACAGAAAAATAAGACACATTGTTCATTTATACTATTGACATTGTAGCAAATCTGAGAACTTACCCTTCAAGTCCCAAGAACACCTTTCACCCTGGCATTTTAAAAGAGGAACTGTTGTGATTTCTACATCACCAAATGTAATCAAAAAAACAAAAAACAAAAAAAACAATTACCAACAGTTTCACTGTAATATTCTCCTTGTCTGTCACTGGTCATTAAACACATAGCCCCGCCCTAAACTCACGCCATTGGCTGAATTAATGTTGCTGTGTCAGGCTGACCAACCAAAACAACTCTTTATAACAACATTTACTTTTCAGGCCAGTCAACTTACAAACGTCTTACTTATAGTTATCTTCATATTAAGTACGTATTTTAACACGACACAACATATATTCCAGACATTACAATCGCAAAGTGAGACAAATTGTGAACCGATCAGCTGTGCAACAGGCGTTCTCCAATTGACGACAGAGACTGCACAAGATAGATGTGTTTTTCTGCCTCTCAACAAAGACATTTCTCTCTCTTTCTCTCTGCATGTGTCAATCTGACAGTCTTGTCAGATTAACTGCCTAGTTAAGAACCACAGTTGTTTTCTTGTTTGTGGGTGTGTGTGTGTGTGTGTACAGCTTCATTGTTCCCTGCAGTGATTTCTGTTTCCGTTTCCAGACACAGTGAGTGAGCAGTTAGTGGATTAACTCTCTCCTACAGGGAATCGTGGGCAATACTGTGCTGTACGACAGGCGTAATAAAATATAAGGCCTGTCTTTAGTAACAATAAAAGCTGTTAGGCAGAAGCATTGAGGTCTATAGTGCTCTTAAGTTCTGGTGATTAGGGAAATCATGTGAAATTCAAAGCTGAAATTACACTATTGGGTTCAGTGCTCTATTTATCAACAGAGACAGATGAGAATGTGTCGTCATACGTACAGAAGATAAGACGTGAGGTGATTTGTGTATTAACTGGCTTATTGATTAAATGTGTTACTCAGTGGACAGAAGACGGGGAGAGTAAGCATTGCTATCAGGTTGCTAGGGTGTTCTATAATTTCCCCAGCAAAGTTTTATTGCTTAGAAAGTTATAGCACACCCCTTCTGAACAAACTGCATGATTTGAGGCATCATTCAAAGTCTGTAGTGAAAACAGTGTGAGACAGGTTATGTGCTAGTTAAATACTTAGGATGAGCTGTAACACAAATAAAATATAACTCAATTTAGCTGTTTCTTGTAGAGTTCCATCCCCACCTCATAACATCACACTTATCAGTGGGCGAAAAATACATTTTCAGTTATTTTGGGCTTTTATGACTGATGCACTGGCATTTGGATTTCACACATTATTCATGAATGAATTCATGAAAACAAAGCATATTTTCATTTTCTTTATCAGTCATGAAAATATTGCTGTTGTGTGTGTGTGTGTGTGTGTGTGTGTATGTGTGTGGGTTGGCTTTTAGAAAATTGCATAATTACTTTGTTTTCCCATTTAAACAGATACAAAAAGTATACTTTGGAAGTATTACTTTCATATTTATTACAAATCAGCGAATCCAAGCAGCAACAGCCTTCATACACAATGTTTTAGAAAGACCAAATCATATATTATATAGGATAGATAAGTCAGATGAATCAGAATTTGCATACTATATATTTATGCATATATAATAATAATCTATAATAATGTAATAATGCATATACATATATAATGCAGGACAGATAGTCCAGTTTAACCAGAATTAACTCTAACTAAGAATTAATTAAGTATTTTCCTACTTGGAAAAGCAACAGAATGCAAACTGAATTCACACTTCCAACATGTAAACTTACAGGTATATGACACCTTCAGGTTTGGGATTCGGAGTAAGAATTTCCCACATTTGAATTGAATAACCCTAAACCTAACCTTACTGTACACTAAAAATAGTATGTCAAAGAAGACTGGTGTATTATTCAGGTTGTTTTCAAAGTATGCATCTTTTAATACTTCTAATATCCAATATCCAATCCCTTGCACTACAGAAGAACATTGTTTTGTCATGTCCCTACTAGCATACTGTCCTACTACATACTCCAAAGTACATAATATCAATTAATTGGGACTTCACCTAGAAATGCTCAAGGAAAGACAGAACTGTAAGCACTGGCCACATGGACTGCTATTCACAGCAGAGGGTGAGTGTTCAAAAGCAACAGTCAGTTTGAATGAGGGATAAAGACAGGGACGGTACGGGAAATCAGTATTCCACAGTCATTCCTTACGACTGTGACAGCTAAGGACACCTCAAGAACGCCAGCGCCTCTACACACACACACACACACACACACACATACACAATGATTTCTTATGGCTAACTGTGCTCTCCCATCATGCCCTCCCTCTCACCTGTAAACTGTCATCACAAACACACACCAACATAAATATTCACACACTCAATCTAGCTTGCTCTCCATATATATTCAGATGAGAGGTTAAACCCATTGAATAAAACAAGAGAAACTAAAGCTGTACAATAATCTAGGTCACCTATACCTCAATCAAACACACACAAACACACTCACACATGCACTATGTGGCATCTTGACTTTGTGTTCTGGGCCCATTCATCATACTCCTAATTCTTCATATTGATTTGTGGCAAACACAAGCACAGAACCCTTTCCGAGCTCGGAGCAACTGTAATAGTGTTTCTGTTAGTTCGTCTGGACACATGGGGCTTTAGATAAAGTGACTCTGCGGAGACATCAACTACCTTTGTGATACTAGTGCATTGCATATTGTGCAGTCTTTCCATCTATCTATCTATCATTTATCAATCTACATTTAAAATGCAGTGCTGCATATCCTCTGTTTATCTATTCTATTCTATATTTATTATTAAAATATTCCGAAGTAAATAATGCATTTTGAATTGAATAAATAAATAAATACTAACAATAAATAAATAACTAATACACAAATAAATAAATACATTAAACAAATAAATATTGAATAATAAAGAAATTATAGATAGGTTTATTAATTTCACTTTTGGTGTGAAAGGGTCTTTACAGCTACCAAAAATATAACTGTCGGGTTTTTGCTATTAAAAACAAGTAAGCAACCCAATCCCAGGTGACAAAAGGCAACATAATGCATTACTTTCCATAAAAAAAATAAATAAAAAAATAACAGAATTTGTTACCTTTTTATGGAGTAATGCATTCATTTAAAAAACAAAAACTTTCCCCAGCACTGATTGCAAGTCAGATCACTTGGGAAACTAGCAGAACACTTGAAATCAATTTGAGCGTATTGCATTCTGGGATACAATATTCACAATCAGTATAATCTACTTGCATATTGCACATTTTTACAACTGTAATAGGCTATCCTTTCATTTCATGCATACAAAATTATTAATAGTATTCGGTGGTATAAATATTCTGCTATAATAGAATGAGTAGTATGTGCCACTCATTACATACCCACAAGCACTGCATTACCAGCTGATGAATGAATCATCTTTATTTTATCACATAGACAGCCTTATTGGATAATATGCTCTTTCCTTAAGAGCTTGTCTTTCTGCCCATTTTTCCGTAAATAGACTTAAGGCAATACTGGATTTTTTATTTATTGGGGTGGAAGCTAAATGTCGTAATGCACTTTTCAATTTTCAGGCCAATTTATATGCTAATGAGCAGGGTACATCTACATTAGATTGGCTGTCAGACAGCAGGGCGATCAGGTGATTTTCTGCTCTCTTTCTCCCTCTGTGTAATTAAAGGGGCCGATGAACAGCTCAACATGGCTGCACAAACACACCCCTTCACCTCTCTCCAGCTCCAGGGCGGTTTCATAGGACAGACCTGCTTGGTATGGCGAGTGTGTTTCTGGGTTTAACAGGTCTGCATGCTCTTTTTAGGGCTGCTGGAATGGGATCGGGGGCAGAAAAGCTCAGTATCTGTAGCTTTCTTGGAGTATCTCATTGTATTCTCCGCACATCTCACCTTCTTTATCTCTATGGTACACTGCAAATAAAACCAGAATGCCTACAAGAACGCCATCACAGATACCTCTGACATATCAGCAAGTCTGGTCCACATTGCAGCTTATTCAGGCTAAGAACCGCCCACTTATACAGGAGGAGTGCATCTGACTGACGTAAAGTGTCATGTGACTGTGTGGCTAATTGCTCAAATTGACTTAAAGGGGTACTTCACCCAAAAATTTTAATTTAAATCAAAATCATTTATTCACCCTCGAGTTGTTTCAGACCTGTATGATTTTCTTTCTGTTAAACACTGAATAAGATATTTTGAAGAATGTTAGAAACCAAACAGTTGACAACAAACAGGTACAACAAACAAAGAGCCAGTTGGGCAAAGAAGATAAGTCTAAAAATACGATTGGCAGCTGTAATTAGTGGAGGACAAGAATGACTTCTTCAGCATCCCATTGATCACAGACTGGCTTTGTTATCATTTTTCCTTGGTTCACCACAGTCTATTCTAGAGACCTACATGTGAACACCTGTGACCATCTCCAACTCACCAAACCCGTTTTGGGGTTAACTAGCCTGACCATGTGGCCTTTGTAGAGACTGCTCATCTGGGGTCAGTTTATAACATTATCTGTAGAAACAGCAAATGAACCTTTTGCTATCAACCCCATTGTCCATAAGACTGCTTACAGCACAACTCTCTCTCCCATTGCTTTGCCCAATCCCACTGCTTTAACCATTTGCTTAAATTCATTTTCATTGATGGTTTTGTGTGTTAGTCTGTGGTTATTTCTGATTTGTTGATTTTAATTATTTATTAGTGGTTTTAGTTATTCTCCAGTGTGGTACATAGCTTGTGTAATATTTTCCTTTTGGTCAATAAATTAGTTCTCATTGCAACTGTTTTGTTCTTGTGTTGATAATCAGAGGCTCTACAAGTTAGCTTTGATCTCCCAAACCTTCAAGGCGAAATTCCTGGCTAGTGTTCCATAAGAGAGGGAGAAAGTGTCTGATACTCTCACATATATTTAGTTTTTCTTCTGAAATGCTCACCATACCATGCTAAAAAAACTTTACCCATTTAGATATTTATAAGAAACTGAAAAAAGCACAAATGTCAGGGCATGACAAAACTTCTCCAGGCCCCAAAAATACCCTTAGACTCCAGAGGGTTAAGGTCCTAATTTTGTCTGCAAACTTGTAAACATAAATATGTTCATTTGCAACCTGATAAATATTTGTGCATCCTGACTCTGCCTGACACCCTGCATAAAAAACAGCCAATCTCACTGGAGCTTGCCATTTTAAAAATGCTTTTGCAATTACGGCATGCAATATGCGTTTGACAATCTGAGGCCTTCCCTGACATAATGTTCCTTTTTATAAGTCAGTTTGGCCCATTCCCAACCCAGTCACTATCAAAAGATAAGACATGCTTGCACTTTGTCTTTCAATGTTGACAGCAAATCATCAGAATCAGCCATCAGAAAAAACTGACAGTGTGCCATAAGATCAGTCTCCTAAACTGCATGCCAATGTCACAATAATGTCATTCCAAAGTGAGAGAAATACATTTCTGCAGCACTGTAAAGGCCTTGCAATAATCCACCCATGTCACAGAGACAACAACACTGTGATATTGCATCAAACACAATATTGAGCCATCTAATGAGCTCTGCAGAAAGACCAATGAGACAAATACTCATACAGTAGAAGCAGAGATGGACGAAGTGAAAGCAAGAGAGATGGAAGGGGAGAAAGAGAAAGAAAGGTGCCAGCAGACTAATTAAGCCAAAGGAAGTTTCAAAATATAGGGTTTAATTCAATGGTGGGACATTCTGATAGATGTGACAAACTTGACAGCAAATTAAAGTGATAATAAGAGCTGATACTCAAACTTGCAAAAAACAAAAACAAATGAAGGTGTTGAATGAATTATGAATTAACAACAGCCAGGAAGTTGCCATCCTTTTTATTCATCTCACACTAAACTCTAGGAGATGCTGTAATCTCTTATGTTAAAGGTGATAATGGGAAAAATCTGTACTATTATAGTACAGTACAGTATATCCAGAAGCCGTGAGACTTTTTAACATTGACAACTACAGAAGTGATAAACTGAACTTGCTGTCCTAAATTAGATTGCACTAACTTTATTACTATGCTGGTAATTTTTAAGGGTTTTTAGTGTGTGGAGAGACTGTACTCATATATTAATATGGGCTTGTATTATTTGTTATTTTATCTATTGTATTTATTGATGAGTAGTTACTTATTTATTGTGAATGGTTTTAACCGGACCTCAGTACCTAATTTCGTTCCAGATCATGTACATGCTTTGGAATGACAATAAAATCATTTACCTTTACCTAAATGTGACGTGCAGTGCTGTCAAAAAAACTTAAATGGTGAAGCTTCAAGGGGAGAGATGCTATTCCTTTTCTAAGTAATAAAAAAAACTTTTCTTCAATTTGCAAATGACCAAATGTCACGACACACACTGGGAGCACTGGAACATAGGAGTGAGGAGACGAGGAGTAAAGCAAAATCCAAAGTATTTAATAAACACTAAGCAGGTAACACAGGAAGACAGGAAACACAGAACATTAAATGACTTTTAGCAGCGTACAGGAAATGAGGGGCATAACACACTATAAATACACAGAAACTAACGGGACACACCTGGGGTCAAAAGAACTAAATGGGAATAAGAACAGAAAAAAACAAATATGCACTTTAGCAGCTGCTTAGCTATATGCTAAGAATCCCCCAATAACTACATATAAAAATGCAAAAAAATTAATTAATTAATTAAAAATCTGAACACTTTACTAACCACATTGCAATGCCCTAGTAACCATACAGAACTCCCTAAAACTCACCTAGAAAAGTATTTACCTTAGCAACCACAGCAAGATGTTTTAAAAATAGAACACCTCAGCAAACACATAGCAACATGCTAAAAAAGCACTCACCTAAAAACACTCACCTTAGTAATCACATAGCAGTCCAAGAACACCCTAACATACTGGCTCAGTCCAAATTATTCCACGTGCACATTGTTTTTAGTCAATTTAGCCCAGATCTTCAGAGTTCTGTCTGTACCATGTGTTCCAGTCCAGCTGTGTGTATGAAGCTCTCTGATACAATGATGGTGGAGCCCCTGGGGCCTCCAAAGGGCCAATGAGAACATTTAACTTTTTATTAACATAACATTTGCTCTCTTAATTACTCTGTTTGCATATATATCCTCAAATTGGTAGCTCTGAGCTGTAACATGTATCCATTTAAATGTATCTTTGGCAGATACATTTACATATATCTTTCATATATCTGATCTCTCTTAATCCAAATTCACTGCATTTCACTGTTACAGCTGCTCAAACACACACAGAGACAAACATAAAGAACTGAAATAAAGGCAGAGGAACTGTTCAGGAAAGGACTTTGTATTCTTAATATCCAGTCTAATGGCTAATAATCCACATACTTTGGTCACAAGATAAAAAAAGGATTTATTATATCAGACAGAATTTTTTTATTCTGCGGTGGAAACAGAAAAAAAACAGAACTGTGTGAAAAAAGTCAGAATTCTAAGTTTAGATCTCGCACTTCTGAATTTATATCTCACAGTTGTTGTTTTTTTCACAGAATTGTGCATTATAAACTCACAGTCCTCAGGAAAATAAAGTCATTATTGTGAGATAAAATGTCATAATTACCTTTTTTATTTGGCAGAAAAAAGGTAAATGCATAAATTAAATTAAATGCATAATTAAATTTAATTAAATGCATAAATTAAATTAAGTAGAATTGTGAGATGTAAGCTCAGACTTTAGAGAAAAATAGTCAGAAATGTGAGATGCAAAATCTGAGGTTATAAAAACATTTAAAAATTAAAAAAGGTAATTGTGACATTTTATCAAACAATTCTGACATTTATTCTAGCAGAACTGTTAGATAAAAGTCACAATTTTATTTTTATTTTATTTTTTTAATTCTGTGGTGGAAACAGGCTTCCATACATGACACTATTATTTATAACAGGACGTCACTTCCTGTTTGTTGTTGGCGGCTGTACTGCGTTTGAGCTCCGTCACTATATTCTTTTCATTGACTATTTTTAACTCAAAAAACAATTGTATACATCATCGTTTCCGTTTATGTAAGGTGTGAATATATCCTCTATTGTATTCTACAACAAAAACAATCAGAGCGCCTCACTATCACTAGTTTTATTTTGATCTCCCGGGTCCGCTATTAGCTTTTAGCCCGTTAGCATCAGCGGCGTGGTTGCAGCTAACTGCGCTAACATTGCTAATACTCTATTCACACACATTACCACTGCTGTACTCACTGTTACTTGCTTTAATGGCGGATGAATGTCTCCACTCTGTGCAGCTCGAGCTCGAGGCCGTGGGAAAGCAGATTCACGACCTGGAGGTGAGGCAGGCCCAGCTGAGAGAGCGGAGAGCCGCGCTGGAATCATCCCGGGCTGACGCTCACAAGTCCGGGGTAAGTATACAGCGATCTGTTAACAGTCCCACCACGTCTACTCCGTGTGTTTCTCTGCACAGGCCCGGTGCACCCAGGACGCAATCTTCCCAGATGTCCTTCACTGCGACGCCGGGACACCACGGACCCTGGGTATTCTACAACAAAAACAATCAGAGCGCCTCGCTATCACTAGTTTTATTTTGATCTCCCGGGTCCGCTATTAGCTTTTAGCCCGTTAGCATCAGCGGCGTGGTTGCAGCTAACTGCGCTAACATTGCTAATACTCTATTCACACACATTACCACTGCTGTACTCACTGTTACTTGCTTTAATGGCGGATGAATGTCTCCACTCTGTGCAGCTCGAGCTCGAGGCCGTGGGAAAGCAGATTCGCGACCTGGAGGTGAGGCAGGCCCAGCTGAGAGAGCGGAGAACCGCGCTGGAATCATCCCGGGCTGACGCTCACAAGTCCGGGGTAAGTATACAGCGATCTGTTAACAGTCCCACCACGTCTACTCCGTGTGTTTCTCTGCACAGGCCCGGTGCACCCAGGACGCGATCTTCCCAGATGTCCTTCACTGCGACGCCGGGACACCACGGACCCTGGGTGCATCCACAGCGGAGGACGCGAGCCGGGTCCCGGGCGACGACTTCTCCCCCTCCTGCCTTCGACATCTCCATCCGGAACCGCTTCGCTCCCCTCCGCGAGACAGGACGCGACGCTGTGATCATCGGAGACTCCATCGTCCGACACGTAAGTGCTACGTTAGCCGAAGGTAAAGTGCACACTCATTGTTTGCCTGGTGCTCGTGTTCTCGATGTTTCTGCGCAGATACCCGCGATCCTGAAGGTCGACGAGAGCCCCAGAGCGGTCGTGCTTCACGCCGGGGTTAACGACACCACGCTGCGGCAGACGGAGACGTTGAAGAGGGACTTCAGCAGCCTGATCGAGACGGTTCGCAGCACGAAGCCCGCGGCGACGATCATCGTGTCAGGACCACTGCCCACGTATCGACGAGGACACGAAAGGTTCAGTAGACTTTTTGCTTTAAATGAATGGTTGTTGTCATGGTGTAAAGAACAGAAACTGCTATTTGTTAATAACTGGAATCTTTTCTGGGAGCGTCCTAGGCTGTTTCGCGCTGATGGATTACACCCCAGCAGAATCGGAGCGGAGCTGCTCTCTGACAACATCTCCAGGACACTTCGCTCCATGTGACTAGTAAGACAATTCTCTAATAACTATTATGATGAGTTTTGTTCCACCCGCTTAAATGATAAAAGTACTTGTGCTGTAAAAACTATTAAGACTGTGTCTGTTCCCCGAATAGTGAGGTCAAAATATAATGTAGGATCTAGAAAAAATCTTATCGTAATTAAACCAGAAAAATTTAAAGTAAATGAACAAAAACAATTTTTAAAGTTTGGGCTCATAAATATTAGATCACTCACACCCAAAGCAGTTATTGTAAATGAAATGATCACAGAAAATAGTTTTGATGTACTCTGCTTGACTGAAACCTGGCTAAAACCAAATGATTATTTTGGTCTAAATGAGTCTACTCCACCGAACTACTGTTATAAGCATGAGCCCTGTCAGACTGGTCGTGGAGGAGGTGTTGCAACAATATATAGTGATATTCTCAATGTTACCCAGAAAACAGGATACAGGTTTAACTCTTTTGAAATACTTCTGCTAAATGTTACACTGTCAGACATGCAAAAGAAATCTAATGTATCTCTTGCTCTGGCTACTGTGTATAGACCACCAGGGCCGTATACAGAATTCCTAAAAGAATTTGCAGATTTCCTCTCAGACCTTCTAGTTACAGTTGATAAGGCGCTAATCATGGGAGATTTTAATATTCACGTTGATAATGCAAATGATACATTAGGACTTGCGTTTACTGACCTAATAAACTCCTTTGGAGTCAAGCAAAATGTCACCGGGCCCACTCATCGTTTTAATCATACACTAGATCTAATTATATCGCATGGAATCGATCTTACTGCTATAGATATTGTACCCCAATGTGATGATATTACAGACCATTTCCTTGTATCGTGCATGCTGCGTATAACTGATATTAACTATATGTCTCAACGTTACCGTCTGGGCAGAACTATTGTTCCAGCCACCAAAGACAGATTCACAAATAACCTGCCTGATCTATCTCAACTGCTATTTGTACCCAAAAATACACATGAATTAGACGAAATTACTGACAACATGGGCACTATTTTCTCTAATACATTAGAAGCTGTTGCCCCCATCAAATTGAAAAAGGTTAGAGAAAAACGTACTGTGCCATGGTATAACAGTAATACTCACTCTCTCAAGAAAGTAACTCGTAGTCTTGAACGCAAATGGAGAAAAACTAACTTGGAAGTTTTTAAAATTGCATGGAAAAACAGTATGTCCAGCTATAGACAGGCTCTAAAAACTGCTAGGGCAGAGCATATCCACAAACTCATTGAAAATAACCAAAACAATCCAAGGTTTTTATTTAGCACAGTGGCTAAATTAACAAATTACCAGACGCCACCTGATTCAAATATTCCACCAACGTTAAATAGTAATGACTTTATGAATTTCTTCACTGATAAAATAGATAACATTAGAAATACAATAGCGAATGTAGATTCTACAGCGTCTAACACTTCAGTTTCATCCATCGCACAAAGATAAACTGCAGTGCTTTACAAATATAGGACAGGAAGAGCTAAATAAACTTATCACTGTATCTAAATCAACAACATGTTTATTAGATCCTGTACCCACTAAATTACTAAAAGAGCTGTTACCTGTAGCCGAAGAACCGCTTCTCAACATCATTAACTCGTCGTTATCTTTAGGTCACGTCCCAAAACCATTCAAGCTGGCGGTTATCAAGCCTCTTATTAAGAAACCAAAACTAGATCCTAGTGTACTGGCAAATTATAGGCCTATTTCAAATCTTCCATTTATGTCTAAAATTTTAGAAAAAGTTGTGTCTGCTCAATTGAGCACCTTCCTGCATAAAAATGATCTGTATGAAGAATTTCAGTCAGGTTTTAGGCCCCACCATAGCACAGAAACTGCACTTGTTAAAATTACAAATGACCTGCTTCTTGCGTCAGATCAAGGCTGCATCTCATTTCTAGTCTTACTTGATCTTAGTGCTGCGTTCGACACCATAGATCATGACATACTCATAGATCGATTACAAAACTATACAGGTATTCAAGGGCAGGCTCTAAGATGGTTTAGATCCTACCTGTCTGATCGCTACCATTTTGTTTACTTAAATGGGGTGTCATCTCATTTATCATCAGTAAAATATGGAGTGCCACAAGGATCCGTCCTAGGTCCCCTTCTATTTTCAATATACATGTTGCCCCTTGGTAATATTATTAGAAAATACGGAATTAGCTTCCACTGTTATGCTGATGATACTCAGCTATATATTTCAACGAGACCAGATGAAACTTCCCAATTATCTAAGCTAACAGAGTGTGTTAAAAATGTAAAAGATTGGATGACAAATAATTTTCTCCAATTAAATTCGGATAAGACAGAGATATTAATTATTGGACCAAAAAACACCACACAGAATCTTGTAGATTACAATCTGCAACTAGACGGATGTACTGTTACTTCCTCTACAGTCAGAAATCTGGGTGTTATATTAGACAGCAATTTGTCTTTTGAAAATCATATTTCCAATGTTACAAAAACCGCATTCTTCCATCTTAGAAACATTGCCAAGCTACGAAACATGTTATCTGTTTCTGATGCAGAAAAGCTAGTTCATGCTTTCATGACCTCTAGACTGGACTATTGTAATGGACTTCTAGGTGGTTGTCCTGCTTCGTCAATAAACAAGCTACAGGTAGTCCAAAATGCAGCAGCTAGAGTCCTTACCAGGTCAAGAAAATATGATCATATTACCCCAATTTTACAGTCTCTGCACTGGCTACCTATTAAGTTCCGTATCTGTTACAAATTATCATTACTTACCTATAAGGCCCTAAATGGTTTAGCTCCTGCGTACCTAACTAGCCTTCTACCACGCTACAACCCATCACGCACCCTAAGGTCACAAAACGCTGGACTTTTGGTAGTTCCTAGGATAGCAAAGTCCACTAAAGGAGGTAGAGCTTTTTCACATTTGGCTCCCAAACTCTGGAATAGCCTTCCTGATAATGTTCGGGGTTCAGACACACTCTCTCTGTTTAAATCTAGATTAAAAACGCATCTCTTTCGCCAAGCATTTGAATAATGTATCTCTTAAATTGTGAGTGTAGTTGCATCTGCATTTTTATTCTTTAGCTTGGGTTAAACTAATTTTACTTTGTTGGATCGGCAGCTATGCTAATGATGTCTCTATTTTGTTTCTATGTTTTGCCACGGGATTTACATCCCGTGGTAACTAGGATTTACACAAGCTCCAGTCTGCATCCAGAACACCTGAGAAGAGATGATGCTGACCCTCAGAGGACCCCAGATGATCCTAACCTTGAATCAACAAACAGAACTAACAATTATTGCTACATGTGTGACTGCATCATATAATTACTATTAATTAATATAATAATAATAATAATAATAATTAATATTGATAGTTCATCATCTAGCTGACTACGTCTTGTATTATTATTATTATTTTTATTTTTCTAAAATCCTGTCAAACGTGCACAAACTACTAGCTACTACTAAATATTGTAGAAACATAATTTTCTGTAAAGTTGCTTTGTAACGATTTGTATTGTAAAAAGCGCTATACAAATAAACTTGAATTGAATTGAATTGAATATTATTTATCATTTTAGTGCATCATGCTGTGACTCTTAAAATGTAAAGACAGTATAACTTTAAATGACAATCATCAAACAATTAAACAAAAAATGCCTTTAAAACAATAAAGAAAACAATTTCTAAACTGTGAAACCAACCAATCTTATAATGTACATTAAATAAAGCCTCTCTTCACAATATCTCATCGAACTGTAAAAGTCTCCAGTTGGCTGATTGCAAGGTTTAAACCTTTAAACATACGCTTTGCTTGTTTGTTGACATATGGATTTTGAGTGAAAGAAACATAACAGTTGTTTTCCTTGCACTCTGCCCGTTTTTTCCTGATCTGTTTGGATCAGCATGTTATTACGAATGAACGCAGAGCTGTGCTCATGAATACACAATCACAGCAGGAGAGCAGCGAGACAGAGACAGCCAGAGAAGAGCCCAGAGCGAGATGCTAGAGTATTCATGGAAGCTATGGAACCTATAATCATACGCAGTATCCTCAAGATAATTCTGTGTGCTGGTGAGAAGCACCCCACCTCAGACAGAGCAGATCTGACTCTGGACTTTGGATAGGCCATCCTGTTCAAAGAAATAAAAAAAGAAATGTGGACACCTAAATTGAAATGCATCATACACAGTAAATATAGGCGCCAATGTATATAAATATGGGCCTAATTTAACTAAAAAGTCTCAGAATTCTTAAAGGAATACATCACCCAAAAATAATTTTCTCATCCTCATCCTTCCAAACCTTTATTTACTCTGTGGAACATAAAAGAAGATATTTTGAAAAAGTCAATGGGCTCCAAAAAGGTTTGGTTACCATCACTGTTCAATATATCTTCTTTTCTGCTCCACAAAAGAAAGAAATGCACACAAGTTTGGAAAGACTTTAGGATGTGTATGATGAGTACCACAAAATTTGCATCTCAATGCTAGTATTTGAAAATTCATCATAATGCAAAGAGTATTATAGGTTCCTACACACAACTAAACTACATCCAAAACTTCACCATCCTTTAAAATCTTATGTACAACTCAAAGCCAGAGAATATCTCCTGCTGATGCTCCCTCTGACAAATGAGTCGTTATCGTCTGATTCACTGATTGGCATCTTGTGGCTTAAAATCACTTAATTAACCACCGAGCTCTCAGTTGTCTGGCGTTCCGGATGGCTGAAATCAACAGTACCTCACATTTGTCAGAGAACAGCTAGAACAGCTTCTCCAGTGAGTTGGTGAAGAACACATTTACTTTGTAAACTTAACTTTAACTTAAACTACACTACCATTCAAAAGTTTGGGGTCAGTAAGATTGTTTTATGATTTTAAAATAACCCTCTTATTCTCACCAAGGCTGCATTTATTTGATCAAAAATTACAGTAAAAACAGTAATACTGTGAAATATTATTACAATTAAAAAAACATGCAAAAAATGTAATTTATTCCTGTGATGGTTTTCAGCATCATTCCTCCAGTCTTCAGTGTCAGATGATCCTTCAGATATCATTCTAATATACCGATTTGCTGCTGCTGCTAAAAAACAAAGGTTCTTGTTATTATCAATGTTGTGATTTTGCTGCTTTATTTTTTTGTAGAAACAGTGTTCTATTTTTTGATGAATAAAAAAAAAAGTCATTTCTTTGAAATACAAGTTTTTGTAGCACCATAAATTACTTTACTGTCACCTTTGATCATTTAAATGTGTCCTTAAAAATATTAATTTGGACTGCACAGACAGTTTTGCAATTTAGTACAGTTAACTTTGCGAGTACTTTGCGAGTTAGTACAGCTTACATGTATTTTCTTCACAAAAAAATTTCAAAGCATAGTTTTTTTTATGTGAACAGCATCCACAAAATTATGACAGTGCTAGAGTCACATTAAAATAAAAATAAATAAAAATCTACAATTTTGAAAATTAAGACAGCATTACAAAAATAACATCTTAACGCTTTGATTAATAAGCTGACTTTGCTGTTTTCCAACACATACAATTGATGTTCCTTTCCCTACTACTTTAATCTTGTACTGCTATGACCCCATTCATTCATCATTTTGACAAAATATTACTTTATTAATCCTATAATGTTATGACTTTGTTCTCATAAATGTCCTACTAAGAGATTATTCTCAAAACCTCAAAAACTTCTCTAAATTTTCCTAATTATTTTAATGTGGCACTTATGCGCCAACACACAAAATACTAAAAAACGTATTTCTGTTCAAATCAAACAAAAAAATAAGCAAAACCAGAAGTCATTTTCTCTCTCTAAATGGTCTCTGTTTCCAGCCCACTGTAGACTCAGTCATCACACCTTTTATAACACTTGAAGTTAAACTTACACAGATATGAAGGTCAACATCAGAGAACTGTTTGATTGAAGTTGACTAATATATCAATGCTTGAACTGACCAGTCAGACGTCCTTCAGCATCTTGATGGACAGGGACTGAAACACATTGGACTCTGTTGACAGGTGCATGGAGACATTTACCCAAAAAGCACAGCATCTCTTGAACTTGCATCTCTGTCTCACACTTTCACGACCTCAGAGAAGCAAAGCATCAGCAGCTGATCTGAGCTCAAACTGTCTGCAGAAAGCTGCTCTGTCTCCAGGCAACCGTGCAATGCTCTGCCTCTTTCCTTATGGCACAGGGACCGGTCCTCTCTGGAGCCTAACCGCTATCAGCTAACCGCTAAACTGCTTCTTTTCACCGTCACAACCACTCCGACATCCACAGACCCATCTCACAGTCTCCAGGCACTGCTCTAGCCTAGTCGCAAATGTCCCAATGTAAGGGGCTGGAAATGAAGCGAGAAGCTCAGCTAAACTTCACAGTGAGACTCATTCAAAGTCGATGTAAGAGAATATAACTTTATTTCACTCACCGCCTGATAATGCCTGCCACAGTCCCACCTGAGAGTCATAACCTCAACTTGTTTCCCACCTCTGAGTTCCTACAACTTATAACTTGAATTTAAAACTAGTTAATGGATGCAGTGCTGCTGTATGTGTGTGTGTTTGCATGCACCCAGTGGCATTGAAGAAAATGCACTTCCTTAAACCTGTTTTAGTCCTAGAAGGGGGAATTAACTTAGAAAATGTGTTTGCATATTTGCAAAATCAATTTAAAAGAGTCATAATACACATTTCTGTATCATTTTATATTTCCCCCCTGGGGTTCATTACACATGGCTGTAGCAATAATCATTAAAGGGATAGTTCACCTTCAGTTGCTGGTTCCTTTTGACATCCATAAAAGTATGGAAAAACACAAAATGGAGTGCTGTTAATTAAATTCAATTTAATTCAACTGTGCTCTCATGTTAATTATGCCACCGATTTTATAACTTCAAGGTTGAGTTGAGTTTGAGTTCTGAAAGTATGTCTACACACATAGTACAACGTTTTATTTAAAAAGAAAATGGAAAATGCTGTTTTTCCATGATACATTGATTTTAACGTGGTTGCATCAGTCGAGTGACGAAGGCAGTGACAAGAACTGTATGTGACATTTCACGGACCTAAATGAAACAGCTTTTTAATGAACACAAAGGCCTGGGAAACTGCAGCCCATTTATGAATGTGACAAAAAATCATCAAAGAGAAGCTGTCTGTGCATGCTCCAACTAAAACAGCCTTCCCCCAAACAGATATTATGAACAAGCTGGCATTTACAGTCTGACACCTTGCCAGGTTTCTCTCTCTCTCTCTCTCTCTCTCTCTCTTCTTCTCAGCAGCACACACATATGCTCTCCGAGTCACACGTCACCATTTGAAGTGCTGAACCTAATCCATCCATAATCCCTCACACAGAAAAAGCCAATCAAAGCAAAAACTATGGAGAAACACCCATGTTGCAGAAGGGAAGAAAATGAAATGATCTCAAAATGATCTCATCCTCAGAACAAGATGTAGATTAGTTTGTTTCTTCTTGCTTTCTCCAGTAAAAAAATAAATAAAATTAAAAAAAAGTTGTCTTGTCTAAATCGGGTGAGAAATATGCATAAATCAAGCTCTATTTACAAGCAAAAACTGTTCTAAACCAATATATTGGTGGATTTAGATTTTCACTGGATGAAGATACACAAGATAAAACACCTTGATGGATTTGTTTCTTACAAATATACAGCTTTTCACTTCAGAAGATGTAAATCAGTTTACTGGAGTGGTGTGGATTACTTGTGGAATATTGTGATGCTTTTATCAGCTGTTTGGACTCTCATTCTGACGGCACCCATTCACTGCAGAGGATCTACTGGTGAACAAATGATGCACTGCTAAATTTCTCTAAATCTGTCCTGAGTAACCTTTCAGCAAATGTTCATTTTTAGGTATGCAACACTGTTACCTATGTTCGACCTCATCTGGTGATGCTGAAAAAGCATTATGGACAAAACGCTCCTCAGAAACTGACATTTCTGTCTGTTTAATCCTGTTTAATGAGGCTAAATTGAGCCAGTGTGTTCCACTGTGAAGGTGACTAGTCCCCACAGGAGGTTTTTTAAAACATGCAAGGGGAACGAATGTGTGTCTCCGAAGTCATTTATGCCTTATAGGCTGATGTTCATATTAGGTTTCCACCTTTAAAGCGAGAAAAAAATATTTTGTGCCTATAACAAGAACCATTGATTTTTACAGCTGCTGTGCCAATGGCCCATTCACAGTATGCGGAAAATACGCTTTAATTTGGACAATGGTAGGTGGAAGTGACTTCGCAACACTTCATAAATATTTGCTGCACACAACAGTGCATTTACTATAAGTATTTCACACTGTGAACGCAGAAAATAAACAGGAAGCACAAGGTGCTAAATGCTTTTGATATTCTGAAGTTTCACACAGCCGCAGCAGTTTGCCAGGAGAATAAGGAGGAAGCAGATGGTGAACTGCATTTAGCAGTCACCTCCCACCTGCTTTTACTGGCACCTGTGTGTTTACTGCACTGACGTAATGAGGTTTATATGTGCATTCACCTATCCATTCATCAATCCGTCATTCCCTCTGTCATCCATCAGTCTGTATATACTTTCATCCATCTGTTCATTCAAAACTATCTATCTACCTAAATACATAAAACATACAAACAGTGCTGTGCAGATTGCTTGCAAATTGTAGTCCATTACTGATTACAAATAACATGCTAATTGTAGTTAGTAACAATCTATTAGATTACACATTTTAAGTAATGAATTCATACTTTTTGATGACTTTTTTTATTACATTTGAACGGGTATTCAGACTCACAAAGCAGAATTCAGTGTAGTTAGACTATCTATGAATTTCCCCTTCGGGATCAATAAACTTTATCCATTAATCTTACATAAAGGCTGCATTCATCTAGATTTCGTTAAAGCAGTCAGATAAACATGTCTATATCCAGAAGAGTGAAAAGGTCTTAAAGACGTCCGTTTCATGAAAAACATTCCCTGCTCTGTCTTTCAGGGGTGTAATACGCTTTAATCTGATAGAAAGATAAACATTCAGTCTTTCATTCCAAAAAAAAAAAAAAGAAAACCCAACAAAACATTTGGCAAGAAAACAAAAAAACGAATTAACTTCTCTGATTGCTTCTTCAGAGACGTAAACCACAGACAGAGAGACATTCAAAGGACCTGTCAGGATCTGGAGATGAAGGAAAGCTAGAAGGAGCTGAGATCATCGACACACATGGAGAGTGAATGCCAGGATAACTGAGACTGACTGCAGTCTTATCACAGCCAGACACCACTGTAAACAAATCCATCATATCCTGTTTAAGAAAAGCGCGAGCTGTAATACAGCATTACGGATGATGGGAACAATCTGTAGTACAGTACATCCACATTCTGACATTTTTCCTGCATAATGTTCTGCATGACCTGAAAGTTTCCTTAAACTCATTTGACTTTCAGCTGGATTTTAAAGGGGTCATTTCATGGAAAACACAACTTTTCTTGCTCTTTTGAGGTAAGAGTTTGATAAGTGCAAACAAACTAATGAAGCATGGTTTTATCTATATTTGTGTTTAAATAAATACTGTAAATAAATTCATCCTGAATAAGCAATACCAAAACTATGTGTATACATTTATAAATACATGTGTCTAAACATCGGATTGACATTTGTCAAAATGGTTGGTCTTGTGTTGATGGTATCATATTTTCCAGCTATTTAGTTTAAAGATGTGACTGGGTTTTTATAAATCTAACACCCAGTCACAGTGTAAAAAAAAAAGAAGAAGAATTCACATTACTATTGTGAACAACATTCTGCAGGAAAAATCACAATGGCACATTAACAACAATTACACTCCAAAAACTCACAAAGCCACTCATTTTTAACAGCAACATAGCTTAAAATCAAATTGAGTAATAAAACACATTAAACAGGCATTATGCTTGCATGTTTTGTTCCAACTCTCATAGCTAGCAAAAATTACTGATGATTTTCTCAAATGCATTCATGGACTCCCATGTGAAAGGAAAATCTGCTGAATTCTGGAGGTGAGAACGAGGGATGCATGCCATTTCACAGCAAACAGTGGCGTCTGAACGCTCCATTTACAGCACAAACAGCAGCAGCCTCAGCATCCATTTAAAGGTTAAAAAGAAGCAAAGCCAAAGAAAGGGAAAGAAAGAGAGAGAGAGAGAGAGAGAGAGAGAGAGAGAGAGAATTATGTCTGGGCCAGGGAAACTTCGTGAGGTCAGCAGTGCTGAAAATGGCAGTGTTATCAACAAACGCACCACTGCTGCTCTTTGCAAAGGGCTGAAAGATAGAGGCTGAGGTTAAGCTACAGCTCGCTGGCACACACAGACATGCTGGGAAAAAGCCTGATTCCTAACAGATTCCTGATATACAGTATATGCACGAGTGCTGGACCTTTCTAAAGAGGGTTTTGAACAAGAGGTGGGTCTCAGTTCACTCCCTAGTTTAGTAGTAAATACGCAGAGTTTTTTCTTTCTTCAGGACTGTCCCATTGTTAAATTCCTTTGAATGTAAAAAATACCCACAACATGCCATAAGAAAACAAGCACTGGCTGCTCACTGTATTTGCTCAGTGGAAATGTTTCCTGCAGTCTGTGAACTCATTTTTGTTGTATTTTTCCCATTTATTCTTGATTAAAATTCTGCTCTGCTTTGAGTTCTTCAGTCTGTCATGTTGTCAAAAAACATAATTTTATTTTATATATACAAATGGAAGTTTTTTTTTATGTAGAACTCCTATTTAAATAAAATGTTTTACATATTTTCTCATATTTTCAATTATTTTGCATATTTATTGTACATATTACTTAAAAATAAAATATTTAAAATCTGCATATATTTACATTTAATCATTTAGCAGATGCTTTTATCCAAAGCAACTTACAAATGAGAACAATAAAAGTAATCGGACCAGCGAGAGAACAACAACAGTATACAAGTGCCATGACAAGTCTCAGTTAGTCTTGCGCTGTACACATAACTATGTTTTAGTTAATAGAAGTCAATTAATAAAATCAATTTATGTCATTATTTTTGATGGTATCTTCAAAACCATTTTTTGTTGGTGAAACTACTAGTGGCCTAAGACTTTTGCACAGTACTGTATATATATATATATATATATATATATATATATATACAAAAACAATTTCTGAAAATATTAATAAAAACTATAATAGGATCTAAATGATAAAAACACTGTTATTGTTATTCTTTCCATTTATATAAAAAAAGTTATCTAAAATGGGTCACAAGCGCATTTTAGAATGGCACAGTTTTTTTTTCAGCTACAGTGAATGTTGCACAAAACAAATGATGCTAGCAGTTGCATGACCTTGTAACAGTGTTATTAGGTACACCAGTGTTTGTACACCAGTGTCTAAATTTGTACTGATTGCCAACATAAAGAATGAAGCGATGTAATGAGACACAGCCTACACATCATCAGTCGTCAAAAAGACAGGACAGGAAATTCAAATCAGAGGGTAATGTGCAGATGTCAGCTTATGCAGTTCTCCTAGACCCCCCCCCCCCCGGCATCAATGGGCCAACATTAGCATAGACCGTAGGGTTCGAGGGGGGAGACTGATGACCAGAGTAGATGCGGTTTCAAACCCCAGGAGACTTGCCATCGGCAAAATGAATTGGTAACCAGAACGGAGGCTGAATCAATGCAGTAGGCACCAGCATTAGAGCTTCAAACATACACAGAGAGAGTGAGAGAGACTTGATTAAATGGTCTGATTACAAACTACTTGCACATTAAAACACATCAGACTAATGAAAATGATTAATGAGTCCATACCAAACACGTTACCAGCCAATCAAATGGCAGCTTGGGTGGAGGACGTTATGGGAATATTACATTTTCAGAAGATTCAAAGTCAATGACATGATTCTAGGGTGTTACTAGGTTGTTGCTAAGGCGTTTTCAGTGCTTTTGTTGCATTGCTGTGAGGTTGTTGGCTGGTTTCTTACTGGTTTAATTATTTAACAGTGATACTATATACCACTACTGTATATACCATTAAAGGAATGAATGGTTCATCCAAAAATTTACATCTGTTGAAAATGTTCTCACCCATCCAAATTGTAGATAAGTTTGTTTCTTCACATAAACAGATTTGGTCACATTTAGCATTACATCAATTGCTAACCAATGGACGGTCTGCAGTGAATGGGTGCCGTCAGAATGAGAGACCAAACAGCTGATAAAAACATCACAATAATCCACAAGTTATTCACACCACTCCAGGCGATCGAGTAATGTCTTGTTTCCTGCAAATGTGCATATTTGTAGCAAACAAATCCATCACTAAGATGTTTTTAACTTTACACTGTTTCTGGAGAAAAAAAGTATCAAGAGGCAGGTAGCGAACGGAAACAGATTGCACAAAAGGCCCAAATCAGGCCTATAAATGGCTTTTCATTTAAAGAATGTGGTTCAAATGAAATGCATTGTTCTGTGTGGGGTCTTTCACTGACATTTCACTTTCAGTTATGGAGGTCTGATATTCACTGACTCTTGTGAGATATGAGTTTGATTGCTGCAAAATTATCTAGCAATTCCAAGGTTAAGTCTATCTCCTCTGCGAATTTCAGATGAATATAGACAATTGCTTAAAATGAGCAGATTATATATATAAAATTATAATCTTGCACAGTATATGTCATCTGCTCTGCTGGATTTAAAGTGAATATGAAAAGCCATATGCCACCTATAATAATTATAAAATATGATAAAGAGGACTTTATTATCTGTGGGAAAACTGGATATCAGAGCAAACCAAAAAAAAAAATATATCATTTTAATATATTATTTAATAACATGGATAATAATAAGAAATATTTCTATTAGAATGTTTTCTGAAGGATCATGCAACAATAAAAAGACTTAAATTAAAGTCAAATATAAAACATTTATTTTAAATCATAATAATATTTCACAATACTGTCTTTACTGTTTTTACTGCCTCATGGTGCATGAGAGATTTATTTAAGAAACCAATCACAAACTGTTAAAAACAGTACTATATATTATATATATATATTATAAATGTTTTTGCTTCTTAACTTTAACTTTATTAAAAAAAATGACCAAAGGTAAATTAAAAAAATAATAAAATGTACCAAATGACCCCTTTAAAATATCAATAGCCATTTAGGTATACACTCTGTTGCCAGTTGTTTACAGGAGACAGAATGTTACGGATGCTTCTGTTTTGTTCTACAGCGTTGGTTTTGCCATTTAAACTGAGAATGGATTGCAAGCAGTTCGTTTGCACCACAGGGAGAAATGAAAAGAATAAAGCAACACTAAATGCCCAAGAAAAAAAAAACGAGCAAAAAAGAACAAAAAGACAAGAGAAAGGTAGACAGTTATTTTAGCAATCATCCTTTCCAGAATCCTAGCGTTCACTTTTCCTCAGAGATGTTCTTGTGTTCCTCGGCATTTAAACAACATCACACACTTCTGAAAGTCTTAATTCCTCTCACTTTGTTTTCTTCCACATTGGGGGGTCACGAAGCTAAAATGTTCCTGTGACATCTGACAATGAAAAGATGAATTTCAAGACATTTCTTTTCAAAGGCCCATTCAGCTGACTCTCATTAATCAAGTTATGGCTTCAGAACTGACACTGGGATTAAAGCAGCCCAAGTTAGTTTTCGGCTCTTTCTTTTCCTCTGCCATGTGCGCTCTGAAGAATAACCTGCCACCGCCTGCATGTCTGGTGTCTAGGGGAGCAGGTCAGGGGATTGGTGCCCCTCTCCAGCCGAGCTTGTGTGATCTACTCCTTCGCAGATACTGCCACATTGCAGGAGCTTTTCAAAGGGGCATTACCCGCTTTCTAAAAGCTGTACAATAGCATGGTGGGACATCCAGCATTCCGCATGTCCATGTCATAACTGGGTGATGCATCTCCTCTCAGCATGCATTAACAGATCACGAGCGACTGCAGGGAAAACAACTCCAAATGTTTACAATGCTTATGACAAAAATGTTCCATTATACCAATCATGTTCCATGTTTAATATTAAAACATCACATAATAGCATGCTATGATTGAACGCTGTCCCAGTCTCACATTTAAACATTTTGATGGTCCATAAGAAATAAAAGTCATAAACTGCATTTCATAGACAGAAATCAGTGTAAACAGAGAGCAAATGGAGACTTCTGCCAAAGTTTTCTGCATCTCAGATTTTTTTCTTTTAAGAAAAAGAACCCATTAATCTCACATGTCTTCTCTAGAATTTCAAAAGAAATTCCTTAGAAACAGAAACTATTTACATATTCATAAAAATTATAAATAAAATATATTTAAAATATATTCATAAAAACTGACATAAGTATACATGTTTTTTCCATCTTAAAATTCATTTGTACTAGAAATAAATATAAAATATTTATTATAAATAAAAACATTAATAAAAATGTATATGTAAGTATATATAATTTTTACATAAAAAAATTGATATGTACTAAAAAAAATTTTTTGTATATATATATATATATATACTATACACACACACACACACACATTCCATCTATCCACAGTTAGCATCACCCTCAACAAAAGCATTTGAATAAAATGTGTGAATGCAAATATCAATATACACTATAAAATCATTCCATTTCGCTTTTTAGCAGTGAAATCCATTCAGAAATGCCACACACACAGTATGAACAGTCCTATATAAACAACCAAGAAATGTCCTGATAGGTGAAACAACCCAAAAAACTATTTGAAACCCGCGGTTTTGGACACGCCAATGTCAATAAAGGCATACTGGGAAGTCGGGAGAAGGAGTAATATTCCGTTTCGCATCAGTGCAAGCACTCGGTTACTTTTAACAGCATTATTTGTTTACCCAACGCCCGCCAGCCGCATGAATTTATATTCCAATAAGAGGGAGGTGAGAGTTACACAGGCTGTTATGGTTTCCTCGTTCACCACAAAACATTATGAGAGAGCTGCAAAACCCTCACTGGTCAGAATGTAATGTTCCTAAATGACAGTACATAATGCTAAGATGTGCTAAATGTAGATTATTGTGGGTTCAGGAAATAAACAATGAAAAACTTAGACCTAGAGGGTGACATTACAGTGAAGGTTATCTAAAGTACAAATAAAGAGTTTGTGAGAGTCTGGGGTGGCTAAATCTGGAACATTGTGTGTTTAACCACTGAAGAAATTTAGGAGCTAATTGGTGGCTAACTGCTTTTAAATGAGCCCCTTATGACCAGTTGCGTCTATTTGATTTCACAGGCCTGCACGCACTCTTTTATGTGATGTGGGGCTTTGGGGAATACGCATCGCTCAAAACATTATACGTTTCAAGAGCTTCCTCTCATCTCCTGTGTTAATAGACTGTCATATAACCCACACATCTAAAAAATAAAAAATAAAAATCTTAATTCAAGATATAGTAAGATGTGTGCTATGAGAATGGTTTTCTTACGCCATTGGTAAATAGTAAATGTAGTAAAATATGCTTAAAACAATGAAGTGAAAAAATACATTTGATTTAAGATTTATTATTTATTTATTTTTTAAGAAACTGATTCTTATATTCAGCAAAGAGATATTGTATCAAATGTATCAAAAGAGTCTGTAAAAATGTCTGTAACGTTTTAAATGATTTCTATTTCTTTTGCACTTTCTCTTCATCAAGGGATCCTGAAAAAAAATATAAGGCAGCATTACTGTTTTCAATGTTGATAAGAAATGTTTATTGAGCAGCAAATCAGCATATTAGAAGGATTTCTGAAGGATCATGTGACACTGAAGACTGGAGAAATTATGCTGAAAGATCAGCTTCGCATCACAGGAATTGTTCTAAATGGTCATAATATTCCACAATATTACGTTTTTACTGTATTTTTGATCAAATAAATGCAACCTTGGTGAGCAAAAGAAACTTCTATCAAAAATCTTGCCAACCAAGTTTTGCACATCAGTTTATTCTTTTTCCTGTATTTCTCACATTATTTTACACAATTTTGCTAAAGTAAATGTATATGTTTTTTAAAGAGATAGTTCATCCAAAAATAACAATTCTGTCATCATTTACTCCCCTTCATATGGTTCCAAAACTGAACATAATTCTTTTATGAACACATAAAAATTTTCTATCAAAGTTAATTATCTAATAACGTTCACAGCAGATACAAAGATGTGTCTGTGTCTGAGCAGCTTGTTAGCTCGCATTCAGCTCATTGTTAGCGCCACAGATGACTCAAGGTGACCCATGTGAACTTTCAAACAGCACGTTGAGATAATTGAAGTCCTCTCAACTGTGCTGGCGAGTAGGATACTGTTTTAAGAACATCAGTTGGATGTGAAGCGCCTCACTGGACACAAGCGTGCATGTACTGTGAGTTTTGAGGAAGAATACAAAGCTGTGGAACAAGGGACACTTTACTTGCCTAAATTCTTGTCAGGGAAAATATTGCTGCCTTGCAGTTAACCAATTGTGATATTTCAAGAAAGTAGAGAGAACAGTGAAGTCTCAGTGAGGATCAATAAACTGTCAGATGAATTTTCTCTAAATGTATCGGATGCTCTCCCATAATGCTGTATCTTTAACTGTGACTAGTCTTTCAATACTTAATGATTTAATATCAGTCCATTCTTGGGCAAAACAAACTGGATTCGAAAGCAAGAGTTTCTAAGATATAACTAGCATAGAACAGAAAATAGTTTTACTTTATTTTTACTTAAAAAATACTGAAGTGTTCAGAGGAAGAAAGCTATGAACTGAAATAAAAAAGAAAAACGTCTTTAATAATGATATTACTTCTGCTATACAGCAATGAGATTAAATGGAGAGCAGTTGGAGACTTCAAACTGTAATACTGAAGTTTTCAGGAGGAATATATTCACATATGGCATTTCTTTAATATATTGTTTGCTTCTCCAGGAAAGCATTGAGAATGTCTCTATCTACTTATCTACAGTTCTTCCTTCTGTGTAATACATTTTGACGTTTGTGTCAGATTCATGTTTATTCATGCTTTTAAGGCCACTCACAGAACATTTCACTTTGAAAGTGATGTGAAATGTGCATTATTTATTCATTTTAATTTTTTTAATACCATTTCAGCAGCAAGGCTATATATTTACAAACAACGTAAATAACATAAACAGCACGAACAATGTAAATAATTTTTTTTCATAAAATATAAGGTTAATATAAAACAAAAAATCTAAAACATTAATTCAATCCTTTTTTTTTTACATCAGTTAAACATAATAAAAACATAGTAAACCTCGTCTATTTACTTAAAAATACTGTGCTGTCCATTAAAATGTTGACAAGGAAGGTATGATGTTAATTCTTTACTGTTCAATAAATAAAAAATTTAAGATAAAAAAACAAATATTCTTATTGCAAAATATGCAAGCAGTATATATACTGTAAAAAATATTTTTTTAATAGAGGTTACAAGTTATAATTAATACAAAGATTATTGATGTTTGTTTTATAAGAAAAAAGACTATTTCACTCATTCTACTTCAAAATGTTTAATCTAATGCAATACTTGGTGTTATATTTATTAATATTTTTTGTATTTAATTGTAAAATCTACTAGCAATTTCTCAGTAAATGCTATTTCTATAAAAAAAAATGTCAGTGTGATTTTGCAGAAATGTCTTGTTTTTGTCCCCCTATGGGAAAAATAATATAGTATTGGACTATTGGATATAAACTATCAAAAGAGATCATTAACCAATAAAACCATCAAATTCATCAAGTCTTCTAAAATGAAATAATAATATCTCATCTCATCTTTTTTTACCGGTACATCTTTCACAAAGCTATTAAGACCTTAATGACACATAACTGAGAACTCAGTTAAGTCTCCAGGGTGATGAAAGAGCAATAAAAATACATCCTCCGGCTGAGTTACACACACAAACACAGATGCACACACATCCGAATAACACCTTGAGCTCTAAATCTTCCCTTATTGTTGAAAGACGAGAGCAATCCTTCGGTCCGTGGACCACGAAAGGGAACAAGGCTGGTCGTCACACGCAACAAGTTGCAGACAACAGCGAGACGTCACCCTTGGTCACTCGAGCCTACGGTGCAGGAGCAGGATGAGGGCCTCCTCGGCGCTGCCGCACCCTAGTGATGGGTGCTCAGTCCCTGGGAGAGACAGGAAGGGAGGACTATGTGTCTTAACCCCAACAGACACCTGCTATTTTTGTGCTGCACCTGCCTGGCTGGCCTGCTGCGCTGCTGACTGTGTGCACTGCAGAGATAACAGGGAGGCTATTCACAGCTAGTCATTCAGAGAGAGTCAAGCCCTGTCTCACTTTCTATGTGTGTGTTTGTGTGTGTGTGCGTCATACTCTCTCACACACATCGAGACTAGCTCTGTTGCTCTGTTTGCCCTCCATTTCTGTCCAACAATCACACAGACACAACTCTCATACAAATGCACTATCAATCCTTCTCAAGCAATTCCGGCTCAATCCATGTATCTTTACGTCTTTATTTGCACGCACACACTCACTCACTCACTCACTCACACACACACACACACATTCAGTCTATCTGCTTCAGAATGCGGCCAGCTGATCTAGGAAAAAGAAGCTTTTTTTTTGTTATAATTTCCAGTTTTTTGTATAACAAAAAAGTTGTTATTTACCATGCACTGTATTCAAACAAAAACATTTTAGCTCACATCATCTTTACAACATACAGCAAGTGTACGTTTCCACTGTTCTCTGTAGATGTTATCGTCTATCTAAACATTCTGTTCTTCCCTGCACGTCTCCAGACTGTCCTTACACATGATTTATTTTTCAAAGTCCTGGAACCTATGGGTAAAAATAAATAAATAATGTAAATTTTGCAGTGCCTAAGAGGGCAAAGACAGCACGTCAGCAAAAAGAAAATCAAGGGCCAGTTACAGGCCAGCTCGTTTTTACAACATCTTGATGTAGGACGATTCTGTCTTTCTCAGGAAGATACTAGCACATGGAGAGACATGTTGGTTTTCCTTCAGGTCCTCTTTGTCATTTCAGCCATCATGAGGATATTGCATATAGCTGTTTTAGTCCTTTTTGAAGTACTAAATAATAATAATAATAATATTATTAATAATAATGTTTTTAAATAATATTATTAGCTATAAAAAAATATTTAATTTATTAACACCCCCACCAAAAAAAAAATATATATATATATATAGTACCATTCCAAAATAGTAAATAATGATTTATTGTAATGTTTGTTATCAATTGTAATGTATTAAAAATCAATAACCTTTGTTATAGCAATTTTTAATTTAGAACTATGCTATTGCTCATTCTTTAAACAAAATACATAATTCAGTTCATTGTTAATTTATAACTTAAAAATGTTGAATATGTGATAACAAAGAAAATTGCATTAAAAGTCTTGTTTAATAAAATAAAATAAAATAAAATATTTTTTAGCCCAAAAAACACTCCAAATAGTGTTAACTTATTAAAAAACGGATTTTGAAAGCTTCTTTACACATTTTCAGTGTATAATATGGTATTACCTTATGACAGCCTCACTATACCATGGTACACCATAAAAGCATTTTAAAGTTTGTTCCTATTAAGTTTACCTTATAAATGGCTGGTTTTCCTTGGAAACAAGGGAAGCAGTTCCTATTAACTAAGCTTATAAATTATGCAAAACTACTAACAAACCCACACAGACAATCAACATATGCAGAACACAAAGCACAAAAGACAAATTTAGGTGATGACTGCATTTCAGTATTGCATGTGTATCCCAAAGCACATGGTGAACCAATCCTCTAAGCCAATATATGAAAGCGTTGTCTTCAGAAACACTGTTGACATGTGAAACGTGCTTTACATAAGCCTGGCACTGGAGAGGTTTGTTTATTAGTAAGAGCCGCAGAATTATAAAGCATCAGCAGGCCTGGAGTGTGCATGCATTCACAACAATAGAGCGATGAAGCAATGAAAGCCATGATGACGCAACCGATCACTCACACCACACTTGAGCGAATTACAAACTAAACAATTTTGCAAGATACTGTATGGATCTTGCATGCATTACCTATGAGACATGCTCCTGAAAACAAACCATGAAAAAGGTTTTAAAAAATCCCTAAAAACAAACTACACCCGGTTAAAATTCCTAAAGTTATGTAAACAGAATTCCATCATTAGTTCAAAGCAATTCTGGATTCTAATTGGTATTTTCTTGCAGTAACAGTACTGTGCAAAAATAGCCCACTAGTAGTTTCACCAACAAAAATGGTTTTAAGTCAGTTATTTCTATCTTTTGCTGTAGTGTGTCAGTAGTAAATATTAGTTTACATTTTCAAACATTATTTTTGCCATTAACTGTAATAATCTAGTGAGATTTTTGTTTGCACGAGAAGTCTGACAGCAGTCAGTGCTCCACACAGAGATCTGATCTGATCATCATCAGTTTGTCTGGAGTAACATGAAGAAACAGAACAAACTGAGACAGACTCAATCCAGAAGAACTGTGGCAATGTCTCCAAGACACTTCAAGAAACCTGCAAAGCTACAGTACTGTGCAAAGTTTCAGGCACGTGTATAAAAATACAGTGAAGTGAGGATGCCATCAAAAATAATGCCATAAATAGATTTTATTAATTAACTTCTGTTAACTAAATTAAATCAACATTTGGTGTGACCACACTATGTGTTAAAAAAAGCTTTTGTCCTAGGTGCACTTGCACTTTTTTTCAGGTAGCTTTGCAGGTAGGTTTCTTGAAGTGTCTTGGAGACATTGCCACAGTTCTTCTGGATTGAGTCTGTCTCAGTTTGTTCTGTTTCTTCATGTTACTCCAGTCAGACTGATGATGATCAGATCAGATCAGATCTTTGTGTGGAGCACTGGCTGCTGTCAGACTCCTCGTGCTAACAAAAATCTCACTGGATTATTAAAATTAATGGCAAAACAATGTTTGGAAATGTAAACTGATATTTACTACTGACACACTACAATAAAAGATAGAAATAACTGACTTATATATATATATATATATATATATATATTCAGTATATGTTTTTCTTTGGCTAGACCAATGCCTTCATCAAAAGAAATGTAAGCAAAATAAAATCTAACAATCTCTTAGCTTCCATGTGATTGCCCAATAGTAAAGCATTATTCCACTACAATAAGTACAGCTTTCATACACAACAGACATGTTTAATCCCAAAGAAAATCTGGAGGAATTTAAGTTTATTCAGTTGGATTTGATTATTAAAGATTCTTACTGGATCCAAATGTTAATGCTATATTTAATAGATATCCTGTTCCTTCAGGATTTTATGAATAGGGTGGATGTATTGATGAACCTTCTTCGAGACCAAATGTGCATCATGGTCAGAAACTAACAATGGCTCAAGACAAAAACATGCCTGTAAAAGTGACAAAGAGCTGCATATATTTATAGTCTGGGGTAAAAATAAAAAATAAACTTAATTCATCCTCTGTTTTTGCATTTTATGGATCATTCCTAATATTTTAGACCAGTATTTATGGTTTTAGCGCCTTTGCTGAGCTAATATTAAATGTGTGTAATTAAATCAGCAAATAAAAACAAAATGCGTCTGAAATTAATTTCCTTAACAATAACAATAATTAAACAATCAACAACAAAAAGATAATTTCTTACTCTATAGATCTATAACTAATATATGACTGGGCGCCTCACCTGGTAAGTTGGATGTCGTTTAAATCCTCAAGGTGATGCGTTCCTTCTTGGCGCAGGATGCGGGACAAAGCTGGTAATTTCACCTGCCTCTCATCCAAAGCGATCACGCGCACCGGGGTGACATATCGGTCCGACACGGGCGTCTTTGAGCGGGTCCGGTGCGCACCGGGCGTTTATAGCGCAGTAGATCCGCGTTCTCCCACCCGCTCACACAGACACAATGTCCCTTTCGCGACGGAATCTGTCGGGATCCGGTGTGCGGGACGCCGCTGCTATAATTCGGTGAGGATACAACGGGTAGGTGTGGTTGGGTGAACGGACGGAGACAGACAACCGTGGCACGGGTCCAAAAGAGCAGCCCTGCGTTAAGACGCGCAGCACAGTGTTTGTGTCAACCCACTGAAAGCTTTTCAAATGCTGAAGATTCACGTGCATATTAATATATCAATCTGAGGGCCCTTAAATGGTTTGGGAGATGATTAATAATGCCATTCATCCTCCTGCAGTCTGGAGCGAAGCGTCTTTCCAGAGGTTCCTTTGGCGATGCTCAGGAATCAGTCTGTGCTTTCTGCAGTCGTATAAACTGATATTTACATCCACTGGTGAGACGCCGAGCGCTGCGTACACACGAGCTTCATCCGCGCGCTTCAGACTGAGGCACATAACCGTCCAAGAGGGGGGATGGATCTCTCTCTCTTTCCCTCACAAACACGCACACACACACACACACACACACAGTTAGGCAACGTACACACAGTACACACAGACAGATAATTAGATTTAATTAATATCTCAATGGTTTCTTCTATAGATTAAGATATGGAGAAAAATAGAGATAATAGTTTCTCCCCTAAGAAAAAACAACCTATTAATTTCATGCGTCCTCTGAGATTCATTGGAGACCTCAACAATGCCTCAAACTAACAATATTCAATACTATATACATCTCAATATGAACTGACATATTTCTCATCAAATTGGCTCAAGACCAAATGATCAGATCCCACATTAATTCCATGAATGTTTGGTTTGCGCCTTATTTGGTTTCAGGAGAAATATGCGAGACAAAGTCAATGTATCCCACTTCTTTAAGTCTTCTGGGATGTGAAAGATCAACCTCTAAGCAATATGATTTTTAATAGCTCGAGAGCACCCCCTTAGATTTCTATTGCTATAAAATAAAGCTAATTATGATTAAACTCTTTAAAAATGTATTATAATTCGATTTTAAAAAGTCATTCTCTGGTATGAGAATCTAGTTCTCGTTTTCATCCATATAGTGATCTAAAGAAGATGAAAAATTACATCAAGAGCCTTAAGAATCCTACAGAGTGAAAAATGGTTTCTTGGAGGATTCCTGGCTGGTCTTAAAGAGACGGTTTACCAAAAAAATTTAAATGATCTTATCATTTACCCATCTTCACGTCGTTCCAAACCTGTATGACTTATTTCTTTTCTGTGGAAAAAAAAGAAGATAATATTTTGAAAAATGTCTTAGTCTTTGTAAATGTTTTTTCTCCATACAATGGAAGTCAGTAGGCACTAATGTTGCTTGGTTCACAGTGTTTTTCTGCTTTTGTTCTCCACATAAAAAAGAAGTGCAGTTTCACAGACTTTAAAGGTAGAATCCTTACTACATAAGCTAATATTTTTTAAAATATAAACATTATGTACAGTATGTTTTGGTCTATAGAAGTTGCATGTGACTAATGCACAGGGACGAAACATACTCCAGGACATGTGTCTGGGTAACTTTTATTATTTAATTTCAGTTTATTTAAAGCAAGAATCCCCACCACCGCGTGGACAACAATAGATAATGCTTTGGACCATCTGTGTTTGGTTTTTGACTGCCGCACCTGCTGAAGCAACAAAAGACATCAACAGACTAAAGCAGTTAATAAACATAAAATACTCTGTCATTGTGATCTCACTTTAAACACAGGTCACGACAGACCGGTTCAGCAGTGACCTATTTATCTACAAATATGTCATTTAACCAGGATTCCACCAATCTTTTTGGAAGAGTTCACTGAAAAATATTTACATTTAAAAATATTTTACATCTAATATTTTTACACAAAACATATTTTTTTCTAAATATAAAGTTTAAAAGAATAGCATTTATTTGAAATAAAAAAAAAACTTTTCTAAGAATATAAATGTCTATACAGTCTCTTTTGATCAATTTACTGCTTTCATCCTGAATAAAAGTATTAACAGTTTGAAGAATAACTCAGATTTTACATATCTAAACAAAACTTATATAACAATACAATTAATATAATATAATAGCTTTACCTTTAATTTGTTGCTTTTCTCTTTCTGTCACAAGCACAGAACAGATTTTCCAGATGGATTCTCGATGTGTGGGATTTTTGCTTCAGAGTCTGATATATTCGCAAGTACGATGTGACTCATGAAAGTTTAAAACGCACTCAAAAGACTACAAATGCACTGAACCACAGGATCAAAAGCACATGCATGCATTTCTCAAGGGTTGTTCACATCAAATAGCAATGCTTAAATCAGACAAATTAGCAAATTAGTAACACTCAGTGCTTGTACTCCTTAAATAAATAATAAAAAAGTTGTTTCAGTTGTAGAAAAAAAGGCCCTTTGCAAGTGTGCAATGCAAATAGTTTTAGGCCTGAAAACAAGACTCTGAAAGCCCAGTTTCCTCGATATCCCCCAAAGAAACTGCGATCAAAGAGAAAAAAGAGAGAGAGGAGAACACTTTTTAGTAATATTCCTGTTTGGCAGGTTTTCATCACCCTTGCTTCTGTTGCTGAGGAGATGAGCATCAGGAAACCATTATGGTGATACTTTTAGGCAAGCATTGAAACAGATGCTGCTTTGATATGGAACAGGGGGAAAGTATACGATTCTAACATCTACAAATTGGACACAGGTCAGTGGCAAATCGCTCCAGAAAGTGTTTTTAGCACAGACCCTGCTAAATTGAAAAATCTATGTGCGAAAACTCTGAAAATGTGGCAGATCACCACAAAAGCCAGCAGGCCATACCACAACACTGTAGCAATTAAAATGTATGCCAGTAAAATGAACTCTGTCCACAGCTCTCAAATCTTATTTGAAGGTTTAGAAATATAGTGCATTATGTCACTTGCTCACCAATGGATGCCATGTAGTGAATAGGTGCCGTCAGAATAAGAGTCCAAACAGCTGTTAAAAATATCACAATAATCTACATCACTCTAGTCCAACAATTAACATCTTGTGAAGAGAAATGATGCATGCTCGTAAGAAACAAATCCATCATCAAGGCGTTTTAACTTTAAACTGTCACTTCTGGCCAAAATATGAATCCATAAGATCCTTAAATCAAAAAGTCCATCCACTGTTGTCCTCTCATAAGACAATTCACCAGCATATTCATTGAGAACTGTTTTTGCTTGTAACTGGCATTTGATCTGTGCATATTTCTCCCCTGATTTAGACGAGACAACTTTTTCACTGCAGAAACCAATATTATCCATAGCAGACTTATATTTAGCTTGAAGGAACAGTTTGAACACAGTTTGTTAAAAACATCTTAATAATGGTTTTGTTTTTTACAAACATGTAGCTTTTCACTTCACAAGACATTAACTGATGGACTGGAGTGGTGTGCATTACTTGTGGATTATTGCAATGTTTTTATCAGCTGTTTGGACTCTCATTCTGACGGCACCCATTCACTGCAGAGGATCCACTGGTGAGCAAGTGATGCAATGCAAAATTTCTCCAAATCTGTTGATGTCACACTTAAGATAAGAAATTAGATTTAGGAGCCACAGCAGAGGAGATTATTTAAATGGATTATTATTAAATGGACTGTTACAGAATTCATTTGAATCCCTTGAACCTTAAATGCAATAAATAAATAAATAATGCCTTTAAAACAGGTCCATAATAATTTCACTCCAAACGCAAACATTTGAGCTGCTTTGGATAAAAGCGTCTTCTAAATAATGCTGAATTAATGTAAACTCACATCTCTTTGAGCCTGTTGCTGTGTCGAGCTGGTAAGGATGAACAAACAAACAAACAAAGCAATCAGACACAAAACCACATTTTGTGAGGATCAGCTTGCACATCGTTGACTCTGCACCTCAAGCTGGGAAAAACTCCAAGCTGGAGCTTTGAACAGATTTTATTTTAAAGGAGCCATTTAATCAAATTACTTTTTATCTTTAACAGCCTCAAACCATTTTAATAGGTAATGCTACGGAGCGGGTAAAAATAGACCCGTATATTACTGTATCCCTGGAGATGGCACTGAAAATCACAAACAGGTTTACTGACTGTGGGCTGCGAGCGGTGTGCAGAGACAGCAGTGCTGCATCGTTCTGAAGAAAGAGGGACTCTGCCATCTAGTGAGCTGATTTTGACAAGGGTGAAAGCGCTCATAATGTGTCTGATGTTGATTCCTAGATGGTCTTTGCTTTAGGAATATTATTCCAAAGCATGAAAGCCAGCAACAAGTTTTATATAGGTTATATATATATATATATATATATATAACAACGATAAAGTTATCATCATGATATAAAATCAGTTAAAGGAAAAAGCTCAGTCTATCAACCCATGTTCAACCATTCTGAGATTACTGGCACCAATTAAAAAAAGTGTTGTCTATGGACAAGGGTCTAAATTATTTTAAGTCTGATTAAATATTGTAAAATAAATGCTACTTTTGTGAACATCTCATTTGCAAGTCAAAAATACGACTGAAACTTTACAGTTTTCCTTTATTTCTCAACCACAGTACATCACATCTTCCAGCTAAAAAGAAAACATTATGCAAAACACACACACCTTACATCATAAGAGGACACACCATACCCTCTCTATACAGACGTGTACCTGGAAATATACAGTCATTTTCTTGCAAATCTTGGTACAGATATGCGACTTAGTGTGAAATACAACAAATTAGCTTTACATCGCTATTCAAAATTGTGAGTCGGCATAGAGCATTTTAGAGTTCTCAGATAAGGTTGTGCTGTTACTGAAAGTAAGCAAACCCTTCAAATAATCACCATAATCATCATCAGGTTTGTGTGAGTCTGACAGAGAAAGTACTCTATCCAGTTCTCACAAAGGTTTGACATTATTGCTCAGTAGTTCAGTGATGTGAATACTAACCCTTTTCATTAGAGCTCTAAAAAGCAAATGAAATCAAAATCAACATCCTAACAGTTTTATATATTAGGCTAATGTGAACTATATTGAAATCTTAAAAAGTCATAATATACACTGAAAATCACACGCTATAATTAGTCCATTTTCTTTTCATATCTTATTGATTACATGCATACTATACTGTAAGTGGCACACCACCTGCTTTAACAAAAGTTTGCTATGCTGTTTATCACACAGATGTCAACAAGAAAATATATTTTTCCTGCTGTCTGTGGTTCCTAAGATCAATGTAAAGCAGGTTTAGTTTTACTGGCAGGATTTGAGAGACAAATATGCAGTGTGTTATCAGCCAAAGGAAAGAAGAAAAAAACCTCAAATGTTCCTGAGTACACACTGATTTCTACAAGTGTTGGGGTATTAAATTTCAGTCATAAAAACAGTCTTAAGAACTACAGATGTCATGATAAAAAAAGACTTTAGGGGATGCATAGCAAACTAGATGTTAAAGAGGTTGCAATGTCCTTTTAAGGAGATAGTTCAACTAAAAAATGAAAAATCGTATCATTTACTCTCACTCATGGTATTACAAACACATCTAACGTCTTAATTGAAGAATTTCTGAGCTGATTTGATAAAGTGGAAGTATATATTGACAAAAAAACAAAAACATACAATTAATGCATCATAACCATAAGCCACCCAGTTGATAAATGCATTATAAATACTCAATTTAAAGAAATACACACGCAAAAAAAAAGAGATATATAAATGATATCATAATTGAAATTTTTTCTCATGTCATTCCAAACTTGTATGACTTTCTTCCGTGGAATGTAAAAGAAGATATTTTAGTTCCTATTGACTCGTATTGTTTGGGCAAAAAATACAATGAAAGTCAAAACAGTTTTATTTAAATATCTTCTTTTGTGTTCTACGATGAAAGAAAGTCCTACAAGTTTGAAATAACACAAGAGTGAGTAAATGATGACAGATTTTCATTTTTGAATGGTTATTCACCAATTATTCATCTTCTCTGAACTTGACAGCTTTTGGGCACTATATCCTTTCACTGTATGGAACAAGAGAAGCTTATAATATTCAGAAACGATCCTTTGATGGTCTTACAGAATTTAATTTTGGGTGAACTATCACTCTAAGTCAAAAATGTCCAGACTGCAAAGACAGGCCTATCCTCTTAAAAATGGCTCTAAAACAGTGAAAGGTTTGTTCATATAGCAAAGACTTGTCAACCTTATAAAAAATAGATCTGGAAGTTCGTGTTATATATCCATTGACCACATAAGAGCGAGGCTTGTTTGCGAGAGAAAAGGCTGCTATAAATAGCTCAATATACAAACTTGCGATTCGAAATAGCAAAAACGACAGTAATTTGATTTGATGACCTGGCATGCGGTAATATATAAAAAAGAAAGGTCACTGTTCTTGATCTCGCAGACATAAACACAGACAAGAGGTCAGCAGTGGATGGAGGTCATGACCCCATTCTGAAGGGCTCAGAAAACTGTCAATCACACACCAGTCTGGGGTCGACTCGGGCGGCAGAGTTCATTTACGCATCATTACATCAAGCTAAGAGAACTGAATGCAGAAAGAACATGTGATGTTTTGGGGGTGGTGTGAGGTTTCCTGTCATTCAGGGGCTCACAGTGGGCAAAATCACGTCTATTAACCTCCACCACAATTCAGAGTGTGGGGAGAAAGTGGAAAAAAGGACCACAAATCTAAATATTTACAAATTGAAATGCCAACTACTTCATCGTGATACATGCGTCACAATTCAATACACTGATGCATCACAATATCATATCAACTGGACCAGGGAAGAGTTTAATCTCTCCCGCAGGTTTTACTTCACTTTTGTCTTATAGAAGCAGCTCTGGTTTAGAGTTGTTGCTTATTTAGACAATCTGTTTCTTGTTAAAGTGATAAACAAAACGAATGAACATGTGAATAAGGATTATACAAGGATTAATGCAATAAGGTGAAAAAAAAAAAAAAAAAGTAATTCAACACTGTTCAAAAGTTTGGGTTGGTAAGATTTATGTTTTTTAAAGAAGTTTATTTTGAAACAGAAAATATTCTTATTTGATGATTGTTTTATATTGTTATTATTATTATTATTATCAAATGTTAAAAACAGTTGCATTCAATATCGTTGTGGAAACTGTGATACTTTTTTCAGGATACTTTGATGAATACAAAGTTTAAAACAATCAAAATCTATTTTTAATACAAATATTTTCTAACATTATGAATGCCTTACGGTTACTTTTATTCAATTTTAGTGCGCCCTGGCTTAAATTTTTTTATTTTTTTATCGTACAGATCCCAAACTTTTGAACGGCAGTGTGTTTGCATTTATCCATACTGTAACAACTATGGAAGCCGGTTTCCACCACTGAATATAAAAATAAAACAAGGTAATTGTGACTTTTTAATCTAACAATTCTGACACACAATTTCTTTTCTCAGAATTGCAATATAAACTTTTGCGAGTTCATATCATGCAATTCTGTCTTTAAAACACGCAATTGTGAGTTATAAAGTCAAAATTTTTTCTCACAATTCTGACTTTCTTTTTACCCTCACAATTGCGAGTTCATGTCGCAATTCTGACTTTTTTTCCCCCTCAGAATTGCAAGTCAAAGTCAAAATTGTGTGCCATCAACTCACAATCCGGAGAAATAGTCTTTATAACTCACAATTTTAACTTTTGCAAGTTCATATCAAAGTCAGAATTGTGAGAAAAAAAGTCAGATTTGTGAGATAAAATGTCGCAATTATATGGTTTTATTTTTTTATTTAGTGGCAGAAACGGGCTTCCATAATCAGCACATTTACCCACATCCTTAAAAACAGTGTTTTGGCCCCAAAGTCTTTTTTTTTTTTTTTTTTTTTTTTTTTTTTTTTTAAATCAAAGGTAAGCAAATGGAACAATGCTTTAAAAAAAGAAAAGAAATAAAAGTGAAGCATCTGGTAAACAAAACCTATTGAAACCTGCACTGCTAGTCAAAAGTTTGGACACATCTACTTTTTTTTTATTTTTTACATCACTATCATCCATTTTAGAATACTAGTGAAGTCATGAAAACTAGAAAATAATGCAAAATGAAGTCTGTCAAAAGTTCATAAATCAAAATGGTCTTACATCTGAGCTTCTTTGTCTAGATTCCAGCTCTGGACATTCAGTAATTTCATGAGCAGCATCCTCGGATGGTTTTTGAACAGTACTGAAGTTTACATGTCTACTGGACTATTGCTGGTTGCTTCACGATCTGATTTGACATAAAAAAAAAAAAAAAAAGAATATTAAGATTTTAATTTTCAAAAATGTCTTAAGTAGGCACAATCAATATGTGTCTACAAATTTCAAGCATTTAAGCAGAATACATCAAGGTTTTTAAGATCATGAAAAACAAACTCAGTGTCCAAAATTTTGACTGGTAATTCATCTCAAAAGAGCAGATAAGGTGGTTTCAATAAAAACATTCACACAAACACAGCAAATGGTCTAAAAAAGGTTAACACAAACACACACAAACACACACACACACACACATACACAATCTGTCCAGCAGAGAGTTCTTGTCTGAAATTGATAATGCTATATTTTAAAACAGACTGGTCATATGCTTACCCACAAGACCTTACAAAAGAAAAAGTACATAAACACCCAGGAGATAAGAGCTTCATAAAGAGATATTAGTCCTGTTCAAATGAGATTTCATTTTTGTCCTGGTCACATAAATCACAAGCCAAATCAACTGTGAGTGCGTCAGACGTACTGAGATCCTGAGACCGATGCTCACACATTCAGATCTTTTCGGTGTTAAGTCGAGGGGACTTCTCAGTAGAAAACTCAGCTAAAGGCTGATAGAGATGTGAAAGCTGAAAGTTTACAGAAGAAAAAACCCCCTCCAGAACCAGATTCGGTTTGCTTGCTTTCCATAAACGTCAACCATTTATAGACGCGAGCGCAACGAATGGTGCGTTTACTGTGCAGCCACTTCCTGGCTGATGAATCGGCGCAGGCGTTCCAGGTACTGGCTGTAGAGCTCGATGTCATTGTGCCCGGCTCCTTCCACCCACAACGGCTCCACGGCCTTTGGACAGCGCTCAAACAAGGCCAGACCATGAGAGAAATCAATGACTTCATCCTCTGTCCCGTGGATGATCAGCACTGGAGATGTGATTTTAGAAACCTTCTCAATGCTGAGAGAGCAGAAGACACAACAAAGAGCCATTAAAGAAACCATCCCCAAAATTATGCCACCATTTATTCTCCCCTATGTTGTTCAAAACCTGTTTGACTTTCTGTGGACCTTAAAAGAACATTTGGGAGAACAGACTGGTCTTTTTTCCAGGGCAGTTGTACTCACAGGTATTTGGCGCTTGCAGCCTTCAAGGCGGTCATAAAATAAACATCAAAGTAGTTTATACTCTAAGCATAATATTCTGAAATCATAGAGTAGTTTTGGGTAAGGAACAGACCAGTAGATTTGTCAAATATTGCTCTTTTACACTATAGTAGTACCAAAAGTTTGGTGTCTTTAAAGAGTTAGTTCACCCAAAAAGGAAAATTATGTCATTAATGACTCACCCTCATGTCGTTCCAAACCTGTAAGAACTCCATTTATCTTCGGAACACAGTTTAAGATATTTTAGATTTAGTCCGAGAGCTTTCAGTCCCTCCATTGAAAGTGTATGCACAGTATACTGTCCATGTCCAGAAAGGTAAGAAAAACATCATCAGAGTAGTTCATGTGACATCAGAGGGTCAGTTAGAAATTGTTGAAGCATCGAAAATACATTTTGGTCCAAAAATAGCAAAAACTACGACTTCATTCAGCATTGTCTTCTCTTCGGGTCTGTTGTGAGCACATTCAAGTGTTGTGATATCCGGTTTGCGAACGAATCATCTCGATGTAACCGGATCTTCTTGAACCAGTTCACCAAATCGCACGGAATCGTTTGAAACGGTTCGCGTCTCCAATACGCATTAATCTGCAAATGACTTAAGCTGTTAACTTTTTTAATGTGGCTGACACTCCCTCCGAGTTCAAACAAACCAATATCCCGGAGTAATTCATTTACTCAAACAGTACACTGACTGAACTGCTGTGAAGAGAGAACTGAAGTTGAACACCGAGCCGAGCCAGATAACGAACAAATGATTGACTCGTTCTTGAGTCAAGAACTGTTTCTGTCAGACGCGTCCGATTCGAGAACCAAGGAGCTGATGATACTGCGCATGTGTGATTCAGCGTGAAGCAGACTGACACACAGCGCGTCTGAACCGAACTGGTTCTTTTGGTGATTGATTCTGAACTAATTTTGTGCTAATGTTATGAGCGCGGGTAAACCGAAGGCTTGAATCAAGGGCAATCATCGCCAATGACGTCATTACGTCGAGCGCAAAAGAACCGGTGAACCATTTTCTTCAACCGGTTTATTGAATCTACCTGTCTGAAAGAACTGGTTCACGGACATGGACAGTATACTGTACACACACTTTCAATGGAGGGACAGAAAGCTCTCGGACTAGGGCTGCACGATGTGTCGTTTAAGCATCGATATCACGATGTACGGATTCACGATAGTCACATCGCAGGATGTGTGATGTAGGCTGTCATAGTTGATCCGTTATTCATTAACCGTACGGGCCAGCTGCTCCCCGACCCTTGACGAATGTGATTCGCTGATTAATTGCACAGCTTAACCATCATAGAGTGAAAGTTTATCATTTGCATGTGTTTTTAAGTCCTGTCAGTTTAACAGGGCGCATATAAGAACGAGCACAGAGAGAGAGAGAGAGAGAGAGAGAGAGAGAGAGAGAGAGAGAGAAAGTTTATCATTTGCATGTGTTTTTAAGTCCTGTCAGTTTAACAGGGCGCATATAAGAACGAGCACAGAGAGAGAGAGAGAGAGAGAGAGAGAGAGAGAGAGAGAGAGAGAGAGAGAGAGAGAGAGAGAGAGAGAGCCCCAGCTGTGCGCTCATGCTCACCTTCAAACAACACGAGCGCTGTCTTGCTCTCTCTCCCTCGCACATATTAATCAAAATCAATTGACATGATGGTGTCAAAAAAAAAAAAAAAAAAAACTATCCAGTGATGAAATGTTTTCTGTGTTGTCAAATCTTGTGCGAGATCTTAAACTTTCGCGAACTAATGATTCCTTTGAACCAATTCAATGAATGGTTTAAACAACTGACCTGTCCAACATTGAACTCACGAGACGTCTGAATTGGTGTATAAAAAAAAAATTCTGTAACACTTTACAATAATATTCTATTTATTAAACTATTTAACTATATTATTTACCATTTAATATTACTAAACTGCACTTCTACAACATTGCCTTCATTGTTGAAATCAAAAGTTGTACAGTATTTGTTAACATATTTATATGTTAACAGTATTTGTTATCGTTAATGTACTGTGAAGTAACATTACCAAACAATGAACAGCTGTGTTTTTATAAACTAAGATAAACAAAGATTCATAAATGTATTGCTCGTGGTAAGTTCATGTTAGTTAATATGTTAACAATTCAAACCATATCCTAAAGTTACAAACAAATAATTTACTCTAATTTAAATAATACTCTGATGTTTAAATCATTTAAAAGGAGAATGTAAGTGTGCTCACCCCATTTTTGTTTGTAAGAAAAAATTTGATTAGATTTCATATCGCAATATATATCGCAGAATAATAAAATATCGCAATGTTATTTTTTCCCAATATCGTGCAGCCCTATCTCGGACTAAATCTAAAATATCTTAAACTGTGTTCCGAAGATAAACGGAGGTCTCACGGGTTTGGAACGACATGAGGGCGAGTCATTAATGAGATAATTTTCCTTTTTGAGTGAACTAACCCTTTAAGACTTTTTAATGTTTCTGAAAGAAGTCTTGTATTTGATCAAAAATTCAAATACAAGTAAAAAATTATTTGAAATGTAAAAAAAACTGCTTCCGAAATCATTCTAATATGCTGATATTATGCTCAAGAAACATTTCTTATTATTAACAATGTTGAAAAAAAAAGACTTTTGTAAAACTTTTGTAAAAACTGAGACAGATATATTTTTAAAGATTTTTGGAAAGTTCAAAATACCAGCATTTATTTGAAATGGAAACCTTTGGTAACAATATGAATGTTTTACTGTCTATTTTAATCAATTTAATGCATAGTTTCTGTATTTAAAATCAATTTCTAAAAGTCCTACTTAGTACAAACCAACATCTAAACAGTAGTGTATTCCACAGAACACAAGTCATAGATAAATAGAACAACATGAGTGTGAATAAATGATGACAAAATCACAATTCTTTTCTTTTTTTTTGCTTATCTACCCCTTTAGTTAAAAAAGAGGTTATAAAATATTTTATTCACCAAACCAGTGTAAATAAATCTGGAAGATACCATAACTGTAGTATCCTGCAGTCAAAAAGCTAGTATCTTCATCAATGGCCATTTAAAAAGAGTATTCTGATTAAAAATTTGCGAGCAGTGCTAATTAAGCACAAATATTTCATATTATAGTAGATGCTTTACCACTGCAGAATTTCAGAGGTAAAGGGATTTACATACTTTACATGAGTATGATAAATGGAAACTTACTACTGAATGGATGAGCTATATTTCAAGACTTTGTCAAATAAATGACATACTGTAAGCACACCTAAATCAGCTGAGTTCAATATTAATGAATGACCATGAGCAGCCTATTGTTTTAATAAATCCTAATATTCTAAACAACTGTGTTAACATCTTTGTCATGTAAAAAAAAAAAAAATTCAGTGTTCACTGACTTTGGGAAGGCGTCAAAGCAGTATGTCTTCTTGGTGTCGGGGAACGCCACCCTCATTCCTGAGGTGAGGGGTGAGTGAAGTACCACAGCAGCACACTCATAACGGGACGCCAGGTCCACGGTGGGCACGGTACCAATGCTCTGACCATAAAGAATTATATTCTCAGGGCTGATCCCATACCTGAGACAACGGAGAAGTGATTTCACACATGAAATAAACACAAAACACACCTGTTTTCAATAGTGCACCAGTACAGCTGCATGCTATCTAGGCTCTGGATTCTGACATACCTTGAGCGCAAAGCGTGCCATGCAGCATCTATGTCTGCATACAGATTCTTCTCTGAGGGCTTCCCTGTACTGACCCCATAACCAGAGTAATCATAAGAGAAGATGTTGCAGTTGATACGAGTGCCCAGCCCGATGTAGAAGCTGCTCATCTGACCGAGATCCACAGCGTTACCGTGAGAAAAGAGCACAGTGTACCTGTAGTTCACAAAACAGGAATGGATTTAGAGGACTGGCTTTAAAATGGATTGTAAGATACCATGCATATCAGAACATTGCAAAATAATAACATTTCTGGATTAAAGGGACAGATTAAAGGGAACGCTGGTTCCTGCGTCAGCAGCATCACACACATGCATCGTGGTACTCTCGGGAACGCATGGCAGAGACTGACACGGAACAGAAGAAATTGTTAAATAAAGTCATAGTTTTTGTTTTCATTGCACACAAAAGTATTCTTGTAGCTTCATAAAATTAAAGTTGAACCACTGATGCCACATGGACTATTTTCACAATGTCCTTACTACCTTTCTGGGCCTTGAATGTGGTAGTTGCATGCACTGCACTGTCTATGGAGAGTCAGAAAGCGCTCAGATTTGAATCTTTGTTTGTCATGTGTTATAATGTATTATAACCATGGTTATAATTATTCATGAGATCATACAATGCATTATACGGTGCATTACAAGACATAACTCATGGAATAAAACTACTTCTATAAAGCATTATATATATATATATATATATATAAATTAAGGCAAAAATAGTTGAAATGATCCCAATGATAGTGTTCCTCTGTGTTATTATCATTATAGTTGTGGTGTGAACTTAATCTTTATCATTATAGTTATTGTTCCTTGTCTGAATAGGCCTCTACAGGCTTGGGTGAGAAGACTAACACTAAAGAATGCTTTACATTAACATCTTAAGCTGATCCTTCCTCACCTTGCGGATGGGGAACAGCGGATGTACATGCATCCCACTCTGTTTCCACGGCTGGAGTGAGTGAGAAAGACCTCGGTTCCGTCCAGCTCTCTCTGGGAGTACTGGAACTCTGCTCGCTCAGAGAGGTGCAGCTTCCATCGGCCTTCTCCACTCCTGTCAACAAAACTACCCCCACCACCACCTGCTCCTTCTCCGCCACCGCCTCCTCCACCTCCGCCCAAACGGGAGCGCAAACCTGAAGCTCCAAGGTTAGAGGTCACAGGTGAGGTGGACTCCAGGTCTGGCAGAAGAGTGTAGGTGGGCTCTGGGGGCAGGAATGCCAGCTTCGCTGCAATCCGGCTCGGACAAGGCGGGCAACAGAACAAGCCACACAAGTCGCTGATGGATAAGCCGTTCATTTTCTTCTACTGGAAATTAGAGATCCTGTGAAAGATTGCACGGGTTTAATTATCATATTTCAACATCATTCTCATAAGCCAATGCCAACAAAGCAATCCAGCCAAGTGAGAATGTCATTTAATGTTAAGGAGGGCTGACATTTAGATTAAAGGGAAATGTTGATTTGGTCATTGCAAGACAGCGTGATTAACCTTTAGAGACATTTTAACAGGGCACAGAAATCAAAGCTACATTCGGGTCTGTCACTACAGCAAGGCTGTCAGGAGAGCTGCCCACATAATCACAAAACTAGATCACAGATCACATCTAAGCATTTAACTTAATCATGCATTAATTCAGAAAACAATTATCTATGCCAGTGGTTTTGCCTATGCATTAAAAATCTTAATTTAAAAACAAAAAATATACATCCACTAGTGATCTCAGACTGACATTTGGATCTTTGGGCAAAAATATACATTCCATGGAAACACGAAACTAATTAAATAAAATAAAATAAGAAATATGATTAACATACATTTAAATGCTAGACAGATATGCATTAGTTGCACTGTATGGTGCAATATACAATGCAATATTGAATAATATAAAATTCAGAAAATATACACAATATTTGCACAATATACGAAAATACATTCACTGCACGGGTGTATTTTAAATTGCATATCATATGCATCCAAATGATTTAGAAACTAGATATTATTAGTTAGCATTAGCATGATTTTTGGCCACATAAATCAAAGACGTCACTTACCAAAAAGGGTTTAGAAATACAAAACGGGCTTTGGCTAGCAACAGATGCAGTAAATGCTAACAGTTTGATCCGTATTTATTGGAAACAGTCAGTAGGATGCCGAACATCTTGCTGATTGTTGCAGGAATCAGGCCGGCATTAGCAGCCAACGCTGATGTTTTCATCTGTCGGGCAAAAACCGAAGGCAGTGCCGGATGTGCTGCATTTCACAATAAAAGCCCGTTTACCGGAAACGTTTGCTATGAAAAATACAGTTCACTTCACAGATAAAATATTTAAATAAAATATTTAAAAATAGTAATTTAATTACTAATGCGTGAAAATATAACAAATAATAAAACTAATTAAATATTATTATTAAATACTTATTAAACGACATTTGCTTTATTGCCAAATGTTTATATTAACGTGTATGATCTTGTAATCACAAATAGTTTATTATATTATACGTTTTCATTTTTGGGGATCATCCATGGACAAATAAATAATTCATCATCATTCTGTGATGCGTGAGAAGAAAAAGACACAATCACACTTTCGCTACACATTTTGTTTATGCCTTTAACTAAAATAAATAAACAAAAAAGTTAAGATGGACCTTTGTTGTAGGCCTTTCTAAATTACTTCCTTGTCTACTATACGTCTCTGTACTGTTACAGATACTGCATTATACATACATTTATAACCAGATATGAAATACAGTCAGAGTGACTTTTCTCACTTAAGGGAATTATTCTCTAATTTTTATTTCCAAGACAGAACTGAACTGTTTGCTTCTCAACACTACATTTGTTCAAATACTCAGATTGTCAAATTTAATCACAACATATGTCTATATTAATGTGAGATTAAGCTTAAAAAATATATTTTTTTGTCTAAGACTTTGTTTTAATAGGACCTATTCAATTCATCTTCAGATGTGACAGAAATAAATATAAGATCATCCACCAATAGAAAAGTATTTTACATTGAAGTAGAGATGTATATATTTAACTGCATTATAACCAGGTTTACATTTTACATCTTTATATGACAGTTCAAGTTAGATATATTTAAATAATGTATATTCACAAAGTTTTAAATTATTTTATAATGGGGCTTCTCTCAAAATACTACTGTGCACTCATATTCATCTTGAGTAGCAAATGTTATAATGTGTCAAATGTGTATTTAGATGCATTTCTGTAATGTGGTTTATTGGGCTATTAATTACTGATATTTCCCACAAATGTTGGTTGAGCCTTAATAAGGATTCAGGACCCACAGAGTCCTTGAATCACATTTTATCAGCATTGTGCCCTTGAGTAAAACTATACCAGTAACAAGTGTGTGTTGCTTTGGGGTTAAAAAAAATCATTTTTTAAAAGCATCCTACAATACAATCAACAGATCATGCTATTGATTATTGTATTGATGTGTTATATAGGTAGGCCTACATTATTCCTTAATGTCAAAGCTAAATGCATATATATGTATATAACATAACATATGGAGCTGATCTTGGTTGACTTTTATTGTTACTGCCTTATCTGGACAAAAGACAGTAGTTTTGATTGATATGTAACAGAGAGATTAAATAATGAACAGCCAGTAGATATAATCAGAGAGGATGTCTGTTAACTAGATTAGACATTCCTGGACATTCACTGGAGCCAAATAAACAGCATATGAGATAGATGCTGAATAACACACACACACACACACACACACACACACACACACATATGTATATATATATATATATATATATATATATATATATATATATATATTTTTTTTTTTTTTTTTTTTTTTTTTTTTTTTTGATACAAAAGGGGAAAAAATTGCTGAAAAGAGTTTTAAAAACTGTGTAAGCCTGCTTATGATAAATAATAAAAAATAAAACTTATTTTATCTAAACATGTTCTTTTAGGATTGATGTTCTATTCTAAAAGAAACAAAAATAGATTTTGTGAACAAAGAAATGTATTCATTCAAAATCTGATTCAAACTTTAGTTTCACCTTATAGAGTTCTGTAACAGTGTTGCAAAACTTAATTTCAGATATATTGATATAACTTAGATCTATAATTGCTTTAAAGGCCGATTTAATCACGTCATGACCTGTTTTTTTTTTTCATCAGATGTGGATTTGATGAGATCTGTCTGTCTTTGTTTGGGATAAATGGATGATATAAAGGTTTATTTGTTTGGTTTATTTGAGAATCTTGATTACTTGTGTTCAATACATTTTGTTGCCCAATAACAGAATACAATTTTAAACATAGAGGCCCATTCTCCCCTAAAGGCCTATAGAAAAATAATATAAATAATATAACGGATTGGTTAATACATGCATAAAAACCGTTATCTAATTATTTAGCTAGACTAATTATAAGAGGGGTGGAATGTTGTCAGTTAATGAAGGAAAGTTTACAATGTAAAGTGTGCGGGTAGAACTTCAGTACCCATGATGCACCGCGACCCCAATGGAATTGAGGAAAGACGCATCCAGGACATCGACTCATAACTCGCCACTCTCATTCGCGTTTACTAGTTCACGCTAATTTGTGCTCCTCGACGGATCAGCTTGGCACACAATTCAAGCGTAGACTTTCTTTGTGTACATTCAGGCATCTGAATTTACTTATTTAACGAAAACCTCCAGTTAGAGAGGATTAGTGTTGAGTCGAAGTGGATTTTCACGGCTAGCCTTCAGCTACGGAAAAAAAAAACCCCGAGCGCGATTATTTATTATTCTGACAGGCAAAACTCTGCGTATGAACAACCGAACAACATTTTTTACTTTCATGGACGACGGAAAAAAAACACTTATAATGCTTTATACCTAAAGCACCTTTCATTTGATCGAAAATAGTCTCTCTTTTTGAGGACATTGTCATTTCCTCGCTAAGCTAGCAACTCCAGACAAAGAAAAACAGCTTTTATTGCCTCATCACATCTTGTCAACTTTTCTCCCCTTTTTGAGGAACAAAGCCCGCTTTGTGAGTCTAGTTGGGTAGAAATAAACCAGAAATGGCCTATCAGAGCAGTGCTCAGGTCGCCAGCTCACAGAAAGCTTTGATGCTGGAGATGAAGTCTCTACAGGAGGAACCAGTGGAGGGTTTCAAAATCACTTTAGTGGATGAAGCCGATCTCTACAACTGGGAAGTGGCGATTTTCGGACCCCCAAACACTCACTATGAAGGGGGCTATTTCAAGGTAATGACTGAGGTTGGTTTGAAAAGGGTAAATGTGTGTTATTTTTAGGATCAGATGGCAGGGTCTATATTTAGAACTGGAACCAGCTCTAGTTAGCACCATCTCGCTTTGTGCCACTGTGTCTGTTTCCTTCAGACGAATTTTTATATAATTAAGGGTTTTGAATTGATTTAAGGTTCAATTATGATCTGAAGTCTTGTGTTTTCCATCAGTTGTCGGTTTGATGAGATTGTGGGGTCTTTGTTGAGGATAATGGAGCTCATTTGTTTGGTTTCTTTGTTCCTCATTGTGATTCTGATGGATGGAGGGTGAGCTGATTTACATGACTTTTCACGAAGAATATTTTTAATATTACAATCAAATGTAATCTTATTTGATCTCATAGTAGTAATACACTTTAAGCTTGCTGTAAGCTCATTACTGATTTAAATAATTACATTTATACTCATTATTGACTTAGTCAAGTGTTTGTGGTACTTTCCAATTCTGCAAAACCAATTACACTTTTGAATGTCACAATCATGACCTTGCATACACTTATAAGGAACCATTTATTTGGTATTAGTTGTTGACATCACGTTTGACCTGTTTTATTGTTATTATGATAATTGTCATAATAGAATAATGACAACAAAGAATGATTGTAAGGAGGTCTCGCTCCATTCCACCAGAGCAGATAAACCTGTTCCTTCACACCAGTCTGAATGGTTTATAATTAATGACCTTAATAATGTCACAATCTTTGCTGAATTATTAATCTTCGTGTTAGTTCCTCTCTAGATTATAAAGGAAGGGCTGTTTTGAAGCGATTTGAAGTAGGTCAGTGACTTTTCTTGCCTTTGTTTACAGCGAGATCACTCTCACACACACACACACACACACACACACACACACACACACACGCACACACATACAGTGGGTTTGGTAGATACAGTGGCGTCACTGTTCACGGGTGTATTAGGATCTGAGTTTGTGTTGAAACCTGATAAATGTCAGATCTGAACTCCCGAGTCTAACGGAATCCAAGGGCATGGTACTCGTACCAGTAAATGCTCACTACTTGAGGATAAATCAGTGGAGATTGTATTTGCATGACAGAGACTTGCTTCTTTGTTTAAAAGGGGAAATTATTCACACACACTGTCTGTTTGCAGGAGCAATGTTAAGGCCCTCTTGAGTATTCTGCTGGCACATTTTCAAGATCTCATAGTCAGCCAAGAAACTGAAACCAGTCGAGCCTAACTTATCAGGAATGGTTACTTACTTGCTTTCAAATGTCGATTCACCCAGATATGAATATTATGTCATTTCCTCACCCTCATATGGTTGTAACCTTTACGACTGACATTTTTCCTTGGAACACAAACAGAGAAGTTCTGATTGATGCTGTTGTGTCACCAAAATCACCAGAAGTCATCCATATGACTACTGTTCAGAAGTTTGATTAGAAAGAAATTAATGCTTATAGTCAGCAGGGATGCATTAAATTGGTGACAGTAAAGACATTTATGTTCAAAGATTACCATTTCAAATAAATGCTATTCATTTGAACTTTATATTTTTTAGAATTAAAATAGAATAGGTTTTGACATTGCTAATAATAAAAAAATATATATATATTTATAAGAGTACCAAATCAGAATGAATTCCGAATTCTGGAATTCTGAGTATGGGTCACCATACTTGGCTGAATGTCACGTCACATCACGAAGCGTTGTTTGACATTGAAATTTGGAGTAATGATGCTAAAAATTCAGCTTTGCGTGACAAGAAAAAAAATTACATTTCTTAAATAAATGAAAGTAGTAAACAGGTAGTTCAAATTGTAATTTGTTTCAACCGTATTACTGTTTTTACTGTATTTGTGATTAAATAAATGCAGCCTTGGAAGAGAAAAGTCTTTTTTCTAAAACATTTAAACAAATCTTACCAAACCCAAACTTTGAACCCTATTGTATGTGCTGTATTTCAGGTATTCAGAAACCATACAAAGGCTTTGAAGTTGTTTTTGACTAAAAATCCGTTCCTCTGCTGTAGTTCTCCATTCTCATTGTCTCTTATGAATAAAATAATTCCATTTGGCATCATTGATCTCAAACCTGGTGTCACAAGTTTTTACTTACTGTATTTGAATATAAGCAAATGACATTTGTGTGCTACTTTGTGACTAAAGACTTTTTTGATCCATTCCTTACATAAAAGCTATCATATGGTTTTGGTGACTACAGAGAAACAAAACAAAAAAACATTGTTTTTGAATAACATTAGGCTTATTAAAGTAACTAATCCTGGTTAATATAGTGATTTAAATGAGCATAGTTTAAATGCATGTCACAGTATGTCCACTTCCAATAGTAGCAGTCTAAAATATTTCAAGGGCAGTTTTGCCGCAAGACTTGAAAATAATTAGGTCTGTATTGAATTGAGATGGAGGGCATATGTCTTGCGTAACGGCTGTTTAACCTAGTTGTTTCCGTGCCAAAAAATGATTTGTCCCACTTCCTGGTTCTCCAGCTCAATGTCCATTTGTTTTTTCTCTCAGCCCCCCCCCCCCTGTCCATCTGCACTGTTCTCCTTCAATGTGATCCAATCCTATTAAGAGCAGCTGTCCTGTGCTCACCCTGAGATAGAATCCTCCAAAGCGGCTGTGTATTAGAAATATCTCTGTGCCGTGACAGCCGACAGCACTGTGATGTTGATCGGTTTGAACTTGAATGTCTAGATTGTCACGCAGAAATGTTTTTTTGGTGGGTGGGAGAATCTGAAGAATTTTTTTGAAAGTTTTTAACAGAGTAAAACACTTTCACACTAGAGCGGACCCAAGTCCATTTAATGTCAGAGTTGGTTGTTTTGAGAGCAGTTTTCCAGTATGGTTTGCTTTAGGAAAATGCGGGCAGTGTAAGATGTAATAAATGTAGTAATGATAACAACACTAATAATATTAAAAAACGTTCTTTAAAAAAAACATATTACATATTTACATATTTACCGTACCATTCTGCTTTCTAAAGACTGATTAATCAATTTCTTCTGATTTAAACCTGTACAACAGCACTATAATTGTGGGTAGAAATGAATTTAATCTTAATAGAAATTTAATATATTTATCAGGCAATTTACATATTTTTATTATTATTATTATTTGTGTGTGAAAACGCATAGCTGCTGTTTCATATTTTAGGCAGGGCCTAATTTTTAAGGGGACAGTCATATTTGTAGGTTTTACAAAATTTGAAATCCCTAACTTTGATGTTATGAATCTCTCATGGTTGCATGTCTCTGAATAAATTGCCTTCAGAAAGCAGCTTGCATTTTTCACATCTCTTGTGCTACATCTGTTGCAGACAAACACAAGTACAATGTGAAAAGAGACCAGCGAGTGAGGGGGTTGAAATCAAACTTTAGTTCAGACCAAACAATGAAACAAGTGTGAAAACAGCCTTATTGGCAGCTGAAAGCATTATCCGTTTAGGCATAATACTTAATTACAAACATACAGGGGTCGAAGTGTCCTTTGATAGTCCTGACCATTGTTTTTGTCTTGTTTTGCAGGCTCGCATCAAGTTCCCAATTGATTACCCCTATTCCCCACCCACTTTCAGATTCCTCACCAAGATGTGGCACCCCAACATCTATGAGGTAAGAGGATTGTTTCAGCTCTCACGATGTGTACTGTAGCATTTGGCTTATCTGTTGTTCTGGACTTCCTCATTTCCTTCTCAGTTAAGCCCTGTGTTAATGCACCAGGTAAAAACAAACCTATTTATGACGGTTAGTGCCGCTGAACAGATATGAAAAACAATGCATTATATGAGTACTTGATATGATTGAATATAAATAGCTGCACTGTGTCAAATGAGTAAGTAAGCCAAGCACATTATTTGAACTCTTAAAAATGAGGAAGAACTGTAAATCTCATCACCAGGTACAGACTGGTGTGGTTCACCTGCAGTTCAGGTCTGTTTGTGACCTGAAAACATCAGGTCATGTGGTGCGTTTGAAATTCTAAGCATAACAATGGCAAAAACCACTGCACAGATCTATGTTCTTACCCTTCTGCATTTTTCTGTTCAGTGAACTCCTGGGTGGACTGTCTGAAATCCAAAAAGGATTAAAACGGTTATAAAATTGTCTCTAATCATGTGTAGCGATATGGAAGAAATCCATATCAGCTTTTCATTTTTTCTGATGGGCGGAAACCAATGAGGAAATTTAGAATAAAAGAGCGCTAGAAACGGAAGTTGGGGCGCGAGTAAAAAACAAAACACACCTGTAGGTTATTATTGGAGTGGGACACACGCTACCTGAAGCTGAAGGTCGTACTATTCTTTGCTGGAATCTCTGTGCATGCGCTGACTGGGTGCGATCGCCAAAGTGACGGAGAAATTGCTCTACTGCGTCTGCATGGTTCGTTCGCCTGCCTGGTGCAACATAATCCAGCCTGGTTCGTTCGCCTGCCTCAGGTACTAGTGGTGATGTCCATCATCTTTTAACCTCACGCCAAGAGTTTCTAAACTCACGCCAAACTCTCGCCAAGTCTCCAAACTCTTTCTCCGGCCCAGGATTTGCGGCCGCTACACAGACTGCTTCACGCAGCCACCACCACACACACACACATACACGCTCATTGTACACGCACACACCCATACACAAACACTCGTTTGAAGGGTTTTTTTTTGTGTGTGTTTTTTTTTTTCTCTTTCATTTCTTTATTTTGGCTGAAAATTGAACACAAACTGAGTTTGAAAAAAAGAACTGTTTGCCTTAAATATTTTGTTATTTGTCATGTGAGGTAAAGAAAAGAAACTCTGTGAAAATTTAACTTTGTGTAGTTTATTTTATTTTATTTCTTTGCAAAAATGTTTTCTTAAAATATACATATTTTTGACCAAACCCTTCAATTTCTGACTGTGTGTCATTTAAGCCCTATTCTACATTATTGTGGGTATTTGAAGGAATTTATTTTCGTTTTTTGTGTAACGGTGGTTTGAGTTATCTTCGGGGAAATTGAACTTCATTACATATATATATATATATATATTTTTTTTTTTTTTACTTGACAAGTTTTACTTGTCTGGCGCCCGAACAATTTAAATTTTATTAAGTCAAATTTGATTTGGGGCAGCCACCGTTACACATGCATTATATTCTGTTGCATGCATGCGTGTGTGTGTGTGAAGAACAGACTGAAAATTAAGTAGTTAAAAACACTGAAAGCACTAATATTTCTCAGTTGGTTATGTTTTTATTTGAGGTATTATAACATAATATTTATAAATATCTAAATATATAAACACTTTCCTTTCCCAAAAGATGTCATGTGCATTTTTAGTGTGTGCAAAAAATTAAAAAAGGTACAATAAAATAAATAAATAGCCCTCCTCTCAAAAGTTTGAATAATTTTTGAAAATGTATATCACCGGTAATATGTGTGGTGTGCTGGAGACAGTGTATTGTGATGTTTGTAGTGTAGTGTAGACTGCTTTGTTGATTTATAATGTGCGATATGTGTACCTTTATGAATGTAGTGTAGCGGGATGTTGTTTGTTTGCATGTTGCCATGCACTGTAACATCTTGCAACATTAATATTGAATTCAAATGATGCACATTCATGTATAAAGACACGTTAATGTATACTATTATAGCATTTACCGTATTTTTCGGACTATAAGTTGCACCTGAGTATAAGTCGCATCTGTCAAAAAATACGGCATGAGGAAAAAAACATATATAAGTCACACTGTACTATAAGTCGCATTTTTTTTAGAACTAGAGCTGAAACAACGAATCGATTTAATCGATTAAAATCGATTATTAAAATAGTTGTCAACTAATTTAGTCATCGATTCGTTGCTAAATAACTTATTTGCCGTAAGCGGCTCATTTCGTGCATATTTCAAATCTGTGGTGACCAAAGTGTGGCAGTAATGAGCCACCGGAGGTTTTACTCAGCCAGTACAGCAGGAGAAGTAGCGAATAGCCAATAGCTGGCCTCGTTTTATGTCACATGCTTCCCGAACAGCGTCTCTGCAGCATTCAGCGTGATGTGGGAGTACTTTACTTTAAGCCTTCAAAAAAGAAGAGTAACCTGTAAACTCTGCACTACTGAACTGTTTAAGGGGACGTTCACATATCGCGTCTTTTGCGCACTCAAGTTCGTTATTTCCAACACCGCATCGAGTTAAAACATTTAAACTTTTCAGAATGCCGCAAGCGCACTGCGGGTCATGTGACAAGAACTAACCAATCAGCTTCATCCTTTCCCGTAACAACGTTAAAAGCTCAGTCAAGATGAAAGAAACAGCTGATCATAGTTGTATATGGATTTCCATTTTGAAATAAATTTAGTAGCAGAGCTACTGCAAGCGATTTTTTGAGCTGCAAATCCATTTATCCTTTGCTGAAATTTCCGCGTCTTCAAGGAGAGAGCACGTCATGTTTGCTTAGCAAAGGCAGACGCCTCAGGGGCGCTTCTGCCCGAGCGCTTTGGAACGAAGGAGAAAGCGGTGCGCCTGGCGTTTTCCACGTGTTTTAGGCGCGATTTGTGAACGGCCCCTAAGACTTTCATTTGTGCAGATTCTCCAGTACAATGTTGTTTGCAAATGTTTAGTCGTAAAAGCTGATAACATTGCTTTTTAACAGTTAACATTTAAAGCTTTACAAACATGTTTTGTGATCAGTTTGTCGTTTACCAGTTCAAAATTCAGTCGTGCAGCCTAATTATGACTGAATGAGAGAGGTAAATGTTTAAAGATATTTGAAATGCACTTTTTTTTTCTAAGTATTCACTGCTCTTTTTCACACAGCTATAAAGCTGTTTCCCAGTAAATAATAAAATACAATGCACTGCAATTTTAGTCTGTTTTATCCTTATTCTTCGTGAAAATATGTTCTGAAAGATTCCTTAAGCTTTGTTCGGGATGTTAAACTACTTTAGGAGCTCTAAGGACTGCCATGGTGAAAACATTATTTTAAATCTCCTTGTGAAATTTGCTAGAGTATGGGTCAGTGTTCTGATTGCAGAAGAGTTCGACAAAGGATTACTAACACAATAAAACAACTCCAGGTATATTTTTGATGAGGCTATGACAGTGCAAAATGGTTAAAATCTCTTAAAAATCAATGCTGAAGGATAAAGATTTATTAATTTATTAATAATTTTCTTGGGGAAAAAATGGAAAAAAATATAAGTACATAAACCGATTAATCGTAAAAATAATCGACAGATTAATCGATCATCAAAATAATCGTTAGTTGCAGCCCTATTTAGAACCAAGAATCAAGAGAAAACGAGAGGGCTGTAGACGGTAATGTTTTCTCTTGGTTAATGACTCTTAGTTCATTTCTCTTGGTTCATGTTAAATTAATTTTGATAAATAAGACACACCTGACTATAAGTCGCAGGTCCAGCCAAACTATGAAAAAAGTGCAACTTATAGTCCGGAAAATATGGTATTAATGTTTTCAATTAGCCTTTATTTTTATATTATCCGTTTTCATTTTGATGTTTGTTTCTAAAACTATTTAAATTGTTGTTATTTGTTTTAGTAATTTTAGTATTTCACCTCAGTTATGTTTTTCATCTATTATTTATAAGAGTGATGCCTAATGTATTGATTTGTTATAAATTAGAATTTTAAATGTATGCATTTAGCAGATTCTTTTATCCAAAGCGACTTACAGTGCATTCAGGCTATCTATTTTTGCCTATCATATAAATATAAATATAAAATATAAATCTTTTTTTTTTTACCAAGTTACAGATAAAAAGGCAGTAATCAAGTAATATGAAGTGTTTTATTTACAAAAAACATTTAATTGGTGCTTTGCTAATTGGATTATTATTTAAAAGAGAATTACTGCATGTTAATGTATTTATCTAAGAAACCTTTTGGTTGAATTTACAAGAAGTAAAACTACAGTATATAGATGGATCGATAGATGGATCGATAGATGGATCGATAGATGGATCGATAGATAGATAGATAGATAGATAGATAGATAGATAGATAGATAGATAGATAGATAGATAGATAGATAGATAGACAGACAGACATACAATTTCAATAACATTGATATAACATTACTCTGATTTAAGTTTATAGTCAAACCACCTAACCCATGCACCAGTATATTTCCTGAAATTGGATATATATGCATAACATGCACAGGGTCTTTTCCGAGTCCAGGCGAGTTTTTCATGGTTCTGCAGAGGCTGTTTCTCCTTATCTCTCTTTCACACGTCTCGCTCTGACTCGAGTACTCACAGCAGTGGTGTGGAGGTGAAGGGTTCGCTCAGATGCTTGTTTTTCCTCTTGAAAGCATTACGATCATGTGATTGATGAATCTCTTTGTGCTTTCACAGAACGGGGACGTGTGTATCTCCATTCTGCATCCTCCAGTAGATGATCCACAGAGTGGAGAGCTTCCCTCAGAGAGGTGGAACCCCACACAGAACGTCAGGTATGAAGTCATCTCTAACAGCCAGACCTTTTGATTATCAGCATATAGTCTAGTCCACTTTGCAGCTTATTCAGACCACTTTCCAAAGAGAAATAATTCCTGCTAACAGAATTATATGAAGAGTGACCAGGCTGTTTTTTTTGCTCATGAGTTTCCTGTTGCTTGCCTTTTATGGAAAGCATCTCAGTGGAGATCAGGGTATTTGTGTGTTTCCTCCCCCGAGTCTGATCTGTGTTCTAGTTAGTCTGGTATCATGTATCACTGGGCTTTGTGTTTTGGTGGAAAAGCGAGTGTCTTCCAGGAAGCTCCTTTTAATCATTTGTGTTGTTGAAGAGCACCTGTCGCTGCACACAGAGAGAGATGGGCATATGTTGACAATGGACTGAATGTTGTAAAAGCCTACTGTGTTCCCCTGTTCAGATGTTCCTTTTAATGAATCATTATCTTGAGAGCAAAACAAATGTGAAGAAATCTAGTACTATATGTAAGAATAGATCTGTGCCATAAGACTTGTAATGTCACTTTGTTCTTCAAAGAACTCAAAATATTGTAGATTGCACTTTTTGTATTATTTTTATGTTTTTATATTAGCATCTGTAAATCAGTGTGATTTTAAATGTTCCTTTTTTTCTTACTGGTCATTACGTCTAGATCAGTGGTTTTCAACCTGTGGTCCGCACACATTATTTTCTGTTCTTTCCAGTCCATTCTAGGGCTGTGCGATTAAAAGAAATCGTCATAAAATCACGATTTGAGCATGCGCGATTTCTAAATCGCTTTATAGCACGGTTTTCCGCGACCCTGACCTCCCGTAGTGAACTGTCTGTGATGCGCCTTTTTTCTGAGCCCATGTTAACGGATCAGAGCGTTCACACTGCATGCGGTAATAGGCTAGAAATAAAAACATGCGAAAATAATTAATATCTAACACATGAGCATAGAGAGAATTGTGAGTGCACAGGACACAGTTTAAGTGAGAGGAGACACGTTTTAAGTGCGCACTCTCTCTCTGCGCAGAGCAGCGTGTATCTGAGCAAGCACGTCTGGTTTTGTGACAGAGCAAAGGAAATCTGCATGCGAACAGAGAGATTCGCACTCGTGCATTAGTTTAATGTGCTTTCGCGTTATATTTATGCGCTCTCGCTGCTGACCGCATACACATACTGTATACACACTGCAAACACCTGAGGCACCGCTACAATTAATGAGCTCTATGAACAATGCATGGCAAAAAAGAAAAAAAAAGTCCCTGTACACGGGGACTTTTGCCATAAGTCTATACATTTTGTTACATCTTTACTATAGTGATAATTTTGACTTATGTCTGTTCTAGAGACGTTACAACTTTTTGATAAAGCTCTAAATGGTTTTCTTTTGGAAATATGTTTCAAATTAATCCTGAATGCATTTATGACTGTAAAAGCATGAAAAAGTTTGTCACAATCGCAAAATTGATCAAAGAAATCGCAATAGTTTTTTTTTTTTTGTCCATAACGCACAGCCCTAGTTCATTCAAAAAATACAGTTAACAATCTAGCTTCTGAGTACTAAGTTATGAACCCAACAATAGCGGGGTCAATTAATTTTTTTGATGTGGGCCGCGCAAGCATATGTGTGTGGTTGTGTGGGCCGCGAGTTGATAAAGGTTGGGAACCACTGCTCTAGATTATTCTTTGAGCTAGTTTTAATTTTACAGTAAACAATTTGTATGTACATGGTAATAAAAACTATTCAGATCATGTTTTTTTTTTTTTAAAAAGCACTTTTTTATATTGATGTTGATTGATGTCAAATTTGTAAAAAAAAAAAAAAAAAAAAAAAAAAATATATATATATTTGTAGAACCAGCTATGGTATGTGTAGAATGTGGCGAACCAGCTTTGTTAATTCTGGTTTTAACATATTAATAACTAAGTAACTAAAATGACACATGATCAACACTAAATGATAATTATAGCATGATTAATATAATAATAATAATTATAATGATCTTTGTTGTTGCTGTATTTTTTATTATACAAGTTTCACTCTAAATTGTTGAAAATGCATTTTGAACCATGTCATTTATTTTCTAAGTTCAAAACACTTTGCCTACTTAACAATCAATGACTATAAGAATGATTATGCAAAATTTCTTTTGAAAAGTACTTCAAAATAAGTTACTTTCCAAATGAATACTGTTGTTTTCTTGCCAAATTGGTCTCTGAATATACTGTACACCCCTACTGCAAATGTGAATGCGTCTGTGTAGCTGTAAGCAATAGATAAAGACTGATCCTCTTGTGTGAAATCTCTTGAATCTTAAGGAAAATGCAACACAAAGCAGCTTTGCAGCTGTTGAGTTTTAAGGTAATGGCATTATAACATCGAGTGTCTGTTTGTGTGTTTCAGAACTATTCTGCTGAGTGTCATCTCTCTGCTGAACGAGCCCAACACGTTTTCTCCAGCCAACGTGGACGCCTCCGTCATGTACCGCAAATGGAGAGAGAGCAAAGGAAAAGACCGGGAATACGCAGAAATCATCAGGTAATATTAATGATTGTGCAGAAATACAGAATATGACTCCTTTAAGAGTTCAGCTGTGCTTAATGTTCATTTGTTTAATGCTGGTTACGTTTTGGTGAAAAAGCCTGGTGAAAAGCAACAGCTAATGGAAAGATTTTAATTTATTTTCTGGATCAGCGGTGCCCTCCTGTGGTTGAATGAGTCACTGAAACACGAGTGACTGTTCATCTCCTCTTGGCAGTCTTCATTGCATGTTGCAATTCATGTTTTCAACCATCCGAAAATTTGACTTGCATCTGAGTTCATCCTTTGCCTCCTTCAGGGCATCAGTTGTTGATTTCTTTTTAAAACCTCAGGGGTTCATATGAAGAACTAATATAACATAAAATGTCAATATGTCCCACTGCCTGAAACAGATGGTTCTTATGGAAGCTACATGGTTAATATTTCAGCTGTGTAAATCTGCATTATGAGCAAAGTTAATGTCTTTGGGCTGTGGCATGACATGGATCGCAGTAAAAGCAAATGCAAAACATGTTACTTTAATGTATTTACAATTGAAGGTTTGCAAGCACACATGTGAAGTCAAATATTCCTTTAAATCCATTGCATGTGTTTGTATGTCTTACAGAAAACAGGTTCTGGCCACTAAAGCTGAGGCAGAACGGGACGGAGTAAAAGTTCCCACCACCCTGGCGGAGTACTGCGTTCGCACACGTGCCCCTGCACTGGACGAGGGGTCAGACCTGTTATACGACGATTACTATGATGATGAGGACTTGGAGGATGAGGATGGCGAGGACTGTTGCTATGACGAGGATGATTCAGGAAACGAGGAATCATGACAACATTACCATCTTCACCTTTACCATCTCGTCTTCATCAGCATCACCCCGAAAGAGGAAACGTTAAGGCATGCGCCCTGCATTTACACTCACTCAGATGGCCAATTCTGTTTCCTTAAAGGACTGAAATTAGATTTCTTTTTGTTTTGTTTTTAAAATAAGAATTATGTTGTTTTCTCTCGGTGTCATAATTGTGCTGGCCTTCCAGTCTGCTCTTTTATTATTTCTTTGCTTTGTGCTTTCAGATAGCTCTGTGAAAGTTACTTCAAAAAAGACAAAAAAACAAAAAACAAGGCTGACTGAATTAAGGAGTGATTCTTTGAATGAGGCTTTGTGCTGAATTACGCTGATTATGTGACTGATTTTTTATATTTTTTCTTAGTGACCCACACTCACTTTTTGGCCTTCAAGCACATCTGAGCAGCCCAGCAATAAAACGTTCTGACTTTTGGGGCATAGTCTTGAGTTTCACCTTCATTTGAGTAGTAATTACGTTAAAGGGATAGTTCACCCAAAAAAATGCCAATTCTGTCATCATTTACTCACCCTCCAGTCATTCCAAACCTGTATGACTCTGTTCTTTGAAACATAAGACATTTTGAGAAATGGAAGTCAATTGCCACCAAAACTGTTTGGTAACCAACATTCTTCAAAATATAGTTTGAGTAAATTATAGAGTTTTCTTTTTTGGGTGAATTATCTCTATAAGAAGCCCTAAGCAAAAAAATTAAAGGAGGATAAGTTGATATTAAAATCATTTTGAAAAAAAAAAAAGAGAACTGCTGAGGCTTAAATTCTACAATGTGCTTTAAATCTGCGTTATTTATCTAATAGTGTCACTTTAATTGTTGAAATTATGTGTTTCTTTGTTCCAAGATATTGGAGCTTATCAGAAAATCAATCTAGTCAGACTTAATCGGATAGGTTGGCGAGTGGATGTTATCTTTGCTGTTAAGCTGAGTTTATTTTAATATATATATTTTGTTGTAGCAATGCTGATATTCCTGTGTTGTCCTAAGTCAGTCTTATTTAATCACTGAAGTATTTGTTGTTTTATTTGGGATGCAGGGTGGCTTTCTGGACTATTGAATGATTTTTTTTGCACAGTTTCTTTTGCATTATAGCTTCATGAATTGAAAGCATGTCCAGTGTTGTAATATCATGATTGAAACTTTCCTTTTACGCTGCCTAGAGGCTGATGAGTGCTGGCATCCATCTCTGATTTGAATTTGACTCAGGATCAACCAATCTGGAAAAGAAAAAAACGACCGCCGACAAAAGTTTTTTTTTTCTCAAACCTGCAAGTCATCCATCTGTTCCATTTTATTTTGAGGACAATTTACAACCGTATCCCATGAGGCTGAAATGCACACAAGGAGCTGATTTGTCATTTTATTGACCTGTATGTATTTTTACGGTTTGTTGGCCTATTTAAAACTGAATAAAGATCTTTATTAGAATACTCATCATTTCTTTCTTTTTTTCTAAATACCTAACGGCACTGGCTAAAAATTAGTGTAGGACCTAAAACAATTTTCACTCAGAAATGGGCTAGGTAATTTTCACAAATAATTACTAAGAAGCGACAGGTTACATATTAAATGTGAAATTTTGAAGTTGACTGAAATTGTATTTTCTTGTAAAATGCACTCCAGTAATCTTTGTTTTATTCTAAGAATAAATCAAAACCTCAAATTAAATTAAAATACTTATATAAATAAAACTTCCAAAAATCGTTCAAGTCAAACTAAAGGAATGAAATGCAGTTGGTCTTACTGACAAAAACTTTCTTTTGCTTAACTCTTCTCGGGGGTTTCTATTAAATAATTAAAGTAGACAAGAAAGAATAATTTAATTTGAAATGTTTAATCTGAGTTCATTTAAAATTTGCACTCCACCAAGGTATAGGAGAAAATTGTTAGCCTGAATGCAATGTAAGTCGCTTTGGATAAAAGCATCTGCTAAATGCATAAATTTAATTTAATTTAATTCAGAGAATCTATCGAGATATTAAAGAGTTCTCATTTGTTATTTACATTGTAATGTAGGACGTGTCATTTTTCAGGGGAACTGGTCACGAGAGAGTGTTTTCAATGCACAGAAGGATATGACATTGTTTACCAGATAAGATGCTCGGCACAGCTGAAGTGTTCAGGGTCTCCAGGCATTCCAAAGTGCAGTTAGAGCCGACTCTGTTGCCATGGCAACCCTCCGACTGGCATTCAAGATTTGCCTGGAAACACTGTGCTCAAGGCTTATTCAGACAATCTGAGCTCGCAGGCTACACAATGAACATATAGTGAGATGCAGTTACAGCCTTGATACAGTTTCTAGAGCTAATCTGGCTGAGAGGGTTTGGAGACCGAACTGGTGACTAACACTGCAAGAATGAAAAAGGAGGCATGCTTCTAATCTTGGCACATTATGGAGAAAAATCTCTTAAAGGGATAGTCCATTCAAAAATAAAAACTCAGTTATTATTCCTAAGATTTCTTTTTTTTTTTTTTTTTTTTTTAAAAAGGATATTCTGAAGAATGTCATAGTATGGAGAAAAAAAAATACTTAAGAAGTCAATGGCTACCGTCAACTGTTTGGTTATCAACATCCTTCAAAATACCTTCTTTTGTGTTTAGCCGAAGAATAAATTATGACAGAATTTTCATTTTTGGGTGAACTATCCTTTAGAGTGGTCAAAATCTTACTTTTTGCTGTTTTATATTATACGTTTAGGATCTATGTTTTACTGAAAAATTTTTTTTTTTACTTGAATTAGAGTTTTATGTATATACAGTTACCAGTGTATACAGTTTTTCTTATTGAGTAAATGAGATCATTTTGCATTCAAAGTCTAAAAAGTGCAGTAGGATAAGCATCCTAATTCTGAATACCAGAGAGTGGGTGAAATGCCACTTAATGGACTTGAAGTGGTGAATTCCACCTTAAACATTTATTATACACTGCATCATACATTCCTTGGTGGTGGAACAAACTCCTGAACTCCACTGTGATCCTCAAAAAACACTCTTTGTGTGCACTTGTAGCACTGAATTACTCTGCTTCTTGCATTACTTATGTTATTTCCTTTGCTTTAGGACATTCAGGAAAAAAAATATTTTGATTAAATAAATGCAGCCTATTTATTTTACAAATTACTGAAATCATTTAACAAAAAATGCCTGATTGACTTGAAATGGTTCATCCTCTTTATACTATTTAAGTAAATGCACTTCTACAATCAATAACATCTCCACATCTAGCGTCTGCCAGCTCAGCGCCTCTATAAAAGTTCTTCATTCATTTCATTTGCGCTCGGGTGACAGCAGTGAAGAGGCCACGCACACACACTGGCCTTGCGCTAACAGATTTGTCCTTCATTAAGACATAAAGAGCGTCTCTCTGTGCCTGATAGGGATTCTCCCAGGGAGCACAGAGCTAGCTTGTGCCTGCACACGGGTGCACAGCAGTGCCCAGGGAGAACTGGCTAAGTGCCCACACATGCTGGAGAGAGTCCTGCAAGCCAGCAGGAAGAGGACACCGGGGTTAGTAGGCTTATAGTGTGTTTTAGCGTATCAGAAAAGGGTTTTTTTAAGGCCCTGGTGGGAAGATTAAGGATTGACAGTATTACCATACTACTCATATTTTTTTCCGTGGTGTTAACCAAAGCATCACTACAATATGAATTTGAAGTCCTAATCATATGTATTTATCTTTAGCAGTAAGAATTTTTTTAAATAATGTTTTTTTGTTTTGTTTTTAAAGAAATCAAATAAGATTATTCAACAAGGACTTGTTAAATTGGTCAAAAAAGTTCATTTCTAATATTACAAAAGATTTCTATTTCAGATGAATGCTTTTGAACTATACATCAAAGAACACTGAAAAAAAAAAGATCCGTTACCACAGAAAAATTAAGCAGCATTGATAATAAAAAGAAATGAATAGCATATCAATTCAAAATATTAAAATGGTTCCTGGAAAAAAAATTACATTTCAAAATCTTATAAAACACTATTTATAATGATATTTCACAATATCACTTTTTTATTTTTACTGTATTTTTGATTAAATTAATGGAAGCTTAGTGAGCATAAGAGACTTATTTCAAAAATAAGCCAAACTTTTGAACCCAACCACACAACTCTTACTATTTCTGCCATTTAGAAATGAGTATACTCATTCTAGGCTTATTATTTAATATGACTTCCAAAGATTCAGAGATTTTTTTCACACAAAATTTGATGTGCAATGCAAAACAATAATTTCCCCCCTAAAATGCATGTTTTTTTTTGTTTTTAATAGTAGGTTGTTTGTATTATACTTCCACGTGTATATGCTGTAAGTGACATATTTTATACATATTTACATATTAAATGAATGTTTATTAAAACCAGACAGCTATTTATAGGCTGACTGCATTATTTGCAATCCCACGGAGAGCATCTGATGAGACTTAAGTAGTTTTTAATGTGATGGTTGAGGAGCACCACGGTTTATGACAATGATAAACACTGGTGCTACCCATAAATCAGTCATCCTCATTGAGAGCTTCTCTTCAAGTGGCTGTCAGTGTTAATATCTGAAACACAGTCTCATATATTCCTGTATAATTTAGTAAGAGAGCATTATAGAGGTGTATTACATTACAGCGAATCGATAAGGCGACCAGCAGAGATGTGGAAGTACAGTCCAAGAGTCGATTACAAATGAAACAATCCAAAGATAAAATGATAAGCCAATTCCATTACAAGATATTTATTTATAGGTATGATGCTATAAATTACTGCTTGCTTGGCTTCTTATGTGAGTGTTTTTGTGTGTGTACCTCATAAAATGGCAAGATCGATGGACATATGCCAGGATGAAAGGCATTTATGCCTCGTTTTCCCTGCAGAAAAGATGGCTTATGCTGGTTTAGCTGATCCTAGATGATATGTTTGCTGGTTTTAAAGCGGTTTGGGACCCTTTCAGCTGGTTAAAATACTGTAGATAATACTTTGTACTCGCAAAAATATATTATCAGTGATATCAAGTCAACACACGTTTCAAAGTAGCTTTACAGAAAATCATGTTTATGATATCATATCTTCATGCCTTATAGTCGCATTTAGCAAAACCTTGCGATAATATAGTTTACATTTTCAGACAATTCAAGCAGTTGAGATTTGCTATATATCGCCCATAATATGCAGATGAAGTTGGACATGTTTATACATCCAAGAGATTGTGACGATGATGCAATCTTTTTGATATTTTATATTCAGAAACATAATTTTTCTGCCCTGTGATTGCATACTTTATTTTTCCACAGTGATTTTTGTTTTATCTGGTTTTATTGGAAAGAATGAACCTGAAACCCAGTCACAACATCAACTAAATTACTCACAGCTCAATACATTTCAACTCATGAAACTATGAAGTGAGTAATGTCTGGTATAGCATATGATATTTTTAGCATCACTTTAACAGTTACAACAGAAAGCAGACTAGATTTTCTAAAAAAAAAAAAAAGGCAAAATATTGAAAAATGCTAATGATGTTTGCACTTGCAAAAGAAAAAAACTATCATGGTTTTCAAAGGTTCCTGTCCTGGATACCAGTCTTACCGTTGCTCTGGCAACCAGCTGCTTCCACCAAATCCCTGAGGTCTTCTCCTCCTCTGTGTTCTCATTGGGAATGATAAGCCTGTCACCAATGTCCAGCACCTGCTGCAATTGCAAAAAATGACCATGTACACATTTAAAAAGCTGTTTACAAAAGGACCAGGTCATATTATTTTTATATTATATCATATTAATTATAAACATCAAACATTTAAAAATCATAAAATATTTTAAACCATGCGGTCACTAACCCTTGTGCTGTGCCTTACCTAATTTAGTGTTCCCAGGTCCAAAATGCTCGGCCTGGTAAAAATTGCTTGTAAATCTGATATATTTACATTCAACAGGCAGAAAATGCAAGTCATACTCAAGGAAAAGTGATCCTACACTTGAAGATAATAATGGTGGCATTTGTAATGTTCTGTTTTCTCATTTGGTTTAGCCTTTTCCTTTTGTTAAAAAAAAGAATATTCTTTATTCACTTATGTGGTTTATTGCTTTTCAGTAACTCTTTATGTGTGTGTATGTGTGTGTGTGTGTGTGTCCGAAAAGAAGGCATAATGCATTTGAATTCATTGATGTAATATTCATAGTGTATAGCAGTAATACACTCTCAGAAAAAGGTACAAACGAAATTAAAATGTACTAGAAGTACATTAAAGTGAAGCTTAAAATATATTCTAAATGTACTTCAAGAAGTATTAAAGTGTATTTTAAATCATGTGAAGAACACTTAAATTGCACTAAAGATACTTTGTTATTCTATTTTAACACAGCTAAATATATTAAATTATATTGCAATTAGCTTAAACATTATCTTAAAGAGCATTCCATATACTTAAAGTTGTTCCAAAATAACACATTTATTATGCACTTATAATAAAAATATAATAAGTGCATCGATTAGTACAGCTTAAGTGAATTTCTTTTTTACCTGGGAAAGCTTAAACTGTGTTCATGCATGAATAAATATTTATGAATATATTATAAATGTTTTTTTTTTTTTTAGGTATACAAGACAAACACAATACATGCACTTAAAAAGAAGACAAAACATGCTTGCCTACATCAGAGTTGACATATTCAAAAACCAGTAATAAAACGTGTATGCATTAAATGCTCTTAATGCATTTGCAAACTTGCAAATACATCCCTAATAAAGTGAATTGTGATACATTTGAAAATATTGTGTTTGGGCAGGAGAATGTTTTCATTGTGTGATGATCTCGTCCAGTTCAGTGGCAGAGTTGAGCAGTTCCTCCAGTCCTCTGTCTTCAATGCTAGGAAATCAGACAGCAACAGACCAGAGGGGTAACTGAACCAAAACGTATTCTGTGCAGATCCCAGACCAAAAATAGACTGTATTTATATGAAAAGTAACTGGACAACCTTTATAAGATGTTCTTCCCCTCATTAGAGAAGTCCATTCCCAGCTCAGCCTGCGACTGTTTCATCTCAGATGCATCCAGATGGCCAAACAGGAGCAGAACATAAAAGCAACTCATTAACTTTCAGCGATACAGCTTAATCAAACCCAGACAAAACATAATCAACATAAATGATCCACTACCCCAATAATGAAACACAACTCATTTAATCAAGATGTTTCAAAACTACCAATTAGAAACTCAAGTACTCAAACACTACAAACACAAAGATACACATCACTTTGCAAATCAGATAATACTGTGCTCAAAGAAGAGCAAATTAAGTCTAAAAGCTTGACTGATTTAAAAAAGTCATGCTAACATTACTAAAGCATACTACTGTTTTTAGTGTGAAGTATGTTTACTGTGCACAGTATGCAGTTTTATGTTTATTAGTTCAGGCAAAAATTCAAATACTCTGAACATTTACTCACCCTCAGGCCACCCAAGATGAGTTTGTTTCTTCAATGGAACAGATTTAGAGAAATTTAGAATTACATCACTTGCTCACCAGTGGACCCTCTGCAGTGAATGGGTGCCGTCAGAATGAGAGTCCAAACAGTCACAAGTAATCCAAATGACTCCAGTCCATCAGTTAATGTCTTGTGAAAAGTGAAAAGCTTTGTGTTTGCAATAATAATGTCATCTCATCTGAATCAGGAGAGAAATGTGCACAGATTAGCACTGTTTACAAGCAAAAACAAGCTGAAAATGGTTCTAAATAAATATGTTAGTGTATTTTGATGTGAGGACAACAGTCACTGGAGGAACCGTTATTATATATCATGAATGATATATCATTTCGCTTAAGACATTAACTGATGGACTGGAGTGGTGTGGATTACTTGTGGATTATCGTGATGTTTTAATCAGCTGTTTGGACTCTCATTCTGACGGCACCCATTCACTGCAGAGGATCCATTGATGAGCAAGTGATGTAATACTAAATTTCTCCAAATCTAATGAAGAAACAAACTCATCTTGGATCATATTATAAAGGTAGGAATATACTGCAAAATATGCAGCATTATTCCATTCCCCATGACTTCACTGAAGTTTACCAGCAGTCAAACAATCTGTTTTAAATATAAAGTGCCTAATTTTAGCTGGGCAAAGCATAGCATACAACTAATAGTTTTAGTACATGGGTGGTTTTGGCACATTGCTGTTGCAGGAGCATCTGTTTCTGTTTTCTTGCCATCCGCCTAGATTAGTATTAATGTCATTGTTTAGTTTTTTACAGGCTGTGAGCTGAAGTTTATTCTAATGTTGTTTTAGTTATCAGTAAAGGCATGACCACCATCTTCTATGGTATGAGTGATGGTAATTTTTACAAAACCAATTATAGCTAAAGAAAATTATATTTTCAGCTATCAAAATGTTTTTTGGCTGTGCAAAACTTCGTTATGGATCTAGAAATTCTAATAGGATGTTTACAAGGACATATTTTGAGCTGAGATAGAAGACTCTCTGTTCCCAACTGCTAGTGACATGGACGAAGAGTAACAGAACAAAACTGCCATCACCAGGATAAAAAAGTATTTTCACATGTTAAACATTCTGCAGTGTATGGAGACATGGAGATGCATGCAGGAGACATTCTCTTCTGGCCTTTCCTATGACAAGCTCACAAATGAGCACTAGTTTTATATTCACCTGTTACCATTTGCAGAACGTCTGGGTGAACTGGTTTGATTGTTAATCAGACCTTATGGGAATCATTAAAAGACTAAAAGATTTAGCTCAACCAAATTAGCATTTAAAAGATGCCTCCTCATTAAAGAAAGCTTTCAGCAGACTAATTGCAGCCCTGAAACTACTCTAACTACTCTGAAACTAGAGTCTTGTTTAAAGTGGCTACATTGTGACAGAGAGGTTGTGTTTTTAGTAGCTCTTGGGTTCTTAAGATGGAACCTGCAGAACCTTAACCATAAAGCATACCATTTCATGATGCATTCACTGTACTAACAGAAACTTAACATGTTTTTGGACCCTTATTAGGATGGATGATGGATGAGAGATGGTTTTGACGATACAGATACACATCAGCCCACTTAAGTTTGCCATCATGATAAATGCTACATACTCTTATATTATATACCACAATATAACAATTTTTTATATTAGAACTTTTTTCATGTTTTTTTTTTTTTTTCAGAATTTGGTTGAGAATGTGGAACACATCTGCCAGCAGAGGGCATGATATTTTTCTTATCCTGCGTGTTTGTTTGCTATGTGAGTTGTACATTTTTAATCCTGTTTTACTTATATATATAATTTTGTATATTTGTACACACACACACACACACACACACACTAGACTGCTGCAACAATCTCACGCTAGCAGACAAACGGGCATTTCATCTTTCAACTCCATTGCTCTCGAATTAATTCGTCTACAAGATAAAACCTAATCAAATTGCATACTTAAAGCACATTTTAACTAACAAGCACTGTTATTAAATATTTAATAAAATACAAAAATATATCATGCTTCAGGTTTTAAATGACAAAACTGCAGTATCGTTTCTTAGAAGGTGGGTTACATTTGTCATTATCATAAATTTGGTTGCATTAAAAATCATTTAAAAAAATTATTACGAAATATATTGATGCAGTTTATTTAAATTAATAAATCATTATGGTGGCTCATGTTTTTATGATGTGTGCGAGAGATATTTTTGTGACAATGACCTCATCTCCACCCCCTCTTCTCCTCCCCTCTTTCCCTTCTCCATCCCACCTCTAATTGCCCAATTCTCTACGCGTTCTGCCTCTTTTCTCCTTCTCTCCTTCTCTCTCTCTCTCAGACACACACACGCGCGCGAACACCTGCGCAGAGCCGGTGAATCACGTCGACGCCGCTTCGCACTCCAGTCTCTCATCCATCCTGACAGCCAGATCGCCTCCATTTTAACCAGGAGCCTCTCCGCAGTGGAAAGAGGATTCATTGCCATCATCTGCAAGCACAAGAAGTGCGTTTCGATTAATATTTCACAAGTTCCTTCTCGCTCTGTGTGGATTGGCTGGCTCTCTTTTGTTTCCTGGAGGTGAAATGATGCTGAAGTGATGCTGCGTCGCTGTTCCCACCCGCTGTAGAACAACATCACCATCATCATCATGAGTATGAGTCTGATCGAAAAGCCCAAAATGAGAGATTCGGACTAACAAATCCGAACGGCTGGTGAAGATCTCAAGTGTTTAAACCCCTCAATTTAACGTGCTGGAGAACGCCATAGTGGCAGGTAGGGTTAGTTGTACTCTTCTACACTGGTTGATATTTATTTGCTGATCAAGACATGTTATTAATTAAACATCAGTAAATGTGCATGCATTATATGCTTTTTCACGTTTTGGTTCTTGCTTTATGTGACTGCATGATTGCTTACAAGTATTTTAAATACTGATTGGAACTGAAACATTAAATGTAGGCTACAAAATGGAGAACAACAATAATACATATAAGAAAACTTTTTAAATAATGAATTGCATAAAATTGTTATTATTATAAAAACATAAAAATTATATACATTTTTTTTTATTATATATATTTTAAGAATAAAAGAGTATATGTATATATATATATATATATATATATATATATATATATATATATATATATATATATATATATATATATATATAATTACAGTAAAAATATTTGCAATAAAAAAGATCCCAAAACAGCATTTTTATGTTGTATATATTGTATTAACTTATATATATATATATACATACAGTTTAGCATTAATTGTTATCCACAAGTAGTATTGTCTGATAGTCTTTAAAAGCGTACAGTTTAAAAAAAAAAAAAAAAAACTTGTGTTTTTTATATTCCAGTAAGGCTGTTATGTTCATATAAACAGCAGGCAGTGATCATAAGGTCAAACAAACATAGGCCACTGGTTATGTGTGTTTTCATGTGTGTGTCTGAACATCTATGTGTGTAATTGCAGCTTTATGTCACATCCAACACTCTTTTCTCCCAAAAGACCAAAATTAGAAAACATGACAATCCCACTTTCCATCAGGACTGTGAACAAACCACCCACACAAACAGACCGAAAAACAGAGACAAACACAAATACATGAATACACATAAATACACTTTTTCCTTTCAATTTTACTTTAGTAAACTATGCAGTATTAATTATGTAGGCCTAGCAGGGTATATATCAAACAATAGGCTACTATTTTACTGTTTATTGTGCGCTATATACACAGACACACAGCAGGTTTGTCCACAATGCAGCTAATTTTTCAACTGTGCTACCTGCTCCATTCAGTCTAATTCAAGTAGGATTGATTTCTTTGTGTGTGTGTGTGTGTGTGCATGTGTGTGCCCTAGCTGAGCCCTGCCAATCCTGAAATATGGCAGTCCGAGATATCCAGTCTCTTTTGTCAATCCTCTATTCCGGCTCTGTAATGTTACTCCAGTACTTTTTGTTGAACACATGAGCATGTCTCCACACAGATCCACTCAATCCATGAAAGATTCATGCGTCTAAATGTGGCCCAGACCAAGAAGGCATATCATGATCAATCTTTAAGTAGGCGTGATTACTACTGCCACACTATCAGATCTATATATAACATCTCGCTGGACTTCGCACCAAAAAACCCTGTGTAAACACAGCACACAGGATCAGACTCATTCAGACAGATGTTATCATTACTGTAGAGATGATGCAGCAGTGAAATATGCCATTATAGATGAATCAGTAGTGATGTGATATGTGATTCTAAATACAGGATGTTTGATATTCTGTGCAATGAAAACAAGAAGGGGGTTTTTAATGCAGGCCATGTCACTGTTTTCCTGCTATGATGAGATGAGGAACTGTGACTGGCTTTGTTTATCTTTCTGAGCAGATAGAGGTTTTCGTTCTGTGTGTATTGTGTTGACTATAAAGGAACATTTTGTATGTGAGTTAAAGCCGATTGTGTGCTTTCTAAAGCAGTAGCATTGGGTAAAATAACTGTTTTCAGACAGGTTTCCTGAACACAAGCAGATACTTGACACAGGTGAGTTGAGACAGTGAGGATGTTTAAACTCACAGTGATGCTTTTTGAAATGACAGCAGAGTCAAACCAATAAAGCTTTGTTCACTGCAATGCACCTACAATCAGTGTTATTTAACTAGAATTGAGGTACTATTATTTTTATTTTTATTATAGGTGTAGTAATTTTGTGTGGTGAATTTTTGTCATTTTTATCATTTCTTTTTTTTTTACATTTCTAAATAGTTGTAATTTTTTTAGAAAAAAATGTATATGGGCTTTCACAGAAATTCAAAGACTGCACATTTACTGACTGTATTTTCCCATAGATTTCCATTGTAAGTGCGTTATTATGATGAACACAGTGAAACAAATAAAAATTATAGTCTGTGGCAATCAGCAGCATCTTTGGAATTGATCTTCACTTGTTTTGAACCTCAAACAATCCTTTAATTGTACTCATCAGCATTTCTCAAAAGCATCGTAAGCTTAAGTATATATTAGAGACAGTTGATGGTAAGGGTTTCTATGTTATGCTAGGCTTATGATGCTTTTGGGAAATGCAGACCTGTATGTTTAGTATCACGTGGACGGTTGCCCGTTTCTGGGTGCATTTGTATTTGTGTGGGCATCAGAGCTGTGGATTAAATACAGCACAAAGTGAGTCTAAATTCTTTAGCTGCCTTTTCACTTTCTTGTGAAAATGTGATTAGCTGTTGAACCCGGAGGTTAATTCAAGTCAAGTTAGACATTACATCCATACATCAATCTGCTCTTTGGGTCTTTGTGTTTTGCTAAGAGCTCTCCTGATAACAGATTGGATGTTGGACTGTGTATTGAAACAAGCTTCATCAACTGCATGTTTGGTATGGAAAATGTTTTTTTGTAAGGTTGAATTGCATGAAGTCATCAATGTAATCTACTTAAGTTAATTTCAGGCAGGATGCTTAATGCATAACGGGGGAGGTGAATGAAAGGCATGGTTCAAATTAATGTTAAGCAATAATCAGCAGTGAAATAAAGCCGTTTCCTTTTTGGTGGGTGCAAATTACTTTGAAATCCTGAGAATGTCATAAGAGATTGTTATAAAACTTTCAGCCCATCGGTAAAACTTGTTAATTAGGTCTTTTTTGGTTTTATCAGTGTCTATCTGTGTCTTTTTTTGCAGAAATCAAACAAAGGCACAAATGAAACTCTGCAACTGAGAATAAGGCTCTGAGAAACATTGTTACCACACACAAATTCACTTACTGCTTAACACACACACACACACACAATGGCACTGGACAACACCGGCTTCTCATCGTGCGCCGAATCCCTGTCCCTCCCAGTTCCAGGGAAAGGGGAGGAGCCTGTGGAGGAGGCCCCAAAGGATGCTCCGCCCACCAATGTACAGAACGTATTCGAGGAGCTGGGGCATGTCGTTACCACGGAGACAGCCCCGCCCACACAGCAACAGGCCAATAACAGCATGTCCTTCCAGGACAAGATGGCAGCGAGGGAGGCACAAGCTAATCAGCCATTCAAGAAGAAAATTCAAGGGGCAGTGCAAGAGAGGGGCAGGTTTGGATGGGGTAAGACTCAATTATATCAGATGCTGTAGGAGTCGGTGGCTGTCAAGACTTTGTTCTGCTTACCTGTAATGAAACAGACTGACCTACTCAAACACCACTATAGGAATACAATGTCACTGGTCTTCTGCTTGTTTATTTAGCATTTATTTAGTTTTTAGATATGTGAATCTCAGTTTTACTTTGTCAATCTTTGTCAACGTTTTTTTATATGGATTGCGGTAAGCTGCTCAGTGACGGTGTTTGCCTACTTTTTGTGTCCGCCCTAATTTTTCTGTGTTTCTCTCCAGGACGCAACAAGCGTAAAAGACAGCGCTATGTGGAGAAAAACGGCCGTTGTAATGTGCAGCATGGTAACATGCGTAAGACATACCGTTACCTGACGGATATCTTCACCACGCTGGTGGATCTGAACTGGCGCTGCTCTCTGCTGGTCTTTGTCATGGCGTATGCTGTGACCTGGCTCTTCTTTGGAGCAATATGGTACCTCATTGCATACTGCAGGTATGAATAACACACACAAACACACAGTTTTTTATCTTTTAACCCTTTTAAATCATACCTTTTTTTTTTATATGCAAAATAAAACAAAGATTGAAGTACATTTTACAGGAAAATAATATTTCAGTGTTTCTGCTTCAAAATTTCTGGTTTAATTCAATGTTTTACTTGCAGTTTCTTTGTAATAATAAAAAAAAATACTAGCAATTTCTGGGTGAATTTGTTTGAAAGTATTTTTTCAGTCTATGTAAATAATAATTAAATAACACAATTTCACGTTCACGTTTTCTGCTCATAGATGCAGTGCATTTGTGTCGTCCACACTCTGTCATTTTTGTCCATGCTAGATATGAACACAAGTAATCTGTGTAGGTGGACACTTGAGAACAAGTGGTCCTCTTTGCGCTGTAAGATGCAAGAGGCAATTTATTTAAGGAGACTGTGTGAAAAAAAACAGAACATCTCCATCGCTGTTGGATGTCCTCTGATGCTCTCTCTCTCTCTCTCTTTCGTATGGCAGGGGTGATCTGGATCATTTGGAGGACGAGGCGTGGACTCCATGTGTAAATAATGTTAATGGATTCATCTCTGCGTTTCTTTTCTCCATTGAAACGGAGACGACCATTGGCTACGGTCACCGTGTCATCACTGACCAGTGTCCAGTGGGCACCATGTTACTCCTGCTACAGGCCATACTGGGATCTATGGTCAATGCATTCATGGTAAGATCAAACACAGGCCACTTTCCACAAAAATGTGGTACACTTTGCCGTCCAGTCACTTTTTAAAAAATTCACAAATCTTGTGTTTTTTTGCTGTACAATCTAAGATTTTATATTTTTTTATACAAATTGTAACGCTGACTCCATTATTCAAGCTGAACCATTATAAGATTATCAACAAAAAATGTAAAATATATTTTCATATTATTAATAATATCATATTACCTTTATTTTATTCATAGTAATATCATATTATAATTTGAATATCAATACTTAATATTATTTAGTGCCTTTGAAAATATTTTTAAAGCATCTCAGGTACTATTTGCAATCTTTTATTGACAAGAAATATATATTAAAGGTTATTAAAAATATGATTAAAAAAATCTAAATTACATATAATAAATTTTGTTATTTATTGTCTTAATGTTTCAACACTATTATTTTTATATTTTTTTAACAACAACATCAAAAAGATTTTTTTTTATATTATTATTAATTTTCTATTTATTTTGCAACCCTTACCATCTGTGTGATTTCTTTATTTTCTAGACATAAACATGAAATAAATCAAATTTATAAAAATAACAGTGTTGTATATAAACATATGTAAAGTTGTACGAAGTTATATAAACTATAATATTAAAGCACATATAAGGTTGATGATTTTGGGAAGGTTAAGCACTTTTTTGGAGCACTTTTTTTTCACTGATCATTTGTTGAAAAAAACAAATAATTTTAAAGTATTTCAGGTACTATTTAAACTCTTTTTGTAGAAAGTGTTTTTTTTTTTTTTTTTCACGTGGCTTTCGTTTGTTGATTTTTCTGCTTTGCTGAGTTATATCATCCATAACCAAGAGCAAATGAGTCATGAGTTTTGGAGCACAGATGTGCGTACCCTTTCCCTCTGTTTCTGTGTCGGTTTTTCCTTTTCTCCTTTTCTAATGTCTCTTCTGCCAAATTCAACCCCCTTCTCAATCTCTTTTCTGGCCTATTTTGATATATTTTTATGGTTATGATGAGCTCATTTAAATCTCAATGTCCTGGTTTTTAATGTTGCCCCTGGGGGCTGTGTTCACACACACACACACAAACACACTTGAACACAACACACACTCTCTCTAAATGTCATGTCCTCTAGTATCGGCTTTTGTAAAAGGTTTGAATGCTAAAAGGTAAGGTGTATATATATATATATATATATATATATATATATATATATATATATATATACATATATGTACATATATATATATATATATATATACATATATATATATATATATATATATATATATATATACATATATATATATATATACATATATATATAAAACTATTGACCTTTTTAACTATTGTGATAAGCATTAGCAATCCGTCCAATTTCTCATATTTGATGCTTTTTCTGTATGTGAGTGTGTTTTGAACTCAATTGACAGCCAATAGTCCAGTAACTTCTTTTCAGGTGAAGTTTAATAACAAAATTAACTGGAAAAAATTACATTGTCAAAAAACTGTATCTTGCATGAGTCTTTGCTGGAAATTATGTCATCATCATTTACAGTATTATAAGAAACATTAAATTATTTAATTACTATTACTTATCAATTGTGTAATCCAGACAATTGTTAATTTCACATCTGTATAAAGACACAAATAACTTATGGCTCTTAAAACTAAAATCAAAACTATTTTAACATTTTTTATTTAAAATAAAGTTGATATACTGTAAATTATAGACTGAATGTTAGAAATAAAACTTAACCTTAAAAAAAACTTTGACTAATTAGAAACTTTAAACTTTAACAAAATTTGAAATGTTTCCTTGGAAACTCTGTAAAAAAGATTTTTCTAAGTTGTAAATAAAACAAAGATTATTGAGAGTATGTTGTACTAGAAAATACTATTTCTTTATTGTGTTACTTGCTATTCGAATTATTTCATTATTTTCATTATTTATTTTAAATTGAGTTATTTCAAAGTAAACCCTAAACCATTTTTTGTCCAACTTTAGTAAGTTGAAGTTGAAGTATTAAAATGACTAAAATACAAATAAATTAAAGTTAAATAGAAATAGAAAAAAAACCCCAGCAGAAACCTCAAACAGAAAACTCCTTGAAAAATTGAAAAATAGAAAAAAACGCCTGCAAATTAAGAAAACAAATTCATCAATTTGACAACATGCGTGCTGCAAATCACAACACAACCAAACAAAGAAACGCACTGCACATAATTGCAACACAACCAAACAAAGAAATGGCTGCAAATAAAATCCTTTACTTGGTTATGTTGTGAGATTCTGCAGCGCGTTTCTTTATTTGTTTGCGTTGTGAGCATTTGCAACACCTGCAGTCAAACTGATGAAGTTTTCTTGATTTGCTGGTGCTTTTTCCATTTGCATGTTTCTTCTGAAGTTGCAGCGCGTTGAGCCCTCTCGGCCACCGTAAAATATTAATATACAATGGAATAGTACATAAATCTAAAATATCTCTGAAAACAACTCGCATATTTTAAAAATCAATTTCTTTCTCTCTCCATCTCTCACTAGGTTGGTTGTATGTTTGTGAAGATCTCCCAGCCGAATAAGCGTGCTGAGACCTTGGTGTTTTCTCGTAATGCTGTCATCTCATTGCGGGATGACAAGCTCTGTTTGATGTTCCGCGTCGGGGACTTGAGATCCTCCCACATTGTGGGCGCCAACATGAGAGCCAAACTTATCAAATCCAAACAGACACAGGAGGGTAAGACAGCATTTACCACCCCCACAGGCCTCATCTGCAGCAGCAGCACCCTCATAGAATATACAGTCGTGGCCAAAAGTTTTGAGAATTACATAAATATTGGAAATTGGAAAAGTTGCTGCTTAAGTTTTTATAATAGCAATTTGCATATACTCCAGAATGTTATGAAGAGTGATCAGATGAATTGCATAGTCCTTCTTTGCCATGAAAATTAACTTAATCCCAAAAAAACCTTTCAACTGCATTTCATTACTGTCATTAAAGGACCTGCTGAGATCATTTCAGTAATTGTCTTTTTAACTCAGGTGAGAATGTTGACGAGCACAAGGCTGGAGATCATTATGTCAGGCTGATTGGGTTAGAATGGCAGACATGACATGTTAAAAGGAGGGTGATGCTTGAAATCATTGTTCTTCCATTGTTAACCATGGTGACCTGCAAAGAAACGCGTGCAGCCATCATTGCATTGCATAAAAATGGCTTCACAGGCAAGGATATTGTGGCTACTAAGATTGCACCTAAATCAACAATTTATAGGATCATCAAGAACTTCAAATAAGAAAGAGGTTCAATGCTTGTAAAGAAGGCTTCAGGGCGTCCAAGAAAGTCCAGCAAGCGCCAGGATCGTCTCCTAAAGAGGATTCAGCTGCGGGATCGGAGTGCCACCAGTGCAGAGCTTGCTCAGGAATGGCAGCAGGCAGGTGTGAGCGCATCTGCACGCACAGTGAGGCCAAGACTTTTGGAAGATGGCCTGGTGTCAAGAAGGGCAGCAAAGAAGCCACTTCTCTCCAAAAAAAACATCAGGGACAGATTGATCTTCTGCAGAAAGTATAGTGAATGGACTGCTGAGGACTGGGGCAAAGTCATATTCTCAGATGAAGCCCCTTTCTGATTGTTTGGGGCATCTGGAAAAAGGCTTGTCTGGAGAAGAAAAGGTGAGCGCTACCATCAGTCCTGTGTCATGCCAACAGTAAAGCATCCTGACACCATTCATGTGTGGGGTTGCTTTTCATCCAAGGGAGTGGGCTCACTCACAATTCTGCCCAAAAACACAGCCATGAATAAAGAATGGTACCAAAATACCCTCCAACAGCAACTTCTTCCAACAATCCAACAAAAGTTTGGTGAAGAGCAATGCATTTTCCAGCACGATGGAGCACCGTGCCATAAGGCAAAAGTGATAACTTTTAAGTGGCTCGGGAACCAGAATGTTGAAATGTTGGGTCTTAATCCCATTGAGAACTTGTGGTCAATCCTCAAGAGCAGAGGTGGGTAGTAACGAGTTACATTTACTTCGTTACATTTACTTGAGTAATTTTTTGGGGTAACTAATACTTTTTGGAGTATATTTAAAGATGGGTACTTTTACTCTTACTTGAGTACATTTTTTGGGAAAAATCTGTACTTTTACTTCGTTACTGTGGGCGACGCTCCTCTCGTTACTTTATCTTAATGCAATAAATGTTATAAATGCTTCAGTTTATTCCAAACGCGCCGTCTACTTTTCTCTGGACAATGAGCGATGCTCATTCGCGAATGATTCATTCTTTTGAGTCAATTCTGTTCAAAGGCTTAATCAAACTAATTGGCAAAAGAGTGAATTGGTTCATGAATCAGTTTGAATGATTCGTTCAGTTCCCTGCCACATGCGCTGAGCGTCTGAAGCGGTTCACTCAGAGTTGTAACGTTTAAGAACATCAGCAGCGTTGAAAACGTGGCTATGGAACTGCACTGAATTGAAAGCAAATCTGCAAAGGCTATTATTTGCTTGCGATGGAGATCCTTATTAGATGAACACCGCGTGTGCTGTCTACTGTTTAACAGGTAATAACTTGGGCTACATTCGATTACAGTACACGATAGCACGGTGACATTAGTTTGTTGTATGTGTGTGGCTTATAACAGAGGGGAGTCAAGTTGAATGCAGCTTCCAAAAGACAAAAAATAGCCGATTAAGATTTTATTAATTTTAATACAATCACACCGGTGCGAGTACATTCAGCAAGTCATATCATCAGCTGCTAAATTCAGATCTGTGATCGCTTGCTGGCGCTGAGCCAGAGATAGATGCGTTTTTACAGCACTGCTAATTTTTAACCAATCACACACGATTCTGTTGCGCTTTTGAATGCAATGGCCAATCAGAGACATTCAGATGAGTCATCGCTAAAATGCCGGTGCTTCCTTCACTGTGTACGAATGTGTGTACGAATCTATAATTAAGATATTGATATCACAGTGTTAACAGTTTCAGTGATTTTAATGGGAGTTTCTGAGAGTGATTGAACTCTAGACTGTCAGTGAAAATGATCTTTAATAATGTAAATGTTATTTGCTCTCTTTCTGAACAATGAAAGATTAGTAACAATTTTGAAATGTTATGGCATGACACCTATATCTTTTACTTAAGTAAACAGACAGGGTTTTATAATAAATTACATAAATTGGAGTAAAGGCTGATGAAATATATACATTTATACACTCACACATACATTACATACATTTTATCTATATATCTAAATAAAAATAGGCTCAGTATATATGACCCAAGGTAACTAGTAACTAACTACTTGAGTAGATTTTTTTTATCCGATACTCTTTTACTCTTACTCAAGTAACTATTCAGACTAGTACTTTTACTTTTACTTGAGTAAATATTTCTAGAAGTACTTTTACTTTTACTTGAGAACAGTTTTTGAGTACTCTACCCACCTCTGCTCAAGAGGCGGGTGGACAAACAAAAACCCACTAATTCTGACAAACTCCAAGAAGTGATTATGAAAGAATGGGTTGCTATCAGTCAGGATTTGGCCCAGAAGTTGATTGAGAGCATGCCCAGTCGAATTGCAGAGGTCCTGAAAAAGAAGGGCCAACACTGCAAATACTGACTCTTTGCATAAATGTCATGTAATTGTCGATAAAAGCCTTTGAAACGTATGAAGTGCTTGTAATTATATTTCAGTACATCACAGAAACAACTGAAACAAAGATCTAAAAGCAGTTTAGCAGCAAACTTTTTGAAAACTAATATTTATGTAATTCTCAAAACTTTTGGCCACGACTGTAGATATAAGGGGCGCCCCCTGGTGGCTGTAATGTATAATGTTGTGAACACTCTCTTATCAGAACAGTTTGTTTCGTTGTCTTTAGGTGAGTTTATTCCGCTGGATCAGACTGATATCAGTGTTGGTTTTGAGACGGGGGACGATCGTCTCTTCCTGGTGTCTCCGTTAGTGATCTCTCACGAGATCGATGTCCGCTCTCCGTTCTGGGACATGTCACAATCTCAGCTGGAGAAAGAGGACTTTGAGGTTGTTGTCATCTTGGAGGGGATGGTGGAAGCTACAGGTACACTAATACTTCGATATATTATGCGAAATGTGTTGTGGTTGGTGTTTAGTAATTGACGGATATATTCCGATCTACAGGAATGACCTGTCAGGCACGGAGCTCTTACCTGGCTGAAGAACTGTTATGGGGTCACAGGTTTAGTCCCATGATGACGCTCGCTGAGGGATTCTTTGATGTGGATTATGGGGCTTTTCACCACACTTTTGAGGTATGTGGTGTGGAATGGAAATTTTTGTATACACTCTTAAAAGTGTTCTATTGGCATCTTGGGTTCCATGAAGAACATTTAACATCAATGGAACATTTACATTCCACGTAACGTTCTTAGTGGTAAAGGTTATTTAGGATTTTAGAAATCTATGGCTAAATCTGAGTGTAATTATGCTTAATTGTATAATTAAACCTTGACCATGGGCTAAATTAATGTTTAATTTGGAAGTTTTTATTTGTTTAAGTAGCTGTATCACCATATCTGGGTTTTATTGTGCAGTGTGCATCTTCTCTTATATAGTATTTAATTAAATCCCTTAAAAAAGTGAGTAAACTAAATTATGTTGATACCACCGTATTAGCTTCAAAGTCTCTGTAATAATCATCTGTCTGTGCAAGGCTGACTGGCACTTTATATAAAAGCAGAAAATATCTCTTTACTTTTGGGATTTTATGTGCGTAATCGATCAAAAATTCTGATTCAAGTTGCTTCGGGTGCTGCTGTAGTTTTGGATGAGTCATGAATGTACATCATCAGAAGAAATCCAACTACTTATACAATCACATTGTCCTTTTTGTCCTGGCCAAATAGCATTTTTGTATAAAGCTATAATATACCATTTTATGTTGTATTAAAAAAGGAAATAATATTGTCATAAATAGGTCATATTTAAATGAATATTTACATATAAATATTTGTAGAGTAACATATGTGTACAAATATACAGTTTTTCAATTAAATAATTTATGTTGAAACCTCTTTATTAGCTTGTTCAAAGGCTCTGTAATAACCATCTGTCTGTGCAAAGCTGACCAGCATTTTATATCAGAGCAAAAGTTATGTTATACTATATGTAGTTAATATTTTTCATATCTATGCAGATATTTTTATGTAAAGCTACGTTAAACCATGTTAATTTTTTAAAGAAATAATATTGTGATAATTCGTTAATATTTATACATCAAAAATATTTTAGATTAGTTTTGTAACTTTTTAATTAAAATTCATTTTAAAATAAATGTGTGTGTAAATTACAAAATATTTAAACATATGTAAGCGGACAGATGCAATCAAACTGAGCAAAATTTATGTCTTTTAGCTATTATTCACAGAATGAAGATTCAGATAAATGCTTTAAGTACACTTACTACTGTTGTTCATGATCCTTCAAAGGTGGACACGCCCTCCTGTTCTGCGAGAGCACTGGCATTGGCTGCCGCCCGTTTGGACGCTCATCTCTATTGGTCGATCTCCAGTCGGCTTGATGAAGAGAAATGGGAGGAGCCTAATACGACTGAGCAAACGGGGAAGTCCACTGATTCAGAATCTGTCAGGGAGGGAGAAAGGCCAACATTTACTGTGGGCGGAGTTACAAATACCCAGGACCAATCGGTTGTAGGAGAGCAGAACGGCAGTGTGACCACTGACCAGTCAGAGTCTGAGGCTTAAAAGGATGCACGAATGTAAAAAGGTACGGAAAATGTTTGAAGGAGTCCACAGTTGATGTAAATTTAACTTTAGAATGGATTGTTCAATGATCCAGGCCGCCTTCTTTGAGTTATATTTTTAAATGTATAGTCGCTAATGCCTAGCATAGAATACTTTCCCCAAGGGGGAAATCCTAGTGTCTCCTTGCTGTGTTTTCAGTCAGATTAAATCTTAATTTTTGATGTTTCACGACAACACCAACGCCTTTGAATTCACTAGTAGCTATAATTCAAACTCTAGTGGGCTGCCTCACTGTCTGCCGTCTACTTAAGTATCATTCTAAATGCTATGAAACCTGTGACGCACACATGCGGTGTTGTCTTAAAGGGATAGTTCACCCAAAAACGAAAACCCTGTCATAATTTTCACACGCTCATGTTGTTCTAAACCTAAAAGTTTGTTTCTTCTGCTGGACAGAAAAGAAGATATTTCGAAGAATGTGAGTAATGAAACAGTTGCTGGTCCCCTTTGACTTAATGGTATAGAAGTCAATGGCTACCGGCAGCTGTATGGTTAACCACATTCTTCAGAATATCTTCTTTTGTGTTGAACAGAAGAAAGAAAGGTTTGGAACAACATAAGGGCGAGTAAACGACAGAATTGTCATTTTTGGGTGAACTATGCCTTTAAAATTAGGCTAAAACAAAATATCTTACATGGTGTTTAGATAAGCAACTCGCTAGGTATTGAACTGAACTGACATGTCTGATTTGTATTAGTTTCAATAATTTGAGTAAACTTAACAGTCCTTAACGTTTCACTGCTTTTCTTTTTTGGTTCAACCGATTCAACTGTTTTTAAACCAGTCTTTTAGAAGTCAGTGACAGTTGTTTACCGTCACTTTGGCTAGTTTCACATGTACCTGAAAAAGAAGTGAATGTGTTACTATAGCGACATTCCAATTTGCTACATCACACAGCAGAGTTTAGCATTAGTTTCTTAAAAGTCAGTTGGTGATAAAATTATCACACGCTGATGACAGCCGAACAGAGTTTAGCCTGTCATTTGTATCCATGCCATTATGTGAGTGGATCTAGATGATAAATGGATTAATTGGATTAAAATAAGAGAGATATTGGATGCTATTATGCCATTGCAACTATTCAATATCTTAATTAAATCAATGTAGAAATTAGCATCGTCCTGAGATTAATTAGCTGTACAAACACACTGCTGTTCTTTGTATCTCTTATTTATTGAATCCAAATGTGTTCATAGCAACAAATAACTCACTGCTCAGTTGCTGTCGCAGATGAAATAAGAGAGAGACATTTTAAAGTGGCCAATAAATAGAATTTATATTAATAAGTGAATATTCCCAACGCATCAACAGGCCATTTTTGATGTATTAACTAATGTAAAGCCACAAGGAATGTCTGGTCCAGGTCTATTCCCATGCTGGTTCTGCCTCAGACTGGTTTGTGGGGGATCTTTCTGGTGAAGCTGATTGACTAAGGTTTTGCTGGTTCAGTAAGTCAAGAGGTTTAGTGCAAGAGGTTATATATATATATATATATATATATATATATATATATATATATATATATATATATATATATATATAAACAAAAAAGTATATTAATGAAATGGCAACAATGCAGAATAAACAGGGTTTTTATAACATTCACAAACGTTTAAGTTAAAGGGAACAGTTGCATTTTTTAAAGAGTTTAATAAAAAATAATAGATTTTCATATGCTGCTCTTTATATTTTTCTGATGGTCTCTCTTTAATACCAAAAGAGTTTAACACAGAATTGTAGATTTAGTTCATAAAAATGAAGTTGTGGCTTTCATTTAGACACTATGATCAGTATTTCTAGTTCTCTTAGTTTCCTTTAGAATAATCATGTTTAATAATTTGGTTTTGGAACATTGATCCCTAACACAACTTTTAAATTATTCACTGTATGTTGATGAAAGCAGAGTGATGCTGGATCTGTTTTACGCTGAAAACCTCAGTTTGACATGTAATGTAGACAGAACTCTCGTGAGCGATGCACTGATGTTTGTTTTTGTAGAGTAATGTGTGTGTGGTGTGTTACATAGAACCATCAATCTGGACCTCTATTATTAATGAAAGCTTTCAATGCATCATTATAAAAACTCTATTTTATTTAAGTACACTCACTGTTCAGAAAAATAAATCGAAGGTCCGCTCAGTAATATTTGTTGTCTTTATTATTGTGTTGAAGTTCTCAGTTCTCAGTGCAGAAGTGTTTGCCGACATGCATGATTAAATTATTATGAAAGTTCAAATGTTTGTGTTTTTTAAAGTCTCTTATGCTCATCAAGGCTGCATTTATTTGATCAAAAATACAGAAAAAGTGAAATATTATGTAATTTTTAAACAATTGTTCTCTACTTAAATAATTTTAAAATGTAATTTATTCCTTTGATGCAAAGCTGAATTTTTAGCATTATTACTCAATTCTTCAGTGTCACACGATCCTTCAGAAATCATTCTTATTTGCTGATTTGCTGCTTATTTTATTTGTATATATTTATTTATTTGAAAATGGTGATTTTTTTAGGATTCATATAAATAATAGAAATAATAAAAAAAACTTTATTTTACATTCTTTTTTGTAAGAACCACCATGTATTTATTGTCATTTTTGATCAATTTAATGTGTCCTTGCTGAATAAAAGTATTAATTTCTTTAGGCAACCTACCTATGAATCTTTATCTCATATGATGATTTTAAACACATTTCTCAAAACTACAACTCATGTATTTTTTTTTTTAATGAGGAAGACATTACTGAGTGCACCTTTAAAAACTGAGTTTGAAACAGGCTGAGAGAAACTGTGTGTTATCCCCAAGTGTTCTAGCGTGTGCTGTCTTGTATGTGATTTGTAGCTCACTTGAATGTCTTTGGCACATACGATAAGCACAAACTCTGCTCTCATGCAGGTTTCTCCTCTTGCTTTTGCTGCTGTTGACATTTTTAAAATATGTTTTTAAGCTTCACTATTTATGTATTATAAGTCTTAATAAAACTATATTCAACCTAATGTCTGGAGATCAAGATGTGTAAACATGGAAAATGTTTTGAATTTATTTGTTTCTTTAAAAAAAATAGTATGCGATTTGGCGCCACTAGTGGCACCAACCGGAACTGCGAGACAGAATGGCTAAATAGTCCCACCCCAAACTCACTTATATTAATGCTGTTTTATTACGTTAACAGTCGGGCTAATCAGATACAATACATTTCTACATATTTTAGTAATATAAAAGCGATTCAACAATAATCTGTAAATATTTGATTTTATGTATTCACCATCACTTCCCGTGTGAGAATCACGGGTACTTCACATGCACAAACGTATCCCCTTCTTAACCCAGTGAGATTATGGGTAAATGTTAACATATTGACTGTTCTCTGACTCGCTGACTCTTTTGTCCTCTGTCATCTCCCTCCTGCTCCTTTCTGTTCCACTGATTCGCCTCTGTGTTTCTCCATACCCGTTTGGTTTCGCTGTATTTACCACACTGAACATTTAAAAATACACGTTTGCATTGTTCCTTTAAGACGCGAGGTGATTGCATGAAGTCTCCATGTGCTGTATAGCACCAGCTCTGCAGTCTAGCTGCGTTGCACGGCCTGGAAGTGCCACTAGAGGGCAGTGGCTGCAGCGAGGCTGAGTGCACAGATTCATCATTTCACTATTCTACATAGTAACAGACCTACAGATCTGTATAAACCCCCAAAGCTCAGTGGGGTTGTCTTTGAACGGCTTGTAAGCAGGCCTACTCTGATTCTGCGCCCGCAGCACCCTACAGAAAGATCAGCGGAATTGAAACATCCGCCTTTCACAAACTTTTACACATCCTTTGACCTTGTTTATGAAATATTTTGAGTCATCTGATTGTGCTCTCAGCTATCATTGAGAATGTCTTTACATCGGTACCATTTTAAACATTGCAATATGTTTAAATGCTAGATTTGTTGCTCGTTTACGAAATATTTTGAGTTGTCTCATTTCTCATTTCCATTTGACGCATTGTAACATGTTTAAATTGCACAGATTTTCCTTCAAAATAATCAGTGAAGAGCATAGAAAATTTCAAAACAATAAACAAAAGAGATACTGTTTTACATCTTGCATTACATTTCCCTTGCTCTCTTTCTTTTCTTTCTAATACGCCCCTCCTTGCCTCCTCTTCATTACAATACTGACATAGTTTTTTTAAACATGAGCTTGTAAAACCTTAAAGAGGCCTTGTGCAAAACACTCTTGTGGTCTCTTTAAATGGTTTGTGCAACTGTCTTTATTCTGAAAACTCATAGTTATGTTAAAAATGAATTGCATAATATTAATTATTACTGTACAATTTAAGAAACTTTTATTTGTACGTTATATTTTACAGTTAATTTATAATTCACATTGTTTTCATGACACCCCCTCATGTAGGGCATGATAGGAGGTTTGCATGTGAACAACACCCAGGCTCTATCTCTCTCTCCCTTCACCTCTAGCATCTCTACAGAGTGTCATTGTGGATAGAGCTCGCACCGTGCTGATCTGATCAAGAGCAACAGGAATTCTGGGTCAGTGTTCCATGGTGATGAGGTGTGTGTGTGTGTGTGTGTGTGTGTGAGTGGGCCGGTCCCTCAGAGAATGGGTATGGTGTGATGTCCATGCTCAGATGGGCAGTTTCAAAACGCACAGTACTTTGGACTTTCCCTCTGTCTGTCCATATGGAATATTATATAATGTCATCTGCTTTCGGGTAGCAAGTCATTTACATGCATGCAAAGACAGTCAATCTGAATCTAATGTGTGAATCTGTAATCCTTGAATGCACAGTACGTTTCTGTATAAAAGCATCTGCTAAATGCATGAATGCAAAAGTTTAGTAAAAACCTCTTTCCTACTTCCTAAAATAAATAAAGTTTGTGACTTTATAGAATCTTCAGATATGTGTGTGTGTGTGTGTGTGTGTGTGTGTAGCCTATGTATGTATGTATGTATGTATATATATATATATATATATAAACGCATGCAGGTTAAGAACCTGTTGTTAAAATAATATCTAGATCTATATATATATATGTGGTTGTGTGTATTCTCTTTTAAAAAATTTTAAAAAAGGCTAAAGGTTCTTGGCATTACGTACAGGTGTTATATAAATACAAATATTCTGTCTATATTTACATATATAATAAAGATGTTTTCAACAGGATAAAAGTTGATAGATTACAGGTTCATGTGACAGCATTGTCTCTGGGTTCTTTAACATTGATGGCTTTCTAACACTTTCAAGAGACACTCTACAGAGATAAATTAAGTTTTCTCGCGTCACATTAAAGGTTCTTCAGATCATTAAAACAGATGTTTTTCAAACAGCTCGAGCATTAAAAGTTCATGGTGGAACTTGAAGGTTCTTCTTAAAGGCTGGAACCTGTATTACTGAGAGTGTGTGCACACCTAGCATGAACTGAACCCCACTCGCTGAAGAGCTCTTGACATCAGAACACACTTCGCCACCACCATGGAAGGCTCCGCATTAGTGCTGGCGTACCGAGCTCCACTAAATGTCAAATCAAGCAGCAATTCCACGCGCGTCTGACGTCAACAACGGCGAAGGAAAATAAACTTCGCGCACACTTCGGGAGAAACCATTTTCGCCAACGCTGTTTTTTCTCCTTCCGCTTAGAGAGGAGGAGAGCCCGCTGATATAGGCATGCTCAGCTGAAGCGTCCTGCAGCCTCTGACGCTGGGCGCAGGCGAACTGCGACGGCCGCGCCAAACGAGCTCCAGGTAAGACGGATGCATTTGAAATGACATCCGAGCGCGTCGCGCCTTTTAACGACCAAATATACACATATGCAGCCGGCCCGTGCATGCATGTATTTTTTTCCATTAACAAGCAGTATAACGCGAGTGCGCGCGCGCGCGTGTGTATTTTCCACCTAATGCAAAAGATAAACACACTCAAGCAAAAGACGCATCCGTGAATGGTGCGGAGAGCTGAAAAAAACGCGTTTGCCGGTGCGAGTCTAGACCATTTGTGTGTTTATGTTGCTATGGGAAGATATGTAAAAAAATGAAATGGGATTATGACAGCGTATTTTCCTCACTCAATTTGTACAATGTGATTCCTGTACCTGCGGCGCCGCGTATACCTGCGTTTTGGGGCGTTTTTGACTTTTAGAATCATTCCTGAGCAGCCTGTTTGATGTATACTGTGGCACCCACTGCAGTATGGCTTTGCCAGCATAGCACGTTTGTGCTGCTGATGCTTCTGCTGGTGCTGATGCTGTAGGTCATATTACGCGCTTGTGCGCCGTGTTGATGCTCATCAGGAGCTGCATGTGTTTGTGGCGCAGTGGAGATGTTTAGTGAAATGAAATAAGTGAGAGGTGGAAATTGCATTCGAGTTGGGCTTCTTGCTCTAATATTAACATCGTCTCCCATAGGGTAGGGAATGCTTGGTGCGTTTGGGTGTTACTCTGCGTTACCCATTCCACCCCACCTCTCTCTCTCTCTCTCTCTCTCTCTCTGCTCTAAGTTCTTAATTAATTCTGATACACACATGATAATAATTGAACCGTCTCTATTCGGCTCCTATTAAATGTTGCATTCTGTAAAAAGTGACAGAGGAGTGATTTTATCACCTGCTCATGTGCTGACGGAAGCTACCTGTATGCCCTACAGTAGAGCATCAAGCTGGCCTGCTCCTTAGAGACAGTGTATTCAACCATGGGAACATTTTATTGCTCTTTTACAGCTTTATGATTTTCACATGTTCAGGTTTTTATCCTTGAGTGAAATTAAGGTAAACATATTTGATTTGTTGGCCATGGTGGAGGGCTCAAGACTCAACTCAAGTTTCAAATAGACCTTCTGGACTTATTAATTTATGCATGCTATAATAAAAGTGAGTGGAAATAGAAGCGGAGGTGGAAGAAAGTGAGTTAAATGAACATGCTGAATGCCTGAAATTTCATTCCAGTGGTTTATATTTCAACTTTTCCGCAGTTTTTTCACTGAAATTAGATGGAGAGCGTTGCTGGGGATATGAGTTTAGAATTAGAAATTAATATCATAGCTCAAATAATTGTCCTGTAAATAGTTGAGCTCGTTTCATTGCATTTTGGAGGCAAATATGAGGACAGTTTCTCAGACTGTTTAAAAACTCTAGAGGAGATGCATGCAAGATTAGTTCTTTTTCTTAGGGGAAAAATTCTGGTTTCTTAAAAGCACAATTCTCCTTAAAATTAATATTCTGTCATTATTTACTCTCTTTCAAACTCTCATGACATTCTTCTGTGGTAGACAAAGCAGATGTTAGACATAATGATAGTTTCAGTCACCATTCACTTACGTTGCATTTTTTTTTTTTGCCATAGTGAAAGTGAATGGTGACTGAGACTGAGTCATACTGCTACCACTTGCTTTGCATTTTATGTAAGAATTATTTTACAGGTTAAACTCAGCATGAAGGATGAGTAAATGATGACAGGTTTTTAATTTTTTAGGTGAACTGTCCCTTTAAGAAAAAATCAAAATGTGCTCTCCTTTTAATCAAGGAGACACTTGTGATATTAAAACATTTAATTGTGGTTCATCTTTCCTGAAGTTAGTGTATATGTTGAAGTTTGTGTGTATTTTCTGACACGTATCTAGGCTGCTGTTGCCATGATGACAGTTGTGTAGTTCATCTTTACATCATTTCATCGTTTTGAATATATTTTTAGTATTTATGATGCAATGCAGATCTACAAAAAAAAAAACAACAACAACAAAAAAAAACATAACAATAATTAATGAAAAATCAATAAAAATTCTGCTGAATATGCAGTTTTAGTGATTTAGAGTATCTTAGTCATCAATGTTAAATGAAGAATAAATTACAAGACAAAAAAAGTTTTTTTGTATTTATGATGTAATGCAGATCTGCAGGACAGTAAGTCTTTAGAATTCTGCTGAATTTGGAATTTTTCGTGATAATTTGTCATTTTACCATTCAGCTTTCAAAGTTTTTTAATGATCAATGTGAAATTAAGGATGAATTGTAAGACAAAAAATTTACATGGCAACATGTTTTTTGCATTTATGATGTAATGCAGATCTGCAGAAGAGTAAGTCTTTAAAATTCTGTTGTATATGCAATTCTCGTGATATTTTGTCATATTACCTTTCAGCTTTCAAAGTTTTTTAATGATCAATGTTAAATGAAGAATGAATTGTAAGACAAAAAAAATAAATATATGTACCTGCAAAAATGTGTTTGCATTTATGATGCAATGCACATACACATACATATACACACTTGCAAATTGATTTATTAGTATGACACAGAAGATTAGCTAAATTATGTCAGATCAGTGTTTTGTGAAGTCCCCCTCTGGGATACAGTCAACGGTTGTAATTATGAACCTCCATTCCAGTGGTGATGCTGTGACACTCTCATATTCAATCAACATGAGGCAGCAACACCCCTTTTTCTACCCAGCAACACCGATGTGCTATCATTGACAACAGCTGTCATGGTCAAATCACACTTTGACTATTGCAGTCTCTCTTCCCTGATCCCTAAGACTGAATAGGGAGCACTGCTTCATGGTGTGATACAATCAACCTGCGATGTTACCTGCACTCGCACTGGTATTGTTGAGAATGCAGTATTGGAGGGAGGTGGCTGTGAAACTGTGTCACAGGCAGTTAAAGAGCAAGAGCTATGTATCAAACAGAATTGTTTGGTCTTTCACTCTTTAATTAGCTTTAGTCAGAATTGTGCTGTAGGTTCCAGCTGATTCAGACTCAGAGGAATGTAATTGGCTGCTCACAGTGATGATGTCACTCCTATACCAAACCAATCAGAGTTACAGCTGGCAGGGGAAATGCAATATCCTCAACCTCAGTGTAATTTCAGCCCCATATTTCACAAATTTACATTGGGTTATTAAAGCATCAGTGGTTTTAACGGTTCTGCAATGCTATAACCAACCCACAGAGAGGTTTTCAGACTGCTAACAAAAACAAAACAAAACATACTGACACAAGTATGTATATTTTATGCATGTGGTTTTGTTATTCATTAGACAGCATATAAAGTGTACATTGGTTACTGGTTATATCATGCAGGTAATGCACAGGAACAAATGCACATGTTTTCCACAGAGGTCATCCAGAGGTCAGGTGTGTGTGTGTGTGTGTGGACAACAACAACAGTAACAAAAAAATTGCAGGGGTGGTAAGCAGGCTCCAGAATAGTTAAAAATGGATCTAGCCAAAGCCTCAAGCGTAGCTGGCTGTATTGCATGGGTCACTGTGGATTCAACCTGACCGAATGCCACTCATCAAATCGGTCTGAGCATTGCTTAAGACAACAAGATAGTGTTTAGGCAAACACACACACACACACACACACACACACACACACACACACACTCATGCAAACGTGCAAACGTGCATAAAGAGCTGCTACAGAGCATGAGTCAAGGTCATTGTCTCTCTTTTTCTTTTAACCTGGTTCAAGGTCAATTAAAGGTCACTGGGGGGATCAAAGGTTACGGCTAGGATACATTCAGCACTGAGGTGTGGTTCAGTTATTTTAAATCACCATGGAACCTCACAGTTTTGCTCTCTCAGCGATGCAGATAGATTGTTTCCAGACGATTATTTATTGACCAGTTATTCAAACATAAATTCAGCCATCATATTGCTGATTTATAAGTAGGTAAGTATCTTGTGTGTACTGTATGTGATCTAATCTTTACAAATTTTTTGTGATTTTTTTTTTTTAAGTTTTAAATACAACATGAAATCATGTCTGTCTAGCTCAACATTTTATATTTTAATTCAATGTGTACTTGCTTTTTCTTTGTAATTATTTGCAGTTTCTAAGTGAAAATAATTCCAAAGTAAACACTACACTTAAATATTTCAGTGTTGATAAACTTTATCTATCGCAACTTAGGCATTTATTTTGGCTTATGAATAAAACAGTGTATCCTTGTATCAAGTGCAAAGTTCCACGCTACATTTTTTAAATAATTTTTATTTTCAAGGTATCTTTTTGAAAACATTATTTTTACAGTTGCATTTGGTATTGTTAGTTGTGCAGAAATTCAGTGAGAAACCTGAGAACCTGTCTTGATCATTTGTTTTTTTACTGTATTTTACTTGCATTGAACATTTTAAATCTGCTTGGCAACAGTGACTCTGGTTCCTCTAATACTGTGATATGTTGATATATGTATGATATATGTTGAGTATCATAAAAAAAGGCAGAAAAATATCACGCAGGCCCAGATAATGGCTTTGAAATGGGAGCAGAGTATCATATTGACTTTAAGCTGCACGTCTGAGTTTGCACTTGAAGATTTTGTACATTGATTATATAATAACCTGACAGGGTGTGGTCACATCAAATCTAAAGAATAGATGCTGTATGTAGCTTCATAAGTTTCATTGTACTCAACCAAGCAAAAGGTTATGTCTCTGCAGAGCAGATGGTTATTGTTTTAGAGTGTAATGTTCTCTGTATCTCTCTCTGTCTTCCTTCTTCTCCAGTGATGGCCTCTGCTGAGCAGCTGTGTCCCCGCCTGCTGCACCAGCACTGCCCATAGGCCACACATACATACACATATACACATTTACACACGCCTTTGGGCTCCCTTTCCAACTCCATCCATACACACACACACACACACACACACACACACACATCATGTACAGTGTGGAGGACCTGCTGATCTCTCATGGATACAAACTGCCCAGGAGCGGCCCTGCCTCCTCCTCTTCCGCTGCGCCTTATGACAATCGAAACAACGAATATCGTCGTGATAATGTAGAGAACCGGCCTGCTGCTGGTGGTGGTGGTGGTGGAACTCTGAATGGATTTGGGACAACGGAGGGGGGAGCAGAAGCAGGCACAGGGGTGTACAGGCCGGCTCCGGTGAAGGCTTGCCCAGAGAACAACAACAACATTAATGAGGGCCATGAAAGGATTCATCGGAGATTGGAGGTTCCTGTTGCTTTCCTTGGTGAACTGCAACCTCTGGGTGACTCCCTAGCTACAGACAGTGGGTAAGTGTGCACTGTAAAGGGTCCACAATAAAGTGTTGATATTTAGAAACACGATGTTTCATGTAAATGTTGGTTGCATGTGTTTTAAGTGACATTAACACCAAAGACAATAACTACGTTTTAATAATCTTTCTGATTCTACGAGACTATAAAAAACACAACTAAGATATCATTGGAATCACTTTCTGTACAATTTTTCCAGCTGATGAACAATAATAACATTGACAGCCAATCAGAATCTACCTGAACATTTCAAACTGGGACTACATAATAAACAGAACATTATCGCCCAATGGTCTTACATAGTATAGTTATCTTTATAGTTATCGTTCTATAGTTATTGTATTGCAAAGGGACAGTTCAAATCTTTATTACACCTACATTTTTGCTAGCATAACCATAGCCCATAAATATGCCACCAAAAGTAAAACGGAAGAAATGGCAGGAATTTGAAAAATAAAAATGTTTCGAAAAATATTATGCGCTAGTTCAGGTAAACAAATTGACTGGTGCTTCAGGTGTCAGAGCATCTTGTTTGTCAGGTAAAACAGTTTAGTGAATGCATTTCTGCCATATTTGTTGAATTAGACCCAGCAAATCAGTGTACATTTTGTGATTGAATCACTCTTTTGAATTGTCAAACAAGTTCAATGTGAATCGTTTCATGATTCAGTTTTAATTATTCGGAAAGTTCTCTCACACACTGAATCATTTGGATAGGCTACTATAAAGAGTAATGCATTAAAACTTGGAGAACAAAAGAGCATTGAATTAAGTGGATTTTTATCAACCGAAACAAAACCTGAAAATGCCTCTTAGTGTTTTTGGGCAGTCTTTATTAAAACCGGTATGTGTTCGGGAATGACTTGCAGGTAAAGACAATTCCCAAATAAGAGTATCAAAGCACTACATGTTCAGTGAAGCACACAAGAATGCAAATAAAAAAGTAAGATCAACAACTGTATTTAATAATCTGCATTAAATATGCATCAATGATTATCATCACTGGTGAACATCGATCTTGGCTAATGTCTTCGAGATTTATATGTAACCTAAAATACACACATAAAAACATTTGACATTCCTTTTACAGGGTGTAAAGCATTTGATTAATTCAAATATTAAACATTCAGTTGACACTAATAAATGACATTTGGATGCAAAATAATGCATGATTCAAGATGCTTAATTCTATCCATGATTATGGCCCATATATTATAACCTATTGTAACAAAAACAGTGGCCCCAAACATGTCTGGGCACTTTCACCACATTTAAAAATGTATAAATATAATTGAATTAGATAACAAAATAGTTGTATTTGCATGCAACGATGCTCGAGCCTTATCTCAGAATTACTGTAATGTTAGAGCCATTTTTGCATTTTAACCAGTGCCCGCAGTGATGCTTAGTTGATGTTCAATCAGTTCCCTTCAAGTTCACACTGTTGTAGTTCATCACATTAACTACACTTGTTTTGAGCCCTGGAATCTGAGTGGGTGTCATGCCATGTGTGCTGATTTTGAATGTGTGTGAGTTTAATTGTAATGGAAAAATCAAATGTTAAACACAGCTTTCTTCTAGCACACCTTGAACTGTTATTTTGAGTCTAAGACTGTCCTAAAACAAGCCAATTAAAATAGACTTCATCCATATTTCCTGTTGTAGCCTAATCCATTCCACTGTGATTTTATCACAAAAATCTAGACACTCTGTCAACATTGATGTACTGTAAACTGAAAGGAATCGGCCATGTGAATGTAATCACATCTATAGCTTGCCCTGAGGTGCAATTTTGAGTGTGTGTAAAGTGACAGTAAATGAATGTCTGAGTCATGCACAACACAACCCTTTTTTTTGATTAACAAATGTGGTTTATTTGTCATTATGCTAAACATGTGAAATTTCATTATAATTTTACATGGTTATTCTGTTATTTTTTTGCTTGGTCTGCAGAGAACTAATGTCTAATGTCACAGTTATAGGTTGGCCCATGCTGGATTTGGTCAAAATATATTTTATTTTATTTTATTTTATTTTATTTTATTGAGATATTGAATGTAACATTTTAAATTGTATTATTTTTTTAATTTAAATACCCTGCTACTTTTCACAGATCTCTGTAAATGTGTAGATTTACCTAGATCAGGGGTGTCTAAACTCGCAGAGTATAGCTCCAGCTTTCCTCAGCACCCCTCCCTGGAAGTTTGTAGTATGGCTAGCTAGACCTTCATTAGTTGGTTCAGGGGTTCAGTCAATTGGGGTTGGAGCTAAACTTTGCAGGACAGTGGCCCTCCAGGAACAGGACTGGACACCCCTGACCTAGAACTATAATTGTTATTTGAACCAGTCAGTAATTATGATTGATCTCTAACAAACCACAAAATACACTTAGCATCAACCCATAAGATGTTAGAGCCATTCTTGTTTCCTTGACTATATGAATATAATTTTATTCAATTCTGTGACCTAATCTGTTTGTAACAGGAAAGTTGTGATTTCTGATTGCAGTTTTGAAAAATTAATAAAACAATTCTACATTCATCAATGATCTATATTTGTCTCTGTTTCTAGGTTCTATGATGCTCCAAGCCTGACATTCTCTGAACATGCAGATGAGCGAGATATTTCATTCTGGAGAAGGAGGGGACAGGACTTCAGTGCTCTTTTGGACTATGCTGATCCCAGGGAACTCAGAGTGTCTGGAGGATTGTGGAGAGGTCCAGTACTAGCCGTTGAAGAGCTGAGGGCTGAGAGGCCACTGGCACGCTGGGAGGAAGGCCCATGGATACGGGAACCTATAGACTCAGGCCCAGAGACTCTACGTGTGACTGGAGAGAGAAAATGCCAGAGCCTGGGAACAGAGGAGTGGCGCCCAGCAGTGGGCTTGGGCCGGCAGCTGTCAGATGGGGAGGCTGAACATTGGTCTCAGGAGCAGCAACACCATCTGCGACCAGCAGAGGGTAGTGTGTCCACCACAGTGCGAGCCAAGTCTCAGTCGCTCCCTCGAGTCCTTTCACCAGAAGATCCCCACTATGGAGAACTGCCTCAAACCGGTGCCCCAAATCACCCACCTACACAAAGAAGCAGCAGCTCTGCTCCATACAGTCGATACCACAGTGAGTGGCCAGCAGGGGAAAGGTGGAGTGGTCAGACACAAAGTCATGCATCTTCTGCAGTTGTACCAAAGCCACGGTTCAGCCGCCCCGTCAAGCCCCCGTCTTATGAGACTCACCAGCAAAACAGGGGGAGCTTGGAAACATTGTCCTCTGAACCTGTGTCCAAAGCCAGAGACCGCTCAGTGTGTTTCTCTCAGACTTTTGAACCACTCAGAGACCGGTCTGGATGTTATTCTCAGAGTGCAGAGCCTCTAAGAGATCGGTCCATTTGCTTTTCACAGAGTGCAGAACCAATTCGAGACCGCATGCTGAGCCACTCTCAGAGTGTTGAACCGCTAAGAGACAGATTTGTCAGTCATTCACAGAGTGCAGAACTACTGCGTGATCGTTTTTTCAGCCACTCGCATAGTGCCGATCTTTTACGGGACCGATCCCTTTGTTACTCTCAGAGCTCAGAACTGCTACGAGACCGGTCCATTTGTTACTCCCAAAGTGCAGAGCTCCTGAGACCAGAATCGTACAGGACAGATCTATTTTACCATGAACTGACTGGTATGGAGCCCCCTGGTTACATCCCACCCCCCTCCTACAGGAGATTCCTGCCACCAAGGAGTGGACAGAACTACCGAGCAGATTCTGCTCTTGTCCGATGGAAACGTGAGCCTGTGAGTGCAGAGATGGGCCAGTGGTTTTCTAGGACTTCAGGATTGTCATGGTCAGAACGGCGTGAAGATAGGAGCATGGCAGTAGTTCCAAGAAGGTCTGTGCATCCAGGGCCTGTTGTACCTAGCCGTCCAGGACTTGTGCAGTATGTCCCATTTGAAGACCCGCGTATCAGGCACGTCTCAGGGGGCCCCTGTGGAAACTCGCTCACAGACGCGGACAAGATCCGACACGTCAACAAAGAGCTTCCCTGCGCTGCAACTTTAGGACAATCCACACATGATAGTGCCTTTCTCTCTTCACAGGGACCGAATCTTAGCACGGATACTAACAAACCGGCTCTCACTGAACAGGAGAATACTAACCGCTGGCACAAGGGGATGAACAAAGGCAGTGAAACTGTAGCACCTGACCAGAGCTGTGCAAAGTTCCCCCCAGCCTTTCAGCTCAGACCCCTGCAACCAATCATTAAAACAGACAGAAGTACAGACCAACAGACTAGAGCAGACAGAATCACTGACCAAGTCAAGGTTGAGAGAGTAACAGAGCCTGTCAAAGCTGAGAGAGGTGCTGAACAGACAAAAACAGACCAGGTCAAAGTAACAGAGCAAGTGAAACCAGATCGAGTTACTGACCTAATTAAATTAGATAAGCCTACAGAGCAAGTAAAGCCGGACAGGATTACAGACAAACAAGTAAAGGTGGAAAGATTAACTGACCAGATACAAGTAGACAGAATACCAGATCAAGTCAAAGTCGACAAGTATACCGACAAACAAATTAAGCCTGAGGTCAAAGCGGAGAAAATCCCTGAAAAGCTCATAAAAGCAGACAGAACTTCAGACAGGCAAAGTAAAGCTGAACGACTCTTAGAGAAGCACTTGAAGATCGATAGAATTTTAGAAAAACAACTGAAAGCAGATAAAATTTTAGAAAAACAGTGTAAATTTGAAAAATTTACTGACAAGTTAAATAAGTCTGACAAGCAGGCTAAAGGAGACAGCAGTACAGACCAGATGAAATCGGACCAGATCACTGACAAGTCTGGAAAAGCTGACAAATCCTTGGATAAAGGTTCCTCAGAGAGTGTTTCAACAGTAAAGACAGAACCAGTCCAGGAACCTGAGAAAAAGAGTGTGAAAAAGAAACTCAGTGAGACCATCTTCTGCCTTGTGTCCGTGCCACTTTCGCAGTCCAGTACAAAATCTCGAGATCAAAACAACAATGAAGAGAAAGAACCAGACTCTCCTCCAATTCCTCCTCCTCCTCCACCAAGTTCCTCCAGCGAAAACAGCAACACCCTCAGCTCCCTGCCAAACCAAAGCCTCAAAAGCACATCCACCACCTCCACTGACTTAGAGCTACAAGCACTCACACTTGGCAGTGGGACCAGTAGCATAGCCACAAGGAGAGCTCATCGCAGAAGGAACTCACGCTCTAGGATCATTAAGCCAAATCCACATGATGAGCTCCGACGCTATTCTGGGGCTTGGCCTGGGGACCAGTACCGTGATCAGGAAACCCAAACAAGCCCCGAGCCCACAAAGAACAATGCAAATCCAGGCCCCAACAATACAGAAGCACAAGATGCTCCTGCTGCCCCAGAGGTAACTCCTGCTGAGACTACATCGGTGGCTCCAGGGGCTGCCCCAGGGGCCATTGGGGCTTCGTCAGCTCCACCGGCTCCATCGGTTCCATCAGTTCCACCGACTCCAGCAGCTCCACCGGCTTCAGGAGCTCCTGACCCCGGCACCCCTTATGGGTATCCCATGAAGGGCCAGAAAAGCCTAAAACCCTCCAGCAACAGTGCTTTTTCACGGACAGGTACCTTCTCCAAGAGCACAGGTTCTCACAGACCTCCATTACATCCCCCGTCTCACCCTCCACCCCCTCCTCCAACCCAACCACCATCTCAACCTCCTCCTCCTCCACCAACACAGCTTCCAGCTCAGTCCCCACCATCAGATCTTACTGAAGAGGCGAAGTCAGCCACAGGGCCAAACCCAGAGGCATTAGGCCAGTTCTTGCTGAAGCCAGTGAGCCGGCGGCCGTGGGATACCATTGAGGATCTTGAGACCATCAATAAGGAGGCGCAAGACCAAGCAGGTAAACGCCCCAGTGTGGACCAGTGCATTGAGGATCTCAACGAGGCCTACAAAGATATCCTTGAGCTCAGCACTGCCAGCAATAACCTTCCCAACCGCTCCTCCATGCAAATCCCTGACCGCATTAAATCCAGGTTATCTTCAGATTCACTTGGAATTCCTGCAACCGCTCTTCGACCAAGCTTGGTGCCTGGAAGTGACCCAGAATACCGGGAGGTGAAGAGTGCCTTTTCCCGACCATCAACTGGGAAGAGTGTGAGCTTCAGCAAACAGCTAAGAGAGGAGATTTGTCCTGCTCCTCCCCCACCAGAACCAGGTTTCAGAGATTACAAAACAGTTATGTCCCAGATAACCCAACGCAAAGCCTGCAGATCAGTGAAGCTGGATATTCCTGCCCCCAAAGAGACTCAAAGAGATGACGATTTGACTGCACAAACCTCCTCCACCTCTTCCATGGCAGCCGAGATCCCATGGGCAGACAGACAGCCCATGCAAGATGCTTCCACTCTAACCAGCCCCCCAGACTATGAGCACATCTGTCAAACTCTCCAAATGGCCCGTGAATCTGGGGCTGTTAGCCGATCTTCTATAAAATCCAAACCAGGAAGTGCCATGAGCATAGAAACCCCACAGCATGTGCCCATACCTGGTAGACCTCCCATAGATTCTGAGCAGCCATGTTGTTCTTCAGCATTAGAAGTGAGACAGGGGCCAATGGCATTATTCAGGGATGAAAGGAGCTCAGGTTTTAGGAGGGTAACAAGCCACACTAACAGGTTCCTTAGCAACAGGGGTGTGCTTGGTAGCCTTGCAACGGGAAAGCCTGTTGGTGACAAAGCAGGTTTAGAGGCTAGCCCAGAAGTACCTGCTGACTGGCAGATGCAGCTTTCATTAGCTGAAAAGCATATTGCTACTCTGATCACAGGAAAGGGTTCAGCAGAGAACCTTGATGAGTCAAACATGGTTAAAGGTGATAAAGACATTCCTGGCAGTGAGTCAGTTGAGGATGAAGTGAGCAACACTTTAGCCACTGAAATGAAAGAAGATTCTGCCAGTGCTGAGCAGAAACATAATGAAATCAAAAAGAAAGAAACAGAGCAAACGGAGAAACCTGAAAGCCAACAATCTGAAGTGACAGAGAAAGTGAAAGAAGATGAAACTTCTAGGAAAAAGATGCAAACAGAGCAAGAGTGCTGTGTTACCGAAGGAACAGAGCAAAATAGTGATATTAACTCAGAGGCAAATAAAGAACCAAATGTGATCTTGAGGGCAAATAAAACTGCAATGTGGACTAATTCAGGTTTAGAATCAGAGCTACGTCCTGAATTTCCACCAGATCACCTTCCCCTTTCTGTACTTCCTACAACTAATCGTAGATTATCTCTAGGGTTGGATTGGGAGAGAGGTGGGTGGGAAGGGGAAAGTTTGGGTCAAGGTGGTTTCTGGTCCAGAGAGAGGCGGTCCCTTGATGCTGAAAGATGGGATGTTGGTGTAGAGAGATGGGGTTTAGACAATGATAGACAGGAAGGAGGTGGTGAAAAACGGGGTCTGGGGGGTTGGCGTGGATGTGGGATTGATGGGCAAGGCACAGATGATTCAGACTGGGAATTAGATAAAAATACCCAAGACACTGTTGATAAAGATGCAGATTCAGACACAAAACAGAAAATACTTAAGCCTGAGCAGGGTCATAGCAGTCCAGTCTCTAGCACTGATGAAGTGGAAAAATATAAAAAGCATGTTGTTGCTAGCCAATGCATTGAAAATGGCCGGAGTCAAGGTCCAGGTGAAGGTCAGGTTTCAAGTGTAGATAGACGGAGCCGTGGACTTTCCCAAAGAATAGAGGCTCTTTTTACAGCCCCGCCTGGGCATGGCTCAGAGGAGAGACTTGCCCGCATGAGGGAGGTGGACACTGTATCACGAATGAGAAGCCTTAGCCTCCGTAGCTCAGACTCTTGGGATGGACTGCATGGGGTGGGAAGGTGGGTAGATTATGGATGGGAGAAAGAAGGCCCCCTTCCTGGCCCACAGGATTCTTCAAAAATCACAAAGGTAGAGGATAAAGAGGGCAGTGCCCACCCTGCAGTCACAAGTGAACCTAAAGAAAAAAAAGACGACCAGACAACCCTAAAAGGTGAGAAACTGTTACAGCAGTCTATGTATTTAGCACACTGTAGGTGACACTTGTACAGTATAATGTTTGATAAAGACCCACCCCATACCGTAGCTTTAAAATGAAATGTGCAGTTCAGTTTATTATTGAAACTTATGCTATTTTTGACTAATAATATATATTAATTATATTATAGACTTTTATTACTAATAACATTGACAAAGTGTAATAAAGTTTGAAAAAAATGTTTGATAATAGTACATTTATGAGGGATTGCTGACATTTTAACTTTTTTTTGTACTAAAAACACTCACTTCAGCAAGTACTGGTTGCACTTATACTGAGTTGCCACCAGAGGGCATTCTCCTAAAGTTCAGTTTACAAGTTGCCTGCCAAATTTGACTCAAAAATCAATCATTGATTATTATAATTTTTCACAAAAAACAGTTTGCTGTGATTTGAACCCAGCATTGTGTTGCGATCTTTTTTGAATTCATGGTGAATTATTTGTAGCTTATTTATGTTATGTACATGGATTAATGTACACAGTGATGCTATTGTTACATTTTCAGCCGTTACATTATGTATTTCTCCTCTTTTGGCATTTTAAGAGTCACAGGAGCCCAGCCAGGTGGAGAGGTCGTAGCTGAACCCTAGAGGTCAGAGGTCATCTAACTAAGGGCCAGCCTCCAGCACTGTGACCTGGCTGTCTGTTACATGCCTTCATCCTCATATGCTATTGAAACATCCTCAGACATTGCCACACATATATACACAACATTAGACACAAACACACTGAGCGATGCATCTCTCTTTAATAGACACGTCTGTGCATTAACACACACAAACTGACACACAATCACTCAAAGTCATTGTCATGTATGCTGACGCTCACGTGCATTCAGAACACATTTAAACACCTAACCACACTGAGACATCTGAAATGGCCTTCTACTCCGACAAGAGCATTGTGTATCAACTCCACTCCACGCCCACTCAGTTCCAGCTCTGCTGGCTCTCTAAGTGTTGCTGTGCCACTGCCAGAAGGAGGTTCCCAATAATGCCCCACCACCTTCATATATTACAGTTCTCATCATGCCCCATTTTTCTTAATTTTGTGCCCTTGACATATATCTTTTCCCTGCAATTTCTGTAAAAGTTGGTTAATTGGACTTTATCTGGTGCGTTACTCAGCAAAACGTTGAAAATGTTGTTGTGTGACCAAGAAACAAACAAACAAAACACTTTACTGTCTTTTGTAAAAAAAAAAAAAAAATAGACTGTTTAAAAAGTATTACAGAACTTTAATATAATAAGAAGCAGTTTAAAACCAGCTACAATCTCTTATACTGTCATATCTCTTGCAAACAACCTATCATCCTCACAACTGTCTTTCCTTCCTCACATCTTTGCATGTTCCTTGCCTCAATCAGTTTTTTTAAAAAGACCTTAGTTTTCTCACTAACCCTTCATTACACTAACCTTATGTACATCTCATGAATTTCACATTTGTCTAGACAGTGTTATCTCTGCGCTCCAATGTTTTGCTAATAACTGGCAAAATAGCTATTTGTGTAAGCCCTCATCACACTTACAATATCATCCCACCAGTATTAACAGTCTTGTCCTTATAATCAAGATCTTGTGCTACACTTCTTAATTACTATGACCACAAATGATTTACATTGTCTTTGCACCTTATTGAGTTAATAATGTCTACCAACTGACTGATATCATCCCACACTAGCATACACTCTTGAAAACAAATGTTCTTTATTGATTTCAATGATTCCATGAAAAACATTTCCTTTCCATTGAACCTTTCCATTCCACATAAGGTTCTTTATAGTGAGAAAAAGATTCCTTAGATTTTTAAAATGGTCTTCAAACTAAGAAATAATCTATTCTTTTAAGAACTGATTACAGAAAGGTTCTTTTATGGCGACCCCCTTTCTGAAGCTTTATTTTTAAGAGTGTATACAGTATGTGTGTCTGAGCGTTCTTGCTGAAACGCACTGCTTTAATGCCGCACTTTAAGCTAACCACATCATAATACCATGTGCCAACCAGGTATGTTTACTATGTAATTGCAAGGATTAAATTTTTCATATCACACCTCAAAAAAAAAAAAAAAAACATTTTGCATTAAGAAAATGAAGCAGATTTTTCTCAGTTACCCAATTTAGGTGGAAATATGTTAAAAATATTCAATTATGTATAATATTAATAAAGGATAGGGTTTGTTAATTTAAATTGACATGTTAATGAAGTTTGAATTAAAAATGATTCTGAAATATAGGCTTTGTTCATTTTATGCAGTGTAGAGAGAAAGGGAGAGACATAATAACTGGACATTTCTTTGTGAAATAATCCTTTTCTTTTATTTCTTGTTTTTCTTCATCACATCCTACCTGGTTGGAACACGGTATAATAACTGTTTCCATGTTCAAGCAGCACCGTGCACGACCCATCTGAGTCACCCCCTAAATTAAAACCTCCCAAATCCATCAGTCCATCAAGAATCCAGTCCATGGGGGCAGCCTCTACCCCATCCTCCCCAGTGAGTCTCGGTCCCGCCAGCCTTTCCTCTGTTGACATCATGGAACTCTCTTGTCGTTTGTTGGAACATGTGGTCCTCTTGTGGAGTGCTTTCAAGGGGTGCACTTACCCCTCTGTCCAATGTGGTTCTGTTTGAGCAGACATGAATGTTTTGTAAATGCTTTTTATATTGTTTTTTGACTTTACCAAAACCAGTATGGCGGTTTTAGGAGAACTGTTCTATTTATTCATTTTTTTCATGTTTATGTGTCACCTGAGCTGTTTTGCTCCAAATTCAGGAGTTCCACACGAGGTGGTAGAAGACGCTCAATGGCTCTCAACTGTTTTCATTTTCAGACGAATCGATCAAAGAAACCGTATCGCTCTTAGTTCAAACCCATAGTGCCCTATTACCAGAACTTTTCAGCACACTGTAAAGTATGTCCCTGACTGTGGAGAGCTTTGTACAGTATCGGTTAAAACCAGTGGTGTGTTGCAGGTCAAATGGAGACCTGGGTTGGATGAGCGTTTCAGTATTTGATGTATCAACTTTAAAAGCACCTTGTTAACATATTTTTATCGTGATTGGATTCAAAGAGAATTTTTAGCTATCGAGTGGCCTTTTTGAAACACACCAGTAACGATAAGCCTAAGGAGTTACTTTGAAACACCACCAAAATGTTTGATATCTCAAGTGTCGAAATGTGCATCATGTTTTGAATGTTTGTCTGATATATCAAATAACTTAAATGATGTTGTGTGACCCAGGTTTCACGCAGGTGCGACATTGAATTAGGAAACTATTTTCAGGCGATGTAGACTTAAAAAAAAACAGGGTCCAAATGCGAACACAAAGACACACTTTAGCTACTGTAATGTTGCGTGTCTATACCCTAAACCTAAACCCCAGGTAACTTCGGGAAGCAATAAATGCTCACGAGCGTTTTGATGAACAAGCTAAATGTGTACAGATAATTTTAATGGTTAAACGTAGATGGTTGCAAGGTAGAGGACAGCTCTAGATATGTAATGATTTGGATTAGTTTAGGAGAAAGATATTCTATGGTAATGTGTGATATGTATGGAACAATTTTAGGAAAAAATTAAACTTCTAAGATACCATATGCTATGGAATGGAGAGATACTTTCTGACATCATTATGCATGAAAGCTTGAGCAATATTGTCCAACACAAAAGCTCATTGGCTGTAGAAAATCTGGGAAGCGGGATGTACTTGTGTTTAAGAGTTGTCTATCCAAATGTCACTCACAGAAAAGCGTTTAAAGTTGCGTGCAAGCGTGTGAATGAGCGTGTGCGCGCGTGCATGTGTGTGTTCGCTTGCTTTTTCCTGTCATAGTGCCATCCATGTGATAAAAAAAGACATTTCACTGAATACTTATTTTTGTTATCATTGAAATTGTTAACCAGTCTGCATAATGTATAAAATAAAAGTATATTTTAAATATTTTAAAAGATATTTTGTATTTAACCATAATAATTAATTTCTTCACTCTTGGATCGAGATGGCAGTATTATGTTGCTGTATAGAATGATAAGAAAATTCTATAATTTTCTAGTGCTTAAAAAAAAAAAATCAAGAAAAAATGATGGGCAAATTTAAGTCAGAGACCTGCAGCATGTCCCGTTTTGGCTTCTCGAAGTTTAGGGGCTCTCATTGAGAACATTGGACAGTCCCAGGATTTTTCTGGTAAATGCTGCAGTAAAAGGCCCACAGTTGATATTTGACGCTTTATATAGTTGTACTGTTCATTCAGTTTACATAAACATCAAATAACAAATTTAGTGGATCCATTCACAGCTGCCTAGAAACTTGTTACAGCAAAGGAAATTGCAACATTAAAAGTGACTTTGTTTGATCTTGATTCCCTTCAAAGCTAAATGTGGCCTTATTTTATTTGAGCATTTGTACGTCTTCCATTCAGAATCATGCACTGTTATCATCATGAGCTCGTACCAACGTTTTTCTAAAAAGAAATGAAAAAGAAATCAATAAGTAAACAGTCTTTAGATCACACGCAGCCAAATATTTCTTTCTTTCTTTGCACGTACGATAAGCTAACGTTTGGATTGAAAGTAAGATGTGTAGCACACTGACAGGATCTGTTCCCTATTTCACTGAAAATGGCCATAACTGTTATATGATTTCAAGCTGTTTTCATGAACTATGTAGCATTTTTGCCATTGTAGCATTCAAAAAGCCACTGAATAATTTTTTTTATTTTAATTTGTAATGGGAGTCATAATGATAACACTGTCTGTATTTGAAAACACAAGCTGTTGCATTGTCATGCCAAGAGTGTCATCGGTTACATTTTTAATGCTTATTTGGTATCATTGGACATGTCTGGATATCATGTTTAGCATTTGCATACATAATTTTTTGGTTCCATGTTTGTAAATGTTTTAGGCATTTGAAGTGTAAATATGTGACATAAGGATAAAAAAACCAAATTTAATAAACATTTTCTACAATTTAATTGTTGTGATTTAATCTGCATAACTGTTTGGAGTTGGTTAACCCTCTTTACCGGGGTTTCTTCGTTTGCATATGTTAAGTGAGTCGAAATCAAGTATGCAATTATTATTTTGACTTTTTAATTATGTAATTTACTTTTTTTTTTTAGTATTTGCTCTACTCAAGTGTATCATAATTTTTGTTTATTTTTGCAATAATTAAATGGGTTGAAATTTCATTTAATTGTGACAATTTATTTTAAAATATATATTTTTACCTTTTAATTTGCACATTTTGAGAAGTAGAGGAATGGTGTACTGCTATAGTTAAAAACCCTTAAACAATAACTACATGGCCAATAACTATTGAGTGTTGTGTGAGAAAAATTTCACAAAAACCACGTTTTATTCAATGGTTTAAGGAGAACTTATGCGGTTTGATGTAACAAGCACAGTAAACAATCAACAAAGATCTTTCTGTCAAGTGGGTTTACAAAATGTCAAAATTGTTTCAGATTATAAGACAATATATTATTGAAAATTATTCCAAGTATTTTGACACTTTGTGGTTATAGTGTGTAGATTTTAAAAGTACAATTTATAAATATAATCTATAAATGTGTGTATTCATGTCCATGCGTGACTGAAAAGATAAAAAAATCGAGATGGAGATCCTCCAAATCTAAGAGCATGCTGGGAGAATTTTATGAAGTTTCATTCATAAAAATCTCTGCTGGCCTGATACATTCATGAAATGTTGTGCCAATGTTGTGATCCATTGATAATAAGTTTTGCCAACATTTGTGTCCAACTGGCAGCTCAGTGTGGGAGTCTGGCTGGAGAAAAGTGCTAAAATCACCAACATTACACAGACACACACTCTTCTTCATGTTCTCAGACTTGGTTCTCTCTAGTGAAACTGTGTTTGTAGCTATAGTTATCAAAACACTCAACCAAGATGTCATGTCTGATTCCATATGTGACAGTAGGTAATGAATTATTTTGAGTCAATGAATAAATGAATAAACAATGATTTAGTTTTTGTCAAAAAAGAAAAGTTAGTTTTTATACTTTTTACTGCAGTGAATATTTAGCAGGGTGGATTTATTGTACTAATAATGATATCGAACATATTAATCCTATAGAATATTTATTAGATTTTTTTTCAGGCTAATTTAAAAAGCAAAACCAATTACACAACATGAAACTATCAAAAATGTTTGTGTATTTAAAGCCTATAATGTGACAACTTGCCTCAGGTAATGACAACCAGCCTCAGCACACAGGCCTACATTTGAAAAATACGTAATTAGTGCCCAAACCTTATACTGAGTACTAGCAGCATGCGAGAGCTAAGCTACATGAACCTCGGCGTCTACCAGTTGCAGAGATATTGTTCTGTCATTGGTTCATATCAGCGGAAACCACGAGCTCGTGTTTATAAGAGTTAATGTCACCAAACGCTTCGATCCCGCGGGCTGAAGTTATTCGGTCCCCACAGTATAAAGAAACAAACGAATAATCCAGAAAAATACGCGATAAAGTGTCAAGCAGAGCGAACGTGTATTTAAAGGTAAGAATATCTTTACTCAAAACGCTTGCATCAATATTTTGCTTGACCCAATTGAAAGTTTATTTTATATCGATGATATAAAATACAGTGTGGCTTGCTCGAACTCTTCATGATCATTAAGGTTTTTTTTCCCACTGCTTTTTAAAATTGATCAGACCTACTTATATTGATTGTATTAATGTGTTTGTTTGTTTGTTTTATTAGTTTTAAGTAGCCTACTCTTTCATGTTAAATGTGAAAAAAACGCAGTTTTTGAGAGGTCTCTTTATTTGAGTTATAAACTTGAAGACATTCATTTCAGTTGTTGATAAAATTGCATATTGGCTTTAGACTCATTGACGAATTAGTTTTTGACTCAACTGTGTGTTGGTGAATAGTGTTCTAGTTGCATTGACAGTTTTTGTACTTTGCCAAGTGTTTACTTCAGCTATTTAGAGGATGAAATTACAGATATAGACTTCCATTATATCTAAAGATTAGGGTGACCAGTAGATGATTTAACGACAAATATGTAATAGACAAAAGTGTTGAAATTAATAACACAAATAATATATATATATATATATATATATATATATATATATATATACTTAAAATTATAGATTTACACAAATGCGGTTGCTGTTTACATTCAAACAAAGACGCCCCTATACTTCTGTCTGTAAATGCCCTTAATTTATAATCTTTTAAGCACATTAGAAAAACAGACATATTGCTTGGACATATTCAGTAAATGCATTTGTCCGGTGTGGTCATGTGATCAATTGAGCAGTGCACGTGTGTGCTTTGGTGCTTTCTGTTCAAGCAGCTGAAGGTAAAGCTCATGAATGAATGCAGTTCTGTCTATAGGGACAATAATCAGCTTTCCACTGCTTGGTCCCATGCTGCATATGTGGACATGGATAAAGCTCACGAGGACTACATCTGACCCCATGATTGAAGCTGCCTGTTGGCAATTGGATAAGTGACCCGGGTGCTCCTAGTACTGTGTGTCAGTTTAAGGCATTACTGTTTTAAACATCTACTGACAGTACAAAGAGCAGCGTCATGGTCAGTTACCAAATATCTTTTTAAACATAATAATTTTGGTTTGCAAATCAAATTTTGGTCTTTGCATACATAAATAGCCTATGCACAGGTGTCATCTTTTTAAATGGGGGAAAACAGATTTCATATTTACCAATATATTTATGTCTGTACTTTTCTTTACTTTTAAAGAACCCAGTATTCACCTCAAGAAATGAGTAAGTTATTAAGAAAGTAACTTATTGAATTATTGTCATAGCACGATTTGTCCAGCAGATGGCTGCCTGTCTTAATAGATTTGGTGGGAAATTGTGCCATCACATCATAATCATTTTGTCCTATGAACTTTTTTTTTCATGTCTTTTTACTAGTTATAGTCACTAGTTACTCTATCCGTTTTGGTTGCTGTGCTCCCTTTAGAGGCTGAAGTTTGTCTGTATGTGGGTGCATAAAAAAATAAAATAAATACATTTCACCACAAAATTAATAAATATAATTCTGTATAATATAATAATTCTCTTTATTGTCTGTTAATATTTTATGTAATTTATTTTGACATTTAATTACCAGATATGCTGTGGAATATGTCTGAATATGTCTGTTTAGTTCAGTTATATTGGTAATTTTAAAATAAGATGTTTCATCTCACCTGAGCTTGAAGCTTCATTTGAAGTATGTGTCTGTTCTTATATGAAGTTGCATAATGATAAGGTTCACAAACAGGTTATTTAAAATAGTTAAATACTATTTAATTGCACAAACAGCAATTAAATAGTTTCAAAAATGTTTAACCATATTTAAAGAGAAATTAACTTACAGCAAATGTTGCATGATCCAATTTTAATAAATGCTACACTATTTGCCCATTGAAACTTATGATGCACATAATTTTTTAATGTTAATTCTTTAACTTACCTTTTCATTGAAATAAACGTAAAAAATGTCTCGCAATTCCATTTTAATATGCTACACTGTTTGCTCTTTTAAACTTCTGATTCACATTGATTTTTACACAAAATTATACATTAACTTGTTTTTTAAAAACATTATTTAACCACATTTTATTAAAATAAATTTAATGCTGCACAACTCATTAAAAAAAATCATTTTTGAAATGATGCACATTGATTTGAACTCTAATTAAAAAGTAGTTACTTTTAATTAAAATAAACTAACAATAAATCTAGCACAGCTCTATTTTAATAAATACCGCACTTTTGTGTAGATGATAGATGTATGATGCACATTGATGATTGAAAATAACCACTTTTAATTGAAATAAGCTTTCAAGAAATGTGAAAAATATTCCATTTATACACTGACTGCTGAGTTTGTTGATCTAACAGCCGATTCAATCCCTGGGTCTCTTAACCCCCCCCAGTCTATTTATGGCAGATTCCCCTGCAGGACTCAGTTCTCAGGCCATACATGGGGTCCACTGGGTGAGGTTACCTCTGCTCGTGTGTGTGTGTGTGTGTGAGAGGGCATGTGCTCTAGCATGACTCTCAGTATTCTGTCACTCTGGAGTTGTTAGCTGAACAGGAAATTCAGAAAGTTGCCACCTGTGAGCTTTCAGTCACCGGCAAAACTTCTCTTCCTTGGAATATAGTTTTTTTTTTTGTTTTTTTTTTGGATTTAGACGCTGTTGGACTTGTCTGATATCTTCTCCTCTGTTGTGTGGTTTTCATTAATTGTCCACCGTGTCCTATTTCCCCCCTTTATTTCCTCCCTTCCAAATATCCTTTCCCCTCCTCTCCCTCTTTTCCCCTTTCCCTCCCCCTTTTTCCTCCATCCTGTCTATCATCAACAGCATTATTCCTTGACATCTTTGCTTCATATGGATCAGCATCCTTTCGTTTAGTATGTTGGACATCTGCCGTCTCTTCACCTCTCATCATTCACAAACTGACCTGCACTTAGTACAAAATACTCTTTGGAAACATTTGCATTTGGAATTAGTTGCATTTGGGCTCTACCAATGAACTTAGGAAGCAGTTACCAGTAAGTAACATTTCCATCTTCTTTTTGTTTCTCCGTGTACGTCTGTGTGTGGCGGTAGCAATAAGCCCTTGGGCTGAGCCGGCTTTATTAAGCCCCATGATAGCGTAATCCCCCTGTGACTCCAACCCACCCTGATCCACTCCTGCTGGACAATGAACAGGTTGGGAAGCATGTGTCAGTGATTGTCGTCTACGTCCTCTTACAGCTCAACAGGTATATTTTGGCAATCTTATATGACTGCTTAATGTTCTGCAGATTCTGGTGTAACTTCCTGCTTTTGATTTTTTTGTTGCTTTGTCTGGTTTGTTTTAAGAAGAAATGTGGTCTGAGTTTGCATTGGAGTTTGTCACAGTGGAGCTGGGATTTTTACTGAAGCATAATGGCTGGGTTTGAAACCACAGTCCACAGAGATAGAGAGGCATCATGACTCTAGTAAGATGCCTTTATCTGGTTGGATTTGGAAGACAGCATAGATGCATCATTGGTTGTTTATGATATCCTACAGTCCCAAGTATATGCTTGAGTAGAATAAAAAGGATGTCAGGTGCATCAGCTGAAATAAGTCAGTAATGTTTATTTGTATGTTTTATTTACACATTTTATTTACTGATTTATTTATTTTATTTATGTGTTTGTAAATAAATATATTTAGAATATATTATATGATTATTTATACATTATATATAAATTAATATAATATAATATAACATATCTTTATAAATAAATTCTTTTAGTTTTACATTTACTTTTATTTTTGTGTGTGTGTGTATATATATGTATATATATATATATATATATATATATATAGAGAGAGAGAGATAGATAGATAGATATTATATACATTTATTTTTGTTTTTAATTATAATATAATATAAATAAACTATCATTTTTATTTTAATTTTCAATTTATACCAAGAAATTAGTCATTAAACACACTTGATTAACTTTGCTTTGCTTTGTTTGTAAAATGTATTCTAGATCTCTCAACATGACATTATTTCATGCTTGTAAAGCAGTCAGAAACTATAGTCTGTTTCTTTAAGTGGTATTTTTAAGCCATATCAAGGAATTAGAGACTTTATAATAAGAAACCACCTAACAACCACTTAGTCATGTCCTACACCCTAGCAACTGCATGGCACCCACTTATAACATTGTTTTTGCATAGAAAGGAAACATTCAGATTTTCTTCACATCATGTAAAAGTCTAATTAACAGTTTTGTTGTTTGATTTACATTTACATTCGTTAATGAAACCAAAGTGTTGGAAAATTGAATGGATCTTTTGACACTGACATTTTACATTGACATGACGCATTGAGATCTCTGCCCTGTTGTGCTGCTCATAAACGTGAAGGTTAGGACTCGCTGTGCCTTCAAGTCATCTGAAGCTACGTCTGAAGTCTACATTCAGCTGCTAACAGCAGAGTTGTAACCGGAGTGTGTCTGAGTTCAGTGCCAACATATGCCGTTATGTCTAAGCCTGCCATCCCATGTGGGTTTATGTTTGCGATGTCTAGAGGAGCATGCAACCGCTTTGATAAAACCACCTGCTGCTGTTCACTCAGATCATTACTAACAAGCAGTATTTACTTATATTGTCTTTGAGGTCAGATATTAATGACTGGTTATTTTTGCTTATGCATGATACTGTGAGGCAGTGCACAAATTGCCTTTCTCAGAATATTTGGACTGTAGGCTCTGCAATATTTTGGGGTCAGATATGTGCATCATGATCTGTGATTCAGATGCTAATATCCATGAAAAATGAAGATTGGTCCAACAGACTAAATATGAGACTGGCTAGAACTCCATAACCTCAGTGACTGAAACAGTACCCTGAAGATGACCTCCTGCCTCGTGAAAAAGAACATGCACTGGTCTAGAGCCAGTGTTGGGCAATGTGCATGAATGAAATGTTAAAAAAGCAGTATTCACTACCATTAAAAAGTTTGGGGTCTGTAAGATTTTAAAATGCTTTTTAAAGTCTCTTCTGCTCCCCAAGTCTTCATTTATTTGATAAAAAATACAGTAAAAATTGCAATATTGTGAAATATCTTGACATTTTCAAAATACCTGTTTGTATATTTTAAAATGTAATTTATTAATGTGATGCAAAGCTGAATTTTCAGCATTATAATGACAGTCTTTAGTGACACATGATCCTTCAGAAATAAATAACAAAAGGACCACCGGGCTTCACATTTTTTTACATTACACGTGCAGATGCTTTTATCTAAAATGACTAAAACTGCTGCAACAGTGGACAAAGTTTTACATATGATTCACACACATTTGTTCTGATCATACTTTGTGAAGGGAAGCCATTATGTGGTCTTGGTAAAGCTGTTTCTGAATATGGTTTGCAATTCTGGGAACGTAGTTGTGCTCTGAAGTGCATGTGTGTTGATGAACAGACTAAATGTGGACCTTCTGAATAACTGTATGTAATCAGTGGTCTGCACAGTCACTGTGGTGATGAGGCTGGAAGGAGCCTACATACAGTCTATGGCTCCATTTGTATTGTGTGTGTGTGTGTGTGTGTGTGAGTGTGAGGCCTGGAGCCAGACTCTGATATTGCAGCTGCTGAATTAGTCGCACCCCCCTTTCCGTCAAAACAAACAGTCAGATATACTTTCAACACTTACCCTCTATGTTTTCTTTTTGTATTTCTATATACACTGTAATTATTGTTTCTACTTGGTGTTAACAGTCTGTTACAGTTTCTTTTAAAGAAGGTATAACCCTGATTTTTAAAATATGTAAAAAAGAAAATGTCTTTGCGTGTGTGTGTGTGTGATGATTTCTTATCACATTAGCTCTGCAGTGTATCACTATTTGATTCAAGAGTTGAAATATAATTCATCCATAAATTTCCCGCTGGTGTTGTTTGCTGCTCACAGCAGTCTGTCTTTGTCCTTTTGAGGTTCCTTCCCTGCTGTGGTTTATGAGAACCTGACATATCTCCGAATAGAAGTTGAATTTGTGTAGTGGATGGAGTTAGATGTTGTAGGGCTATAGGCTTGTAATGCCCTGGAAGCAAATGGCAGAATTAAACACCCATTTATGAATGGCAGTCAGTTGTAAAAGATTCTTTCTGTGTGCAGATGGTGTAGTTATAACATAAGCTAGCCAGCCACAACATGTCGCCTTAGTACAGATTAAAACTTTGGCCAACTCCATCTGTCTTTACGGACTTCAGATGACACTTTCCTGTTATACTTCAGCTGTGTTTGACAAGTGCATGTGAGTGAGTGCCTGTCTGTGGTGATTTTTGGATTACAAGAGATTCAAGAATTTGTGATGCAGAAGAGGAGTGAAGAGCACAGGTTTCATGTACCCGCTCAAATGAACTGATGTTCAAAATGAATGCCTTGTGCGGGTTTTTAGCAATACTTACTGTTAAGAAAGTGAGTTGTTGACGAAAGGTCAGCTGTTTCCCATAAGTGAGCCTAGAACAACTTTCTTGGAGAGATGAGGCCTGTGACTGATTCGAACTTTTCTCAGCCTTATAAGAGCAGAGATTGTCTTCACAATCTGTAGACCTCAGAGAGCAGGATGTGTTTGGACTGAATTACTAGTGTACTGCAAAGTATCCACTGTGTACTGCTTAGTTATGCATACACACCTAATCTTTCACACATAATGTGTTTTAAAAAAAAAAAAAAGATTATTTTTGCATTTGTTTTTAATTTGAGATTATTATTTTATTTTGAAATGTAGTTATTTCTTATCTTTTTTTTAGTACTTTTAATGTATTTTATGATTTTCAGTGAATGGTGTCCAGCTATAATTGTTTAAATAAGTTATAATTGTTTTTGCATTTGTTTTAAACCTGAGATTAATACTGGATTTATATCGTACCCATTACCACAACTATGATATTGTGTGATTAATTCATTTATAGCCTTTTAAATATGGATTTTTTTTTTTTATTTTAAATTTGAGATTAATATTTGATTTGTAATTTTTTTTATTTCCCAAATATACAATTATTTATTTAGCATTTTCTTTTAATTTGAGATAAATATATTTTAACTTTTCATTCATTTATATCACTCTATACTGTAGTTAATGTATTCTATGATTATCATTAAATCAGTGAATGGGATCCAGTTATCGTAAAAAAAAAAAACAAAAAAAAAAAACTGTGAAATGCATTTCTTATCCTTTACTATAATTAATGTAGTATATGAATAACTCAGTAAATGGTGTCCAGTTATGTATTATATTAAGGCTTTGTTAAATTTGAGATTATCATAAGATTTTTTGCACTTTTTTTGCACATGTATTGTGCAATTTATTTCGTGGATGGGTTCCATTTATCTTGAAAAATACTATTTGTCTTGTTTCAATCTAGTTTTTTGTAAAAAAAAAAAAATATATATATATAATATATTTTGTCAGTACAGTAAGATAAGGCAAGATGTCACTGCTGATTCATTTGCTGTAAAGTTCAAAACAGGCACATTGCTTTTTGGAATACTGTATTGCATAATGCATTGTTCACTGATAATATATTTCATATTTTGGTATAGTAGGTTCTCCAGATATCTTATTAACCATACAGCAAAAACCGTACAAGTGGTCTTATTTCAAACATACACCATGGTGATCAGAAAAGTGCAAAGACTGTTGTCTGGTTTTTGGATGAGACACAGAGTGATGATGAGACATTTTAAAGAAGTCCCAGTAAAGAGCCATTTACAGTCCAGGACGTTGTCTGTCTGGGAAGCCTAGCCTGTAGTGTTTGAGATGGTTAGAGATCCACACCTGACTTCTGTCTGTAAGGTATGTTCGACTGCTTGTTCTCACAGCGCAGTCTGTAGTTCAGCAGTAATTCAAACAAACCTCATGCTGCCAGTGAGCTCTCTGTGCCCTAATAAAGGCAGAAGATGAAGACCAGAACGACTAGAGAATGCAGTCTGACTGAACTCCTCCTCCAGGCTGTGCTGCGACTGCAGGTTAAATGTACCAAAGGGAGTTTTGCTAAGATTTCAGGAATGATTGGACCATTTTACACTGGGATAACTCTTATATTTCCATAAATGGGAACTTTTTTATTGCTTTTGATGACATTAGTCTGAAATGCTAAAGGTAAATTGCGTGATTATTGACTTCTCCTAGAAGAAATCAAACCTAAATTCTATTTAATAAAGCATATTTGTGTCTTCTACACCTACAGTAGATATCTACATGTTTAAAATGCTCTTATAAGTAGCTTCAATGTGGCTCCTGTCCTGGTTTTGAAGCAAGTAGAAAGCTCTTTTATGAAGTTAGTTCACTTAAGGACTTATTTAGTAAGATTTTATGTTAATTAAAAAAATATTGTGTAATATTGCTTGCTGTGTTTGTTTGATTGCTTGGTTTTTATTGTATTTATTGATATTTGTATTTTTGTAATTGAGTTTTTGCCATGAAAATAACCTCCAATAGAGGTATTTATATTTTTTAGATGCTGACATGGCATTAAATAAAATTATACTACTACTCAACATGGCTCACAACATGCGATTTATAAATGTTAAATCTCGAGTGCCTGATGTATTTAATTATTTTATCACACAGCTCTCTCTATATATAGCTAGTAAATTTCACAATTAATTACAAATTAGGAAATGGCAAATAACACATTGAATTAAACATGGAAGTAGAAATGGCTTAAATAGTATTTTCTTGTAAAATGCACTCCAATAATCTTGTTTTATTTACAACTTAATTTTATTTTTAAATTGTAATTCCAGCTTTAGTCACAGTATATTTGTGTAAAGGCACTTTGAAACCATTGCTTAAATTTCCCTTTTCTTAGCTCATGGAGGTCGCCGCTGTGTTTTATTCAACAAACTTTGTTATATCTCATAAAATTCCATTAGGTAAATAAAAATAGACAATGATTTAGACTATAGTTACGAAAAAACTAAAGTAAATAGCATTGTTCATATATAGTCATTTGGTTTTGAATAAAATCTTTTCACAGTTAATATCAGACTTTGACAGATCTGGGAACAGTTTGTGACATTAGCTGTTTCCATCCACCTATTTTTATGTGCATTTTGGAATATCCCATAAAAAAATGCTGAATGGAAATGCCAAGATGGGCATAAAAAATGAAAGTGTTCAACTGACTCGATAAATCATTTATCCGATAAGAAAACATGCACCTAAACTACAATGGAAACACATTTAAAATATAAATACCTCTATTGGTATACACTATCATTGATGCTGATAGTGTTGAAATTATCCAGCCAAGTGAGGATATCTTAGATCATTATTTAGTTTTGTGCAAACTTCATATAGCCAAAATTGTAAATTCTACTTCTTGTTACAGAGCCAGATAAACATAAGTTAGCCAGTCCCCCTTGAGGCATCTCAGCCAATCACATCACATGTTAGCTTATTAAGGGCAGCAATGCTTGGGTGATCCAGTAAGACAGCGGACAGAAAGATGGACGTGTTTGCACGTGCTAACATGGCTGGGCTTTTCTTAAAAACTCAAGTTAAAAAATATGTTAGAGATTTTTTTCAAAATTTGGATAATAAATGTATGTACTTGGGTTAATTATGGAAAACACACTCTTTTGTTGATTTAGTGGTATAACACTGTACCTATTGTATTCTAATTAGTGCTACTTTTCCATCCAGATAACTTTCTAAACTGCATGTTTACCGTGTGCAGTCCTGTTTTGCACAATGTGCATTGTACTGTTAACAGTATTCAAGGTGACCGTTACTTTCAGATGTGCCAGTAAAAGCGGCTGTGTTGTTATTCAGTAAGCTAGCTATAAACATGCTAATAGTTTCCTTTAGCCCCTTCTCATGTCATGACTGAGTTTTCTGTGTTGTTTAGTGAACCCCACAGGACCTTTTCTCTCAGTATGCCTTCTGTGACACTGTCAACTTGTTATAATGCTTTCACACCTAGTTGTGGTGTTTTATTAGGCTGTATTGGCATATGCCTGTTTTGTATCAGTTAACTGGCTTGTTGCATTATGTATGGTTAGTCTTTCATTCTCTCTGTCTGAAGAGATGTTATACTAACAGTGATTTGCTGCAGCATAGTGTGTGGTGGTCTTTCAATTTTCAGTAAGAATTGGCAATTTGAGGCAATGTGATTGATAAAGACCCTTTAAAAGTTAACTTTGTACATGTGAGTGCAGACAAAGGTTTCACATGATCCAGATGCAGCTGGATACAGCAGGAATCAATGCTATATTGTTATTACTGTATTTTATATGTTATATATTATAGACTTATCATTTTTATTAATGGTTTAAATTGACTTATTTTTATGTATTTTTTTTGTAATTGAGTTGTTTTTGTCATTTTTTATTTTTCTGTGTACTATACAGTAGTTTATTTGTTTTGTTTTTGCATGGGCAACGTTTCAAGCCAATTTTTCTGTGTTATTTCATCTAATATTTTTATTTTATTTAATATTTTTTCAGTTAAAGTATTTGTTTTACTGTTTCTGCAACACTGGCAGAAATGTTATGAAACATAGCGACTTAAAACTAAGCAACAATTTTCAAAAAAATTTAAAATGGTTTTGCATTTAAAATTACCAGTCAGTTTGCTCGATTAATTTTTAATGTTAACACCATTAACATTATGCAACATTAACTACATTGTTGCTTATTCAATGCTCTACCACTGTTAAAGGCAGGTCAGACCTAATAAAAGACTTTTAATTAGCAAATCATCTTTGCATCACCAAGTATTTGAGACTCATGTCCTGGATTGCTGACGCGTGTGTGTAAATGTAGCAGCGCTTGTGCCATAAGTACAGGAATCCACCGTGCTCCCACAATCCAATTTTATCATCCAGGCTAATTTCTGCCTGTAATCAGATTACTGCCTGTGAGCTGCTTTAGCACCTCTCTCTCTCTCTCTCTCTCTCTCTCTCTCTTGCATCCTCCCATGTGTTTGCTTTAGCCCTCCAGTTTTGCCTCTGTGCATTTCCATCACATCGAGTCAGTCCGTGGCGATCCCTCTCTCTCTCCTGCTCTTTTATTCTTCTTTCTGAGCCTGTGATCAGGGCTGTCTGTTCTTTTCCTCTTTTTCCTCCGTTTTCTTTCCTTTTCATTCCAACATGTTTCATAACCCGTGGATTACTAACTATCTCAACCACATCACACAGTGCAGTCAAGGTAAGTGTTGAACTCTTGTTGATTTATGGGAATTTGAGTAAAATTGTGTGAAGTTGTTAGATTTATGAATGGATTTGGTTAAATCGTTTTAATATTATGTGATCCCGACATTTTTTTTAATATCTGTATGAAATAGAAATATATTACTCTTTCTCTACTTTTGTTCTCTTGAGAATGAAGATTGATCATTGATCAGAAGTTGTCTGAATTCTTGTGATTAATGATAGTCCTGCCAGACTGATTTGACCACAGTGAGATTGTCTGAATCAGCTGATCACTGTTGCCAAATGGATCGAAGTGGTGTTTAGAAAATCTAAAAGACAATGTCAGTGTCTCTTTGTCAGATGAGATTAGCAGATGCAAAGTGTGCATTTTTTTGTGGAACTTGAGTAAATAATGTGTAAAAGGGATAGTAGTGACAAGCACAATTAAACAACATAAATGAATAAACATGTAATTGCATACATCCATATGCAACCAAAATCAACCATACTTTAACGTGTATATCAGACAATTAATCATAAAGCATAGTCTTTTTCAGGTTATTAGCTTAAGTCTTCTGTGTGAACATTTCATTCTTTTTTAATTTTAAGTAAATATTGTCAAATTAATTTAATTTGCAGCTATATTGTACACTGCCATTCAAAAGTTTAGGTTAAGATAAATAAAATAAGAAAAAGGTTAAATTAATAATTATTAACCAATGTTGCATAAAAAAGTTATATTTTAAGTAAATGCTGTTCTATTGTTCTTTCTATTAATCATTGAATTCTGCACAAAATATATCATAAAATAAAATATTAAGTCAGCATGTTTCTCGATCTGCAAATCGGTATATTAGAATGATTTCTGAAGGATCATGACTGACACTCAAGACTGGAGTAATGTTGCTGAAAATTCAGCATTGCATCACAAAAACAAAAATACATTTTAAAATATATTAAAATAGAAAATGGTCATTTTAAGTTGTAATAATATTTTACTCTACTATTTTTGATAGCAGTAATAACTTTAAATGTCTCAGTCTAAGATGATTTCTGTGTGTTTGTGCTTAATTTTGTGACCCCTAAGCCTTATCTAGGCTACCAAAGTTTCACAATTGCAATGGATTTGAAGTCGAATCTCTGTGCCTGCAGCTGTCACTCTGATTGTATGGTTCATCATGAAATGACCCCAGACTGTATGTCAACACTGTGTCAAAATGGGCTAATGGCAGGACGTGGTTTGCTGTCTACACTTCAGATCATTAAATCTTTCATACAGATATTGCGTAAAAGTGGTTTACTGGATGTTCTGTTTTTCTGTGCTGTGAACTACGTGTGTTTTAAGGAGCATGGACCTTTGAGCAGGGTTTGTTTTTTACCCTGATCTCCCCGACTAGAATTTTTATACTATGCCTTGTTCTTCTCGTCTCCCCTCCGCTCATTTTTTGGCAGTCCGCATCTTGATTCTCAGACAACTCTGGGATGGAAACTTTTCTTCTTCACTCATTCTTACAGTGATCACTCCTCAGCCCAGGTGCTCTGTTTGGAGGGGGTAAATTTATCAGCCAACCCATGCTGGAGGATGTTAAACACAGTAACTCGAACTTGTCCGTACAACAGGGTTAGAAAACATTATGGGTTTAAATGGCCAATACATGAAGTCAAGAAATTTTTGTGGTTGTTGGCAACAGGTTGCATATTTCTGTAGAAATGTTCCATTTCAATTTTTGTCTAAAATAAGTTTATCTTTCCTGAACTTGGGTTGCTTAACATCACTGTAAGCAATATTAAATTACATTTAAGTACACAAAAGTATTCAAGTTGAACTGGAAAAACCCTTCAGAACCCTTCAGCCCATTCACACCAAGAACAAAATCTGTTATTATAACATTAGTGATGATAATGATATGTCTATTATAAGTATGCGCTGCAGTTTTATAGTCTGCTACTTTAAATGCTCAAGATCTTTAAACTTGGGTGGATTCTGATTGGCAATGTTTTTTTAATTGTTATGAAACTGGTTGCAATATTGTTTCGTTATCATGTAGTTGTAATTGTGTGAATTTACATTATATAATCAGACCATTCAAATTATCATTAAAACTTTATAAGTATCATTATAGTTCTTAATGGGAACAGGCCTTTATGGTCCATTTTATTTTTTGTCTTTCGGATAGATTTGGGCAATGCATAACAGAATTTCAGACAGCTATTTCCTTATTGAGTTTTAAAAACAAATGCTCATTTTTAAGAGTTTGTCTTGTTTCTTTTCACAGGCTTTGTTGATGAAGCTTCTGCTAAGATCTACAGCCCTGCACTACTGCAGAAAAGAGCAATAAGGTCAGAATCCAGTCATCTCACAATTTTAAAGACTTGTTTTGTTTTGACCCAACCTTTCTTCTTTTTGTTTTAAAGCTGATCCCATTAGTTTAATTAAATACGGAAATAATCTCTTTATCTTCTTTAATACTTTGCACTAAATGCAGGTAATAAGATGCTATTGAAAATTATTTTTTTTTTTTTTGAAAACTGTGTGGCACTATGGACTTTAGGACATTGATTGTGTGTTGTCATGCACATTTTGAGCTAAATGAAAGGATAGATATTTTGGATACTTTGGTCAGTAACTGTGATTTAAGAATCAATATATTGTGCAGAGTCTTGGCCAATGATAAAGACATTGATGTAGGAGAAGGGGAGGCATAGTCTGCTTTTATCATCACAGACCCAGAGTGTGTATGTGTGGGTGTATGTGTGTTATCTTTTGTTTTTTCCATTGGTTAAACTGTTGAAAGAGAAGAATTTGCTCTTGACATCTTTGTGTTCAAAATAAATCAAAACTTCAGTCATCCTAGTGTACACAATATAGAAAAAAAAGGTTTTAGTCACTTATTAGTGAAAAAAGTCACTTATTAGTAAAATATATAATTTTGTTCATCCATCCATCCATCCATCTTCCGCTTATCCGGGGCCGGGTCGCGGGGGCAGCAGTCTAAGCAGAGAACCCCAGACTTCCCTCTCCCTAGACACTTCCTCCAGCTCTTCTGGGGGGACACCGAGGCGTTCCCAGGCCAGCCGGGAGACATAGTCTCTCCAGCGTGTCCTAGGTCTTCCCCAGGGTCTCCTCCCAGTGGGACGCGCCCGGAACACCTTCCCGGGAAGGCGTCCAGGAGGCATCCGGAACAGATGCCCGAGCCACCTCAGCTGACCCCTCTCGATGTGGAGGAGCAGCGGCTCTACTCTGAGCTCCTCCCGGGTGACTGAGCTTCTCACCCTATCTCTAAGGGATCGCCCAGCCACCCTGCGGAGAAAGCTCATTTCGGCCGCCTGTATCCGGGATCTTGTCCTTTCGGTCATGACCCAAAGCTCATGACCATAGGTGAGAGTAGGAACGTAGATTGACCGGTAAATCGAGAGCTTCGCCTTGCGGCTCAGCTCTTTCTTCACCACGACAGACCAGTACATCGACCGCATTACTGCAGAAGCTGCACCGATCCGTCTGTCAATCTCCCGTTCCATCCTTCCCTCACTCGTGAACAAGACCCCAAGATACTTAAACTCCTCCACTTGAGGCAGGAACTCTCCACCAACCTGAAGTGGGCAAGCCACCCTTTTCCGACTGAGGACCATGGCCTCGGATTTAGAGGTGCTGATTCTCATCCCAGCCGCTTCACACTCGGCTGCAAACCGTCCCAGTGCATGCTGAAGGTCCTGGCTTGATGAGGCCAACACGACAACATCATCCGCAAAGAGCAGAGACGAAATCGTGTTGTCACCAAACCTGACCCCCTCCGGCCCCTGGCTGCGCCTAGAAATTCTGTCCATAAAAATCATGAACAGAACCGGCGACAAAGGGCAGCCCTGCCGGAGTCCAACACGCACCGGGAACAAGTCTGACTTACTGCTGGCAATACGAACCAAGCTCCTGCTCCGGTCGTACAGGGACCGGATAGCCCTTAGCAAAGGGCCCCGGACCCCATACTCCCGGAGCACCCTCCACAGGCCGCCGCGAGGGACACAGTCGAATGCCTTCTCCAAATCCACAAAGCACATGTGGACTGGTTGGGCAAACTCCCATGAACCATCCAGCACCCTGTGGAGGGTATAGAGCTGGTCCAGTGTTCCACGGCCTGGACGAAAACCACACTGTTCCTCCTGAATCCGAGGTTCTACTATCGGCCGGATTCTCCTCTCCAGTACCCTGGCATAGACTTTCCCAGGGAGGCTGAGAAGTGTGATCCCCCTGTAGTTGGAACACACCCTCCGGTCCCCCTTCTTAAAAAGAGGGACCACCACCCCGGTCTGCCATCCCAGAGGCACCGTCCCCGACTGCCACGCGATGCTGCAGAGGCGTGTCAGCCAAGACAGCCCCACAACATCCAGAGACTTGAGGTACTCAGGGCGGATCTCATCCACCCCCGGTGCCTTGCCACCGAGGAGTTTCTTGACTACCTCGGTGACTTCAGCTTGGGTGATGGACGAGTCCACATCTGAGCCCTCAGCCTCTGCTTCCTCAATAGAAGATGTGACAGCGGGATTGAGGAGACCCTCGAAGTATTCCTTCCACCGTCCAACGACATCCCCAGTTGAGGTCAACAGCTCCCCACCTTTACTGTAAACAGCGTTGGTAGGGCACTGCTTCCCTCTCCTGAGGCGCCGGACGGTTTGCCAGAATCTCTTCGAGGCTGACCGATAGTCCTTCTCCATGGCCTCACCGAACTCCTCCCAGGCCCGAGTTTTTGCCTCCACAACCACCCGGGCTGTAGTCCGCCTGGCCTGACGGTACCTGTCAGCTGCCTCAGGAGTCCCACAAGCCAACCAGGCCCGATAGGACTCCTTCTTCAGCTTGACGGCATCCCTTACTTCCGGTGTCCACCACCGGGTTCGGGGATTGCCACCTCGACAGGCACCGGAAACCTTACGGCCACAGCTCCGAGCGGCCGCTTCGACAATGGAGGTGGAGAACATGGTCCACTCGGACTCAATATCTCCAGCCTCCCTCGGGATCCGGTCGAAGCTCTGCCGGAGGTGGGAGTTGAAGATCTCTCTGACAGGAGACTCGGCCAAACGTTCCCAGCAGACCCTCACAGTACGTTTGGGTCTGCCGAGTCTGTCCAGCTTCCTCCCCCGCCATCGGATCCAACTCACCACCAGGTGGTGATCGGTTGACAGCTCCGCCCCTCTCTTCACCCGAGTGTCCAAGACATACGGCCGGAGGTCGGATGAAACGACCACAAAGTCGATCATCGACCTATGGCCTAGGGTGTCCTGGTGCCCCGTGTACTGATGGACACCCTTATGCTTGAACATGGTGTTCGTTATGGACAAGCTGTAACTAGCACAGAAGTCCAATAACTGAACACCGCTCGGGTTCAGATCAGGGGGGCCGTTCCTCCCAATCACGCCCCTCCAGGTATCACTGTCGTTGCCCACGTGGGCGTTGAAGTCCCCCCAGTAAAACGACGGAGTCCCCAGTCTGAGCACTTTCCAGCACCCCTCCCAGAGACTCCAAGAAGGCCGGGTACTCTGCACTGCCATTCGGCCCGTAGGCACAAACGACAGTGAGAGACCTATCCCCGACCCGAAGGCGCAGGGAAGCGACCCTCTCGTTCACCGGGGTAAACTCCAACACATGGCAGCTGAGCTGGGGGGCTATAAGCAAACCCACACCAGCCCGCCGCCTCTCACCATGGGCAACTCCAGAGTGGTGAAGAGTCCATCCTCTCTCGAGGAGTGTGGTTCCAAAGCCCAAGCTGTGCATAGAGGTGAGCCCGACTATCGCTAGTCGGAACCTCTCAACCTCACGCACAATCTCGGGCTCCTTCCCCACCAGTGAGGTGACGTTCCACGTCCCTAGAGCTAGTTTCCGTGTCCAGGGATCGGGCTGTCGAGGCCCCCGCCTTCGACTGCCGCCCGATTGTCTAAGCACCGGCCCCTTACAGTCCCTCCTGTAGGTGGTGAGCCCACGGGAAGGCGGCCCCACGTCGCTCCTTCGGGCTGAGCCCGGCCGGACCCCGTGGGGAGAGGCCCGGCCACCAGGCGCTCGCATACGAGCCCCAACCCCGGGCCTGGCTCCAGGGTGGGGCCCCGGCTGCGCCATACCGGGCGACGTCACGGTCCTTAGATTTAGTCTTCTCATAAGGGGGTTCTGAACCGCTCTTAGTCTGACCCGTCGCCTAGGACCTGTTTGCCTTGGGAGACCCTACCAGGGGCATATAGCCCCGGACAACATAGCTCCTAGGGTCATTCGGGTACTCAAACCCCTCCACCACGTTAAGGTGGCAGTTCAAGGAGGGGGAATTTTGTTCAATTTTAATTTAAAATTAAATTAAGCTAATTTCTTGATTCTGATTGGTTGCTACATGTTACAAGGGTTTTATAGAATGGTGATGATGTAGTGTGAGATTTGTTGACCACATTAAAGTAGCATTTAATTTCACCACATTCTTTCTGGACACGTTTAAGCTGGTTAGTCACTGCTTGTTTCTAAATTAATCAGTGGTGCAAGAAAGTATATACAGTACTGTAGAATAATTGACCTGGACTCTTTACTAATATTATAGTTGATTTGAAAATTGAATCCACAACAATGATGTAATGGCCATTACACTTTTGTATGCATTAATGTTCAATACTGCAGTTGTACAGAGGCAATTATTCATCCTTGCATTGTTTCCATATTGGGTGTGTGTTTTAAAAGTTTCTGCGAATGCACCCTAAATTAGTTTAAGCTCTTGTTAGAGTTCTGCTGCCCTGGTTCTGAAATCGTTGTGCGTACCAGCATGTGTAGCAAATGGTGTGCTGTAAACAGGAGTAATTGGAGTGAGCTGTTTGGGCTGGCAGGACTGGTACCAGGGTGAAGGGGAACTCTAGATGTATAAATACCTTAGCAGCTAGTCTATTCCTCTGGTCAGATTCAAGTAAACTTTCAAGATCCTCAAAGCTAATTCAGCAATGTCACACGGGAACACATTGGTAAGGTTGCTCTTGACCTGCCAGTGTAAAATTTTGGAGGCACTCTGTGCCAAATTAAATTTTTATAAGGTGTGCAGATATTAGGTGTTGGAAAAGTCAATATATTGAGTCAGGTTGGAGTCATAGACAAGCAGGCAGTGCATATACTGTGATGCGCCAAGTAGGACATGTTCCTGGGTCCATGCCTTGTTGATCCTAGAACAACATTCCTAACATTAACCAATCGTATTTTGGGGTTAGGGTTACACTTACTGTAATTCCAGTCTCCTTTAAATAACTGCGAGAAAGACGGAAAAAAAAATTAACATTATCTACTGAAATGAACACATTTACTAAAGCACTGTTGTTTTGAATCATGCACTCTGTATTCTTACAGCTTTGGTGTGGATGACAGGACCTCACTGGTTAAGAGTACAGCAGAAATTGATGCTAACATCCTTGCTGTACTGCCCAAAGGTGAGAAATGCTAAGATAACAATGTGCTTGAAAAGTTGAACGATAGGGATTTTTGGCTTAAAGTACAGTAGCTGAATATTTACTAAAACACTTGTCTTTTAGTTTCAGAGCTAAGGAAGCAATTTGAAACCTCTATTAGAAGTAATCCAGAAATGAACAGGTACATTTGGACTAGCACATGTTTTCTATGCATTAAAATTAATAAGGCATTCCTAAAGCTTAAACAGTTGAACTTTGCACTAGCAGTGCAAAGGTCATGGGTTTGATTCCCATGGAATGCATAAACCGTTAAAATGTGTAGTACTTTGAATGCAATGTAAGCGGGTAGTAGTGTTGAGAAATTTTAAATTTGAAAATACAATTCTACATTTATAAGTAACTTATGTTACATGATTTCTTCATGAAAAGCACTGTCAGGATTAGGCTCTCTGTCTTCCACAATGTTGCGCTACCCCCAACACTGGCTATAATGACTTCTTATACAGGAAAGAGAGACTCGCACAAAGGTTAGAGGTGATTGAGGCTGATGTTCCACCTGCTCTTACTACAAGCATGCAACAAACAGCTGGCCTGGTGACCAACCGACTTCTGGAGGAGGACACACCATGCTATACACGTGCTTCAGATACCAGGGATCCAGGAATTGTGGGTAGGTCACCACAGCAGACGATATACAGTGTTGGGAAGGTTACTTTGGAAATGTAATAGGTTACAGATTACAAGTTACCCTGTTTAAAATGTAATAGTAGTGTAACTTTTTCAATTACTTTATTAAAGTAATGTAACTAATTACTTTTGAGTACTTTTTGATTACTTTTCTAAATTGGTGTAAATTAAAGAATAATAAATGAAAGCATATGCATCAACTTCAATACAGTTATCTAATAAGCATGTGACATGTTCTGTGTAATAAACTCCTGAAACATTGGTGTTTTTTTAAACTGCTGTCTCTTTGTATATGATGATAGTTTTCTCAAAATAAGTAAAATGCACATGAAGTGACAGAGCAGTTCTAGAAATGATGTTTATGTGCTCGTGTACTCCTATATTGAGATGGCAGAGGTTGAAAACACTGCGAGGTTCAGTAGGGTTTTGGTTGCACTTTGTGTGAGTGACCTGGGTTTGAATCCACTGTGAGACACCAATGTGTCCCTGAGCAAGACTCTTAACCCCTAGTTGCTCCAGAGGCGTGCAACCTCTGACATATATAGCAATTGAAGGTCGCTTTGGATAAAAGCGTCAGCTAAATGAATAAATGTAAATGTAAAATGTAGGCCTATGTGTAGAAAATGAAACCATGTCTTTGCCATTAATTTACAGGAGGGGCGGACTGGGAAAAAAATTCTGAAAAATTCAAACTCATACAAACAAATTCATGGACAAAACTTTTTTTTTGTATGGACCTGACATAAAAAAAGGTTTTAATCTTTAATTTGGGGACATGCAAAATAATTAAAAGTTGTCTCCTGAACTGCACCTTCACTTCCATTTTTCTCTTCAGTCTCTTTATTTTGCCCTGTTATCCATCTCTCTCGTGACTTTAATACTCAAGATTGAACAAAACTATACTTTACAATACAATACTCTACAATACTACAATATCTTTATAGAAAAATCCTAATACTGTACACGAGTCATGTTTTTCCCTTACAAAAATTAACCATGCTTCTATTAGCCTATATAAAAGTAAAATAACCTTGTTTTGTTTTTGTTTTTTTGCAAATGGATTTGTATTTATTTTTAAATAAATACATTTGTAAAATAATTTTACATTTTTGGTTACCACATTTAAACAATAGTAACCAAGTGGATTTATAGTTAAATATTAAAATGTAAATTTTCGTAAGGGTTGTGTTGTTGTCTGTCGTAGCTCCCCCTAAACCTATAAAAAAGTCGGATTTTCTTTCAGATAAATTCCTACTGTAACATTACAACTGATAATAATGATGTCCTTTATATAGTATTTTGAGTGATGACTGGCTGCTTGATTAAATAAATAAAAAAACAAAGACAAAAAAGCATCTTTACAGATGAAACTGACCTGAAACCCTGAACAGGAGTTCTGCTTCTCTGCTCCAGCAGTCCTCTCTCTCTCTCTCTCTCTCTCTCTCTCTCTCTCTCTCACTCTCTCTCTCTCTCTCGCATTGATTACTCGGAGTCTGATCCAAACCGTTTGGCGGAGAGCGCGCGAGTCATGACTAAAAATTCATGACTTATTAGAGATTTAATTATCAAATGGCGGATTCGCAAATGATCGCTTAAGTACATTCGGCAGGCAATTATACAATAATGATATTAAATAGTGGGGCAAAATCGGCTGCCATGACACCGGGAATTGGTTCTCCCGGTGTCCAGTCCGCGCCTGATTTCCACAGACACGCAGAATGTGCAAGTCATATATTGCATTTTTGGGGCTCCATATTCACAGACACTAGTCGATGTCATGTTTTGATTCAAGTGTACTGACCTACTTTTGATTTAGTCATCCAAAATGTGGCATATTCGTCGGCGTTAGGCATTTTAGTTTTTATGACTGGATTCTACAAACCAGACTGTTTGTCCTCATCCCGGAAATGATTAGGGCGGTATGTCTCAGAATAGTCAGTGCAATTTGGGAAAGAAATCAGTTAAATCTGTATGTGGATGTGTGTAAATATTCAAATGTAATCCCCTTTGTAATTGTTAAAAATTTCATAAGTAACTGTAATTTAATTACTCATTTTTTCGTAGTAACTGTAACTAATTACAGTTACAATAATTTTGTAATTAAATTACGTAACGCCGTTACCCCTAGCTTAGGTCATATCTTGTGGCCAAATAATTGTAGAATTTTGTTGATCCCTACTCACTCTCTATTTGTTACATTACAGTACGGCGCTATAGCTGTGATGAGATAGAAGCTCCAGAGCGGCATTCCAGAGCTCGTTCACATCCAGATCCACAGTTGTCCACCAATCCTGAACCAGTCGGCCCTACCCCAGCAGTCTCTGATGCAGCCAGCCTCAGCTCTAAAGCAGAGCGGATTGCGCGTTACAAAGCTGAACGTCGGCGAGAGTTATCGGAACGTTATGGAATCCTCCTCGACCAGGAGGTGGATCTGGATTACACACCACGCTACACACGTGCACGAAGAAAGTCTGACCTGTCGGACAAAGGGGCTCCTCCTGACAGGGGACGTGGTGAAAGCAGGATGAGAGGCAGGGCAATGCAAGAGCAGGGTGAGGGGCGGGACCGAAGCAGTAGCAGGTCTAAATACAGCAGTTCAGGGATAGGGCGGGTCTTCATGCCTTCTGACCCCACCCCCAATCCTGCTCCTCCTCCATCAGGCTTTAATTTAGAGCGAGAGAGAGAGAGGGCAATGAACTTGGAAAATTATAGACGAGCACCTGACCCAAGTCCGAAACCACACCCACAGGAAGCTCCAGTTCCCATAGAAACAACAACAGCCCAACGAATGAGGGGTGTCGCTGTTGTCACTGTGGCAAGTTCTCCTAGGACAGCACGCAGAGCTTCATTACCCCCAACACGATATGGCATCTCTCCTGGAGACCTGTTCATTGAGCAACAAGCTCAAAATATCCTCAACAGACAGGGGTAAGTATGTTTACTGAGTTCTGGATCTTAAAAATATGTGTTAGAGGCCCCTGATTTTGACTGTGTTATTTTCTTCCTGTGTTCAAGTACTTTTTTTTAAAAACAACAAGTTAGAACGGGACTGGCTCTTTTTTTAACCTTTATTTTAAAGGAATGCAAGCATATTGAAGGCCTCAAAGTTAACGTGGATAGTTAATTGGTACGTGAGTTATGAGTAAAGGAATGCATTATTACAAAGACTGATTTATAACAAATTCTCATAAGAAAAGAGATTTTCATTAAGAAAAATCTAGATCTCTGCTCTTAATTTAAAAAATTCAAAATCATTCTATAAAGTAAGTAAAAGCAACAGGGTTAACAGTGGCCATCATCTATCTTCCAATAAAGTGGTGGACCTCGGCAAGGTTTTTTTTTGACTTACTCAGATAATGCAGAAGATCTTGAACATAGCCCAGGTAATAAATATTGAACAGACCAGCTTTTGAGTTTAGTCCGGTTCACAGTCATGCCAGAGAGCTGGTGAGCGTGGGTGAAATATGTAGAACTGTTCACTGGACATCAAGAATTTCACTCTGAAGATCTGTTGAAATATACTGCATGGTCACCTACTTTCAAAGCTTATTCTCCCCAAAGTAGTGGATGAGAAATACACATTATTTAGTATGACAGGAATTGGCATTCATAAAATTTATCTTTAGATCAGTAGAGAAGGGCAATACTTTACTTTTGAAAGACTGAGGGTCAGACTTGTTGACTCTAGAGCCCCTTTCACACTGCGATTCCAGCAAATACACGGGTAAAGTGTTCCTGCAATTGTTCCTGTGATTTTGCACTTTCACACTGCCAGTGATTACCCGGTATATGTGCGCAGGTTCACACAGAATTATCCTGTAACGACACGTGACATCAGGACGTGACATGTAATGTACGAGTCGAAAACGTAAGGCACATTATACTTTCACTGAAGCTGGTGAACAATCTCGGTGTCAGCGCGGAAAGTGAGGAACTAACTGATCTCTGCTTCATTACAGTTTGCACATATTTTTTATTCGCGAACGTTGATCTTCCTTGAAGAATCGCGCAATAACGTGCATTATCACTACGGCACGGCATTAGATCTGGCTTTTGTTCACACAGCGCTCGTCCCGGGATTGAACCCGGCAATGTTACTAGGTCCCCGACAACAGTTTGTGTATGTCATTGTGACTATGTGAGACCAATGGAATATTTATTTAAAGACTTTATATCTTTTATATCCAAGTACAGGTGCATGTGTTCTATCTGGAGTTTTACATAACTTTGAAACTCTAAACAACACTTGAGGAGAAAGAAGTCCATACTGATGAAATCATCATACTTAAATGAAGGCCACTAAGGCAGTAATGATGACAGACTAATTGAGGAATCTTATATGAAGCTAAATATCTATACAAGAAAAAGAGGAAACGGTCAAGAAAAGTTGACAGATGTTTTACAGTATTTGTGACATCACAAAGGCTCATTGAGGATTAATAAAGCTATGGGTGTGTTTTGTTATAGTGCTGAATGTCATGATGATGTTATTGTGATAACTGGTCTGGTCTGGGCCTCTGTATTCTTTAGCTTGGCAGCTCTCTCTCAGAGTGAGTGGTCCCTCAGGAGAGACCTGGACAGTGAAACATACTCACAAATCAACTGGCCATCCAGGTATAAGAGTGGGAGTGTAACCCTTTAAATTTCCCCACATGACCCGCTAACTCCATTTTCCAAGTCCATGATGACAAATATACATTTGTAAATTTTCATCCCTTGACATTCTCCATATGCAGTCATTGTATAATTTCCAAACAGTTCCCTCATTGATCCCCCTCCTCTATACACTTTTTTTTTTAAATTCCACTGACCTTTGCCCCCTCACCAGAGACCAGCACCTAACAATGAACTTTGGCTTCATTCCTTTTCATTTTTTCACCTCAAAAACATATAAAAGGTGGAGCTTATTTGTGTGTCATGGAGCCACTGCTGGTTGAGAGGTTACTAGTAAATGGTTACTATTGCTTGTTAATGTTTTTATATTTATCAAAGGTTTGTAAATAAAGGAACTTTGCTTTCCAGCTGTTGAAGAACTTGACAATGTTTATCGTTTTCCCCTATTGGTGGTCCTTGTTCTTGATTTGTGGGGCAAAAATGTTTAATCTATCATCATCTATAATGATTTTGATGACACTTTCTCTCAGGATGATAGTATGTCATGTTCTTGAATGTGAGTTCCTCTCTTTCCTCCCTTCATGAAGAATACGGGTAAGAGAGAAAGAGACTATCTCGGGAAGAGGTTCTGATTCAGGGCCAGATGCATCCTCTGTCAGACATAATCCAACAGTTGCCCCTCCATATTTAGCTCCACGACCTCAATCTGCAAACCAACCACGAACACAAAGCTCCGAACCCCCAGTCCAACAATCACATCAGGGAGTGGAGACTCGTCAACAAAGGGTGCATAGTGTGGAGCGGCCACGATTTCAGCGCACACACAGTATGGATTCACCTGCCTTGCATCACATAACTTCAAGTGAAATTGTTAATCATCAGCGTGCCCAAAGTGCAGAGCCCCCAAACTATGAACAGAGTCCTGGTATACACCCTAGCACCATAAGTCAACAGCCTGGATTTATGAAAATCAAGCAATTTCTACCAAGGCAAGATAGTCAAGATGTTCAAGAACCATCACAAATGCACAGACCTTCCCAACAACCACACCCAGCTTACAAATGTCTCCAGCAGCCATCACCTGGTCCAAGAGATGCCCCACCACATGGACACAAGTTTCGGGCTATCCTTCAACCAGTACCTTTGGATCGGGATACTTTACAAAGAGCTCAAGCACATGCATTTACTCAGAAACCTCTACATGAACATGAACACACCTTGCATACACGTCCGTCACATGGCCATTATGGTCACAGCCAACCTCTGCAGTATGGTTCAGTCCAGGCACTATCTCCAGCATATGGACAAATTGTTCACTCAGCTCCTTCCTATACACCTTCAAATGCTCATGCAGCTCACCCTGTTCCTGGACCTTCACTTGGTAAGTTTGAGATGATGGACCCCAAAGGACACTTGGCCGCACCTGGTTCAACATCTGCTGACAAAGAGGGTGAAAAGACTAGACAGAGGGCTAGTGCGGATCACATTCAGACCATTCAAAGAAAAGGTCGATCAACGTCCAGAAAGGATCCAGCCTCAGAAGGGTCACTTAGGAGCAGAAAGGCTGTGCTACCCTCAGAGATCCGCCGCAGGCAAAAGAGTGTGGATGAACCCATGCGTGGACAAACTGATGAAGGTTCGGAAATTTGGAGAATCAGAAGGATCAGCCAGTCAGAGGAAACAGAGGGGAAAAGTGGAAGAAAGTTGCACCAGTTGAAAGAAAGGGAAGGGCCTAATGGAAGAGGAATTGCTCAGATGGAGGAGGGAACAATAACAGGAAAAAAGGTAATATGTCTAATAAATGACAAAGAACAGCATGATGACCGAAGAACCAGTCGATCTGAAGAAAGACCGGTAGATAATGGCACAAAGAATAGTTGGACATGTGAAGATGTGGTACGTGGTATAAGGAAGATTGAACAAAGAGAAGAAAACAATCATGGGGCTGAAATTAAAAAAGAGGAATGTCAAGATAATTGGAGCACTAACCAGTTTGAGTGGATGGAACAAAGAGGTGTCAGCAAGGTTGACGGATTCAAGGAAAGAGAATGGGAAGTTGTTCGAAGACAAAGCCAAACTGTACAGTCGGTTGAACCACTGGTACAGGGTGATAAGAAAACCAGTCAAAAGGTAGAGGAACAGCAAGAAGGCCAAAGTTTGCTGCAAAAGGAATTGTCAGAAGGACGTGGTAGAAGACGACGGATCAATCTGTCAGAGAGTGAAGAAGGGCATGTCAGACGAAGAAGGATAAGCCAATCAGAAGATGATTGGGAGGGACGTAGGGTACGTAAAATTGGCCAGTTGGATGAATGGGAGGTGGAAGAAGTGCATCGAATGGGCCAGCCAGATGATAAATTTGAAAGACATGAGAAAGGAAAGCAGAGGTTAAACACACACCTACCTGAGGAAATGGACACTGCTCCCACACAGCTAACCAATGAGCAGCATTTTCCACACCATAAGGTGGGGGATGTTGGAGGGTACTTGCAGAAAGGTTCCTCACTCCCACAAGCTCAACACCGAGTGAGTCAGGATGCAGGTGACCTGAGACCAAAGGTGCGAATCCGTTCCATGTCAGATTTTGGAGTAACTCAACGGTCTGCTGCATTGAGAATTCTGGAGTGTGCTGCCAGTCGAGAGTCTGCAATGGTGATGGATACGGGGTTTCATACTAGAGAGCAGAGTAGTGTTGCCAATGGTGAAAGGGGAACCTTGGACACAAGAGTCTCTGTGGCAAAGCTGAGACATTCCTACTTGGAGAATGCTTCTGGACGCAGGCCAGAGCTGTATGTGAACTGGCATGTCCAGCATGATAATTAAAGTTTTAACAAAGATTATGATTAAACCCACTAACCTCTAAGTAATAATCCCTACTTTTGGATATAAAATTGTTTTTTAATCATAAGCAAGCATGTCTTTGTTGCTGTTTAATCAGAGGTTTAATCTAATTGCTGAGACTTTGCCATTCAGCGTCTAAGCAACTTAGTGTGAATAGTGCAGTGTTGGCATTGACTAATAGCTTCAGTGATGACTTCCTATTTAAATTACTTAATCTAAACTTAATTTAAATCTATTTTAGCATCTTCTCTAACTGTATGAACATCAGGAAAAGATTTTGTAGATTGCCAGGTGTGCAAACTGTTTAATCTTAACCTTGCATTGGTATTGTGCAAATAAATTTGACTTCATCAAATGCATGATTATTATTGTGAATAACATTTATTGTGAGATTTGGAAATGTATCAATTTATTTGTTGATGTATTGCTGAGAATGAGAATTATCTTGTATGCACAAAAAAAAAAAAGTCTTAGGGATTTTTGTCCGCAAATGTTGCTTTAGAGGCTCCATACTAAACTAATTTAAAAAAAAATTGCCTTTTGTTAATACAATCTTTCCTGTCTAACAAAGGGAGTCTAAAGGAGAACAGGTTCCCACAGAGAGTGATCCTGTTGCCAGCGGTGACCGCGATAGAGGAGCACGTCGACTCAGACTTTACATTTCTCCTGGTGATGACAGGAAGTCATCTGAGAGGTTTAGAACCCAGCCAATTACATCAGCTGAAAGGCTGGAATCTGATAGGTACAGTGAAATAGGAAGAGGGGGCTTACACTGAAACTACCATTTTCTATCATTAGTGGTAAATTGTCTGTAGTAGAGTATTCTGCAGACTTTTAATAAATATACTTCTGAATTTGGTTATGAACACATTTTTAGAAATCTGCATTAGGTCTTGTTAATTTTTCATTTCTTTAGTCATCATACTACAACAACTGAATACTCAAGGTCAAATATTTTTGTTCTATTTGTACTTTTATTTTTAGGTCCCGTATTAGTCCAGAGCTTCATCATGCAGAATGTGAGTCAAAATTTAAGCAATATCAAATAAACTATCCTCAGCTGTGATTTGGTCATAGTCATGCTTTTGACACTACAGGTCTATAAACAAAGTTAAAATTGAGAAACTCATGCACTTTTTTTTTTTTTTTTTTGTCCAGTGGATGAAGAAAAAATGGATGAACGAGCTAAAATGAGTGTGGCAGCCAAGAGGTCTCTTTTCAGGGTATCAAATCTCTGAAGCATACACAACTTATATATATATATATATATGTCTATAGAGAGAGAGAGAGAGAGAGATATCACATGACCCTAATGTTTACAGAACATATCTGAATCTATATAGCATAAAAGAGTCAATAAATGTAGTTAGTTAATGTAGTTAATGCTACAATTTTTTACCTCTCCTGGTTCTCTCTTGCAGGAGCTGGAGAAGACTTCAGATGGAGGTGTCCCCAAACCTCGATCACGCAATGCTGCGATTGAGCGAAGACTTAGACGAGTGCAGGATCGGTCACGGACACAGCCAGTCACGTCACAGGAAGTTGTCATTGCTTCTACGTAAGTCATTATCATATATACTTTTTGACATTTAAAGGATCTACTTTCATATCACTAAATCACTTCCCTGCAATGTTTCAAATAGTTTGGCAAGAAGTGACAAATTCTGTTGACTTTGTTGTCATCTTTCCTGTGGAACACAAAAAAGAATTCTGAAGAAGGAAGAATTATCAACAAATAACAGCTTGGATTTCGTGTTGTATTTGTAAAACTCAATAAAACCAGTACAACACTACTTTTAGTGTTTTTATGTCATGCTTGGAACTTGTGGTCGAGACTTTTTATTTTGGGTGAATTATTCCTTTAAAAAGAATAATTCATTCAATAAACTCATCATTGACTACTCACATTCCCATAATCAGTTGTTTGATGCTGAATTACTTTAAAACTGTACTTTGACCCTGATGAATCTATGATTTGTTCTACACCCCAACTGATTCTTGTTCACTTCACTCTACATTCTTTTTGTTAGTTCCCCCACTCCCCCTTCCCAAGTCATCACTATTCAAACCACTGCTCCCAGAATCCCCAGTACCTCTGTTGTCAGCACTTCCATGACTAGTTTCAGGTATCATTTGAATGCTTCATTTTATTTTGTATGCGCTTTTGTCTTTAGCTGCATGCTGTTTCATTGCATGACTTAGACATATGTTTTTTGACAGCATGATTACATATTAATAAAGAATTCAGACCATACTTAGAAAAAAGAGACCAATTACTCAGTTCATTCATTGACTGGTGCATTGGATTAATCCATTCTCAATGTTGCACATCTCAGTGGGAATGTTCATGTGCCAGTGCACCATCTGCTGGTGGATTTGTCCTCCATGCACTGTTGTAAATTGTTGTTGGAAGTGTGAAAAGAGAATGTCTGGCATGCAATTATGAGGTTATGCATTTCCTGTATTTTGAAATGTGACCAAGTGTCTGTGTGTATTGAAAAGTAAGAGTATGAGCATGTGTAGGAGATGTGTATTAGCATGTGCTGATGTTTTGGGTGTCTACATCAGCACGTGGCCACCCAGATTAGCAGTAATTGTAAGGTGCTAAGTAGCAAAACACATTTGACATTCTCTCCGTGCTTTGAAATGTCAGAGGTGTCACCCGTCTGTCAACAACTTTACAAGAGTGACAGAGGGTGAGAGATTAACTTAAACTAGAAAGGCAAGAGAGAGCAAATCATTTTTTTTCTTCACTTTTTTATTTTCAATGAAATTAAATTAAGTACAAGAGCACAACACCAATGCATGTGAGTCCTGTGTCTGGACATGAACTGGAACATTGGCCAGGCATTGAGTTGAACTCAGTTTTTTGAAACTTACACAATTTGATTGAAACAACCGAGCCTCACTGATTCATTCTACTAATAACACAGTAGCCATCTCACGGTATAAGTTATTGATAGTAACTGTACAATTACGTAGTTATTGTACACTTCTAAATATCTCATGAATCCATTTCTGTGAAACTTTTGTTGTTGTTATTCCATGTTTGTGTGCTTTTTAGCTAAATTATACTGTACTCTAATGTCCCATTGCCAAATAGTATTCTTGTTTTCTGACAAGATTTAGTCAGGTTAATGCTTAAAAAAATAAATATATAAGTATATCTAACATGTCACGATCTTTTTTACAGCTATGTAGTATAATTAGTTGTTTTTTGTTGGTTTTAAAAGTATAAGATATCACATTCCTTTAACATTCCCCAGCATTGTCATTCATTGATACAAAATGTTAGTCATGGCCTAATGGTTAGAGATTCGGACTTGTAATCCAAAGGCTGCGAGTTTGAGTCTCGGGCCTGCAGGAATTGTAGGTGGGGGGAATGAATGTACAGTGCTCTCTCCACCCTCAATACCACAACTGAGGTGCCCTTGAGCAACGCACTGAACCCCCAACTGCTCCCTGGGCGCTGCAGCATAAATGGCTGCCACTGCTCTGGGTGTGTGTGTGTTCACTGTTGTGTGTGTGTACTTTGGATGGGTTAAATGCAGAGCACGTGTTCCGAGTATGGGTCACCATACTTGGCTGTATGTCTCTTCACTTTAATTGGCTGACTGTATAAAATGTGTCATATTGCTCTCACAGGTCTGATAAGGTCTGACAAATGAACAAACTGGATTACTTACTGGGATACTTATCATAATTGTTAAAGATGTGTTTAGTGTTGTTTTGTTAGCAGCTGGACTGGTCACGGTCACTCTGTGTTCAGCACTTTATTATAGCATAACAACTTTGTAATTCTCCTCCAGTCTGCAGGCATCATCAGCAAATGGATCGACCCACCATGAGCAGGAGAAAGAAGATGTTTCAAAGGAGGCGGTTCTGGGAGAAGAGGACTTGGGGCCTGAGGAGCCAGACTTATCAACACTAAGCCTTTCTGAGAAGATGGCATTATTCACTCGCTTGTCACAACCCGCTGACCAATCAGCAAATGGACCCCGTTCTGACACACGCCAGCGTAGAGCCAACGCCCGCTTTCAGACTCAACCTATCACCCAGGGCGAGGTTGATCAGGTGAGACCTTCCTCTTTTTACCTGTGTGCTTGTTCACATATAAGATGATTCATTGTGTTTTCTATATTTAGAGAAGACCTTTCATTTCATTACATTTCAGTTTGGTCCCACTCGTGGCCTAGAATACGTGCTGTTCACCTTTAGATAGACATTGTTGAAAAGAGAGATCATTTAGCCGTTGTAGTTGACTCCAGAGACATTGTGCCATTCACAGGAGCTTACAAAAGACATAGATCCATCCAGTCTCACAGATCAACCCGCTGTGACTAATGATTCTGTTGGCCTCCCTCAGAGTGAGCAAGTAAGACACTCTTGACTGAGGCTTTTGATTGGCTGGTCAGTGAGATCTTTGCCTTGGCAGCAGCTGCTGATTTGTTAATTGTAGGTGTCCCAACAACAACTACTGCACAGTTGCATTATAACTGCTTTGGTTTTACGTTTTCATTACTTGACCTGTTTAATTTCTTATCCATGTAACTGCATTACAGTGTGGTAAATTATTAAAGGGAAAGTTCACCCTGAAATTAAAATGGCCTTTTAATCATGTTTTTCCAAACTTTTTTTTTTCAGTGAACAGGATGTTTGGCAGAATGTTCATGCTGATTTATCTTTGTACAGTAAAACTATATGGAAAACAGGCTGTAAGACTTCTAAATGTTGTCTTTTCCTCACACTAAACTATATACTGTAGCTTCATATGATTTGTAATACAGAATAGTAAATTATAGAATTATGTTATTAATGAAATAAAAGGCCCCTAACACTAACCCTAAACCCTCTTTAAGTACACTTTCAAGACTATTTTTCTTTACACAATTAAACCTTTATATATATATATATATATATATATATATATATATATATATATATATATATATATATATATATATATATATATATATATATATATATATATATATATATATATATATATATATATATATATATATATATATATATATATATATATATAATGCATTGATACACTTTAACCATATAACGAAGACAATATAATTATGAAATTGCATATAAAGATGTGCTAAATACCATAGGCGGAGGGTGAACCGACTCCAGGGTTAGGCAAAAAGCAGCCAAATGTATTAAACCTCATAAACCCGTCTTTTTAGGCAAGAACCAGACATGGGTGCCATGTAGGCTAAAATTAGTATTTAACATGATTACAATTTAATAAATTTAATTAAATAATAATTAATTAATTAAATAATAATTAGTAATTAATTAATAAACTGATAATTATATAACGTTTGCTTTCAACGGTTATTAATACAGTGAACATAGAAAGTGACATTATCACTAACATCTCTTACAATGTACATACATCTGCGCTTTGTTGTTTATGATGAGAGAATTCAGTCAGCGAATGCTCGTGCACTCAACGAAACTCATGAATTTGAATGTTTACTCATCTGAAAAACTCTGACAGGCCATTTTATTGCTAAACTTAACAGAATTGTGTGTGAATGGTTAAAATGCACAACACTTTAAAAACGCCTAAAATGAAATTTGGTGCAATATTACCAGTTCTAAATTTAATGCCGCAATCGACGCTGTCTATTCGTATTCACTTTTTTAGCAACAGAAGTAATAGATTTAATTTGTTTTTTTGCAGGGGCATTTTTGTCCAATTTAGTGGCTACGCTATGCTCCACCTATGCTGAATACATACGCAAGTGGGTCAGAAATGTTCTTAAGTTCAACTAAATACAGCTGAACAGTCTGAAAACTTTATATTCAGTTCACACTAGAATATGTTATTGTAAAGCATATTATTTTAATAATAAGTACCCTTTTTAAAACTATGCTAAAATATACTTCATTTATCACAAGGAACAAGTCACATGAGTAACTCCTATGGTGCTTTTTGAAGCTGAACAGCCCCATTTACTTAGACTGATGGGGTTAAAAGCAGCCAGGGCATTCTGCACAATAACTCCTTTTATATTCCTCAGAAAAAAAGATGATTTTTAGAGGATTGGTAAGAAATTATGACCAAGCATAATTGCTTTGGTGAACTATTCCTTTAAATTGGCAAATATGTGCTTGCTTTTGCGAGAAAATCTGCTTATGGACAGTTTTTTTTAAGAAAGTGGGATTAGAATTGTGTTTTCAATAGACCTTGATTTGGATGATTAGTGGTGTTAAAAAATAAAAATAAAAATCAGGTTTGTTGCATGTTCGAGACGTTAACTGATGAGGTTGTTTGGAATGCAAAACACATCTGATCTCTGCAAGCTGCCTTTGAATCATGTCCTGCATATGACCTCTTACCTCTTTGTGCTCTGTAAATGTGAACGCCATCTGAAAATATAATTATTCTCTCTTTCTCTCCAGCTGCAAAATGGAAGCAAGAAGTTGGAGCCTCTCTCTGCATCACTGGTCCGCTCTGTTACCGCGGTCACCGCCCAGACCTCTGTTGCCACGGTGACAAGTGCTTCCCCATCAATGACCACAGATGTTCCCGTGGGGATCTCCATGGCTCTGCCCACCACTCAGGCCTCACCCAATCAGGTGATCTCTGCTCAATTTCCAGCCTATGAGAGAGGAGTTCAATACTTCAGTCTTTCAGAGAGTGGGGAAAAATGCACACCTGATGTTCAGTCCCCACCCCCCACAGAGCAGCCTGGCCAATCTGTGTACAGTAAGGATGTGGGCGATGAGAGTGGGCAGAGGGGAAGACTAGGGTATTTAGGCAGAGAGGAGAGGAACACAGAGCTCCCCAGTGTGACTTCCCTTCCGCACACACATGCACTCAGACACACACCCCCTCACGGCAGGGGAGACACAGAGCTGAGTGGCCAACGGGAGAGGGAAAAAGAGAGTACACCCGTCTCACAGGGAGGCTACCTCTCGCCAGACTTACACCAGACGGCAAGAGGAAGCGGTACCAGAACCATCGTCTCAGGTAAGGATAGATGGAACGAAAAAGAAATGGTTTAGATGGTGTGCAAACCAGTCAACTGTCTATTGTCTCTGATCACAAAATCACACACACACACACATGCTGCACGTCTGCACTGATTAGGTTAACCGGGTTAACCGGCCAACAGCCTACATGCTGCTCGAGTCGAATGTGATCAGCATAATTTATCATACATCTAGTGTACTGTTCTCTTTGTCTGTCATGTAAAACTAATGATACCGAAATGAATCGGGCTGAAGTGGCATCGTGGCTTTTGTTTGCGCTCCCCGCCAAAGCTGTTATTATCTATTTGCTTGGAAGCACTAGGCATGTGTGTGAATTATTTCATAGTAAAGAGGGAAATGAGTGAAAGGCAGGAGCAGTAAGATGGCTGGAAGTGTGTCTCAGTGCACACTGATACAGACATGCTGTCACTCTAAAGGAAAAAACACAGCGGGTTATTAGGTTCACATCTGCCACATGTTAAAGGACAGCCATGATAGCAGAATGCGACAGTGGCTTTCACACTGTAAAGGGTGTTTCTGACGTGCATTCTGTGCATGTGTGTGTTTAGTGTGTCAGTGGTGCTTTAGGCTGCTGTCTGTTCATTTGTCAGATATTGATTAAGGTCTGTGATAACCATGACTGTGTGTGTGTGTGTGTGTGTGTGTGTGTGTATCGAGTAGCCATGTCTACACACATATGTCTTATTAATAGCTGGATGGATTTAAGTAAATATTTGAATGGTATATTAGTGTTGAGCTGTTTTTTATAGCATCTGATTTAATTACTACTGACATAATGCCTCTGGTTATAGATTCAGTCTTGTGAATCCTGTCAATTTTGTAAGGTCCAGTTCATAATACCACCCCCCACCCCATACCCTAAAAATTTTCATGACTAATTCTCCTTTTTTTAAGATAATTTTCATTAGATATTGAAATTTGTAGTTTTTAACTGTATTAAAGGGTCAGATGATGCAATATAGTTTTTTTTCTGTTCTTTGGAGTGTTACAAGCTCTTGGTGCATAAAGAAGATCTGTAAAGTTGCAAAGTCTAAAGTCTCAAATCCAAAGAGATTCTTTATAAAATTTAAGAGTCAACCATGACCTCCTTAAATGGATCATTCAAACACACCCCCACATGTCTACGTCAAGATGTCAGAAGATTTGAATAATGCCGACCAAATGTTCATGCAAAGAAAGGTGTAACTTAATCGCTGTCACCATGTCGTCAAGACACTGTGTGTTTAGTTGTGAAAGGGAAACTACTTTGTTTAGTCTTCCAAAAGAGGACACAACTAGAAACCAGTGGTTAAGTTGTATTTACAACACTGTTCCAGAACAGTTAGTCCCAAATATTCAGATGTGTGCAGCACATTTTATGGAAGACGAGGACTTTTTCCTGTAAGAGTAGCCTACAATGCGGCCGTGGCACAAAGGCTGTTTCTATAAAGTTGGGTAGTTATAACTTCAGTACAGTCTGGTACTTCAGTACAGTCTGGTGCTTCTGACTCACAACCTGCAAGTATGTTTTCATATTTAAAGTATTTGGCATTGACAAATCAAACACTAGTTTTGAGCAGTGTAGAGTAGCGCTTGTTTGACGTTTCTCCGATCACAAATGCAGACATGGTTTTATGTTTACGTGGCGCAATACGCAACGTAACATGCCAAAAGACAGTATAAGTCATTATAATCAGTATTTATGTCCCCACTGGATGCAACAAATGCCTCATTTATAATGGGTTTTACTGATTTTGTTTCATTGCACCAGGATATGGCATCCCAGTATGGTAATTGGTGTAATGTTCCATCACATGCTTGAGATATTCGGCCAATCACAATGCACTGGATAACTGTCCAATCAGAGCACTCGCTTTTCAGAACGATGACATTTGTAAAAATCTACGTGTTTTAGAAGGGCTGGGCTTAGAAGAGAAACAATAATGTACATTATGTGTAAAATAATGTTTTTTTTTTACCTTAAACCACATAAACACATTACATTGCTAAAAATAACATTATTTTATGTTTTTGGTGTAATGTCAGGTGACCTCTTTTAAATTTTATTTAAATTTAAAAAATTATAAAAAATAATTCTGTCAAGGATGTTATGTTCAATTCATAATTTCACCTCTCACCATAAAAAACATTTTATTTTATTTTCATAATTCCCTTCTTTCAGTGTAAAACATTTACTGTATTAAAGTGCAGTGTACTTTATTCAAATCAGCATAAAATCAGCATAGTGTAAAAATAATGTATGCCATTGCATTTAAAGGAGTACAACATATACTACCATGATGTAAACAAAATACATTATAATTTTGAATTAAAAAAATGTTCGCATTATATGGTGATTTAGGGGATGTTCAGTTAAAATTCCCAAAAAGATTATCACAATACAAAAGTCCTAAAAATATGCTTAATCTTTCTTCATGCAACACATATTTTTCTTTTTGTGGAGAAACAGACATGTTCCAGACAGTTTTTGTGGGATTTACCTTTTAAGTCTCTCTGTATGTGTATTTGCTCTCAATGTGTTTCTCCAGATGTCTCTGATCCCAGCGTTCCCGTGACTACAGTGAGCACTTCTGCAGCCTCGTCCAAATGTTCTTCACAAATCTCTCACTCGGTCACTTATCTCCAGCAAACCCAGTCCTACACATCCCTGCAACCTCAACCAAAACCAGTGCAGCACCCTCAGATCTACACACCGACCCACGCCCGACCCCAAACACAACCCTATAGCCCGCCGACACTGCCACAAACACACCTCATTTCTGATTCTCAACCTCACATACACATTGACTCTCAGGCTCCAAGGCAAACCCAGCTGTACCCTGAACCCCTGCCACAGTCGCAACCCAAAGTCCTGCCACAGAAGCAGCCCAATCCACAATCCTTCCTTCCACCCCAGTCTCATGCCTACATTCACTCTCAACCCAAGATACCCCCTCAAACCAATCCAAAACCTCAGTGCTTCATTCTACCTCAAACACAGCCCCAAGAAGAGATCCTGGAGAAATACGGCCCATCTGGACCCATCATCTCCAAAGACCAAAAGCCAGAGATCCACGAAGATCCAGAGGCCATGACATCCATATCAATCAAAGAGAGGTGTGTGCTGGTTACTTAACTTTTATACAGAGGCATGCAGATGACATGCAAAAAATATAAATAATAATAATGGGGACAATTTATTAATTCGTTCCCTCAATTTACGAGATTGTGCACACATTTTAATAATTCGTTCCCTCATTTTAAGTAAAACATGCACTCATTATAATAATTCATGCCCTCATTCTAGATAAGTCGTGCACACAAAATAATTAGTTGTACTTACTGTCTGGGTACGCATTCGCAAATTGAGGGAACTAATTAATTGTGCGCACGATCTAGTAAACCGAGGAAACAAATGAATAAATTGTGCACACTATTTACTTAAAATGAGGCAACAAATTATTTAATCACGTGCACGATATTGTAAATCGAGGGAATGACTTAATCGTGCACGATCTAGTAAATTGAGGGAACTAATTAATCATGCACGATCTTGTAAATCGAGGGAACTAATTAATCATGTGCACGATCTAGTAAATCGAGGGAACTAATTAATTATGTGCACGATCTAGTAAATCGAGGGAACTAATTAATCATGTGCAAGATCTTGTAGATTGAGGAAATTAATTAGTAAATCGTGCCCACCATTTTTTTTTTCTTGCATGTCGTGTTTTACACAGTCTGTGAGTACAGAAAATAATCCCATTTATAGTAATTCACACAAAATATAGCATATTAGCATAAAATGGGTTGGATTCTGAAAGTATTAATCCCTATAATCTTTTTTTTTTGTAAACAAAGTAACATTATAATTTGTTATTGAAAATATATATTAAAAAAATGAAATAAAAAATATAAATAAATACACTTTTATAAATAAATTAGTTACATTTTTTCTTTTAAAGAAGACTCTTTTACTCATCAAGGCTGCATCTATTTTTAGCAAAAATACAGTCAAAACAATAACTTTGTGAAATTTTATAACACTTTAAAGTAGCTGGTTTCTATTTAAATATAGTTTAAAATATATTTTATTCCTGTGATGCAAAGCTGAATTTTCAGTCTTCAGTGTCACATAATCCTTCAAAAATCGAATATATTACAAGTCTAATATGATATGTTATATTTAATTCTAATATGCTGATTTACTGCTTTAAGAAGCATTTCTTCTTGTTGTTGAAAACATCTGTGCTGCTTAATATTTTTGTGTAAACTGATACTTTTTTTATGATACTTTTGAAAACTCAAAAAAAGAAAAATTTTAAATGTAGTAATAATAATATAATAGAAATCTTGAAACAGAACATTATACGGTAAATGTTTAAATCACACTCATGGCATATTGTGGTGTAAGAAACAATGGCACATACGTTGGCGTGTGCTGATGGCTTTAGATGTTGCAGGGTGACTGGAGCTGTTCTCTTTCTGTCTCATCTTATAAATGAAATTGGGTCACCTCTGCTCTCAGTGAGCGCTGATAATGCGCACAGCACTATTTTAGATCTCCCAGCCTTTCCCGCAGGACCGGAGGAAATGAGTACAGACGGAGAGATAGAGAGAACAAACCTTGACAAAATAGCATGAGAAAGCTGAATTGTGGAGAATTTTGCATGCTGTATTATTTGGTGGGATTTCCGAATGTACAACAAACAGCATCCCCCACATTATTTTCAGTTGTCATTTCTTTCATTTTATTTTAGAGTAGAGTTATCCATCTACAATTTAAATGTCTTCTGTTCCAAGTGGATTGAAATATTTGATATTTTTTTCTCAGGTTGGCAATGTTGAAGAAGAGTGGAGAGGAAGATTGGAAAAACAGGATCAATAAGAAACAGGAAGTTATACAGGAAGTGGTGTCTGTAAGCGAGAAAAGTTGTCAAATAATGGAGGAGCAAGGCTTTAATAAAAAGGTAAGAGCCTATAGACTAGCAAAATATATATAAAGCCAGCAATATATAAAAAGTACCCAGTCAAAAAAAAACAAACATAAAAATTCAAAATGTATCCACTTGTAATTGTACTTAAATATTTAAAAGCAAAATGTAAATGCCTTTCTCAGCTTTCTAAATGGATTTTTGACAAGAGACAGTAGAGATTCTTTAGTACTTTTGATGGCAATTTTTTAAATATTTTTTTTAAAGAAACCTTTCAAAAACACTATTTTCCCATTGTTTGGTTTTCTCTGTCACGTTTCCATTACTCTTCAGATTGTGCAAATTGAAATTGCGAATTGAAAATACGCCTAATGGAAACCACAATTATACAAACCAACTATACAAAAGTTTTTACTCTCACATGAGGTAGTTTTTCAATGCGAAAAAGGAATAATTAGCAAAACTACAATGGAAACAGGTTTTTTTTTTACTCTCATTTACAGGTCACATGGAGTATGTAAAAATACATATTATCATTCTTCAATGTACTATATAACCTCCATATATATATATATATATTATATTTTTTTTTGTAAAAGTATAACTATTCAGTTTTAGATTCTTTGTAAAGTGTAATTTCTCCAAAAAATGGAAAAAATGTCCAGGATTTGCTTTAAAAATGCGCACTTTGTGTTCCTCTGAAGAAAAAAAGTGCTAAAGGTAAGTAAATGATAGGAATTTTCATTTTTGGTGAAGATTCCCTAATCAAAACTGTGAATCTGATGTGTTATTCTAATTTGTGAAAAGTAACACATTCATTTACTCTCGTAGGCAAAGCTGTGAATTGACTGCCTAGACCTGAAACCTGTATTTTACTCAGTCTGAGTCATTTCACAGCATGGTGTAGTAAAATACATGGTATTCATCTTTTCAGACCCTGTGTAATTTTCAGTGTTCACTGAGGTTTATATAGTAACTTGTGCGTTCCTGAGTTATTGTGCTACTGTCAATTTAGCAAGTGCAAAGGATAAAGGAATGAAGTGTTTTCAGTTTATCCGAAGATAAAGGCCAGGTCTTGCACACCAAATAGTTTTCATGTAGCATTTTTCCAGTCTTAACTCTACAAGCGCATCTCCTGTGTGTTTAGGACGAGACCGTTATCAGCGAGTTCACGTCATCTGAGCAGTTCTGGTTAAGCGCCAACATCAGTGTCTGTCTTAGACAATTTTGGCTTTAGCTGCAAGATGATTGGCTGGCCTGCTTGTGCAAACTCAAGTTCAATTGGTCATTTCTTAAAGAAATGACACACTGTTTGCCTTGTATTCTAAATTAACATAATTTGGTTTATTAAAATATTTTACACATTTCAGTTGGTAACACTTTACAATAAGGTTTCATTTAACAACACTTCCACAGCATTTAAGAATTTTTGTTATTTTGACATTTACATGACATTCTTTATATTCAAAGTTGTTTCTGTAAACATTAGTTAATACACTGTAAACTAAAATGAGCAATCGATGAACAATTGTATTTTTATTAGTTAACATAAACCATATTAATGATGTCCTAGAACTACATTGCTCATTGTTATCTGCATTAACTAATGTTAACAAAAGCCTTATTTGGAAAGTACCACCTTTCTGTTTGTTTTCAGGTGACTGTAGTAAGTTAATACTTGCATTTCTTTAAAACTTAATGTTTAGGAACATGTTGTAATATTTCATTTAACATTATAGATGAAACCTTTGCTTTTCTAGATGGACCAGATCTGTGCTTCTCAACTGATGAGTCACAATCATCTTCTCAACTCAAAAACAAGTGACTGGTCTGTTCTGATATTACTATGGACAGCAGAGATGAATGCAAATTAGGATTAATAAAATGTAGCAAACCAAGAACATGAAAACTTTGATATACAAACCAAAATGTTCTGTTTATGTTATCAGCTTATACAGTATAATATCAATAATTTTGTGTATTATTGAGTCGGTCCGGCATATTAAAATATTGTTAGGTTAAAATTTTAGATTTTTGTACAATAGAAATAATTTGTACTGTAAGTCGCCACTTGATATCCACTGTACAATCTGTGTCCTGAAGCAAATCCAGTTGAGAACCACTGGTCCAGACTTTCCTTCTGGCCTTTTATCCCTATTCATTCCCTTTTATCGCTCATTCATTCCTCATAATCTGTGGATTATGTTTCTCTTCCATTCATATCTACACCTGTATTCAGTGTCTCTCATTCATTCCTTCATTCTTGTCTTCTATCTAATTCCTGTTTCGTCCTTCTCCTGACTGTAGGAGCCTGTCTTTTCCTCCACCTACTCTTCTCCTCCTCTCCCATCTACTCCAAAATGCCAGTTTGTAGAACATCAAGGCCAGGTAAGAGAGCGTGTGCATTTTGGAACCATTTCATTTCTAACATAACTCTGAATGTCCTCTTGGTTTGTCAATTTCATCTTTCATTAGGTTTTGTCAGATGAGATGAGAGTTGCTTTTTTTTCTTGTTGAATTGAATCTAGTTCATGATTATTCATGTGTGCATATTTATACATGTATGCCTTAGACTACACACACAATTATAATTTTGCTGTATCAAATGTTATGCAAGTAAATTACTTGCTGTATAAACTCTCAGAGGCTAAAAAAACAAGACATACCTCTGCTTTAATACACCGAGTAGAAATGGTCTTGTTTGATTTAGTTTATAAAAGACTCGTATTATTAGTTTACATAATTTATACTTCAGTTCACTGTGAATGACAGCAGAAACTTTTTTTTCTCTGATGGAAACATGAGGCAACAGGCAAATTTCTGTAGATTTACTCCAGGCAAACGCATTTATTAAACAAGAGTTGGCGGCATAAATCTAATTTAGATGGAAATGCAGAGCACTTTGTGTCAGGATTATTGCATTTTTGGTTTTTGCCGTTGACTGGCAGATTTAATACTGTATGTACAGCAGAGATTATAGTCATATTCAAATGTTACAAAACGAGTTTTTGACATGGTTTGTACAATTTGAGTTTTCTGATGACCTGCTTGTATGAATTATCTGTCCATTTTGTCCAAGTCATTGGACTATCCTCCTGTAAACATATCAGAATGATCTATAGCCATATCTGTTTTGTCTCATGTAATCAGAAACTTGAAGAGGAGGAGGGGCAGATGTCCATTGAAGAGAGGAAACAGATGATCTCGACGCGAGAGGAGGCGTGGCAGAGCACAGGGAAGGGCGTGGCCAATGACGCTGTCCAATACACTGTGGCTGCCAGGATGGTGAAAAAAGGTTAGAATGTGAAAACATACATGTCAGGGTAATTATCCTTAAAATGTTAAAGCTTTTGCTAAATGTTCATTAGTTTGAGGAAAAAATAACTGGACAAAACTGAGATTAAAATACTTTTTGTTTTTGCTTATTGGCTCCAAAACGAACTAAAATCAATTCCTCTAAAAATGCTCTTAAAATATTAACACTGAAATAAATTATGTATATTGAAGATTTTTATATTACAAAATGTAATCGAAATTTAATTAAACTTAGATTGAAATTACAAATTATCAATTAAAAGTTATATATCAAACATAAATATACAGAATAAATACTTCAAAGTACTGTCAAATACAAGATACAGTATCCCATTTTGGTGTCCACATCAAATAAAATTTATAAGTGATTTTATTTACCTAGAAAACATATTAAATGCATGTAAAGTGAATAATGTAACTTCAGTAAAAATGAAAGTCAAAATATGAATGAAGGAATGTCCCGTTGTAGAATAACGGTTAGATATATGAAACAACATACTTATTCTGACCTGTACTTATTAAAAAAAAAATGAGAAAAAGTGCTCATGCTAAATTTTATTATATTTTTAATTACTTTAATTTACTATAATTTTAATTATAGTGGCAATGAGTTTTATTTATAATTTATAAGTTCTATTTATAATTCCAGTTCATTATTGTTGGGGAGCTGCACTGTGATCTATAAATAGAGTATTTTAATATAATGGAATGATTCTTGTTCTAAATATGCCTGACAAGACTTTAAGGATATATAAACTTGTTATACTGAATAACATTTTAGTGGCTGTCTTCTGTAAATCAAGGTACAAATGTATGATTCATTATTTTTTACTGTGTGTGTCAGGTCTGGCAGCTTCCTCTGCAGTGATCAGCCCTATTCTGTCTCCAGTCTCTGCTAAACTGAAGAGCAGTGTGCCGGCTATCTCTAAACCACAGGAAGGTACATTAGACAAACATACTTCACGAAGATATCCCTCTTTAGAAAATTATAAAGTTTGAGAAAGTGTATATATATATAACTGGGGCAAAATGACCCGCTGTGCAGCAGAAATTGAGGCCAGAGCAGAAATTGAGTCTGATAAGAAGCTGGAAAAGCTGGAGATGTTTTTGGGGCGTTTGAACAGTAAAGGTGAGTTGATCGATGCAAAATCTGTTCACTTTCTTGATTTTTTTTTTTTTTTTTTTTTTTTTTTATGAGCCCGTTACAGAAGTGAAAGAAGAAATCATAATTACATCATCTGGTGTCAAAGTCTTTGAAAAATGAATCAGTTTTCATTTGCTGTCATGGTGAACTGATAATGGAGCTTTTAATTAAACCATAGTAACTCCATCTCAATCTCTTCTTCCCTCTCAGTATCAGGTTTGCAGGAGACGACTTTGACAGTGACAGAGAAAGCCGTGAAGGAAGTGATGCGACTGGATGATGAGATCTTTTCTAAATTTTACCGTCACATGACAGATATTCCCCGCAGCATGAGTAGCAGAATGCATCTGCATGAGGACTTTGATGCCATCTTTGGAAAACAAACTCCAACGTAAGATTTTGGGTTTCTGTAATATACATACAAATATTTAAATTATATTCATTTAATAAAAAAATCTGTTTATTTTTATATTAATATTTGTTTAAGTTAGGCATAGTGTAGCTTTTCTGTTGCATGAAGCTTTTGGAAAGAACCTTATAGACTACATGTGATATTCAGCAGTAATAATCAAAGTCATGGTCCAAATAATGCCTCTCTTTGACTCCCAGGTTGACATCGGTGATGGTGCAGCACAAGCGGGCCGTCCGTCCCTCCCGTAATGTCCAGGCCTCCAGGAACCCCTTAAAGATTCTCGCTGCAAGAGAAGACATCCAACAGGAGTACACTGAGGAGAGACTGAACGTGGGGCAGCTGGAGACCAAGAGAATTAAACAGGAGAAAAGTGAGTCGACAATTGAAATAAAGCTAAAAATAATATGCAAATATTAGATATTAAAATCCTACACAAAAATCAGAAATGTTGCCTTGATCGATAAGTGAAAAAGTTTAATTTGAAGAATTCAAATTGCTAAAACTAAAATTGAAATAAAATTAAAATAAAGCCAAATAAAAATAATTATGAATAAAAGTATATCTCAAAACTTAAACTAAAATGAAAATGAAAACTGTAAATATTCAAAATATTAAGTACTGTCATGTAAATAAATAGTACTAAAATAACATTGCTTCAGATTTTTTTTTTTATTGAGAACAACATATAAACAATGAAGGAAAAAAAAGAAAAGGGAAAAAGTACTAGTGATATATACCTGTAACTATTCAAAATAAATAAGTTAAAAGTAGTCTCAAAATAACGCTCTAATAGGTTTCTGCTTTGAAAATTTGTATTCAAAATAAGAAGATTAATCAAATATATTTAACTTTCTGTTGTAATAGTGTTTTTAACATGTGTTCTCCAGTGAGCAACAGCTGCAGTTTGTCGGACGCAGCTCTGGCTGGTTTGGCCAGTAAAGAGAGCTACAGCAGTGTGAGTCTGCGCAGTGTCAGCATCTCAGAGCAGATGACCAATAACAGCGCAGCTCCCTACAAAAAACTCATGCTCATGCAGGTCAAAGGTCAGTCTGTAATACTCTAACACTGTCTCCTTACCAGGCATGATGTGATAAAGTGATGCATGGAAAGTTATTTTCTGTCACATGAAGCTGGAAAGCCGTCCAAACATCGAATTTTTTCTGATAGGCTTCCAGTGAAGACAGAAGAATGACTTAAGTAGCATAATGCCTGGCTGAAATGCAGCATAATATTGCGATATTTTGCTGCAGCAGTATTTTTTTAGTCTGTGTGTTAAATGATATGTGTGTGAATGTTCTCCAGGTCGACGTCATGTCCAGACCAGACTAGTGGAGCCTAGAGTGTCCTCTCTGAACAGCGGTGACTGTTTTCTGCTGGTTACTCCTGAGCATTGTTTCGTTTGGACTGGAGAGTTTGCAAATGTCATTGAGAGAGCCAAGGTACGACCTGCTGATACTCTGACTTCTTGCGCACATTATTCTACATACGGCCATACAGCTTTGTGCTTAACTGCTGTATTGTTCTGTTTGACATCCAGGCATCAGAACTGGCCACTTTCATCCAGCTGAACCACGACCTTGGTTGTCGAGCAGCACAGGTAGAGACGATCGAAGAAATATTGAGCTCACAAAGCCCCGCAGCTGCAGAGTTCTGGAAGATTCTGGGAGGACCAGCCAACTACCAATGTATGTGACCTGAAATCAAAAAAAGATATTTATGTACTGTTATCTTAATTGAAATGTATAATATGTGTCCTTCTGTGTGTGTGTGTGTGTGTAATGGTTACAGCGGCCGGGTCTCCAGACGAGGATGAGAAGTTTGAAAGTGCCATTGTGGAGACGAACTGTATCTTCCGTCTTGTGGACGATAAACTGGTTCCAGATGATGATTTCTGGGGGAAAGTGCCTCATAGTTCACTTTTGGGCTCTAAAGAGGTCAGGAAATTTCACTTTCACTTCACTTTTTTTTAAATAACATTTTGTGACTTTTAGATATTGTGTTAATTATCTTCATGCATTATTTCTATATTAGCATTCTTTCTCTCGTTAGGTGGTAGTGTTTGATTTCGGTAGTGAAGTGTACGTGTGGCATGGTAAAGAGGTCACACTGGCTCAGAGGAAGGTGGCGTTTCAGCTGGCCAAGCATCTTTGGAACGGGATCTTTGATTATACCAACTGTGACATCAACCCTCTGGACCCCGGAGGACACAACACACTCATACCAAGGTGCTCACACACGTTTCAGGGGTTTACCTAAATTGATTATATTGAGTTTCATGCACACTAATTATCCACTTAACTTTGAAAACCTCAGTGTAAGGTTGTTTGTGTGGTAATGTTTTTAGGAGCGGTCAAGGTCGTCCAGACTGGGCCATATTTGGCAGACTGACCGAACATAATGAAACATGTCTTTTTAAAGAGAAGTTCCTGGACTGGAGAGATGCTTCTAGACTATCACCTAAAGATGTCATCGAACACCCTTTCCAGCAGAAGGTGGGTCACTGCGTGTGTCAATATCTGCTGAAAATCTGCAAAACGGAACGGGGAAAAATCCTTTGATTTATATTAGTATGGATGGGAATTGTGAGTAATGTAATGATTCCTATAATGATTACCCTTCATAATTGGTTCTGAACCAACACTATTTTTAAGTGGTTTTGAAAGTCTCTTCTGTTCACCAAAGCTGCATTTATTTATATAAAACGTTATACTGACTTCAAACTTTTGAACATTAGTGTGTCTAGGACAGAAAACTAAACTACAATATTAAACATACAAACACAATAATAATCACACTATACAACGATGTTAAAAAAAAATCAGTTGTCTTCAATTCATTGGGTTTCATGTATTATGTTGAAAAAGGAAGTTCTTGATTCTCAGCAAGGTTCTTTGGTGTTCTTCTGATCAGAGCACAACTTTTCTTTCCCATTTTTTCCATTTTCTTAACCGCTTTTCTTTCCATCTCAGGAGTCTCCGGGCACAGATTCTTGTCCTGAGTGCCAGGCGTACAGCGCCTCTCTGATGCTGCCGGTCCTGCTTTCACCCATCAGCACAGTTCTGGACGGTCAGAATGTGGGTCGAGGACACGGTCCGGTGGAGAACAGCTTGGACGACTGCATGCGCTCTCTGGAGATCAGCACCGTTTCGGTTGATGTCTGGCATATCCTGGAGTTTGACTACAGCCGACTGCCAAAGCAGAGCATCGGCCAGTTTCACGAGGGAGATGCTTATGTAGTGAAATGGAAGTACATGGTGAGCGCGGCAGGTTAGTAACGGCACTGGAGCAGCTGAACTTGCAGTACATTATGCAAAAAAATATAGATCTGTTTGTTTAGTGGAATAGGATGTTTTTGATTTAATTGCTGTTATTGTGTTCTACTGTGTTGTTTTGTATCATTTAAAATTTTAGTGTGCACAGTAAATAAAATACATTTTTATATAAAAAAAATGCCATTACACTTAGTTTGGACACTATTTTGAATTAAGTTATGCAGGAAATGGACTAAAGGGTAAAAATAAAAAGTATGCAATACACCCCCTTTGTATAGGCTGGTATAAAGATGTGTGTGTCCGTGTGCAGTGGGCAGCAGGCAGAAGCCAGATCAGGTGCGCAGTGCGGGTCCTGGCAGAGAGAAGTGCTGCTATTTCTTCTGGCAGGGCAGAAACTCAACTGTCAGTGAGAAAGGAACATCTGCACTCATGACTGTTGAACTGGATGAAGAGAGAGGAGCACAGGTAAGATGAGATACTGGACTAAACACACTTGACTGATTTCTGCTTCTCTCATTCACTCACTCATTCAGTTCTGTGACTCATATTCAGATGCAGGTCCAGCAGGGGAAGGAGCCGCCCTGTTTCCTGCAGTGTTTCAATGGGGGGATGATTGTGCATTCTGGGAAGAGAGAAGAAGAACAGGAGAACATTCAGAGTAGGAGTATAGCGTATTTGCAACACTCCTGTTTAGTTCTTTTTTTTTTGTATGTTAGGAATAATGATGGGTAGTAACTGCTCCATATAATCTGGATGATGTAATCAGATTCCAAAAAATAAGTATTGTAATTAGATTATATTACATTTTAAAATACTCATAATAAGACTTGTATTTGATTGACTGCGTATTATTCACAAAATTGCAGTAAATTATTCATAATATATTGCATTTCTAATGTTAAGTCACATGACATGCTGGTAAACAAATATTTATTAGTGTGCAAGTGTTTTTTTATGAAATACTGCATATTGTTCACAGTATGTGCATTTTTGTGCACACGGTTTACCTTACTAATTTTGCAGAAATGTGCAAATATAACCAGAGCACATAGTGTATTAGTGTATCCCACAATGCAATGTACTTGTCCTTCCATTGCCTTGTCACATGTGGACCAGAAGAAAAAAATATTTTATTTTTTACACCATATTGGATTAAAAATGCAAAAAAAGCCATATTTGCCATATACAGGTATAACTTGCATGTAATGTGCTTATGTGAGAATAATATTGTAACATAAAACATTTTCAGGCATTTGGTCATGTGTTCCAGTTTCAAGTACTTTATTAAAATAATGTACTCTGCAAGAAGCTGTATGCCAGCATATTCTTATTTGACTGTTTGTGCATTTTTGCCTGTTTCAGATGACTGGCGTCTGTACTGTGTGCGTGGTGAGTTGCCTGTAGAGGGCCATCTGCTGGAAGTGGCGTGTCACTGCAGCAGTCTGCGATCACGCACATCAATGGTCCTTCTGAACGTCAACAAAGCCCTCATCTATCTGTGGCACGGCTGTAAAACCCAAATACACACACGTCATGTCGCTCAAACCGCTGCAGAAAAGATCAAAGAACAGTGAGTCAATCATGCATTTTTTTAGTGCATAACTTAGTTTTTCTTCTTTTCAAATATATACTTGGATTAAGTTCAGAGCATACGCTGATGTTCAAAAGTTTGGGGTTCAGAAAGATGGGGAAAAATGCATTGTAAAAAGTTTATATGATTTAAAAATTTGACTCATTTGTGTTTAAGACGGCCACTGGAGGCGGGACTTCACAGCAGCTGTAATGTTACCATTCATGAATGTGAGGAAGGTGGAGAGCCTGTGGAATTCTGGGAAGCATTAGGCAGGAAGGACCGCAAGGCCTACGACTGCATGCTTCAAGGTACAACACACCGGTGGAGAGTGGAGATGCATAATTTTGCATACTTTTTGTGCACCTGTATGTTCCTTATTCCGAGATCTCTCTGAAAAGGGGAGGTCGTGGCCTAATGGTTAGAGATTTGGACTTGAAATCCTTGGCTGTTTGTCACTTCACTTTCATTTTCGAAAACAATGCACCATTAGCATACATTAGAAAAAAACTGTCACAAAATAATTATAACAAATACATAATAATGAGATTAAAAAGTTGTATTTAAGGCAGAAAGTCAAAATTATCTCCAATTGAATATTTTGTTTACTTTTTATCTCATAATTTAAATTTTTGTTGTTTTTTACTTTTTAATATCATAATTGTGAAATTTTTATTTATTTATTTTTTCTAACATCTAACATTTTTTCTGTTTATATGTCAATATTTCTCAGACCCTGGCAAGTTTAACTTCACACCGCGTCTGTTCCAGCTCAGTAGTTCTTCGGGTGAGTTTGTGGCGCAGGAGTTCTTAAACCCGTCCAGAGCTGCAGACCTTGTTTGCTCCCTGCCGTTCCTGCAGGAGGATCTGTACTCTGCCCCTCAGCCAGGTAAAAAGAAATGCCACATGAACTCTTTTCTCTCAGGCTGTAAACAACGAGTCATAAATAATTATGCATGTTTTTCTATCTCTCTCTGTCTATTTGTAGCTCTGTTCCTGGTTGATAACTATCATGAAGCTTACCTGTGGCAGGGCTGGTGGCCGCAGGATACTGAGAGTACCGGTTCTGCCCTCATCCGCTGGAACTCAGACAGGAAGTGCGCTATGAAAACTGTGCTGCAGTACTGCAGAGGTGATTGAAATCCAGTCATCCTTTCAGTCGTCCAGCAAATCAGAAACATGCATTTGAATCAACAACTATATGCGGCTTCACATACAGTTTATGTTCCACTTATGATGTGAATACAGATAAGTGATGCCTCTCTTTGCCTTGCAGAAAAGAATGAGAAGAAGCCTCAGAAGTCATATTTGATCCATGCTGGATTGGAGCCTCTGACCTTCACAAACATGTTCCCCGGCTGGGAGCACAGAGAGGACATTGCTGAAATCACAGAGAGGGTGAGACGCTGAACATGGGTTGTATTTCTGTCAGTGATTCAACCCAAATTTGAACGATGGAAAACTAATTTTCGATTTCGCCCAAAACCGTTTTGGAGGGCCACAATCATTGACTGAAACCGTGACTTTAATCAGTGCATTTAAAGGGATAGTTTACTCCAAAATAAAAATAGTTATCATTTACAATACTTATCATTTAAATTACTTTTTTTTTCTATTAATTTCTGATTCATAAAATATTTTAGAGCTTTGTTAGAAACTTGAAAAATAGATATTTTTTATACATATTTCAAAGGTTTTACTCTTTTAAAAAATTGAGTGTGTGTGTGTGTGTGTGCAGGAGGCAGAGGTGTGTAACCAGATCATTCTGGTTGAGGATGTCTTGGCCCGACTCTGTCAGAGCATTTTTCCTCTAGAAACACTGCAAACCCGTCCCCTTCCCCACGGCGTCGACCCCCTGAAACTGGAGATGTACCTGACTGACGAGGACTTTGAGGTAACGCCAAACACTACTATGAGACAGATCACCTGTGCATCTTGGGTTGTGAAAATCACATTTCTGAGTTGTTTTAAGATTTAGTTAGTAAAAAAAAAAAAATCTCCATTTTAAAAGTCTATTTTCTACTACCATACTGTATATTGAATTTTCTGTTCTTTTTTCTTTTAAATGTAAATTGACAAATAGAAATGACTGAGTAGGTTCCTTAGCCCGTGAATAGTTTCTTAAAGCATGATGTGGATAGATACTAAGAATGGATTGTTTTGCTGTTTTAGGCGGGGTTGTAGGGAATTCTAAATGTGGGTAAGTATCTCAGACAAGGACTGATGTCACGGGGAGAGATACAGTATGTTTCTATGACACTATTTCCTGACAGCCTCACTTTTATGCCTTGTTTTCCTCCCTGTTTCTCGCTCACTTTGGGCTTCTCTTGTCCAGATGAATCCTGGAGAACTCTTTGAACAAATCATGCATGCACAGTGTACACAAAGACGCAGATTTATTTTCACAAGCTTTTTTTTCCAGCAATACTTTACATGTTTCTGATAACATTTTACTGAACACACTGTGTTATAACTAGGCGTGACATGATAAGCATGTTATAAATCATAAATCTTCCACGTTAATGTTACACAGAGAGTGGTTTGCTGTGAAAGAGCAACCAAAGGTCACTCATTTTCAGTGAGATTTGGCCATTGAAGGAGAGTAAGACACCTGGACCAATGCACATTGGCAAACTGCCAACTGTGATAAAATTCATACACTTGTGCTTTGTCTGTATTTTTTCTTGAAATCTTTCTGTGGTCCTAATTTAGACAATCACAGTAAATGTGCACGTAAAAGTCCACCAGCGGTTGGCAAACCAGTGGTCCCGCCCTAAATTCAGACCATTGGTTGAATAGATTGTTCACTCTATGATTGGCTTGTTTAAAGTTGTCTCTGCACATTAAACTGTAATAAGTGAAAGATTTTTAACACAATGTACATCATTTCCAATCTAGATTTCTGCACAAGCAGCAGGAAGGGCATCCTGAGTAGCCCTGCCCACTGCCAATTCTGATTGGTCCAAAGTCTCTCTCCTCTTATCTGTAAATGTGAGTTATTTTTTTTTTATGATTTAAACAAAATGTGCCTAGCTAAGACACAGTGTTACTGTAAACCTTTTTTTTTATCCTTCCTTTTCTGCAAATGTAATATTCTGAAATCAGATTGTTTAAGTTTTTGCACATATACACTACCATTCAAAACAATGAAGTCAGCAAGTTTTTTTAAAGGACGTTAATTACTTATTCAGCAAGGATCTATTAAACTGATCAACAGTGACTGGAGCAATGATGTTGAAAATGAATCTTTGTATCTCAGTCATTTTTAAAATATATACATTTATATTCACATAAAAATCAGATATTTTAATATCTGTTTTGATATACCGTATTAAGTCGCACTATTTTTTCATAGTTTGGCTGGTCCTGCAACTTATTTATCAAATAAGTTGAGAACCAATTGCGGGTATGTATTTATTAAAGGGGCAATCCAAAGAATAAACAGTCCAGGCAGGGGTCGATATCCAGGAAATACAAACATAAACAAAACACGAAGACAAGGCAAGGCAAGGCAAGATGACGGACATGAATTAACATCAACATTAAACAAGGACTCCGTAACACAGACTCAGACAGACCGGGTATAAATACACAGAAGGATAATGAGGGAACAGGAGACAGGTGGGGAACAATCAATTACTCAACAAGGAGGAAGGTGACCAAATAAGGGAACAGGAAGTGATAAGGTGACAGACACCGTGAGAAAGGGGGACATCTAGTGGAAACCTAGGGACACAACCCAGACACTGTGACAGTACCCCCCCTCTACGGAGCGGCTCCCAGACGCTCCACGACAGACACAAAACAGAGACCAGGAGGGAGGCGGACAGGTGGAGGCTCAGGGGGAGGGACGGAGGGCCAGAAAAGAAAAACATGGGGAACAGACACTGGAAGTGTGAACACCAAACAGCGAGACCAGGAGGGAGGAGGACCGGAGGAGGTTCAGGGGGAGGGACGGAGGGCCAGACTGACAGAGAGAAACAGGGACAGGAGTGAACACAAGAACAAAAAACAACATGAAGGCCCCCAGGGCGGAGCAGAAGACCACCACGTCCTTGTGGTCGAGGCCAGAGTCCTCCAGGGCGGGGCAGAAGACCACCACAACCGTGTAGTAAGGGCGAGAGCCCACCAGGGCGGAGCAGAAGACCACCACGTCCTTGTGGTCGAAGCCAAAGTCCTCCAGGGCGGAGCAGAAGACCACCACAATCGTGTGGTCAGGGTGGAAGTCCCCCAGGGCGGAGCAGAAGACCACCACAGCCATGTGGTCAGCAGGAGAGCCCCCCAAGGCGGAGCAGACCTCCGTGCGGCCGGACCAACGGGACGACGAAACTCTAGTAATCCCCTGGTGTCTTTACTGGACTCCAGAAGATTGGTGCTGGCCTGACTCTGCTTGCGAAGATCATTGGTGACTGGCATTTGTTCATGAAGACCATCGGTGACTTGCACTTGTACATGAAGATCATTGGTGACTTGCCTTTGTTCATGAAGATCACCGGTGACTTGACTCAGTCCTAGAAGATCACCCGTGACTTGACTCAGTCCTTGAAGATCACCAGTGACTTGACTTGACTCTGAAAGGTCAACGGTGACCAGCCTTGTCTCTGGAGAGTCCATGGTACCTAGCCCTGGCTCTGGAAGATCATCGGTGACTAGCCCTGGCTCTGGAAGGTCATCGGTGACTAGCCCTGACTCTGGAAGGTCAGCGGTGACTAGCCCTGACTCTGGAAGGTCAGCGGTGACTAGCCCTGACTCTGGAAGGTCAGCGGTGACTAGCCCTGCCTCTGGAAGGTCAGCGGTGACTAGCCCTGCCTCTGGAAGGTCAGCGGTGACTAGCCCTGCCTCTGGAAGGTCAGCGGTGACTAGCCCTGCCTCTGGAAGGTCAGCGGTGACTAGCCCGGACTCTGGAAGGTCAGCGGTGACTAGCCCGGACTCTGGAAGGTCAGCGGTGACTAGCCCTGCCTCTGGAAGGTCAGCGGTGACTAGCCCTGCCTCTGGAAGGTCAGCGGTGACTAGCCCTGACTCTTGAGGGTCAACTGGAACCTGACTCGACTCTGGAGAGTTCGCTGGAACCTGACTCGACTCTGGAGAGTTCGCTGGAACCTGACTCGACTCCAGAGGATCAGCTGTGACTGTCATCCTGTGCAGCGGTGTTGGGCAAGCAGCCATCTTGGGCCATGACTCTGGACAGGTGGCCATCTGGTGCTGTGGCACTGGGCTGGCAGCCATCCTGTGCTGTGGGGCTGGATTGACGGCCATCTTGGCCTGTGGCGCTGGATTGGCGGCCATCTTGGGCCATGACTCTGGACAAGCGGCCATCTTGAACCTTGGCGCCGGGTTAGCGGCCATTTTGCGTTGTAGTGCTGGTCTGGCAGCCATCTGGTGCGGTGGCGCTGGACTGGCGGCCATCTTGTGCTGTGGTGCTGGGCTGGCGACCATCTTGGGCTGTGGCGCTGGCTCAGCAGCTGTGACGTGAACAGTCTTGGGAATCTCTAAGATCCTTGACAGTGTGGAAAAGTAATCCAAGAACGTTTTAGCGGCCATCTTGGGTGTTGGCGCTGAGCTGGCGGCCATCTTGCCTCGTGGCGCTGGACTGGTGATCGCCTTGTGTTGTGGTGCTGTGTTGGTGTCCATCCTGCCTCGTGGCGCTGGACTAGCGGCCATCATGGGCAGTGACGCCACCGTGGCGGACGTGCGCTTCCTCTCTCCTCTCCGTCCTCCATGGTGAGACGGTGGCTCTAATCCATCCCACACGAGCCCCGGGTCGAAGGGCAGTCCTGGTTGAGAGCGTTGCTGAGTATCCTCTCGACCTCTCCCTCCTCGGCGACCTCCTCTGGTTCCCCGGAAAACCACCAGGCGAGTTCCTTCAAATCCATTCCTCTCCCGCACTGTGGCTGGGGAGGAGACATAAGCCGACATACCGTTGGCTCTTGCAGTGACGGAGTCCTTCTGTCACGGTCGGTGTTACAGAACACACAGGAGAGAGAACCAATTGCGGGTATGTATTTATTAAAGGGGCAATCCAAAGAATAAACAGTCCAGGCAGGGGTCGATATCCAACAAGTCCAAACATAAACAAAACGGCAAGGCAAGGCAAGGCGACGGACATGAATTAACATCAACATTAAACAAGGACTCAGAGAGACCGGGTATAAATACACAGAAGGATAATGAGGGAACAGGAGACAGGTGGGGAACAATCAATTACTCAACAAGGAGGAAGGTGACCAAATAAGGGAACAGGAAGTGATAAGGTGACAGACACCGTGAGAAAGGGGGACATCTAGTGGAAACCCAGGGACACAAGCCAGACACTGTGACAACTTATATATGTTTTTTTCCTCGTCATGACGTATTTTTGGACTGATGCGACTTATACTTAGGTGCGACTTATGTCATAATATTACTTTTTATTATTTTCTTCTGTTTAATCGAATGAATGAAGCCTTGGTGAGCATAAACTTTTTTTAAAGGCATTTTGAAAACCTTGCCAACCCCAACATTTTGAAAGGCAGTGTATGTGTATTCTGTGTGATTCTCTCTTTTCACTCATTACACTATTTTCTGTGTTCTCAGAGAGTATTAGACATGAAGAGAGAAGAGTTTGACGCTCTACCTGGATGGAAGCAAGTGAACCTAAAAAAAGCCAAAGGACTCTTTTAAAAACCTGACTAAAGTCATCATGGTGAAAGAATTAACACGGTCCATTTCCTCCATTTTGACCTCTTTCGGTTAAATGAGGTGATTGTGCAATGAGAACAGGGTAAACGGTCAGGTCAAAGATGATGTCTGTGTGTGTCTCCTCGCCACATTCATGTACATGAAATCATTTCTCTCCTCTTCCCATTCAGTCTGACCTGTGGTGGGTTTTTGTTGTAATGTGTGTTTATGTTTGATAAGTCTGCTGAATAAATGAAAATTATATAAACTTTGTATCAAGCAAAGAAACGGCAGAAAATCCTGTGTGATCACTCTGAATGTTGTCATATGTCTTAGAATATTCCTTTTTGATTCAAGAGGAGTTTACATGCTGCGTCTGTATTTTTTGTGTGTTCTTCTCGTGTGAATGTCTGTTGGTTGTGTTGGTGCCGGTCTCTTTTTCTTGAGGTGTGAGAGACGTCAAGTTTGTTTGTATTTCGAACAGCATGGAATAGTGGGCGAGAGAAAGAAAATATATTAATTTAAATGTACAGTATAGTGCCTTGGTTTTGTGTACAGTTTCTATACCAAACACACTGGTCTACATTTCAGAGACTTTCTTTGTGATAAACAAAATAGTGAATAAAGAAAGCATATTAAAAGTCTCTCTTTTTTTGTCTAATTTTATGTTTAACTTTTTACTAATTCTTGGGACAAAAGAAGCTGCAGAAACTGAAAATATATTGGTCAACACAGAGATTTACAACAATATCGTCATGTCAGATATTCATTATACTGGAAATTAGAAATATATTCTATTAAGAAAGAATTGAGAGCATATGATTGTTTCAAACTGATTGAGAGACAAAAATATATATTCCATTTAATCATACATACTAAATCCAGCTATTTTGTCTTTCTTGCATTATGTCTTCAGCTGGCTCCTGGTGTCTTTACACAGACTGTTTAACTTGGTTCAGAGGTGACAGAAATGCATTTACACACCAATTACTAGTATAGTTTGATACTAGGGTCTGAGCTGGGTCAGAGCAGGCATAAGTTAGGTTTTTATGCAGGATTGCGAGTTTACTATGAATTTTGAGAAGACCGTCTTAAAGACCACTTTGTTGTTTTTGAAAAATGTTGTTTGTTTGTTTGTGTGTCTGAGTGAACGCTTTCAGTTTCGGTATAGACTACAGTTCGTGACAGAAGCCCAGAATGATGATGTCAATGCGGGTCACACTTGAAATGAAAAGTAAAAGTATTTTCCTCCTGGGCATCATCATTTCAGGACAAATGCTCAGGGACTACACAGCGAAGCTACATGTAAATGTGTTAAGGTAAGACTTTCTTGACTTTACAACTAAATACAAATCATTTCCCAGTAGCCTATATATATATTCTTAAACATCTCCATCGACAAAGAGACGCGAAAAAGTTCTTCATAACGTTTAACAGTGCATTAAAAAACGAATTTTTTAAACGAACATTTAGCCTTTATTTTACAATTTGCTCAACACAGATAAAAAGCGAAACTAAACTAAAAAGCACCAAGATAAAAATAAAAAAAACATTCAACCAGTACGTACTTTTCAATTCATGTTTCAAGTAACGTTTGTTGTCAACATAACTATAAAATCATTTTACATAATCCAGCGTTCTTGTACTGTATGTATTCCTTGATTTGACTAGTTCTTCACTCGTAAATATAATCTACTATTGTAAAATCATAACAGGATCGCAGTCAGTCTTTCAGACTCTATGTGCCATTGTTTACTGTATAACAATGCTAGCTGCAGCTATATTTAGTACGCTTTTACGTGACAGCTCTGGTAACTATGGTTACCATTCTCATTTTTTGTCAAGGAGGTAAGTATGAACAAATGATTGTGATTGTTTCCGAACTCATTGCTATATAGAGAACTTATTTTGGGAGTAAATGTCATTTCCAAGCTATGCTACCGATAAATACTGCTAAATTATAGAACGCAAAACATAAAATATATCTTGCCTTTTCACATAATTGACACTTACATTACATCTTGCCAATTTTCTTCAGGTTGAGCTGGTCATTTCAGATTGCAGGAGTGCACAGACATACTGAAGACCACAGATGGATGTCTCTGATAATGGTAACTTACAGTAACACATGAAACAGGCCAGTCAGATATGTTGGTTTTAATAAAGACCTTGAGCAGTGAACAAAAAAGTGCGTTACTTTACTGCGTGTTCAAAGAAAATGTTGCCTACATCTCTTCAGTAAAAGAACCAGAATACAAAAACATATACTTAGGTCTCCACTTAGTGGTAGTCTTAAAGAACTTAAAAGAAGACTTTACATGAGACAGCTTGATTTAAACAGCTTAAGCTAAAATATAATTTTTTATTTTTTCATCAAGATAAGGGCTGATTTGCATGTAAACTATGGCTATAAATTACCTTAGCGATCTGTCTTTTCTTTCCTTTTCCACAGAAGACAAAAGAGGAACTGTGGAGCCTCATGATGCTATTTCTAAAATCAGTATCACTGCCCAGAATGGAAGCATTATTTCGTCACCTGTGATAAAGAACTCAACAGTCACTGGAAATATTAACATTGCTCATAATTACTTCACAGGTGTGTGTGTGTGTGTGTGTGTGTGTAAGCATCTCTCTCTGTTGGGGGACGTAGAACAGCAAAACACAACTCTAATACAACTCATATATTTTTATACTTTTTAAAATATTTAGTTTTAACTTAAAGTTTATTGTTTCTGTTTTAGGACCTGAATCTGAAGTCACAGGTTTGTAAAAATCTACTTGAATTTACACTAGAATATGAAATTATTTGAGATTATGTGAAGTGGATAAAATTCACATTAGTACATCTGATAATGGTTTTGCAATGTTACTCCCATCGTTGTTAATTCCACATACATCTGAAAGAGAAACTTTGAATTTGTAATAAAAGTAGAGTACAAAATGTATTCTATGTACTGTTAAACTGAACAGAGATGACATCACTGAATTCAATGATGAACTGCCTTTAACTGTCATTTTGCATTATTGACACACTGTTTTCCTAATGAATGTTGTTCAGTTGCTTTGACGCAATGTATTTTGTTTAAAGTGCTATATAAATAAAGGTGACTTGACATGACTTGACTAGAAATAAACATGAAAAGAAATGGAACGTTACACTTTTAGTGATTTAGATTATTTTACAACTCAAGTGTTGTTTTTCATACTGTAGGGCCTGGAAATCAAATCGTAATTGTGTGTGTGTATATATATATATATATATATATATATATATATATATATATTTGTTTATACTGTTGGGTGAAATATTTGTGATCTAAAAATTGTAATGCTGTTTAAACACTTTTTTTAACAGATACAAGCACATTGATTACAGAATACAAGAAGTCTGTGCTGTCCGACTATGTCTACATTACAGAATACACCTCCCGTGCCGGTGAACAGGTGCTGCTTAATGACCGATACACTGACCCGCTGATTATTCAGAAACACAGAGGAAAGAAAGAGCAAGAGAACGAGATGCGCTCCAGAGGGGAAAGATTCTTCAGCACCAGAGAAACAAACCAAAACATCAGACTTGATCAGCTTTTCGGCCCAGAGAATGGCTCCAAAATAGTGACTGGAAAAGCTGTAATTCTCCAAGGTGATTCTGGAAGTGGGAAATCAATCACTGCACAAAAGATCATTCTGGATTGGGCCTCTGGAGAGCTCTACGCTGGACTCTTTGATGTAGTGTTTCATCTGAGATGCAAAGAGCTCAACGGGCTCTCTGGTGAGGTGAGCCTGCTGGATCTCCTGGACTGTAGTTTAGCTCCAAAAGAGATTGCTCAGATCTTAAAAGACATACCACAGAGGATCTTGTTCATCATTGATGGTTTTGATGAACTCATGCTTTCAGGAAACAAAGAGTTACTGCCTCCAAAACCAGATATCAAATCCCATTCACAGGCCATTGTTTGCTCTCTTCTGAAAGGACGTATGATGAGAGAGTCCTTCCTGTTGGTTACTACGAGATCCACCTCTGTAGACAAACTGGAGATTGTTCTGAAAAAGCCACAGTGCTTTGTGGAAATCATGGGATTTTCAGAAAAAGGAGTGAGTGAATACTTCCGAAAGTTCTTTGAGGATGAAGAGTTTTCAAGTCAAGTGTATGAGCAGGTGAAGATACACGAGATGCTCTACACCGCTTGCTTCGTCCCTGTCATCTGCTGGATCGTCTGCACAATATTCAAGAGAAAAGGGAAGGATGGTGTTGTTACTAGCGAGTTGACGACAACCACGTCCATATTTGTTGATATTGTGCTCACACTCTTGAAACATCACAGCAGTTTGAATCCGCATGACGAGCTCAACCTCCTCAAGAACCTGGGTCAGCTTGCAGAGAGTGGAACGCCAAAACGCCAAGTCCTTTTTTCCAGAAACAATCTTCCAAAGGCAATCTCAGATTTACCAAACATTCCCTTCCTGTGCAAATTTCACCAGCAAGAGAGAATTTATATAAAGGAGATGTTTGGGTTCTTGGACCTCAGCTTTCAGGAGTTCTTCACCGCTCTCTTCTACATGTTAACAGACAAGGCAGAGGTGAAAATAAAAGTCAGGGAGCTACTGGAATTAGCAGGCAATGGGAGGCACAATAAGCAACTCTTACCTGTAATCCGGTTCCTTTTTGGTCTCTCGAACAAGAAAGTGAGCCGTTTAATCCCAGGAGAACATACAAAGTCGACATCTACCGTTATTCGCACAGAGCTGGAGATATGGATCAGCAAAGTTATAGAGAAGAACATCATGGATACATATTACATGAGTGATTTCATTCTTCATTGTCTGTATGAGCTGCATGATAGGAACATACTGAAGAACGTCATGAAGCTGTGGGAACGCTCAGGCATTAACATCCACTGGTCTTTGAAAGGGGTCGACTCTCATGTCGTGATGTACTGTCTCCAGTATTCTTCACGCATTATAACTATGGAAGTCAAAAGTAATGCGAAAGATCTAAAGATGCTTCACCCTGTGCTTTGCAGGTGTACAAATTTAAGGTAAGTGTGCTTCAATTACATGCTCTTACAAGCAGGGCTCTGGTGATACCATTCAAATCCAATGGGATTTATTTAGTATTTCAAAGAGCGCCATCACAGTAGTGTCAAAAAAATGTTGTTACCATTATATCATCTTATATGCCATGTATACTCATTATTGTTCTCTTTATTATAGTATAAGAGGTTTTGTTTGCAACATGAAATGGATTTTGTCATTTATTTATTTGTAGGTTGGATTTTGATTCAATATCTGACGCTGATGTTAACCTCCTGACATCAGCCCTGGGGAGAAGAAAGAACGTGGGCTATTTGACGTAATGTTCTCTTGATTTCTATGCATTTTCTTTGCTTTATATACAGTATGTAAATGCAACAATGCCAAAGTTCTCTAAAAATGAGTTTAGACACTAAATGACCTTATCAAACCATAATCTGGTAACTAATTTAACTGCTGCAGTGTTGTTATAGATATTATGTTCTTTATATTTATGCATCCACCATAAATCCATGTTTTGACAATATGGTGAATCGACCTATGTTCTTGTGCTACATCATGATTAGTGAAGCAGTGTTGTGAATGCATTGCAGTATGGAGGATGGAGCCCTGTCAGATGAAAGTGTGCAGAAGATCCTGAAAACCCTCAGTGGACAAACATCAGTGGGTAACATTCGGCTGGTGATGAGGAACATCAGCAACACCAGTGTCGATTTAACCATGAACTTTCTTGTAAAAGAGATGACGGAAAGAAAGTTCAGGTAAACCAGACACAATGACAAACACAAACAGGCACCTGACAACACATGAACATTCAACATTTAAATGGATGTTAATATAGGCAAATTTGTACATGAATATTGGGAACATACTGTATGCGTATGTTTACATAAAGGAAAGCTTTATGTAGCACCTTTTAAAAAAGAGTTTACAGAGTGCTTTACAGAAGAGATATGAATGTTGCATTCACAGAAAAAAAAAACATACACATTATATTAAAGAGATAAAACAAAATCCAACAACGTAAATCATTGTCAGAAGGGGGGAGAATGTCACGCACATGCTACACTATTAAACATGATTCGAAGTTCTTGAACTGATCACTGGCTTTTAGTGATAGAGAGTCGAGATCTGGAGCAATAGATGTTCTCTGGGTGTCATTACTGATGACAAATACCTTTATCTCACTTTGAAAATGTATTTTAAATGCTGTAATTGATCACATTAAACAACCTTTGGCATGTTTTTGTATAAATATTCCATATACTGTAGGCTCTCAATTAATGTGAGGTGATTAAACTACATGCGTTGTAATTATTAAAGTGTATATTAATGCTTTAACAGTCTTAGATGGACAGGCATGCATACATACATACATACATACAATCTTTTTCTGTATGTAGGTTTTTTAGATTAAACTTGGTTTCGTTTGATTTCTCAGTGTATGTATTGCCAGTCAAGCAGAAAACATGGACAAGAGTCTTTGCTCAGAGTTCACTATTGCAAGAAAAAACGATTCCTTCAAGTAAGTGAACTCTTATTTCATATTCATTCATGAGTTCATTCTCAGTTAATATTTCTTGAATTTATTCACAGAAAATGCAACATTGTATAACTTAAGCTCTTGAAGATACATTTGTTCATATAAAATAATTAATAACTGCTTTTCCTTATTTCAGGTTCACTGTTGGGCACTCAAACGGGCATCAGGGTGAAATCTCAGGAGAACCTGGTCTTTGTTTTTATCAGGGTTTTTCAAAAATATCCTTTGGTCTTTGTCCTTTCTCTGCAATACCCATGACTGACTTACTCAAGACATCTCAAAACCTCAGGAGCTTCTCAGACATGTAGGTCAATTCTGCTAATTTCCCCATATTGTTTTATTATTATTATTTGCTAACATTTGTGCATTTGTTCCCAGGAAAAACACTGAGTTTGATGTGAATGTGGATGCACTGCTGTCTTTCCTAAGTCATGTTCCTGGTTTAACTGAGGTGGACATACAAGCTGAATACCTCACAGATATTTGGACTTCTAAGATTCTGTCCTACCTTCAAGTCAATCCAAAGATTTCTCACGTAAAGTAAGAGAAAACAATGTTTGCATATTAAGATTTAATCTCTCAATAAATTACACTTATGCATTTAGCAGATGCTTTTATCCAAAGAGACTTAGAGTGCATTCAGCTATACATTTGTGTGTATGTGTGTTCCCTGGGAACTGAACCCACAAAATTTTGCGCTGCTTAAGCAATGCTCTACCACTGAGCCACAGGAACTTAAATGTACAGCTGATTTACATTTTAATTTCTTTGGCTGTAAATTTACTATTTAAATTAAGTTCACTAATTCAGACTAATTTGTTTTGTAACACATTTTTGACCTTTTAGGTTTCATTTGAGCAATCTCATGATTAGTGATGAGGAAAGGGTTTGTTCAACATTTTCGGTCTCTAGAAAGCCATTTGAAGAGTAAGTCATTGTGTCTTTTTCTTTGACTTAATTTGTCGGTGGTTGTGTTAACTTACTGTTGGTAAAATCTATTGCAGGTTCAAGATGCACGACAGTGAAGAGAAAAATCCATCATTGATTCTTGCAATGGACAGATGGGCTTATGATATAGCGTTAGAACTCATGCATAAAATATCCTATGATCTTTAAATTATTTATTTATTTTTTATTTTATTTATTTTTATTATTTATAAATTCAAGAAGAAATGTAAATTCATAACCATTTTAAATCCTAATGTGTGTAGATTTACTGTATGAATATGAATGTTTCCAGATCTGGTAGCAGTGGAGAGTTGGTACATCCACATCGACTGGACAAACCGGCACTGGTGAAGCTCATTCTCAGTTTCCCTCCTCTTAAAGGATCGAGTGCCAGTTGGGAGGTTCTTTTCAAAAGGCTTTACCAACTCATTCAGTTGACAGAACAGTGAGTTTAATGAATTAAACTGACTTCAGTTATAGTATTGTTTCAAAGTTAAAACTTGAAAATTCTGAATTTCCTTTATAACATTAAGTCATAATTTCCAATATGAGCATCGATATTAGTTTACTTCAAACAGGGTGATGAATACAAGAATGCATGATTTGGTCCAGTGGCCAGGGGAGAATCGAATAATTCTTCTAATACAAGGATTCTTTTCGCTAGATGCCCAGAGTTGGATGAGCATATGGATTCTCTGCTGCTATTCCTTCACTCTGTTCCTGGTCTGAAGGAAGTAAAAGTTTGGCTAAACAACCTGATTGAGAGCTGGGCGGCTGGTCTGTTCACCCTCTTCCTGTCTTGTTCTAGCTTACTTCACTTGCAGTAAGAATAACCTGATGTGTACAAAATGTTCAAAGATGTACAATGATGCAAATACAATTTTATATTAATATGGTGGACATTCAGTACCATGGTATATATCATGGTATCATGTTACCATCTGATGCCATGGTACTGCCGCAATGCATTTGTATGGAAATTGATGTATATGCTTTCTTTACTAAAAACTAAACTATATAAATTCTCTTTTGGTAGATTGAATACCAGTATGTCTATTGTTAGTGATGTGGAGAGTCTGGGTATAATGAGAGATGATGGAGTGAGGTAAGATAGTACCGCCGCTCCCCATACACAGTTTGCATAGGGCACTTAAACGTATATAATAATAAAAAAAGCATTTTATGATGAACACAGTTTGCAGTTTGCACCATCCCCACATCTGCGCTCGCGCCCGATCTCGCTATCACCTCCTGTTTGCGGCTTAATACAAATTATCAACATAATTAATAGCCAAACTTAAATTAATTAAACCAAACTGTTTTCATGTCATTTCCCTGTTTCATTATTAAATAATTGCATTCCAAAATAAAGAAAATCAAAAAAAATTGTTGTCTGAAATCTTCACTAGACTCTTGTTCTACATGTCCATACTTACTGTGGTCCAAATCACTGTGGTGATTTTCATATTATTTTACTATATCATTCTTTAATAATTGCATGCCAAAATCATGAAACATGCTATATTTTTCACTATTCATATTTGAAAATTTATTAAACATTTTAATCAAATTGTTTTCTGCAACTCCACCAGACTCTTAGTCTACATCTCCCCAGGTATCACTGTGGTGATTGTCATCTTACTTTACTGAATAATTTTTTAATAATTGCGTACCAACATCCTGACCGATGCTATTGACCTCACTATATCCCCATAGAGACAAACCTGTAGACTTTTATTTACTTTTGGCAGGCTTTGGGATAACCATGAGGTTTGGATATTGACTGTGTATTTGACATTACGTTTGTCTTAGTGAATGTCTTGGTAATTCTCATCCTGCCTTGTGTGTGCGGTTTCTCTGTCTTGACCCTCAACATGAACATGTCATGACTTACAGGTGAATTTTTTACTAATATTTATATGTTAATTTGAATAAACATTTATTTAGCCTATTCCGATTTAATATTTTATCTGGTCTTTCAGATACAACTTTCAGTGTTGCACTATAAAAATACAAAATACACCATAATATAACTTTTAATTAATAACAGGTCATCAACAAACATGCCTAATGGATTTGTAGTTTTCGAGTATGAACATACACACATTTACAAAAAAAAAATGTATACACAGGGCTCAGTCTACAGGAGAGTTATCAGATGACAGTGATGAAGATTGCATGTCCCCTCCTCTCAGTGACTGCAGCGATGAAATCAAGTGAGAATCATCAACTGTTCAAATCATTACTTTCCCTTACAACAATGAGAAACTTATTAGAGGCGATGTGTTTTTCAGCCAGAGTGATTCTTATGAACTGGACGGCGTGGAGCGTGTTGTCTGCTCAGATCTCAGGATGTGGAGGAGATTATCAGGGCAATGCAGGTAACATAAACTGTTCAGCAGAATGTTATTTTGTGAGATGAGTCTATTTAGAACAAATAAGATCAGTTAGGAGTGGTCCAGAAGGCAGTAAATTGCTAACAGTAATCAAAAAAACTTTTTTTGTAGCAAATAGGAACATTTTATTTAACTGTTTTATGAATCTGTGTTAGAAATAGTGTTGTACTGTATTTGTTAGGCCAGCTCAATTTCTGTTTGTATTTCAGGATGTGTTTGAAATGCACCAGCTCCAGTCCCAGGACAAAGTCGCTGTTCTCAGAGATAGAGCTCATCCTGTCTGAAAACTCAGAAAAAACTAGCAGTGACTGGAAAAACTTTTTAAAAGCATATATCCAATGCAAAGGGATCTCTATAATGTAAAATAATCATTCGATATTTTGGTATTTACCATGAAACTGAATGTTAAATATTAATTTTGTTAATCATTTTCCATGCAATAACAGAAGTCCTACATTTGAGGAGAGTGTGGATGCTCTACTGTTGTCCCTGCACTCGGTGTCTGCTCTGAACGAGGTGCGACTGACCACCAACAGACTAACCGAGAACTTGGCTGTGAAGATCTTCTCCATGTGTCACACAGCTCCCAGTCTCCATAAAATCTGGTATATATTCATTATATTTTAATATAACATCATCATCATCATCATCATTTTATTCACTTATACTGGAAGATCAACTTAAAGCAGGCAATGATCAGATAGCAAAGTACATTTAAGTACATTTTTTAAATATCAGCCTGTCAGTTTGCAGGTGGAGTACAGTAATACACACAGTGAGCTCAGTGTGTGTTCCTCTCTCAACATCAACAGAAACACAGACTCCACGTAAGTTTATCCCTGACGGTAAAGAAATGACAAAGATTTCTAGTATAACCATAGAAAAATTAACTTGGGACTTATCATACTACTAGAGAGACTGGAAAACTGGGTCGGGCTTTCTGGGATGGTACTCAAATGGTTCAGGTCATACTTAGAAGGGAGAGGCTATTATGTGAGTCTAGGAGAGCATAAGTCTAAGTGGACGTCCATGACATGCGGAGTCCCACAAGGGTCAATTCTTGCACCGCTCTTGTTTAGCCTGTATATGCTTCCACTAAGTCAAATAATGAGAAAGAACCAAATTGCCTATCACAGCTATGCTGATGATACCCAGATTTACCTAGCCTTATCTCCAAATGACTACAGCCCAATTGACTCCCTTTACCAATGCATTGATGAAATTAATAGTTGGATGTGCCAGAACTTTCTTCAGTTAAACAAGGAAAAAACTGAAGTCATTGCATTTGGAAACAAAGATGAAGTGTTCAAGGTGAATGCATACCTTAACTCTAGGGGTCAAACAACTAATAATCAAGTCAGGAATCTTGGTGTGATTCTGGAGACAGACCTTAGTTTCAGTAGTCATGTCAAAGCAGCAACTAAATCAGCATACTATCATTTAAAAAACATTGCAAGAACTAGATCTTTTGTTTCCAGCCAAGACTTGGAGAAACTTGTTCATGCCTTCATCACCAGCAGGGTGGACTATTGTAATGGGCTCCTCACCGGCCTTCCCAAAAAGACCATTAGACAGCTGCAGCTCATCCAGAACGCTGCTGCCAGGATTCTGACTAGAACCAGAAAATCTGAGCATATCACACCAGTCCTCAGGTCCTTACACTGGCTTCCAGTTACATTTAGGATTGATTTTAAAGTACTTTTACTCGTATATAAGTCACTAAATGACCTAGGACCGAAATATATTTCAGATATGCTCACTGAATATAAACCTAACAGACCACTCAGATCATTAGGATCGAGTCAGTTAGAAATACCAAGGATTCACACAAAACAAGGGGAGTCCTCCTTTAGTTACTATGCCACCCGCAGATGGAATCAGCTTCCAGAAGAGATCAGATGTGCTAAAACACTAGTCACATTTAAATCTAGACTTAAAACTCATCTGTTTAGCTGTGCATTTATTGAATGAGCACTGTGCAATGTCCGAACTGATTGCAATATATATTTTCACTGTTTTTTTTTTTTTTTAATTTATTTTTATGTAAAATCATTTTCTAACTGTTTTAAACTAATTTTAAATAAGTACAGTTTTAATAATTTTAAAAGTTTTAAAATTGCTTGTTTTATTCTTGTTATTATTTTTCTTCATTATTATTTTACTTTCTTTTATGTAAAGCACTTTGAATTACCATTGTGTATGAAATGTGCTATATAAATAAACTTGCCTTGCCTTGCCTTGCCTTATCTCGTTGTCTTTTATTTCAAGCTTGACAGTCGACATTCAGTTGGCCAGTGATAGCAACATTGAAACATCTCCATCATTCATTTCATTCATATCACCGTGTTCAGAGATTTCTAAACTGGACGGACAGGAACTTTTTGAAACTCTTGACATCCTTAAAGGTTTAGAAGATGGGTAAGGATTCTGTCAATTCATTATTTACCTGAAAATTAATTTTTTGCTTCTAGTTAAACACTTAGTTTCTTTATTTGAAAATATGCACTGTATATATTCATCAAGTTTAATTATTTTCCCCATAATCTAGATGTGAAGAGCATGAAGAGCTTGTGGGTGTTTTGATGTCCACTTTGCTCTCCGTTTCTGGTCTGCAGAAGGTCAGACTCAAGATCAGCAGTCTAACGGAGAACTGGATGAAGAAGTGTCTGTTCTTAACTGAAGTCTGTCCCAGTCTTCAGGAGATCAGGTATGAGGATGTTTAAAAGAAATTGCTATTTGTCCTTGAATGCACTTTTTTTTTCTTTTTTTTTTTTAGAATTTCATTAAAAATTGAAACAATGGTATTAAATGTTAATGTTTCAGATTTGACTGCATAGAAAGTGGTGGCTTGTTGTTGGAGGAGGTAGAGAGGATTCTGCAGAGCTCTCAGATGGATACAGATTGCAGGATAATTATCACAGGGTCTGTCCTATAATACTACTTAACCATTTATTATTTCGAGTTTTATTATCCCCTATTGCTCCGTTAATGGTTTAATAATTGATGTTCAATCTCTTTGAAGGATGAAGCGCAGTAAAGCCATGAATGGGTGCACAGCAGTCATGATGGACACATCCAGATCATCATCAGCTTGTGATCAGAAAGTGAAAGTCAGCTTTTTCAAGGACTCTCTCACAAGACTGTTCACAATAGACAAGATTGAGACAGAAGACACTAATAACGACGACCCTGAGGATGAAGACATTATCTTTTATTATTGATGAATGGCAGAAAATGAATCCAATATTAAGATTTAGTAAAAATACATAGTTCTATAGTATATATAGAATATATATATAATATATTTCTATTCATCTTAATATTTTGAGTGACAGTTTTATTGTTTTATTGTTTAGCTTCACTTAATGTTATAAGATGAAATTAACGAGGGATGTCAAAAATGTGTTTAGTTAAGGTTTGAAATTCATTATCTTTTATTATAGGCTACGAAGTCTAATATCATAAGCCCCCCATCCCGTCACCCAAGACCGCAGACCCCCCCCACCCCCCAGCCCTCTGCTGAAGCGGATCAGTGTATGTGGAAAATCGAACTCCATTTGACAATTAACTTTGGAAAATTATTAATTACATTAAAAAGTCTTTTTATTTTGATAGCACTCTATAGCCTATAGATAAACTCACAATAACAAATATTAATGATAAGCCTTTATGGATCCAGTGAAAATGTAAATATTATGCACTGATACAGTGCACAGTGAAAATATAGAAAAAATTGATATGTTATATTAAAAAGCACATGTAGTACAACTTGAAGTAAAGTGAATAATATGAAAAGTGAGTACAACGGTACAATAACATTATATGTATAATATGAATAATACCATAAATAACTGAACAACAATAGATTCATAATTGCAAGAAGAATATGTAATATCAAGGGTGGAGTAATACAGAATAGACAAAAATGAAGAATAAATTATAGAGTAAAATAAATAATTGTGAAATTATTATTATTAACTATTTATTTGAACAGGGACACTGTAAAATATACATTAACCTTAAAAGGAGAGATGTATTATACCAGGTTGTAGCAATTATGCTAATTTCCACCTGTAGTCCCTGGGCAGGCTGATGGCAAATAGATACACATGTTAATAATACATTTACCCCAAAAAAAGCATTAAAATTACCACACCCTCAATTCATTCCTCAATATTCATTTACAAATACACTCTCACATACACATCAATTACAATACATTATGTGAACATGATTGCTTTAGAAGAAGCCATTTTTTGGCCCGATGTGAAAAAGTGTTAAAATTTACACATGTGGTCAACTCTGTTGGCAACTTATTCCACTGTCTAATGGCCATACTTGAGAAAGCTGAGCTGCCGAATGCTGTTTCACACTGAGGAATCCTACAGTTGCCCCGAACAGTCGACTGAGTGCCTCGAGATGTCATTTCTGAACTCAGTGAGATGAACTTATTTAACGGAGGAGCTGCAGTACCATTTATTATCTTGAACAAAAGATAGAGATTTTAATATGATTACGTTTTCAAAACTTAATATACTATGTTTTTTAAGAATATGACAGTGATGAAATAGCCAAGATTTCTTGTCATGAACCTTAAGAGAACTTTTATACAATGATTCCAGGGGCCTTAATGCTGTTTTACATGCCTGTGTGACCAACTCGTCATGCAGTACCGAAAGTGCGGAATTATCATCGCATTTAGATTTAAATTTGATGCATCTATAGTCAGAGAGTTGTGGTGTAAGAAACAATGGCACATACGTTGGCTTGTGCTGATGGCTTTAGATGTTGCAGGGTGACTGGAGCTGTTCTCTTTCTGTCTCATCTTATAAATGAAATTGGGTCACCTCTGCTCTCAGTGAGCGCTGATAATGCGCACAGCACTATTTTAGATCTCCCAGCCTTTCCCGCAGGACTGGAGGAAATGAGTACAGACGGAGAGATAGAGAGAACAAACCTTGACAAAATAGCATGAGAAAGCTGAATTGTGGAGAATTTTGCATGCTGTATTATTTGGTGGGATTTCTGAATGTTTTGTACAACAAACAGCATCCCCCAAATTATTTTCAGTTGTCATTTCTTTCATTTTATTTCACAGTAGAGTTATCCATCTACAATGTAAATGTCTTCTGTTCCAAGTGGATTGAAACATTTGATACTTTTTTTCTCAGGTTGGCAATGTTGAAGAAGAGTGGAGAGGAAGATTGGAAAAACAGGATCAATAATAAACAGGAAGTTATACAGGAAGTGGTGTCTGTAAGCGAGAAGAGTAGTCAAATAATGGAGGAGCAAGGCTTTAATAAAAAGGTAAGAGTCTGTAGCCTAGCAACATCAAATATTAAAAGGAATCACCGGTTATTCCTACTTTTTTTATTTATTTTTTATAAAGTTTTATAAAGTCCACCAGCACCAGTGTGAGGTCTATAAATACGTAGACCATGGTGTCTATGATGTGAAACGCTATAATGCTGTAACATTAACTTTTTACATTCATACAAAATAATAATTTTTCGTGAAGTTGCTGCTGTTTTCCAAATAAAAACATTCAGGCGTATAAAAAGTACTGAGAATTTGTACTTGGTATCAATTACAAATATATACAGGTTTTTTTTCTCGCATTTACAGGTCACATGGAGTATGTAAAAAGACATATTATCATTCTTCAATGTACTATATAACCTCCAAGAAACACTTCATACATGACCGCTCTCCAGTATAAAGGGCTTTCCCTTCCATTAATGCTACACTGCACACATCTGCGGCGCACTGTGGCTCTGACACTGCCACTGAAGCTTATTGCAGGCACTCTAGTCAATGTTTGTGTTTATTCCAGCCATGCCACGCATGTTTCTGAAGCAGCTGTCTATGCTGCTTCTTTAAAGATCACTCTCCTTCTTGGTCAAATAGCCCTTGATGCCTTCAGTGTGACTCTACAATTTTCATAGTCATGAAAATAAAGAAAACTCTTTGAATGAGAAGGTGTGTTCAAACTTTTGGTCTGTACTGTATATATATTTGTTTTTGTAAAAGTACAAGAATTCAGTCTTAGATCTCTTGTAAAGTACAATTTCTCCAAAAAATGGAAAAATGTCCAACAATGTTCCTCTGAAGAAAAAAAGTGCTAAAGGTAAGTAAATGATAGGAATTTTCATTTTTGGTGAAGATTCCCTAATCAAAACTGTGAATCTGATGTGTTATTCTAATTTGTGAAAAGTAACACATTCATTTACTCTCGTAGGCAAAGCTGTGAATTGACTGCCTAGACCTGAAACCTGTATTTTACTCAGTCTGAGTCATTTCACAGCATGGTGTAGTAAAATACATAGTATTCATCTTTTCAGACCCTGTGTAATTTTCAGTGTTCACTGAGGTTTATATAGTAACTTGTGCGTTCCTGAGTTATTGTGCTACTGTCAATTTAGCAAGCGCAAAGGATAAAGGAATGAAGTGTTTTCAGTTTATCCGAAGATAAAGGCCAGGTCTTGCACACCAAATAGTTTTCATGTAGCACTTTTCCAGTCTTAACCAGAGATGTATAAAGTACTAGAGATCCAGACTTGAGTTAAAGTACAAGTGCTCTATCAAAAAAATGACTTGAGTAGAAGTTGAAGTGCTCTTTAAGCACCACACTTAAGTAGAAGTACTAAAGTATTCAACATTTTTTGTACTTAAGTATTGCAAGTAGTCTATTTGAAAATTTACTACTCAAGTACTGAAAGTAAAAGTACAAGTATTACAGGGTTTCCCATACATTCATTAATTTGTGGCGGCCCGCCACAATATCAATGCTGACCGCCACGGATTGATTCAGATTTTTAAACTATTTAATATGGGTACAATTGTATTTTATTGTAGAGCTGCACCCTGCTTGCTCCCTCCCTCTCAAAAACTGACAACGGAGGCAATCACGACTAGCCCCTCCCCTTCGAACACGATCTGAATCAAAACATAAGCATGTGTTAGTTAGAGGACGGATTGTTGCCGGAGCTTAATGCTTATTCCCCCAGCGAAGATTCCAGAATCAATCCGGAGTTGAATGGTTAGTAATGAACACTGTTGCTCAACATAACTCTGTCGCGTTTCCATTACAGATTCGCGCAAAACTTTTGTGGGTTTTTTTCTAAATATCGATAAACAACTATTGCGAAATGATGGCGTTTCCATTAACCGATGTTATTCGACTAAAACGTCATTTTTTTCCTCTCGCGATCAGTCATTCCAAAAATCATGGCAACGGATGTTGGTAGATTTATATATATCACAGCCACCAGACTAGACATTATATTGTTATTATCTCCAAGTTCAGGTTGGTGTGTGTTGGTTTTTGTCCACCTCAATCTCCAGGTTTGTTTGTGTGTGTGTGTGTGTGTGTGTGTGTGTGTCAGAGTCTGTGTGTGTCCACCTCCAGGTCCAGTTTGGTGTGTGTGTGAGCCTGTGTGTGTCTGAGTGTGTGTGTGAGTCTTTTTGAATGTTTGAGTGTGTAAGTTTGTGAGTTTGAGTGTGTGTGAGTGTGTGTGTGTGTGTGTGTGCATATCTCCAGGTCCAGGTGTGTGTGTGAGCAAAATTTGCAACAAGATGTCTGTGGAGCAGTCATAGCATAGACAGTGTAGCAATGGCATAGCAATGTAGCAATAGCAATGTCTTAAAAGGGATAGTTCACCCAAAAATGAAAATTCTATCATCGTTTATTCACCCTAAAGTTGTTACAAACCTGTATGAGTTTCTTTGTTCTGCTGAACACAAAGGAAGATATTTGGAAGAATGTTTGTAACCAAACAGATGTCGGTCCCTAATGACTACCATAGTATATATTTTTTCCTACTATGGAAGTCAATGGGGACCGAGATCTGTTTGATTCTTTCATTCTTCCAAATATCTTCCTCTGTGTTCAACAGAACAAAGAAACTCTGGAACAACTTTGGAACAACTTGAGGGTGAGTAAACGATGATAGAATTTTCATTTTTGGGTGAACTATCCCTTTAAGGTATCTGACACTAAGTGTTGGCAATGGAAATGTGTACTTGTCACTAAAAATATATGATATATATATATATATATATATATATATATATATATATATATATATATATATATATGATATATTAAACTTAAACTTAAACTTATGTCATTAATAACTTACCCTCATGTCGTTCCAAACCCGTGAGACCTCCGTTTATCTTCGGAACACAGTTTAAGATATTTTAGATTTAGTCCGAGAGCTCTCAGTCCCTCCATTGAAGCTGTGTGTACGGTCAACTGTCCATGTCCAGAAAGGTAAGAAAAACATCATCAAAGTAGTCCATGTGACATCAGAGGGTCAGTTAGAATTTTTTGAAGCATCGAAAATACATTTTGGTCCAAAAACGAATCATTCGATGTAACCGGATCTTTTTGAAACAGTTCACCAAATCGAACTGAATCGTTTTAAACGGTTCGCGTCTCCAATACGCATTAATCCACAAATGAATTAAGCCGTTAACTTTTTTATTGTGGCTGGCACTCCCTCTGAGTTAAAACAAACCAATATCCCGGAGTAATTCATTTACTCAAACAGTACACTGACTGAACTGATGTGAAGATAGAACTGAAGATGAACACCGAGCCGAGCCAGATAACGAACAACAGACTGACTCGTTCACGAGTCAAGAACACTGATCTATATATATAACTTATATTATAGATCAGTGGTCAAGAACCGTTTCTGTCAGACGTGTCCGATTCGAGAATCGAGGAGCTGATGATACTGCGCATGTGTGATTCAGCGTGAAAGCAAACCGACCCACAGAGCGCATGAACCGAACTGATTCTTTTGGTGATTGATTCTGAACTGATTCTGTGCTAATGTTATGAGCCCAGGTAAACCGAAGGCTTGCAGTCAACGCCAATGACGCCATTACGTCGAGCGCAAAAGAACCGGTGAACTGTTTTCTTCAACTGGTTTATTGAATCGAACTGTCAGAAAGAACTACTGGTGATTCGAAAACCGATGCAACCGTTTCTTGACTCGTGAACGAGTCATTATCTGGCTCGGCTCGGTGTTCATCTCTCTCTTCACAGCAGTTCAGTCAGCACGCGCAGTCTTCTCAATCGCTTGATTCGCTCAGTGATGTGCCAACAAACCTGCCATCTACAGTTCTGGCAGTGGTAATGTGGGTTTGTAATGGAATGATTCGTAACATTTTTATAATTGTAACGAGTAACGATGCAGCACATAAAAAAAAATATCGGAGTAAAAGTATTAAACTCATCGAAAATATGTACTGAAGTAAAAGTGTAAGTAGGAGAAAAAAATTATACTCTAATAAAGTACAGATACCGCCTTTTAGTACTTAAGTACAGTAGTGAAGTAGTTCTACTTCGTTACTATACATCTCTGGTCTTAACTCTACAAGCGCATCTCCTGTGTGTTTAGGACGAGACCGTTATCAGCGAGTTCACGTCATCTGAGCAGCTCTGGTTAAGCGCCAACATCAGTGTCTGACTTAGACAATTTTGGCTTTAGCTGCAAGATGATTGGCTGGCCTGCTTGTGCAAACTCAAGTTCAATTGGTCATTTCTTAAAGAAATGACACACTGTTTGCCTTGTATTCTAAATTAACCTAATTTGGTTTATTAAAATATTTTACACATTTCAGTTGGTAACACTTTACAATAAGGTTTCATTTAACAACACTTCCACAGCATTTGAGAATTTTTGTTATTTTGACATTTACATGACATTCTTTATATTCAAAGTTGTTTCTGTAAACATTAGTTAATACACTGTAAACTAAAATGAGCAATCAATGAACAATTGTATTTTTATTTGTTAACATAAACCATATTAATGATGTCCTAGAACTACATTGCTCATTGTTATCTGCATTAACTAATGTTAACAAAAGCCTTATTTGGAAAGTACCACCTTTCTGTTTGTTTTCAGGTGACTGTAGTAAGTTAATACTTGCATTTCTTTAAAACTTAATGTTTAGGAACATGTAATATTTCACTTTACATTATAGATGAAACCCTTGCTTTTCTAGATGGACCAGATCTGTGCTTCTCAACTGATGGGTCACAACTCAAAAACAAGTGACTGGTCTGTTCTGATATTACTATGGACAGCAGAGATGAATGCAAAATTAGGATTAATAAAATGTAGCAAACCAAGAACATGAAAACTTTGATATACAAACCAAAATGTTCTGTTTATGTTATCAGTTTATGCAGTGTAATATCAATAATTTTGTGTTTTTTTTTTAAGTCTGTTCGGTATATAAAAATATTATTAGGTTAAAATTTTTTATTTATGTACAATATAAATAGTTTGTACTGTAGATCGCCACTTGATATCCACTGTACAATCTGTGTCCTGAAGCAAATCCAGTTGAGAACCACTGGTCCAGACTTTCCTTCTGGCCTTTTATCCCTATTCATTCCCTTTTATCGCTCATTCATTCCTCATAATCTGTGGATTATGTTTCTCTTCCATTCATATCTACACCTGTATTCAGTGTCTCTCATTCATTCCTTCATTCTTGTCTTCTATCTACTTCCTTTTTCGTCCTTCTCCTGACTGTAGGAGCCTGTCTTTTCCTCCACCTACTCTTCTCCTCCTCTCCCATCTACTCCAAAATGCCAGTTTGTAGAACATCAAGGCCAGGTAAGAGAGCGTGTGCATTTTGGAACCATTTCATTTCTAACATAACTCTGAATGTCCTCTTGGTTTGTCAATTTCAGCCAACAGATAATCTTTATTAGTCTAGAATGTTTGGTGGTTTAGATCATTAGGTTTTGTCAGATGAGATGAGAGTTGCTTTTTTTCTTGTTGAATTGAACATGATTATTCATGTGTGCATATTTATGTATGTATGCCTTAGACTACATACACAATTATAATTTCTGTAGATTTACTCCAGGCAAATGCATTTATTAAACAAGAGTTGGCGGAATAAATGCATAAATCTAATTTGAGTCAGGATTATTGCACTTTTGGTTTTTGCCGTTGACTGGCAGATTTAATACTGTATGAACAGCAAAGATGAGTCATATTCAAATGTTACAAAATGAGTTTTTGACATGGTTTGTACAATTTGAGTTTTCTGATGACCTGCTTGTATGAATTATCTGTCCATTTTGTCTAAGTCATTGGACTATCCTCCAGTATCAGAATGATCTATAAATAATAACTGGACAAAACTAAGATTAAAATACTTTTTGTTTTGCTTCTTGAATTTGAATTTTCTTAAAATATTAACACTTAAATAAATTATGCATATTGAAGAATTTTATATTACAAAATGTAATCAAAATTTAATTAAACTTAAATTGAAATGACAAATTACCAATGAAAAGTTATATATCAAACATAAATATACAGTATAAATACTTCAAAGTACTGTCAAATACAAGATACAGTATCCCATTTTGGTGTCCACATCAATTTAAATTTATAAAAGTGATTTTATTTACATAGAAAACATATTAAATGCATGTAAAGTGAATAATGTAACTTCAGTAAAAATGAAAGTCAAAATATGAATGAAGGAATGTCCCGTTGTAGAATAACGGTTAGATATATGAAACAACATACTTATTCTGACCTGTACTTATTAAAAAAATAAATGAGAAAAAGTGCTCATGCTAAATTTTATTATATTTTTAATTACTTTAATTTACTATAATTTTAATTATAGTGTCAATGAGTTTTGTCTATTTATAATTCCAGTTCATTATTGTTGTGGAGCTGCACTGTGAGCCATAAATAGAGTAGGCCTACTTTAATATAATGGAATAATTCCTAAATATGCCTGACAAGACTTTAAGGATATATAAACTTGTTACACTGAATAACATTTTAGTGGCTGTCTTCTGTAAATCAAGGTACAAATGTATGATTCATTATTTTTTACTGTGTGTGTCAGGTCTGGCAGCTTCCTCTGCAGTGATCAGCCCTATTCTGTCTCCAGTCTCTGCTAAACTGAAGAGCAGTGTGCCGGCTATCTCTAAACCACAGGAAGGTACATTAGACAAACATACTTCATGAAGATATCCCTCTTTAGAAAATTATAAAGTTTGAGAAAGTGTATATATATATAACTGGGGCAAAATGACCCGATGTGCTGCAGAAATTGAGGCCAGAGCAGAAATGGAGTCTGATAAGAAGCTGGAAAAGCTAGAGATGTTTTTGGGGCGTTTGAACAGTAAAGGTGAGTTGATCGATGCAAAATCTGTTCACTTTCTTTTAAAAAAATTTTTTTATGAGCCCGTTACAGAAGTGAAAGAAGAAATCATAATTACATCATCTGGTGTCAAAGTCTTTGAAAAATGAATCCGTTTTCATTTGCTGTCATGGTGAACTGATAATGGAGCTTTTAATTAAACCATCATAACTCCGTCATCTCAATCTCTTCTTCCCTCTCAGTATCAGGTTTGCAGGAGACGACTTTGACAAATATTCCCCACAGCACGAGTAGCAGAATGCATCTGCATGAGGACATTTAAAAATATTTGAACTATATTCATTTAATAAAATTAAATAAAAAAATCAGATTTTTTTTATATTAATATTTGTTTAAGTTAGGCATAGTGTAGCTTTTCTGTTGCATGAAGCTTTTGGAAAGAACCTTATAGACTACAAGTGATATTCAGCAATAATAATCCAAGTCAAGGTCCAAATAATGACACTAATCACACATAAAACACATAATCACTAGCTACCAAAGCGGAGTAAGACACTTTCTTTGAGCTGTTCACAGGAAATTGCTAAAGTAGCACTTTTGAAATAAATTAAACTTAAAGATATTAGTGATTTTACCCATTGGGAGTGGCTTTAAACCAATATTTGGCTCTAAACATTTGTTTAAAGTTACTTATTGCACTTTCTCTCACTTCCGGCCTCTCTTTGACTCCCAGGTTGACATCGCTGATGGTGCAGCACAAGCGGGCCGTCCGTCCCTCCCACAATGTCCAGGCCTCCAGGAACCCCTTAAAGATTCTCGCTGCAAGAGAAGACATCCAACAGGAGTACACAGAGGAGAGACTTTTCAAAATTTTCAAAGTTTAAAGTAGTCTCAAAATACTGCTGCAATAGCTTTCTGCTTTGAAAATTTGTATTCAAAATAAGAAGATTAATCAAATATATTTAACTTTCTGTTGTAATAGTGTTTTTAACATGTGTTCTCCAGTGAGCAACAGCTGCAGTTTGTCGGACGCAGCTCTGGCTGGTTTGGCCAGTAAAGAGAGCTACAGCAGTGTGAGTCTGCGCAGTGTCAGCATCTCAGAGCAGATGACCAATAACAGCGCAGCTCCCTACAAAAAACTAATCATTTCTGTAATACATTTTCATTTTAATTTTGCAACTTATAAAGCGTTAAAATTAGTATTCCTTTTACATATTAAAACTAGTGTGTGAAATGGCAAATGAAAATTATGTAATTTAATTTTCATTTTCATTTTGCACCATACGTTGCACAAATGTATTGGAAAATGTAAATGTAAATACAGAAATGCATTGCCATTTTACATATTGCATGGTCATTTTGCATATTACATTCCAAATTGAATATTGCTACCCATATGCTTTCATAGCAATCAGACGGTGAGTACCGATATTTAATCAAGTTTTATTTTATCACGTTTAAACGGTGCGAAGTTTACATAGTGAGAGCTGCTAACTATGAATTAATAATTAATTCCCACCAAATGAAGAATTTGTGAGCTAGTTTTATTAATTACTACGACGTTAATTTGTGGCCATGATTTCATAAATCCTTGTTGAGTTTTAATTACGAAGTATTATAAGTGAATCTAGCCTGCACATTAATTAAACTTATCAGATGACAAGAGCATGGTTGATGTAAGGTTTGTAAGATTTACCTGCAGCTTAATGTATTAGTGTGAATACTGGCTTAATAGTCGTTGTTTTACTATATTTATGTATAAAATATCTTTCATAAATAAACTCCACTGACTGCCTAGTTGCAGTATGTGTTAGCCTGTTGTTTTGGCATTGTTTTGCAATGATGAATGAGGCGTTTGACAATTTTAATAGCTTGTTACAATTTGACCTAATCTGCAGGTCTACTCCACATACAGTCCATTGATATCATGTGTTAGTTTCTGTCATGTTCTGCATGGCCAATATGAAGTGATTTTAGAAAAATAAAAATAATAATAATAATATAAGACGTAGTCAGCTAGATGATGAACTATCAATATTATTAATTAATAGTAATTATATGATGCAGTCACACATGTAGCAATAATTGTTAGTTCTGTTTGTTGATTCAAGGTTAGGATCATCTGGGGTCCTCTGAGGGTCAGCATCATCTCTTCTCAGGTGTTCTGGATCCAGACTGGAGCATGTGTAAATCCTAGTTGGCAAAACATAGAAACAAAATAGAGACATCATTAGCATAGCTGCTGATCCAACAAAGTAAAATTAGTTTAACCCAAGCTAAAGAATAAAAATGCAGATGCAACTACACTCACAATTTAAGATACATTATTCAAATGCTTGGCGAAAGAGATGCGTTTTTAATCTAGATTTAAACAGAGAGAGTGTGTCTGAACCCCGAACATTATCAGGAAGGCTATTCCAGGGTTTGGGAGCCAAATGTGAAAAAGCTCTACCTCCTTTAGTGGACTTTGCTATCCTAGGAACTACCAAAAGTCCAGCGTTTTGTGACCTTAGGGTGCGTGATGGGTTGTAGCGTGGTAGAAGGCTAGTTAGGTACGCAGGAGCTAAACCATTTAGGGCCTTATAGGTAAGTAATGATAATTTGTAACTGATACGGAACTTAATAGGTAGCCAGTGCAGAGACTGTAAAATTGGGGTAATATGATCATATTTTCTTGACCTGGTAAGGACTCTAGCTGCTGCATTTTGGACTACCTGTAGCTTGTTTATTGACGAAGCAGGACAACCACCTAGAAGTGCATTACAATAGTCCAGTCTAGAGGTCATGAATGCATGAACTAGCTTTTCTGCATCAGAAACAGATAACATGTTTCGTAGCTTGGCAATGTTTCTAAGATGGAAGAATGCAGTTTTTGTAACATTGGAAATATGATTTTCAAAAGACAAATTGCTGTCCAATATAACACCCAGATTTCTGACTGTAGAGGAAGTAACAGTACATCCGTCTAGTTGCAGATTGTAATCTACAAGATTCTGTGTGGTGTTTTTTGGTCCACTAATTAATATCTCTGTCTTATCCGAATTTAATTGGAGAAAATTATTTGTCATCCAATCTTTTACATTTTTAACACACTCTGTTAGCTTAGATAATTGGGAAGTTTCATCTGGTCTCGTTGAGATATATAGCTGAGTATCATCAGCATAACAGTGGAAGCTAATTCCGTATTTTCTAATAATATTACCAAGGGGCAACATGTATATTGAAAATAGAAGGGGACCTAGGACGGATCCTTGTGGCACTCCATATTTTACTGATGATAAATGAGATGACACCCCATTTAAGTAAACAAAATGGTAGCGATCGGACAGGTAGGATCTAAACCATCTTAGAGCCTGCCCTTGAATACCTGTATAGTTTTGTAATCGATCTATGAGTATGTCATGATCTATGGTGTCGAACGCAGCACTAAGATCAAGTAAGACTAGAAATGAGATGCAGCCTTGATCTGACGCAAGAAGCAGGTCATTTGTAATTTTAACAAGTGCAGTTTCTGTGCTATGGTGGGGCCTAAAACCTGACTGAAATTCTTCATATAGATCATTTTTATGCAGGAAGGTGCTCAATTGAGCAGACACAACTTTTTCTAAAATTTTAGACATAAATGGAAGATTTGAAATAGGCCTATAATTTGCCAGTACACTAGGTTCTAGTTTTGGTTTCTTAATAAGAGGCTTAATAACCGCCAGCTTGAATGGTTTTGGGACGTGACCTAAAGATAACGACGAGTTAATGATTTTGAGAAGCGGTTCTTCGGCTACAGGTAACAGCTCTTTTAGTAATTTAGTGGGTACAGGATCTAATAAACAATTTGTTGGTTTAGATACAGTGATAAGTTTATTTAGCTCTTCCTGTCCTTTATTTGTAAAGCACTGCAGTTTATCTTTGGGTGCGATGGATGAAACTGAAGTGTTAGACGCTGTAGAATCTACATTCGCTATTGTATTTCTAATGTTATCTATTTTATCAGTGAATTCATAAAGTCATTACTATTTAACGTTGGTGGAATATTTGAATCAGGTGGCGTCTGGTAATTTGTTAATTTAGCCACTGTGCTAAATAAAAACCTTGGATTGCTTTGGTTATTTTCAATGAGTTTGTGGATATGCTCTGCCCTAGCAGTTTTTAGAGCCTGTCTATAGCTGAACATATAGCTGTTTTTCCATGCAATTCTAAAAACTTCCAAGTTAGTTTTTCTCCATTTGCGTTCAAGACTACGAGTTACTTTCTTGAGAGAGTGAGTATTACTGTTATACCATGGCACAGTACGTTTTTCTCTAACCTTTTTCAATTTGATGGGGGCAACAGCTTCTAATGTATTAGAGAAAATAGTGCCCATGTTGTCAGTAATTTCGTCTAATTCATGTGTATTTTTGGGTACAAATAGCAGTTGAGATAGATCAGGCAGGTTATTTGCGAATCTGTCTTTGGTGGCTGGAACAATAGTTCTGCCCAGACGGTAACGCTGAGACATATAGTTAATATCAGTTATACGCAGCATGCACGATACAAGGAAATGGTCTGTAATATCATCACTTTGGGGTACAATATCTATAGCAGTAAGATCGATTCCATGCGATATAATTAGATCTAGTGTATGATTAAAACGATGAGTGGGCCCGGTGACATTTTGCTTGACTCCAAAGGAGTTTATTAGGTCAGTAAACGCAAGTCCTAATGTATCATTTGCAATATCAACGTGAATATTAAAATCTTCCATGATTAGCGCTTTATCAACTGTAACTAGAAGGTCTGAGAGGAAATCTGCAAATTCTTTTAGGAATTCTGTATACGGCCCTGGTGGTCTATACACAGTAGCCAGAGCAAGAGATACATTAGACTTCTTTTGCATGTCTGACAGTGTAACATTTAGCAGAAGTATTTCAAAAGAGTTAAACCTGTATCCTGTTTTCTGGGTAACATTGAGAATATCACTATATATTGTTGCAACACCTCCTCCACGACCAGTCTGACAGGGCTCATGCTTATAACAGTAGTTCGGTGGAGTAGACTCATTTAGACCAAAATAATCATTTGGTTTTAGCCAGGTTTCAGTCAAGCAGAGTACATCAAAACTATTTTCTGTGATCATTTCATTTACAATAACTGCTTTGGGTGTGAGTGATCTAATATTTATGAGCCCAAACTTTAAAAATTGTTTTTGTTCATTTACTTTACATTTTTCTGGTTTAATTACGATAAGATTTTTTCTAGATCCTACATTATATTTTGACCTCACTATTCGGGGAACAGACACAGTCTTAATAGTTTTTACAGCGCAAGTACTTTTATCATTTAAGCGGGTGGAACAAAACTCATCATAATAGTTATTAGAATTGTCTTACTAGTCACATGGAGCGAAGTGTCCTGGAGATGTTGTCAGAGAGCAGCTCCGCTCCGATTCTGCTGGGGTGTAATCCATCAGCGCGAAACAGCCTAGGACGCTCCCAGAAAAGATTCCAGTTATTAACAAATAGCAGTTTCTGTTCTTTACACCATGACAACAACCATTCATTTAAAGCAAAAAGTCTACTGAACCTTTCGTGTCCTCGTCGATACGTGGGCAGTGGTCCTGACACGACGATCGTCGCCGCGGGCGTCGTGCTGCGAACCATCTCGATCAGGCTGCTGAAGTCCCCCTTCAGCGTCTCCGTCTGCCGCAGCGTGGTGTCGTTAACCCCAGCGTGAAGCACGACCGCTCTGGGGCTCTCGTCGGCCTTCAGGATCGCGGGTATCTGCGCAGAAACATCGAGAACACGAGCACCAGGCAAACAATGAGCGTGCACTTTACCTTCGGCTAACGTAGCACTTACGTGTCGGACGATGGAGTCTCCGATGATCACAGCGTCGCGTCCTGTCTCGCGGAGGGGAGCGAAGCGGTTCCGGATGGAGATGTCGAAGGCAGGAGGGGGAGAAGTCGTCGCCCGGGACCCGGCTCGCGTCCTCCGCTGTGGATTTTTATTTTGGGATAGTTCACCCCAAAATAAAAATAGTTATCATTTACTCACCCTCAAGTTGTTCCAACCCAAACAGTTAGCAGTAGTCACTGACTTAGTAGTATTTTATTTCCAATGGCTACTGTCTGCTAACAAAATTCTTCAGCAAAGTCATCTTTTGTGTTCTACAGAAGAAAGAAACTTTACCTGTTGTTTATGATTTTCTGGAGAAGGATTTTTTTTTCCTTTTTTGTTTCCCTGTTAATTTCTGATTCATAAAATATTTTAGAGCTTGGCTAGAAACTTGAAAAATATATATTTTCTTACATACAGTATTTCAAAGTTTTTGCTCTTTTTAAAAATTGTGTGTGTGTGTGTGTGTGTGTGCAGGAGGCAGAGGTGTGTAACCAGATCATTCTGGTGGAGGATGTCTTGGCCCGACTCTGTCAGAGCATTTTTCCTCTAGAAACACTGCAAACCCGTCCCCTTCCCCACGGCGTCAACCCGCTGAAACTGGAGATGTACCTGACTGACGAGGACTTTGAGGTAACGCCAAACACTACTATGAGACAGATCACCTGTGCATCTTGGGTTGTGAAAATCACATTTCTGAGTTATTTTAAGATTTAAAAAATATATATTTATTTGACAAGGACAGTACAGAGTAACATACAGAATAGTATTGTTGAGCACCAGATGACAGCTTGATGTGGATTGTAAATTGCCAAATAGAAATGACTGAGTAGGTTCCTTAGCCCGTGAATAGTTTCTTAAAGCATGATGTGGATAGATACTAAGAATGGATTGTTTTGCTGTTTTAGGCGGGGTTGTAGGGAATTCTAAATGTGGGTAAGTATCTCAGACAAGGACTGATGTCACGGGGAGAGATACAGTATCTATGTTTCTATGACACTATTTCCTGACAGCCTCACTTTTATGCCTTGTTTTCCTCCCTGTTTCTCACTCACTTTGGGCTTCTCTTGTCCAGATGAATCCTGGAGAACTCTTTGAACAAATCATGCATGCACACATTGTACTCATAAACGCAGATTTATCCCCACAAGCTTTTTTTCCCAGTAATACTTTACATGTTTCTGATAACATTTTACTGAACACACTGTTATAACTAGGCGTGACATGATAAGCATGTTATAAATCATAAATCTTCCACGTTAATGTTACACAGATAGTGATTTGCTGTGAAAGAGCAACCAAAGGTCACTCATTTTCAGTGAGATTTGGCCATTGAAGGAGAGTAAGACACCTGGACCAATGCACATTGGCAAACTGCCAACTGTGATAAAATTCGTACACTTGTGCTTTGTCTGTTTTTTTCTTGAAATCTTTCTGTGGTCGTAATTTAGACAATCACAGTCAATGTGCATGTAAAAGTCCACCAGCGGTTGACAAACCAGTGGTCCCACCCTAAATTCAGACCATTGGTTGAATAGATTGTTCACTCTATTATTGGCTTGTTTAAAGTTGTCTCTGCACATTAAACTGTAATAAGTGAAAGATTTTTAACACAATGTACACCATTTCCAATCTAGATTTCTGCACAAGCAGCAGGAAGGGCATGCTGAGTAGCCCTGCCCACTGCCAATTCTGATTGGTCCAAAGTCTCTCTCCTCTTATCGGTAAATGTGAGTTATTTTTTATGATTTAAACAAAATGTGCCTAGCTAAGACACAGTGGTACTGTAAACCTTTTTTCTCCTTCCTTTTCTGCAAATGTAATATTCTGCAATCAGACTGTGTTTAAGTTTTTGCACATATACACTACCATTCAAAACAATGAGGTCAGCAAGTTTTTTTTTTTTAAAGGACGTTAATACTTATTCAGCAAGGATCTATTAAACTGATCAAAAGTGACTGGAGCAATGATGTTGAAAAATAATCTTTTATATTCTTTAACATTTATATTCACATAAAAATCAGATATTTTAATATCTGTTTTAATATACCATATTCCTCTCGAGGGGGCCGACTGCCCGCATTGTGAACGAATGCCAATGCGGACGCTTCGATCCCGGAGGGCTCTCTTCGAGAAGTGAGCCTTCGCCAGCGTTCCTCGTGATGCCGGTTCCGCTTTCGCCGAGGCGAAGCCGCGCCGGCATTCGTTGGGTTCGCAGATCGATCTGCTGGAAGGTATGGAGACGGGCACGTCCTCATCTCCTACCTTACCCACCAGATCTGCCTGATTCCGGGGTTCGGAAGCCCGAGCTTCGGTTCTTCCCCCCCGAGCATCGGGCTTGACGCTCTGCCTTTCTTTCTCCGAGGAGATTGACACGGAGGGCGTCGGCGAGCTTGTAGTTGCACAAACATAAAGTTGCATAAGCACAGTATAAAACCTTGGTTCTTGAATCAGGGCCTAGTGCTGGGAGCTCCTTGTCGCCGTGTAACGCTAGCGACAGACGCGTCCCTCACCAGTTGGGGTGCGGTCATGAGTGGCCACCCTGCCCGCGGTCTGTGGAGCGGTCGCCATCTGGCATGGCATACCAGTTGTCTAGAGATGCTAGCTGTGCATTGAGCATTGAAATTTTTCCTCCCAGACCTGAGAGGTCACCATGTGTTGGTGCGCACCTACAACACATTGGCGTTTTCTTATATAGGTCACCAGAGAGATCTGCATTCGCGCCCCTTGTACAAGCTGGCACACCAGATCCTTCTGTGGTCCCAGGACAAACTCCTCTTGTTCGGAGCAGTGTATATTCCTGGGAGACTGACTGTGGGAGCAGACATACTGTCGAGACAGGGGCCGAGGCCCGGGGGGCTTCACCCCGAGGTGGTGAAGTAGATTTGGAGAGTTTTTGGATCTCTTTGCGACTCAAGAGATATCGCAACGTCCCCTCTGTTTCTCTCTAGTTCATCCAGCTCCTCTGGGACTGGACGCTATGGTACAGACCTGGCCGAGGCTTCGTCTGTACGCATTTCCCCCTATTGCTCTGCTACCGGGAGTTCTGGCGAGAGCACGCCGGGACGGGGTCCATCTGTTATTAGTAGCCCTGTTCTGGTCGGGCCCATTATGGCTCGCAGATCTCTCCTCAACGGCTCTCCATGGGAGATTCCGATCAGGACAGATCTGTTCTCTCAGGCGCAGGGCAAATATATTACCCTCGCACGGAGTTGTGGAATTTGTGGGTGTGGCCCCTGAGGGGGCACAGCTCATAGCTTCCGGTCTCTCAACCGAGGTTGTTGAGACCCTCCTCCAATCCAGAGCTCCCTCTACGAGGAAACTGTACGCCCTGAGGTTGAAACTCTTCTCCTCATGGTGCAGAGACCGCCAGCTTGACCCTGTTAACTGCCCACTTGGTACAGTTCTGGAGTTTCTACAAGCTAGGCTCTCTGCGGGATTAACTCACTCCACCTTAAAGGTGTACGTGGCGGCCATAGCTGCTTACCATGTCCCTTTCAATGGTCAGTCAGTGGGTAGACAACCCCTAGTTATATGTTTCCTTCACGGTGCACTGAGGCTGAGACCTAAAGTACGGTCCCGTATTCCCCCGTGGGACCTGGTTGTGTTGTTAGAGGTTCAGGCCCCTTGGTGGCCCCTTACTACTTAGACTTTGCCCCTGGTATGGCCAAAGCATTCTTATTCCCTCGAGCGGGTTATGTTCCTAAAGTTCCCTCTGTTACTCCACAACCCATAGTACTACAGGCCTTCTGCCCTCCTTCCTTTCAGGGAGCCAGACCAGGAGAAGCTAAACTGTATGTGTCCAGTTCGAGCGCTGGACGCATATGTCCACAGACCTGCCCTGTGGAGAAAATTCGACCAACTGCTTGTTGCTACGGTCCTACTAAAAGGGTTTCCTGCCTCTAAGCAGACCCTTAGTCGTTGGATAGTCAAGGCTATCAACGTCTCCTATGAGTCCTCTGGTCTTCCCCCTCCTTTGGGGGCCAAGGCTCACTCTAGGCCTTCTTAGCAGGTGTGTCCCTCTTGGACATCTGCAACGCTGCGGGGTGGTCCACGCCCTCTACATTTGTCAGATTCTACAACCTTGATATGCGAGCCACTCTGGGCTCTTCTGTTCTCTCGCCTTAGCTGTGCTCTTCGGATACACACTAGGCAGGGATTTGGAAGTCTGGCAGCGTGGGCACATCGCTCCTCAAAGCGCTTCGACGCAGCTCGAGTTCCTGAAAAGGAACGCCTCAAGGTTACGTATGTAACCCTAGTTCCTTGAAGGAACGAGACACTGCGTTGCAAAGCCATACTCCCGGCACCCCTGCCGGCGCTTGCTTCCCTACTCGAAGCTGAAGCCAGCTGCACGGCACGTGCTTTTATAGCTTCCTGGTCGCTACGTCACCCCGCCCGTGACGTCACGCCTTTCCAGTGTTGGGAAGGTTACTTTGGAAATGTAATAGGTTACAGATTACAAGTTACCCTGTTTAAAATGTAATAGTAGTGTAACTTTTTCAATTACTTTATTAAAGTAATGTAACTAATTACTTTTGAGTACTTTTGATTACTTTTCTAAATTTGTGAAAATTAAATAATAATAAATAAAATCATATACATCAACTCAAATACAGTTATCTAATAAGCATGTGACGTATTCTGTGTACTAAACTCCTGAAACATTGGTGTTTTTTTTAAACTGCTGTCTCCTTGTATATGATGTGGTGATAGTTTTCTCAAAATAAGTAAAATGCACATGAAGTGACACAGAGCAGTTCTAGAAATTATGTTTATGTGTTCGTGTACTCATATATTGAGATGGCAGAGGTTGAAAACACTGCGAGCTTCAGTAGGCCTATGTGTAGTAGATGAAACCATGTCTTTGCCATTAATTTACAGGAGGGGCGGACTGGGAAAAAATTCAGACTGGAAAATTCAAACTCATACAAACAAATTAATGGACAAAACTATTTTTTGTATGGACCTGACATAAAAAAGGTTTAAATCTTTAATTTGGGGACATGCAAAATAATTAAAAGTTCTCTCCTGAACTGCACCTTCACTTCCTTTTTTCTCTTCAGTCTCTTTATTTTGCCCCATTATCCATCTCTCTCATGACTTTAATACTCAAGATTGAACAAAACTATACTGTACAATACAATACTACAATATATTTATATAAAAATCCTAATACTGTACACGAGTCATGTTTTTCCCTTACAAAAATTGACCATGCTTTTATTAGCCTATATAAAAGTACAATAACCTTGTTTTGTTTTTTGTTCTGCAAATGGATTTCTATTTATTTTTAAATAAATACATTTGTAAAATAATTTTTGGTTACCACATTTAAACAATAGTAACCATGTTCTCTGGATTATTAGTAAAATAACAAAACTTTAATTTTCGTAAGGGTTGTGTTGTTGTCTGTCATAGCTTCCACAAAAAAAACCTGTTTATTTTTCAGCTAAATTACTACTGTAACATTATGTAACGTGGCGGTACAAAAGCAAAGGAGGTCGTAAGGGTGTTTTCCCACACTCTTAACACAAAATATGCATATGTATGACAATGTATGGTCGACTACGCCACCCCAGACCACTGGGGAAATAACAGCCCTAAGGGCACACAGGTTCGTCTTGAATGAGTGGGTGAGGAGACATGAATAATATAGAAAAGTTTATTATGTTTGTCAATATTGACCAATAAATAGCTAAAAACTTCCAAGTGAAAACTCTACATTGGCCATATAATAAACAGGAAGGCACACCATCAATCTGCATCTACACACACACAATAAATCAATTCCCATTAAAGAAAACCAAATGGCCAACAGGAGCGGTAGCTGGGGGTCCGGGTCGGCTGCCAAATTGTAGAACGAACCCCCCCCCACAATAGTCCACTACAAATACCCAAATGCACACGTGAAAGTTAGATGGCAGCAGGCACACAGCACTATAACGTGAACACACCACACAAATGGCAGCCTCGCCTTCATCCCCCAGAGACCCAGCTCCTATAACAGAAAAAAAAAAGAAGAAAACACAAACTGATAACTACAATCTGACAGAAACTCAAAGAAATAAATAAAACAAAAATAACAAACGTTTATAAAGTACAATACCCCCAAATAAGTAAAACAAAAAAAACAATGTCACAAAATAAATCAAATAATTCAAGAAATTAAACCACTTAGCACAAACAAAATAGCACAATGTAACAAAAACAGGTTAACAGTTTGAAATAAACCAAGTTCACTCCGGTTTACAGTGCTCAGAGGTGAGGCACGGACTGAACGTAAACCAAGGAAAACCAAATAATCAAACAACCACACGGTAGACACGAGATGCTGATTCCAAGTTAGACCAAGGGAATTCCATATGCGGCGGCCCGGGGAGACGTTCAGCCTGCCCTCGAAACCATGCACTACACCCCGATAGCAACGTGAATCAACCGCTGGGTTGCTATCGTGATAAAGGTCGAGGCAAAACAGCGACACAGTCGCGATCACGGTTCAGTGTTGATGCTCACTTCCCACTAATTAGCCCAAAAAGACTCAGTTATGCAGGAGAGCCCTGCAGAGCATAAGGAAACTATATTAGAACAGGAAAAGAAAACATTACAAATACGCAAACTATAATCCTACATACCACGGGATGATCCTGCACGCAAACCGCTTCGTAGTTGCACACCATATTCAATATAGCGGCTCAGTCAGACCATATGAGTGACGTGCTATCAATGCCACTGAGGACAAAACCAATCATAAATAGCCGAGTCGCAGTCAATTACTTGTTATAAACAAAACTATACATACCGGTGAAGAGTGGGCAGCCAGCACAAAGCAGCGGGAAGGAAAAAAAAAGAGCAGCTTACAATCCAAGCCTGACAACAAGAAAAATTCTCATCAACCACCTGCACAGAACGAGACGCACGAGTTCACCCCAAACAACTCACATACCTGTGGCGACCACGGATGACGTCACGAGGGAAATACAAGGACGCATGCCAAGTGGCCATAACATGTCCTTTATATATCTCAAACCAAATAAGGAGGAGGGGTTACTAAACCAAGCACAGGTGGATGACATTCCCTACAGTGGATTCAACCACCCTGCTACAGTCTACCCCCCAGTTACACATCGTCGCCCCGACGATGAACTCGCTTACTTTCCCCAATTAGTCCCAAGGTCTAAAGAAAGCAAGTATTGTATTAGACATCAGGCCCGGGGGTACAGCCACCATTGCCGTTTCAACCACAGCCCTGGGCAAGCGGTGAATATTAGAATGCTGGCCAGCTGTGGCCCGCTTCGGTCTCCCTGGGACCACCTCAACAGCAAAAAGCTGTTCCATGGCTGAGGAACCTGGAGATAACACCGGGCAAACCTCAACAGGAGCCTGCTCCATAGCTGAGGTACCAGGTGATAACACTGGACCAACCCCCATGCCACAGGGTTGGTGTTGCTCACCTGGGACTCCAAGCTCGGGTACTGAAGGGGCAGAGTCGACCGAATCCAACACGAGTTGGGGGCCTTCGGGTCTTACTAGCCAGAAATCTGCCTCCTCCATCTCCTGTTCGAGCTCCCCTACTGGCCCACCAAGTACAACCGGGGTAGGATTCCTTTGAATCCTAGCCTTTAGTAACGACCGATGAACTCTTTTCACCTTACCCTCCTCATGTATAGGTGCAATGCTATACACTGCACCCCCAGATCTAGGAGCCTCTACCACCTTATACACCACTGGACTCCACAGATCCTGGATTTTATGGCGCCCTCTAATGCCATAATCGCGGAGGTAAACCAACTGGCCCTCTTCCAGGGGCGTATCTCGAACATGTCGATCAAAATGCGTTTTACGCCGGTCAGCAGTCAGTCTCAGCCGTTCTCGTGCTCCCTCAAACGCCACTTTCAACCTTGTCTGATGTTCCACTACCCATTCGTGCACGTCGCCAGCCACCGGCTCTGGAACTCTACCGAGCAAAAAATCAATGGGAAGTCGTGGCTCCTGGCCAAACATTAAAAAGTAGGGGGACTCACCAGTGGCTTGGTGCGGGGTGGTGTTATAGGAGAAGAGCACCTGAGGGAGACTGGACGCCCAGTCCCTCTTACGTGAAACCGGTAAGGTGCGCAATAGGTTGTGCAATGTTCTATTGAACCGCTCGCACTGCCCATTACCAGAAGGGTGGTAAGGGGTAGTACGAGATTTCTCAACGCCGTACAATTTACAAAGTTGCTGGATCAAGAATGACTCAAAGCTACGGCCCTGGTCAGAATGAATTCTCCCAGGCACCCCCAACCTGTAGAACCACTCAGTAACCAGTACCTGAGCTACTGTCTCAGCCCGTTGATCCCGGGTAGGAACCGCAATAGTATACTTTGTAAAGACATCCGTCATTACTAGAACATTCTCCAATCCCGAACAGGATACTTCAAGCTGGGTGAAATCGATGGCCACAATTTCATTTGGTCGGGAAGCCAGCAAATGACCCATAAAACTACGGGCACCCGGCTGCAGATCTTTGGCAGCCTGGCACCTCTCGCACTCTTGACACCATTTCGCCACCATGGCCGACATGCCTGGCCAATAACAGCGCTGGCGCACCAGTTCTGTAGTGCGTTCGATACCCTGGTGCCCGTGCTGCTGGTGTAACCCTGTTAAGACCTCCACCTGCAAGGCAGAAGGCAGCACTAATTGAAAGAGCTCCTCGCCACCATCAGAGCGGAAAATGCGACGATATAATACTCCCTCTAACTCCATCAAACGATCCCACTGACGAAGTAAAGTCAAAGCATCCCTAGGGAGCTGCCGACGCTCATCAGGCCCAGGGAACTTACCCCTCCTAAAAAAAAATAAGACCTCCCTAATCACTGGGTTTCCCTCTTGTAGTGAGCTCAAGTCGGTGGGGGAATGCCCAGGCAAGGCCACCACAGAGGCTTGGCTGACGAAAGGGACAGACCTTGGTTTCTCAGCATGCCGTATGGAGGCAGGAACCGCCGCTCCTGGCAGCATGCTGTCCAACACCCCTCTACTTGGGGGCTGGCATCTTGATAGGCCGTCAGCATTTTTATTGACCCTGCCTGGTCGATACTTGACCTCGAAATCAAAGCATGCCAGTTGTGCCGCCCACCGTTGCTCGGTGGCACCAAGCTTCGCCGTCATAAGATGGCTGAGAGGGTTATTGTCGGTGAACACTACACATTTATTGCCCAATAAATACTCTCTGAATTTTTCGGTCATGGCCCATTTGAGCGCTAAAAATTCAAGTTTCATTGAACTATAATTCAGCATATTACGCTCCGGGGGCCTAAGACCGCGACTTGCGTACGCAACAGGTCTCACCTTCCCATCTTGTTCCTGTGAAAGGACTGCCCCCAACCCACTCAGACTCAGTGTTGGGAAGGTTACTTTGGAAATGTAATAGGTTACAGATTACAAGTTACCTTGTTTAAAATGTAATAGTAGTGTAACTTTTTCAATTACTTTATTAAAGTAATGTAACTAATTACTTTTGAGTACTTTTTGATTACTTTTATAAATTTGTGAAAATTCATGAATAATAAATAAAAGCATATACATCAACTTAAATACAGTTATCTAATAAGCATGTGACGTATTCTGTGTAATAAACTCCTGAAATATTGGTGTTTTTTTTAAACTGCTGTCTCTGTATATGATGATAGTTTTCTCAAAATAAGTAAAATGCACATGAAGTGACACAGAACAGTTCTAGAAATTATGTTTATGTGCTCGTGTACTCCTATATTGAGGCGGCAGAGGTTGAAAACAATGTGAGCTTCAGTAGGCCTATGTGTAGTAAATGAAACCATGTCTTTGCCATTAATTTACAGGAGGGGCGGACTGGGAAAAAAATTCAGACTGGAAAATTCAACCTCATACAAACAACTTCATGGACAAAACTATTTTTTGTATGGACCTGACATAAAAAAAAAAGGTTTAAATCTTTAATTTGGGGACATGCAAAATAATTAAAAGTTGTCTCCTGAACTGCACCTTCACTTCCATTTTTCTCTTCAGTCTCTTTATTTTGCCCTGTTATCCATCTCTCTCATGACTAATACTCAAGATTGAACAAAACTATACTTTACAATACAATACTCTACAATACTACAATATCTTTATAGAAAAATCCTAATACTGTACACGATTCATGTTTTTCCCTTACAAAAGTTAAACATGCTTTTATTAGCCTATATAAAAGTAAAATAACCTTGTTTTTTTTGCAAATGGATTTT